>NC_064861.1:77727002-78327002 GCF_024139225.1 Suncus etruscus | reverse complement strand
TTGCTATATCCACCTGTGGTAGAAGAGGAGGGCTCTCCCTTGGGTCTCTCTTCTAAGGCACCAAACCCCTCCAATGAAGATCACCCTTGTGCTCTGTTCTTCATCCTCCAGAAAAGCTGCACAATGTGATCTTCAGAGTAAGATCAGTGTAAGTCTAGCATTCCCTCTGATGGTGTACAGGGATGAGACGATAAATAACCTTGCTAAAAATTTGGTGGGTGCTATAACAGCTTGAGAAAATTCTGATTTCAAAAAAGACTTAATATCAGAGGATTTTAGTGTTGAGTAAATAGAGTTTCAGTTACTTGAAGAGGATCATTATTAGCTCAAATCATGTAAACTATAGAGGCATCTGTATTACCAATTTTTCATGGTGAAGATCATCTATATTAGGTACAGATTCTTATAATCCCAACCCAGGAGAGTCCAAGTTTCAGTATTATTATATTCAGAACATTCTCATGGTTCTGGAGAATGAATTTTATTAATTTACCTTCTGATTTCCCCCAAAATCATTCCCCTCAGCTTAATATTGCTTTGGTGAGAAAAAAATACTATCCTGTGACTTTTAATTTGGAGAAGAGGTTTATAATTGGTAACCGTTTTGGAAAAGAAAATGGTGAACCCAAGGGGACAGATACAGGTTTAGTACCCAAAAACATCTCTCTTGGGTGCTTTTTATTTTGGGTGATTTTTTGATTGTCTTTATGTTTGTCCTAGATTTCATAGTCAAGAGAAATAGATAACCTGTAGTTGAAGAGTATCTTTTGGAGCCCCACCATTTTTGCATCTTTGGACATGTTGCTTTCCCTCTCTGCCTTAATGCCATTCTTTTAATATGCAGAGAATTGTTGTGGGAACAATAGTACAGAAGGTAAAGTATATGCCTTGCACATGATTGTCAGGAGTTTGATTCCTGGGATCCTATATGGTCCCCTGAGCACCACCAGGAGTAGAGCCAGTAATATCCCCTGAGCATTGCAAGGTAAGGAAAAGAAAAAGGGGGTGACCCCATGCAGAGGATAGCCTTTTAGATAGACCTTTCAGTGCTTTTATGAGCTTTAGGAATAAAAATCTGCCTTGATAAGTGCTCCTATGAAAAAATATTTTTCAGTAGTAACTGATTTTAGTATTCCTTGAAAACTTTCCAATGCTTGGGTAAGGTTGTGATTTGAAGTCGCTCTCAACTTACTTTCTGTGTGTGGACCTGAAATCACACCCAGGGTCTCATGCCCAAAGGCATTTGCTTCTGAGCGAAGCTATAGAATGCGCTGTACCTTTTCATTCAACAAATCTTTCTTGAGCACCAATTGCATGCCAGAAGCTACACTATACACAGGAATCTCACAATGCCTGATTTGAAAGGACTGACCAAGTAACCCCCACCAGAGGCCTTTAACATAGTGAGAGAAGTGGGAATTCAGTTGGTCAATGAACATCATGAGGGTTAGTGGCACTGATGCCTCCTCTAAAGAGTTGAAAATTCAAATACTTGTGATTCCTCCAAAATTGACAACTTGTTGACCAGAACTATTATCTTGCTGATAATAGTTGATTCATACACATTTTGTAAGTGTATACATTACATGCTGTATTCTTACAAGAAAGAAAGCTAGAACTAGGGAAAGAAAATATTATTAAGGGACTCACAGGAAAGAGAAAATGCATTTATGGTATTGATACAATCTCATGCATGGATACTATCTATTGGTAAGAAAATATCTGTTGGTAGGTCCACACAGCTCCATCCTGCATGTTAAAAAGTCAGCTTCACCAGGCAGCCTGGCAGTCCAGTTATTGGCCTGGGAGCCATGCTTGGAAGAAATGAGAGTGGACTGAAGGGAGAATGGTACAGAGGGAAGTGGAAAATGAGGATGTTCCAGGTGGTTCTGTGGAAAATTGAAAGGTGAAATCTTAGACTTGGATGTTCCAGGCTTTATGGACCACAAAATGGACAGGGCTGAGCTGAGTGACAATGAAAAAGAGACCCAAAGATGCTTGAAAATAATGTGGTGCTTTGACAAAATGAGGAGGACGGTGTCTCAGTTCTGTTTTGATGAGATGCAATGCAGGGGCTCTAGGGCCATCAGATAGATCCCTGCCTCTCTTCAGGACCATGGAGGCTGCCTGACATGCTTCTGTTTGTTCCCTGGTGCCCAACACTTGCCATTTTCTCCAGTGGATGCTCTGTCAAGCTAAGCCCCTTCTCTCCCTCACAATGTTGGGAAGCTGAAGCAGGTGCGGTGACGCCAGCTGAGGGCCCAAGAGCAAATGGGATTTTAAAGTTGTTAGGGCATTTGGCATCCAGTTCTCTGAGATGAACAAAGTGTCTTGTCTGGTAATTGCAATTAATGGCTCTGCTATTCAAGCATATCCGTCAATAAATCTCCTCTAATAACCGATTGGGCACAGCCGTTGCCATAGTTATGTCTCTAAATTGAGCCCAGGGTAGTTGGCCATGACACTGACCTTACTGGGGTCAGGTCTGCTTCCTGACTGTATGACTCCATATCCCAGGAATTAAAGCCCCCCCCCAAGTGATTGGCTCTGTGCCAGCTTAGAGACTAGCTCAGTCTTTTGCCTTAACTGGCTAAAGAGTTCCTGTAAATTTCTTAAATTCTGAGTAAAATCCACCCAAGCTATGTAAAGTATCAATTAATCCTGTCAAAACCACATTTGTTGGGAAATAATCCTGTCAATCCAGGGTGACCCCCTATATTGGTTGGTGATCCCCAGTGTTCCACCTCAGAATCCCTAGCTAGAGTAGTCAGTGCCTCACTTGGTGTGGTCAACACTTCCTCCCTTATAAAGCCTTCTATATTTGATTCAAGTTCTCCTTTCTTGTGGGTCATTATTCTGCAGCCACCTGCTTCCTGTTGCTGCCCAAATTTCCAAGGCTCCAGGGACCAGGGACCAGATCTAGCCTTTGCCTTCCTCATCTACTGACATGCCTTGTGTCCTCAAGAGATCTTGGCTTTCTAGAATGCCATCGTCAAACCAACTTTGGAACACCTAATGAGGTGGGGGGTATTTTTAAATGTGTCTATTTATACAGCTTCGATGATTGCAAGTAATTATACAGAGGTGGGAGAAGGGATCTGGAGGCAGAAGTTCTCAGGGAAAGAAACTTCTTTAATTTGTACCTCTGTAAAAGTCCTTTAAAAAATAACCCAACCAAAAAAATACCAACAAATAACTTTTACCAACAAATGAAAGACACTGGGAACCTTTTTCCTGATTTTGGCTGAACTTGAAGCCCAAATTCAGTTCTCAAAGCTCTTGTTTTCATTGCTTTCCTTTCTTGCTGTCCTTTTTTCTTCTCCTCTGTGTATCTCAGAGTGAATGCTATAAAATTTTCAAAAGATAAAAGAGAAGAATTTCTATGTACCAGAAAGCTACCAAGGTATTTTATATATTTTCTTTTTCTTTTCTTTCTTTTTTTTTTTTTTTTTTTTATGGTACCAGGCTGGAGCCCAGGACCTCACCATGCAAGGCAAGTGTCCTACCACTGACTCACATCCCTAGTTCTTGAGGCATCCCTTTTATCCCTGTTGTTTTGTCTCTTTTTTGTGTGACCTCTAAATGTAATAAACTGTCTATTTTGGGGGGTGGAGAGTTAGTATATGGAATAAGATACTTGCTTGTCTTATGCGTAGCCGACCCCATTTTAATTTTTAGCACCATCAGGAGTGATCTCTGAGCACAGAGCCAGGTGTAAACCCTCAGCACCAAAAAAAAAAAATTTTTTTTTTGGGCAGACTCCCAAACTGGCAAGCAAAATCTATTTTCCAAAAGGATAAAATGTGTAAAAGTGTCTGGATCAGGACAGGAACACTCCTAATACCATAAACAGTGACATTTCAAATTAACACCTGGCAAACACCAGCCTGCCCATGTGTGGATCTGGACCCGGCTGCATCTCTGGGGCTTTTCATAGGCTTTGTGATGGATATTTGATGAAATTTGAATGATTAAGCATGGTCAAAGTACAGTTTTGGTTTTACTCTCAATGATGTCATTGAAAAAAATGCTAAAAATAGCCAGAGATGCCTTTCAATAAAAGAAGGAAAAGGAAAGGAAATTCAATAAGTGTATGAAGTTGAAAAGACAGAGGCACCCTTTTCTCCTTCTTCACTCCCTCTTTTATCTTGATTCGGGTACTCTTTACTTCCTCCAGGAGGCATCCAACACAGACATCCAAATAGTCTAGGCATTCCATGGTCCATAATTGAGAGATGGTGATGGACCCTCCAGAGTGACTGGAGGTCTGGAGTCCAGACCATTGTCCTCCCACAAACTGCAGAACATCCCCTGGTTTAGACTCCGCCCCTGAACATTTCTTCTGTATCTTGGCAGTGCTGTTCAGTGGGCAGATGTGGTGTGTTCATTGTTGAGGTATTTACGTTTAGAGATGATGAATGCAGACCACTCTGCTGACTTCTGTCTTTGAGTTCCAGTAGAGGGCAGATGGGCAGTTCGGGGGGCCCTGCCTTACAATGTTGCTTCCTCACATTGTGTGTGTCCAGAGGGCTCACAGCGGGTCCCTGGCAAGTCTGACCACACACTGGCAGCAGGAACAGGACGGCTGGCAATCTTCCTACTCAGATTGTGCAGACTAGATGGAGAGTTTATCCCTAGAGAGAAACAGAACATGTGACATTTCAGAAATTGAAAGAGAATTGACAATTAAAAGAGACAGAGAATCAGATGAGAATGATAATGAGAGAAAAGAGAGAGAGTGAGAAGCAAAAGTGGGAAAATGTGGAGAGAGAAAGAGAAGAAGGAGGAAATCAGAAGAATTACAAGTTCAGAATAGATCAGAACAGAGGAGCCATCCAGGGGGGCAGTGGTGCCTCCTGCAAAGCCACCCCCTCTATTAACACCCCAAGTAGTTTTACACCTTGGAACCCTTCTTCCTTTCCTTTCCTGTCCTCCTGTGTTCCTTTGGAGTTCTTTTGTCTTCTTTTCATAATTTTGACTTTTCCTTTCTTTGGATCACCATCTAAGACAGTTTTCCGATCAATTTGTATTTAAGTTTCATGTAGCTTCTACAAATACACAGTATAAAATTTAATGCAAAAGTGGGTATACAATAAAATTAATTTTGCTTGACCCTTGGTAGCAGCTCCCCATTTTTTTCTACAAAGGAATTATTGTTCGTGGCTGATTGTAGTTTTTGACAGAGTTCCTATGCAAATACATCGCACAAAGCCTACTACACAAGTTGTTTTGCACATAGCTTTTTCCCTACTGAACCATATGATCTTGGAAATCGTGCCATATTGGTACATATAGAGCTGCCTTGTTGATTTCAAAGGCTGCACGGTATTTCATTTTGTGGATTTACTATAATTTACTTTACAAGTTTCTGTTGATGGACATTCAGTTTGTTTCCAATCTTGTGCTGTAATGAATTTCCTCGTACAGATATCTCTGCGCACATGTATATACATATGTGAAAGATAAAATTTTAGAAATGCGATTGCTGGTCAGAGGGTATATGCATTTTAAAATATGAAAAATATCACCACATTTCCTTCTTTTCGAATTTACAGTACCACCTTGCCAAACCAGTGTTATCAGAAGTTGATCTTTGACAATCTGTTAGGCAAAACATATAGCTCTGGGAGTGAGCCGACTCCTTGGCACTTCCTTTTCTGTAAACTGTTTGTTCAAGTTAAGGGCAGTTTTGATAAATCCATTTGGAAGAGAGTCAGGTTCACAGAGGTCACCAACTGGGAAAGATTTAAGACGACGAGGAAAAGAGCCAAGTGAGCTATAGGAAGGAAATAAAAACTCGAGGGAGGACTCTGCTTAAGGAAACCACTGTCTCGAGATGATGCCCTGTCAATACGCCAGTTAAGCACAGATGGTTTCTCTTCTTTGATGAATTGACATTTTCTTTGCCTGGACTGTGATGGTGATGTGAGCCTTCCCTCCCCACATGGTTCCTGGTCCTCACAGAGACATCTCGGCATTCTTGGAGAATGTTTTCATTGGAAATCGCAAATAGAACCCATTGTTTTATTGCAAATAAAAGTTTAGATTTACTGCGACGTGACCACAATGTCCTGTTTTCCTCCATAAAGCCCTCAGTTACTGCCTGGCTCTAGTGCATTAGGCAGGAGCAAACCATCTCATTTTCTGCAAGTGACCTTGAGGTGGCAGCAACATTACATTCAATTCTGGGATGCACCGAGCCTGTGACAAAGTGAAAGTAAAAATGGCAATAAATCAGAATAATACTGATTGTTATAATTTTATTATCAGCGCATTAAGTCAATAAAACTTATCTGAAATGTCATTTGCATTGTATACAATTTTTACTGGTTATCCGGGATGTCTTAAAAGCATGCTTAAAACAACAAAATGAAGAAATCGGTGCTAAATCACACAAAAGTGGGGGATTTATCGCATACTGTTGTAAACCTAAATTCTCTTTAGATTTTTTTCATTGTAACAGACTCTTTTTTGAAGACTTTTGACTATCCCATAATGCCTTCTGCCTGCCTAGCTCTATGGAGAGTCCCATTGTCTACTGACTTATTTTCCTGAGGCTGTCTGGCTCCTTTTCATTTATGATTTTATATAGGTTGGTTATCTACTATATGGTATCCTTTCAGGAAAGGAGAATGTATTGTTTTTTTTTTAAATAATGAGAAATAATATGACTTATTTATGAAAGAATTAAAAATGTATGAAATATCACTATAGGAGAAACAGGCAAATTAAAAAAAAAAAACACTGCTTAATAACATTCATTTCCAGGGCCTGAAAACAATAAAGTAGTTGTGTAGGAGACATAATCACAGATGGTATAATGTTGCTTATATCAGGTACAATTCCTGATGTTTGTGTATTTCTTTGGTCAATTGCTATTAGATTATCATAGTATTGAATAATTATTTAAGATTGGGGATTAAAATGTGTAGACCTATATTTTTTGTAATTTTTTGCCTGCATTTTTAGGTGATGAATGACATGTAAGTCATAGGAATTTTGGGAACTGATTTTGAATATGTCCCTACTTTGACTGTTTCATCGATCATCTGGTTATCACTTTGATTTTGGCTTTGATCAAACCTTTCGAAGAATTTACAGGTGAAAACAGGTTGTTGCGGAGCAGACAACAGGATGGAAGTGGCTTGGAATCTCTCTAGCTCCATCCTTGGGGAGTGGTGTGGCCTCTCACAGGTTTCCCTGTCCATGCATGCACTGAGTGGGATTGGAGTAAGTGTAAAGTTACATCCATAGCAACTGTTCATATGCATTAACTATGAACTGGAACTGTTAGGTGTGAAAGAGATGAATGAGACACAGTCCAGACCATGAAGAACTCAGAATATTGTAAGGGAAGGTTACAAACAAAACCTCTTGGCAGACTGGTCTAGAGGTGGGGATGCCAGTAGGCTCCTCGTAGATCAGAAGTGAGTTTTTACTCTGTACTGGATTTCTTGAGAGTGTTTTAGAATGGTTCTCTCCTCCCCTCCCCTCTCCTCTCCTCTCCTCTCTACCACATGTCTCCCTTCCCCTCTCCTCCCCACTCCACTGCTCCCTTCCTTCCTCTCTCCTTACCTCCCCCTCCCATTCCCTCCCCTCCCCTCCCATCTCCTTCCTTCCTTTCCCCTCTCCTTTCCTCCCATTCCCTCTTTTCTCCCCTCTCTTCCTCTCCTCTCTCCTTTCCATTTTACTCATCCTTCTCTCCTCTCCTATCTTCTTTCCTCTCCCCATCCTCCTTTCCTCTACCTTTCTCTCCTCTCCTGTCTTCCCTCTTCCCTCTCCTTACTCCTTCCCCTCCACTCTTTTCCTCTTTGCTTTCCTCCCCTCCTGTCCTCTCCCTTCCTCTCCTCTTCTCCCTTCCTCTTTGCTCTTCTCTCCTTTTTTAGTTTCTTCCTTGCCTCTCCTCTACCCTTCCCTCTTCTCTCTCCTCTTCCAACTTTCCTTTTCACTCTTCCCCTTCCTTCATTTTCCCTCTTCTCTCTTTCCTCTTCTCCCCTCCCCTCTCCCTTCTCTCCTCTCCTCTTCTCTCCTCTCATTTTCTCTCCCTGCCCCTCCCCTCCTCTCCCTTCTCTCCTCTCCTCTTCTCTCCTCTCATTTTCTCTCCCTGCCCCTCCCCTCCTCTCCACTCCTCTCTTCTCCTCTCCTCTCCTCTCCTCTCCTCTCCTCTCCTCTCCACTCCTCTCTTCTCCTCTCCTCTCCCCTCCTCCTCTCCTCTCCCCTCCTCTCCATATCCCTCCCCTCCTTTCCTTTCTTTTTCTCTCCTCTCCTTTTCTATCCCTTCCCTCACCTCTCTCCTCTCCCCTCCTTTCTCATTCCCTTAACTCTCCCTCCTCTCCTCTTCCCTCCCCTCTTCTCCTTTCCTCTTCTCTCTTTTCCCTTTCCCTCCCCTCCCCTCTCCCCTCCTCTTCTCTCCTTTTCTTTCCCATACTTCCCCTCCCATCTCCTCTTTTCTCTTCCCTTCTCCTCTCTCTTCTCTCCCCTTCCCTCCCCTCCCCTCCCCTCTTCTCTCTTTTACTCTCTCCTCTCTTCTCCTCTTCTCTTCTCTCCTCTCCCTACTTCTCCCCTCATCTCTCCCTTCTTTCCTCATCTCTCCCTTCTCTCCTCTTCCCTCCTTCCTTCCTTTTTTCTTTCTCCTAAGCAGGGTTTGTTGAGTCTAGGTCCATACTAGATTGACATACTAGATTGACATCCTCAGAAACCTATAATTTGATACTTAGACCCAGTGCTCAGGGGTCACAAGGGCCATCATCTCAGAGGTGCTTGAAGGTCCTTAGGTATTAGGAAATCAAACTCAGGGCCTCATACTTTCTGGGCATATAGTCTATCACTTGAGCTATTTCCCTAGCTTTGATGCTATATCTCTCTTTCTAAACCCATATGCATAAAGATGCCATCACTCTCATATTCTAGACAAAGAAATAGGAAAAAGATAATTGATCCTATTGGGAGCACACAGTCAATTTATGATGAGCTGGAGTTTACTTTTGAAAGGACCCAGGGTACCCTCTTAGTGATTCTCTACTAACTGGGATAGTGATTTATTTGAGGGTCCAAATGCTGTCTGGGTTCTGTAGTGCTGAGGAGTGTAAGGCATATGTTTTAGCCCCTGAGTACTGGGTTTTTGTTTGTTTTTTGTTTTCTTATTTGTTTGGGGCCAAATTGGCAATTATTAGGTGTTTCTCTTGACTCTATACTCAGGAATTATTCTTGGCAGGCTTGGGGATGCTAGGGATTAAGCCAGGGTTAGCTACAAAAGAGGCAGGTGTTCTACCTGCTGTGCTATCTCTCTGGGCCTGAGTCTAGAGTTTTGAACAGGCAGTCTCCATCTTCATTCCTGTCTCTGCATGGGTCCTTTTCTTTCCCAGACCATCTCTTTTGTCTGGAGTGGTCCAGCCTGTTGCATTGTCTCTTATTGGCATTGCTCATTCAAAAAGAAGGTGCCAATGTCTTTGAGGACCAAATCAGTAGTGACTTTGACCTGATTTGAGACCGGTCATCTCTCAGTTTTATTCTGGAATGACCCTTTGATCACTTTTTTTCCTTTCTCGTTTTTACTGAATCACTTCCCTGATTATTTCCCTACACAGGGCACAAAGTGTGTCTATATACTCTCTCTTGAAATCACTTATGCAACTAAGAAGAGGGACTCTTTGGTTTCTTAGGAGCGAAGATTTTATGTCAGACAGCTTAGGCTGAATCTCAAGGATTGAATGCTACATGTCGCTGTCCCAGTTCATCATCCCCAAAGTGAAGACTTCCTTGTAGGTATGTCTAACCATTGAAGTGAAAATTCTGTGAGAATTCAAACTCACAAAATGGCTTAAACAAGAAGTTTTATTTTCCATAACTGGCATTATTAGCCATGGCTCTTTCCTTTTGAGTAATTGGTAAAAGTAGTTGTGCATAGGATATACAAAACAAGGAAGGAGGGGGCATTGGTGATGGGAATGTTGCACTGGTGAAGGGGGGTGTTCTGTTTATGACTGAAACCCAACTACAATCATGCTTATAATCATGGTTCTTAATTAAAGATTTTATAAAAAAAATAAAAAAATTATCCATGTAGCTATCACAAACATCAAAACAATGCATAGCTAAATTTATTTATTTACTTTTTTTTTGGTTTGGGGGCCACAACTGGTGCTCAGGGGTTTACTTCTGGCTCTGCACTCAGAAATTGCTCCTGGCAGGCTTGGGGGACCAGATGGGATGCCGGATATTGAACCTGGGTCCATCCTGGGTCAACCGTGTGTCAGGCAAATACCCAACCACTGTGCTATTACTCCTGCTCCATGCATAGTTAAATTTAAATAATTTGGGTCTGGGAAGATAGTTCAGGCATAAGTTGTTTGCCTTGCGTGGATTTGATTCCCCTGAACAAGGTCAAGTCTCTGATCCCAGAGAGTCTGGAGTAAGTCCTGGCCTTGTGATAAGACTGGCCCGAAAAAAAATCAACAACAACAAAAACAGAACCAACTAAAACAAAACAAAACAAAAATCCAAATCAAAACAGTTGAGAAATACTTTGTTAAGAGTATTACTGTGAATCTCAAATAAGTTGATCATTAGATAAGATACCTACCATATTTATCTCATAAGAAATATTGATTTAAGAGGTCAGAATGATAGTACAATGGGGAGAATGCTTGTTTTGCACATGACTGAACTGGGTTCGATTCTTGGTATCCCATATGGTTGCCTGAGCCCACCAAGAGTAGCGTCTGAGCAAAGGGAAGTGTGGCTCAAAAAACAAATCAAAACAAAAATTTTAATTGTGGTAGTGGGTCAGCTTGAAGGGATTGAGTACATTTCAGGGAAACATGATAGTGAAAATATTTGTTTGTTTAAGATGAAATAACAGGACTAAATATTTGGGACACAAATTTTCACAGCTGCATTTCAGAACTGACTTATCTCTGGCCTGGTCTTTGGGTTCCAATATGTATATCACCATCTTGTTGCTGAGCCCTGTCATAGACCAATGCTGACTATATTAGACGCTAGCATAGCTCTTGCCTTTCATTTCCACAAAGCAACTTATTTCCTTGCTAAAGCTTAGTGTGTATCTTATGGAAAGATATTGCAAATAGATCACCCAACAAAAGATAGGTCCCAAATGACTTGCTGAGACTAGGTTCTGTGATATGGGCTCTGCATAGGGAAATACCCTCTTTTGGAAGGTGATTGTTTTTTCTTTAAAATATTAACATGAAACACATAAAACACAATTGATGGCCCTCCAGAGTGCAACTTTTCAATGTGCACATGGTCATGAAAACCAACAAATGCTATTATCACTGGGTGTGGCCTGTGGTGCCTGCAGTACCAGGAAAATTGGTTGGCTCTGCTGGGAACAGAAATCTCCCTGGGATTAGTTGCTGATGTGAGCTGAATCATCAGGGTTGCCTACCATACACTTTTTGACATTTCTGAGCTTCCTGAACTGTCTGTTTACCTTTGTTTGGTAGTTGTAATGACCCTGCAGCTTGTTAAAAAAAAATCAGTGAGGGCTGGAGCAATAGTGCAGCAGTAGGGCCTTTGCCTTGCACATGACTGACCCAGGATGGACCTGGGTTTGATTCCTGGTGTCCATTATGGTCCCTGAGCCAGGAGCGATTTCTGAGTGCATAGCCAGGAGTAATCCCTGAGCGTCACCAGATGTGCACCCCCGCCCCCAATAAATCAGTGAGACTGAGGAGATAGTTCAAGTGATAGAGCCCTGAGCAAGGCTCTGAATTTTGCTTCTCAGTACTGCATGCACCCCAGCACTACCAGGTATGGCCTTGGTGACCCCTAAGAACACGAGGGCTCAAGAACTGAACCGTCAAACTCTCTTCCACCAGGCCACATTTGGGAGCACCCCTAGCCCTGGCCCCATAGTACTGGTTGTGATTTTAAAATAAACAGACACTTTTGGTACTTTAAAGAATCACACACACTAAAATACACTTAGGCCAACAAACTCACAAATATATATGTGGACACACAATTATCTTCTGATTTCTTGAAGGTAAAAGCCCTGCCATTTTTATTCATCAAAACAGGGTCAGGGAGAGAGTATAGGAAAATTCAAAGATCAGGCTCTTGCCTTTCTGCAGTGTTTTGGCAATAGCCCTAGTTCTATTCCCACGAATAAGCTGTGGGCACCCTGGGCATGACCCTGTTCTCCCAAAGGAAAAAGAAGTTAAAAGCATTTGTTATGATTCTCTCCATACCTTAATGTCACTTGTTTTGTGTGTTTTATCTCCTCCCAGCTGGGGTTCCAATTATCTCTGTACAGTTCTGATGGAAATAGAATGGTAAGAAACCAGGATTTGCTTGCCCTGGGACTCTGATCATCAGACTTGCCTTGCACTGACTTTTGGGGAAGGAGGTTTGGAATTGAGCTGTTTTATCCACCAAGTGTCCAAGTATGAAAGGAAAATTGTTATGGGATGAAAGTAAAAAATCACCTTTTACTCTGCTCAAGGATGAGGATGAGGGGGCCAGTGAGGTGGCGCTAGAGGTAAGGTGTCTGCCTTGCAAGCGCTAGCCAAGGAAGGACCACGGTTTGATCCCCCAGCGTCCCATATGGTCCCCCAGGGGTAATTTCTGAGCACTTAGCTAGGAGTAACCCCTGAGCATCAAATGGGTGTGCCCCCCCACCAAAAAAAAGGATGAGGGTAAGGAATGTGGGAGGGTTGACCTCAGAAGTTCACAGTGAGTGAAGCAATGTTAGTAAACTGCTCAGAGATTAGATTTTTAGTCTAGCTTCAGGCAGGGATCCTCAAATTTTTTTAAACAGGGGGTCAGTTCACTGTCCCTCAGATCATTGGAGGGCCAGACTATATTTACAAAAAAACCTATGAATAAATTCCTACACACACAGTACACATCTTATTTTGAAGTAAAAAACAAAACAAAACAAAATGGGAACAAAAACAATATTTAAAATGAAGAACGAGTAAAGTTAAATCAACAAACTTACCAAAATTTCAGTGGGATCTATGGGCCTGCTTTTGGTAGGACATAGTTTGAGGACCCCTGTCTGAGACTGAGAGGAGGAGTCAAGAGACAAGGAGAAGGAGAGAAGTCAGAGAGTGTGGCACACATCTCACACATACATACACATTGTGGTCCAGGGATGAGTTGGCTGCTAAACAGGACATGCAGTAGTGGCAAAACACCCACCAGGCCAGAGGAAAAAATACTGGACTGGCTGTATGTGGTCCGTGTTTGAGGTTTGAAGACCCTTGCTTAAGGTTTTCAGCTACATCTGTTGGGAATGGTTAATTTTCTGTCCCAGAAAGGAGAAAAAAAATCTCACTTTTCTGGTGGCATCGTATGCTGGAAGACTTAAAATTGAGATGAATGATAACTGATTCTTTTGTTCCTAAATTCTTCCCTCCACCTCATTTTCTCTTTAGGCTCATTCTGGCCCAGTTCAAAACTCCCAAAGTATCCTGTTTACTCTTGGGCTCCAAATGGTCTGGAGCCTAAAAAAAAAGATAAGTGAAAGGCCTAGTTCTTTGCAGAAGAACAGAGGATAAAGGTTTCGATGTGGATCCCGGTTTTCTCCTGGAATGATTCAGAAAACAAATATTTAAAAAAAAGATCCATTATCTGTGTTCTTTGAGTTCAATTATGAACTCAAGATTTTGAAAGGGTAACCTGATAGAGATAAATTTTTTTGACATTCACCTCCTTTTCTTCCTCTTCTCATCACCACCATTTCTTTTTTACTTAAAGAAAACATTTGACACATACGAGGGATTCTGACTATACTTTTGCCCCTAGAGTAGCAACTTATGAGGGTAACAGGCTGCATTGTTTAATGCAAAACAAATTGCCAAGCTGGCACTGAGCAATGTGAAATTCAACTGCCTAGAAACCGTGTCTCATTAGAGACCAGTCATGCAGCAAGCAAATGCACTTGAAATTAGTCATGTGACTTCTACACAGGAATCATAGAGGTGATATTTGCTGCTGGGCAGCCAATTGATTTCCATGAATCTATTTGCAGTTTCTCTTCTTTGATATTATTTCTCTTCTAAAATACCATCACTCCTCTGTAACATCAACTTGCTTTTGCCCATTTGCCCTCACCAAGGACCAAGAATCCTCATCAAAGACACACCAGGATAAGTATAAGTCTGGATCCCCCACCAAATTCAACTCACAGAGTTAAGGTTTCTCCTATTTCTTGCAAATTAGAAGCAAACACATTTTTGGCAGAGAAAGAATTCGCCTTTGGTTAAGTCCACAGAGTAGATGTTTACATTTATTCCAAGATTTGTTCCTAACCTCTGCTCAGCATTTGTTTTTCTGAAGAAGCAGGAGAAAAAAAAATCTTCATATGCTAACAAAGTCGAAAGCATCTCTTATGTTGCGAAGTTGAGTGTTACCAGCACCTACATTTTGTGAGTTGCCTTTTAACCTAAAAACAAACAAACAAACAATAAAAGCCTTGCATTCTCTCAGGAATTATGGGAAAAGGCACACTGATAACTCATTTCACTAGAGTTGCTCAATTATAAAAGAAGCTCTAAAAGTTGTTCTGAATTTGTTTCTTCACACTCTGCTTAACCTATCAGCAGATCCTCTCTACATCATCAAAAACAACAATGTAGACAAACAAGCAAAAATCAAGTTCAGCTTTCTGACTGCACTGCTAGCCTCCTAGGTCACTGTTATCACCTCCCTTCCCTTTCACATCACCTGTAGAAAACTCTCTGGTCTTCTTGCCATAGCACCTGACCCCAAAATCTGGATTCCATACCACCTACCATGTTATAAAAGAAAGTTATATCATGTCACTGCCATGATTCAAAAATCTATAGCAGTCTGATGTCCTTAGAACAAACCCTAAACTTATTTCCTAGATAATACTCCTGCTTCTTACTGGTATAATCTGCACTCTTCTTCCACTGTGCTTTAGCCACACAGATCTTCCTTCTGGAAGTCACTGGTGGGCCTTTGTGTTTCCCCATATTTGCATGGCTGACTTTATCTCTACTTGAATGTCTTTTCCTAAGGTCTTCATTTTTTCATAAAGGAATGCATTTTAATTTTTTTGTGGTTCTTGGGTCACACCCGGCAGTACTCAGAGGTTATTCCTGGCTCCAGGCTCAGAAATTGCTCCTGGCAGGCACGGGGGACCATATGGGACCCCAGGATTCGAACCGATGACCTCCTGCATGAAAGGCAAATGCCTTACCTCCATGCTATCTCTCCAGGCCCTCATTTTAATTTTTTGAAGGGTGGGTTTGGGTCATACCCAGCAGTGTTCAGAGCTTATTTCTAAATCTGTGCTCAGAGAGCACTCCTAGCAGTGCTTTGGGGGAATCATATGATGTACTGGGGATCAAATTGAAGTTATCAGCATGCAAAGCAAATGCCTGAATCCTTTTACTACCTCTATGACCCCTTAAAGAATACATTTTAATTATTTATTTATTACTTAAATTTTAAGATTACATTTAAGGTAATTTGATCAGAATGGTATTGACATTTATAGTTTTGTAGACACAATTACCTCATGTTCCTACCATCAAAGTTCCCAAGACCCCTAACTCCACACCCAAGATACTATAACACATTCTGCCCACCTACTTCCGTATGAAGTTGAGGTCTTCTTGACAAAACAGGTTTTACTTGTGATTGCTCTGTTCATAACCACCCTAGTATCTTTTTTTTTCACAGTTTCCCAGGTCATCTTGTCTGTGATGTTTACAACTTAGTAGCTCGCATCTCTTTAATTGACTGTATGTACCAGAGAAACAAGATTGTTTTTGACTCTGTGGGGATCCAGCACCTAGGACAGCTCCCGGGTCTATATATAATGGCTGAATAAGCTCAAACCAGTTCCTCAATGCAATGCTAACATATCAATTTTAGGAATCCTTGTTCTTGGTGGTCTTTTTCTGCTCAATGGTACTTTGATTTATTTCCCATTGCCTTGGAAGTTTCAGGGGTGTGCAGCCGTTCTAAGTTTTATATCCCTTGTGAAAAATAATCATAGTGCTGTTCATCTTGTTGCTGTCATAGAAATCATTCTGTTCAAAGCCACCTGTGACTGTTCCCCTGTATCTGAGGCAGAACAGTGTCCAGTGTTAATGTCCCCATGCAGAGTTAATCTGTCCTAGGATGACAATGAATCAGAGACAAAATGGTGAAAAGGACTATTGAGGAATCTCAGCCCCCTTGGTGACTCTTACCAAGCCAAGAGAGGCCTTTTTTGCTGGCAATCAAGCTTGCCTGGCTTTATGAGAGACTAGTACAATGTAGAAGGTTCACAGCCTGGTGACTTCAAGAAAATGGGGTAAAATGGGTGGGAAAGTGAACATTGGAAGAGCCTCTGTGAAGAAGGCTCCTTGGTTCATTCACCATAGTGAACAGCTATAGCAGAAGCTCAAAGCATTTGTGCTTTTGTGGGCTAATTTTTTTTACAATAAAAGTTGATTTCTTTATTATATAAGAAACTGTGTAAAAGGTTGGCTCTTCACATCATAGTTGAAGAACGCCTACATTTGGCTGAGAAGTTCCTACCATCCATCTCTCTGAGGTTGGAAGCATCATCCCTCTGCAAAAATAAGGATGATATCCAAACTAGCCTACTTCCTCAGGCTCCCAAGTCCTGAGCTTTTATGAACTGATTACTAGAAAAAGGAGGCAGCGATTGTTCTGTTGGGTAAAATCAAATTGGAAGATGGTTGCAGGGAACAATTCAGGGCTAGAGAAAACTAAAATAATGAAAATCAATAGTGCATCTGAAGTGATCTTACAGTTCAATCTGAGCAGTTCTTTGCACATGCAATTTGTGAGAAAATTCATTATGTTGTAGTGGCAGCAAATACATTCCATATAAATGCACAAATGCTCGGCTAATAACTGCTATCATCCCTCGTTGTATGAGGAGAGTGTTGGACTAACACCAATAGTCAGAGAGTGGTGGGACTAAAATGGTTTGAGTCCATTTTAGGATGGAGTAAAGAAAGTCCAGAAGAGAGAGAAGTTATTTCCATGGTCTTGCACCCAAGCTTCTATTTCCTGCCAGGTGTTCTTTTCTTCATCCTGGATACCAACTCTGCTGTCATCCCCTAGCTCCTTGCTTATTCACATTTCAGTAGACACACTATGAGATGGGAATGGCTGAGAGAGTCATATCATGAAGGTTCTGTAGCCACCTAAATAGAAATGCTTGGTTGCCAATGATTAGTGTTCATCTTTCTTAACTAACCTCTACCCTCCTTAGCTGCCTGGCTCTTCATCATCATGTCAGGTTGTAAAATCTCACTCTTGTATGTGCCAAACCTTGATTTTCACAGAACCAAAGCCATTGAAACAGTGAAGTTTTCAGGACATTCTTTACTTATTTATATATTTAATGGGGGGGGGGGTTTTGAGATCAATGGTGTTCAGGTGTTATTCCTGGCTCAGGGTCTTCTCTTAGCAGTGCTTGGGGGGAACTATATGTGGTGCCAGGCATCAAGCTGGTATTGGCCACATGCAGGAGCCATAACCCCCTGTACTATTTCCAGACCCGTAGTTCACAGTATTCTCGCCATATTTATGATTTGAGCAAATCCTGCTTAAGACCTAAGGAAGCTTATCAAGAAATACCTCTTAAAAAGTGTTTCTTTTTCAAGGAAATCTGAAATAAGAAATGATCTTTTCTATAATATTGTTAACCCATGATGAATCAATAGAAAAAATGTAAAGCAAAACAAAAACATAAATACCAACCTGTTTGTTTTATACATAATCACTGTTGTATCAGGTAGATTTCTAAAGCATCTTCCTTGGGATCTTTCAGTTACTCTCTTCTGCTCCGGAATGTCCTCCGACTGTCACTGTCACCCTCCCCCTGTGTGCTCATTCTCACCTCTTGGCTCAACTCAATGTGCCAGACATCCCCTGTGGTTTGCCTTAGGCTTCCAGTCTTCTTTAATGGGTGCTGGCTGGTTACTGGCTGATCACTGCCTTGGTTTGTGTGTGTTGGGGGCAAGGGGAGGGGATTCTTCCACCTAAAGATGTTGACTAGAGGCCTGTGAAAGATCTCTGTGTCCTAACAGCATTTATGCAGGAGTGATCTGTCACTTCCTTCCTCTTGTATCTGGGTGGTTGGAAAGATATAGGGTTCCCCTGGCTGTCCTATCTACATAGACCTTTGTTTTCTTGCCCTTCTGCTCTCACTCAGTATTCCCGCTTCCTTTCTTGTACTCAAATCCCGAAGGCTGGCATATTTGCTTTGTTTTGTTTATTTGTTTGAGGGCCTTACATGCTGGTCTTTGGGTGCCTTTCCTGGATATGATGCTCTGTAAAAGATTTTACAGTAGGCTTCTCACATATACAATATGTGCTCCAGCCCAGTGGGCTAGTTCCCTGGTCTTCACTCTATGATACTTCAAAGAAATATGCTAATCTAATCTCTACTTCCAGCATGGTCTTGGGAAAGGTTACCGGGAAGCTGAGAGAAGATAAGAAGCATTGAGTTTCTTTCAGTGTCTCTACATGCCATTCCTCCATGGGTGCTAATTGCTGTGGACTTATCTTTAATCATCCAGTGAACTCTAAGGAGGGGGTGCTATGACCCCCATCTCAAAGAGGAGAACATCAGAGGTCTAAAAAGTTTTAAAATTTGGGGGGGGTTATTTTTGGGCCACACCTGTCAGAGCTCAGGGGCTACTCCAGGCTCTGAACTCAGAAATTATTCCTGGCAGGCTCAGGGGTCCATATAGGATGCCAGGAATCAAACCTAGGTCTATTCTATGTGGCTCATGAAAATGCCCTACTATTGTGGTATCTCTCTGGCCCAAGGAAAAACCAAGTAAAACTTAGAAAGTAAAAACTTTCTGAAGTCCGCCAGCCATAGATAACAGAACCAGGCTTTGTGCCCACAAGCTGGCCTCTGGAAGAAGTGTTGCTCCCACAACTGTGTTGCTCTCAGGACTCTGCGCTATGAGTGAGTCCCTGGAAAGACTTCTTCTTTCTAAACCAGACTAGGTGCTGTGGCACCCCGCTGGTTCAGAGCTGCCATTTGGTAACAGGGAGTACAGTGGCTCCTAATAGGATGAGTCATGGGTGAGATTGAATCCCACAGAGGGGGACCAGCCTGAACTGGTCCAAATGCAGGTGTTGATCCTGGTCCCTGCTGCTGTGCATTCTGATCTATGATTTGTTGTTCAGAATTTGGATGCCAGGCCCTCACTTGTCCCCTCAAAAGTGTCTTGGGCTTGAAGATGCAGGGGTCCTGCATAATATCAAGGCCCTCACTAGCCCCCAAATCTGGCCAGGCCTTCATCAGAACCCTGGACAACTAGTGAGAGCTTTGCTTGCTGTAGATCATGTCATCCTCCTGGACCACATCGTCCCCAATAATGCGGGTCTGTGGACCCTAAAGATGCCCCTGGGACAAATGTGTGGGCTGCTGTGTGTAGAAATAGACTGAAGCTTTTGCCTTGTGTGTGGCGGAACATGGGTTGACAGTGTTGGAAAGGGAGAGATTGGGAGCTGTCCCCATGTGTGCATGTTGCTGCAGCAGCTATAGTGGCCACTGCAAGGCTGGGAGCCAGCTCTGCACCTGGCTCACAGTTACTTATTCCCTTCTTATACTCACACAACCCATGAAGGTGGCAGGGCTGGGCCAGGGTTGGCATAAGCTACTCTACTCTGTCTGCTTGGTTGCAAGAAATTGGCCTGAGGGACCTGGAATCCTCCTGGGCTGCTGCACCCAGGAATGTGTGAGTGAGTGCTTGCTCTAATTCAATCCAAAGAGTTTTTTTTAAAAGCAAAGAAAAAATGTAAAAGTAAGGCAAAGTTTCTTTTGTAAGCCCTCACTACCTTACCCCTACAGTTCAGGGAAGTTACCTGGAATTTCTAGCTGGGTGGCCCTGGGATTGCTCCATCTGTGTCCCAGAAGGGGCAGGAGCAGGATAAGTCTGTCCTGGTTGTGGAAGGTGCCAAGAAGGTGTTCTGGACACCACAGTTTTACTCTGTTCCCCCAAGTGCACAATTCTAGCCAGAGGAATAACCAGCAAGGACTCTCTCGCCTGATCTTTATTGCTAAAAATAAACAGTGCAAATGCTCCGCATCTTGTGATCTGTAAGTGACTCTAAGGCAGATAATTTATGATTCATAAGTGGATGTCTGGAGACACTCACAGGGAACCAAGGCCTCCGCTGGGTCCGTGAGGTTAAGATGCCTCAGAAATCTCCACTATCCAAGGAGGTTTATTAAATGCAGGAACCTTGGCATTTTTTTTTCTGTTTGATGGCGAGGTTTTCACTTTCCTACACTTAACCCCACAATCCCATTTTCTCCTAGAATCTCTGCCATGCAGAGATTCAGATGGAATCCCACAGGGAAAGGCACAATTAAGCATCTTCTGCAAGAACACGCTCCTTTGTCCTTCTGATCAGCGTGTGCACCGGCGTCCATGGCAGGGAAATAGTGCTGAGGCAGGTTCTCTGAGTTTGGCTTTTTATTGTGTAGCACCGTATTTGTGGATTTTAGTTATCCGATCACAGCCCGGGTATTAGATACCTCAGCATTATGGTACTATTAGGGCATTGACGTCTGGGATAATGACTATTGCTTCTGCACAATCTGCTCTTAAGGACACCCTGGGAATATTTCATACTTATCAGTTTTTGACCTCTGAGGCTCTGTCTAGGTAATTTTAAAAGATACTGTCATTTCAGTACAGAACTTAAAAGAAAAGGAAAAGCAATTAACCAGTTGCCCAGTGTTCTATAGATAAAAAAGATCTAGATAATCAACCTGATCTTTGATTCAGTTTGATTGATTAATTAATTAAACATTTATTGAGTATGGCCTGTACTCAGTGCTGCCATGCTGTGCAAGAAAGTTAAGACCTGGAAGGTAATTTGCAAATGTTGATCTTGCCTGGGCAGGGAACTGAGAAGAGAGGCAGCCCTAAAGATTCTCTATAGAGGAAATGAGGACCCCCTTTTCTCCTACCCCACACCCTTATATAAAAGTCCAGCATTGCCCTGCTGGCTCATGAAGGTTCTGTGACCTCAGGACTCCATGGCCTAGGCACACTGAAGCTTCGTTTACAGACACATGGTGTGCAGTCAGAATGGCCACAGGGATGAAGAGAAGGCAGAAGTCTTGCACTGTCAGTGGGATCATTCTATTCATACCCCATAGTGTGACCCTAGCTAGCAAAAGGGAAGATACACAGACCCTTTGATACAGTCATCCAGTTTCTAGGACATTTGCCCAGAGCTATGCTCACAGGCATGCCAATAACAGATCTTCACAGGTGTTATTCGTCCATTCTGCCTTCAAATATCTAATGAACTCCTGCTGCTTTACAGGCATTGTTCTGAGTTCCTGAGAAACTGCAGTGAAGCAAACAGGCTTGTTCTCACATCCAAAGAACTTATCTTCTCCAGATAGTTACAGGTGATAAGCAAGTACACTCAGAAGTACATCTGTAGCAAGTTCAGTGGAGTGGCCAAGTTTCTAAGTGACCTGGGATAGCCATGCTGATGTCCTAGTTAAAACAGCCACTAGCGTACCCCTTTCTGCTTTGCATGATAAATTTGATGGTCAACCAACCAATAGAAGTGCTGATAATGACACAAAACAAGCAGGAAGTAAGAAAGAAGGGAAGGGGTGACTGAAGTGGGTGCTGCTTTGTGTTTTATTTTTATGGATAGTTCGTAGTCGCAAAAAAGTGGAGCAACCTGGATGATTGCAAATGTCACGTAACAGTCCAATTCTTGACTACAAAGAATCTATCCAAAAGGTTGAGGCAGGGTGGGAGAGAGTATAAAAGAGAAAAGGCATCTGGCTTCATGTGGTTGTAGAAGTGATGATGCTGGTTTAAGCCTTAGTATCACATGTGGAGACACAAATACTGCCAGTCCAGAGTCCAGAAGATGCATAAACAGCATCACATAGTTTATCCAGTCTCTGAGAGTGGTCCACATGGCTCTTAATGCTCTGGATTTTAATTTTTAAATTCAGCAAAGTTGTTTGAGCTAGGAACTGGTGCTTAAAAGATGCCAAAGTCTTAGACAAAGCCCTACAAAGGAGATGGGTTGTCTGGGATTCTGGGAGCTTGGCCCTGGTGATTAGCAGCAACATCAAGTTCATAAGAAAGCCTGAGGGTGCAGGACAGGTGGAATTAACTTTACCAACCTTGGGGTGGAACATGGAAAAGTGGGCAGAAGGTCATTCTGGAAAAGCCCCTCCCACAGAAAGAGGTGAAGGGGTGGGAAACTAGTGGGTGCAACCATGATGACCAAATGCTACTCTAGGATTACTCCTGGTTCTGCACTTAAGAATTATTTCCGGTGGTTCTCAGGGGACCATATGGGATGCTGGGGATTGAATCCAGGTTGGGTGCATGCAATGCAAGCACCCTACTTGCTTTCTATTGCTCTGGCCCTGGCAAAAGTAATTTGAGGAGTCCAAAGTAATTCTTCCACTAACAGATATAAATATCGGTGAGGGTTCCTGGCTCATAAAAAGAATTAGGGGAACAAGCTATTATGTGATTAGCAGAGGACTGAGCTGGGGAAGTGATATTCTTAGGTCTCCCTTTGGGATTCACTTTACCCTCATAGGAGTATTTGATCCAGGGTGGGGCCAAACCCCAGGGCATATGCCTTCATGCCAGGGTAGATATGCTCCCAGAATCAGAGACAAATAAGCAAGAAGAATGCTCAAGGCTCAAGGATGAATCTTTAGGACATTTCTTCCTTAGTCTTCTTTCTTCACAGGCCAATTACTTCCAGTGGATTCTGGGTGTCATGGGTTTCTAGGTATGTGGGTTTCATGTTTCATTATTTCATTGGTGGTGGCCACATACTTTCTTTTTTCCCTTACCCCCTGGCCATCTAATTTTCAAGTGTGGGGCCCATGTCTTATTCTTTTGTCTGACAGGAAGCCTAAGTAGATTTTCAATAAATATCCTTCAAAGTGACTCAGTAAATATCTAATATTTTACATCAACTCGAGCCCCCGATTTCCTTGCTTGGCTTTGCAGGTTGGTATTTCTGACTTGGCTTATGTCCTGTCTTCACTCACTGATTAGTGGAAAGGAATAGTAGAAAGAGCTATCGACTCCCAATCCCTTGCCACGTCCCCATTTTCACTGGAGTAGGTGGGCATCTCCTTTTCTAGGCTTGGTTTGCTGTTAAGGAAATTGCTTTTCTACCTGGTTGGAACCTAAATCAACCAAGTCCCTTCTCACCCTCAGGATGGAATCGACCAAGTTGTCTTGCAGGGGCCCAACTTTTGAAAGATTCAATTTTCCTAATTTCCCTCCAGGTCCTGAGTCGAGTCAGTGACTGATTAGCTCTAGAATAGTCATGTGCTGGCTGTATTTATAGCACTAATTAATTAATACAGGTAAAGAGCGAGGAAGATAAAGTGCTGCTGGAGTCCAGTGTCTTAAAATGACTCTGTGCACACGGGCTGGGGGGTTGGGGGAGGGGGGAGACCTGGGAGCGAGAGTGTCTGGGCTAGAAAGTGCCATCACAGGTGGGGCCTTTGCAAAAGTCTCCAGCAGATTACGGAAGACTGAAAGGAACGGAGGAAGCGGGGCTGTCAGTGACAGACTGGCGTCAGAAGCCCTTCCCGTTTGGTTTCCATTTAAATCGACACATATGGCAAGGAGTTGTTTAAAGGTTTCCAGCATGTTGTGCACTCTCCCGCAGGAATAGGAATGCCTCCGATTCACTGAACCTGGTGGGCGGTGTGGTCCCCGGGCCCCCGCCCCTCGCTCTTTCTAAGCAACAGGAAAAAGGAGGCTCAAGCTGTGCCAGGGCAGAGGAGCTCAGAGATGGGGGAGTTGGCTCCAAGAATTGCATGCTTGGGAGTTCCCGGTGCCCGCACTTATATGCAGGATAGACTGGGGGAGGAGAGGTACAGTGGGTTTGGCCTGGGGAGCAAGTGCACTCACTGGGAAATGAGCTTGGGAGTGCTTGAAGCACCCCACTGGAGGGAGGACTTACAGAGAAAATCAGGTGGCTATTGGGCACTGATGCCCAGGAGCTTCCCGTGGGCAGGGCTGGACCAACACTATGGGTTTTGTTTGGTTGGTTTTTGGTTTCAGGACCACACCTGGTGGCATTCAGGGATTACGCTCAGAAATCACTCCTATCAGCCTCAGGAAACCATCTGGGATGCCCAAGATCAACCCAGGTTGGCCATGTGCAAAGCAAAATCCCTATCCACTGTTCTATCGCTTTGGCCCCAACACAATGATTTTATTTCTTTGTTTGTTGTTTGTGTGAGTGTGTGTGTGTGTGTGTGTGTGTGTGTGTGTGTGTGTGTGTGTCCGTCCATACCCTGCTGCACTCAGGGATCATTCCTGGTGGGCTGGAGGACCATAGTGGTTGTTGAGGATTGAACTAGGTAATCTGGTTCATGCAAGGCAAACACCTTATCTTACTATCTCTCCTGCCCCCAACACCATGTTCAGTGCCACATAAAATCAGGGCAACCAGGAGATGTTGTTGGCTCAGAAAGGGGTTTTGTGCCTCCATCAAACAATATGCTTCTTGAGACCACCCACAATCAAGCCAGGAAACAGCCTGTAAGCACACAGTAGGAGAGAATGGGTGTTGAAGCTCTTTTGCCAGCAGGATGAGCACCTCCTTCACATGTTGTTTAGGGAAATGCCCCTGTACACAGTGAAGTACTCATAGTTTGAGGCACAGGATTGGGAGAGCAGGTCTCAGCTTTGTGTCTGTCCTCAGCAGAACATGTCTGCACAATATACAATCTGCACAACTGTATTGAGCCATGGGGATGGAATCATGAGAAAACATTTCTATGTAGATGGCAGCTAAATTGCTGGAGTGAAAGAACAGGAAGATCTGTGTGGGGGCAAAGGAAGGGCATGAATTTGGCTTCACAATAATTGTCCATATTTTCAAGTCTAGTACTAGAGTCCCAGGTCATTCATCCTGAACTGAGCTACTCATCTGAGACCATGAGACCACACATGAGACCATGTGTCCTGGCATGGCCCTGCCCTCTCTGAGCAGTCATGTCAGCAGGATGTGCCTTCCTGGCCACTCCAGGTGAGGAGCTTTGGCTGGTAAGTGCAATATATCATGGACCTGTTCATAAGGGCCCCAGCAGCTCTTCCAGTCTGATCCCCAAAGATCCTATCCTCACTCTACCTCTTGTCCATGTCACTCTGTCCTTCTGCAGAGTGTCTGGAGGAGTAGCCACTCTTTCTTGGACCTTAGACTGTTGATTTCACTTTTGGGGAAGGGAATAAGAGCCTTGTTTCTTCCTGGTGGGTGCTGAAAAGAAGCCCAACTTATCTCTCTTGTGTCCCTAGACTCTGTCATAGTCTCCTGCATAGAACAAGGGCTTCTACCTGTAAATCATCTGTAAAAAAAAAAAAAGTCAAGGCTGGCAATCCACATTTGATAATCTTCAAAAGAAAATTCAGGCAAAAGAATGGAAAATAGGACTTGAACCAATTTTTGTCTGCCTTCCTACCAGCATTATTCACAAGAGTTAAAATGAGGGAGCAAGTCTGGGCATCTATCAAGTGATGAATGGGTCAACCATATGTGGTCCACTACAGTGGACCGAAAGAAGGGCTTCTTGACCAAATGGGAGAACAAGGTTCTTTGTGAAATAAGTCTACAGGGCAAACCCTCCTCTTTGCACTGGTATGAGATAGCCCGAGCTATCAGGGCCAGAGCTATCAGAGTCCTAGAGGAGAATGGTGGTTTCCTGAATCTGGGCATGGGAGAGGGAGCAGAAGTTAGTAGTCAGTGGGGATAGAGTATCAGTTTTGAGAATATGAACAAGTGTTGAGATGGATGAGGTGATGGTGGCATAGCAATGTGAACTGTCAACACAGAATATGCTAATTTATATGTTGCCCCAAGAAGAAGAGCACTGCTGGATTCTGTGTTATGGCATCATGCTTTGTGATGGCGCCTGACTAACTCCACTGAGATACTCTTGGAGTCTATTTCGTCCTGTGACACCCTTCTGGTTGCTGAAATAATGAAAAACTGCACCTCCAGAGGGGCCCATTGATTCTGTAAAATGTGCCTGGAAAAGTGGGGGTGGAGGTCCATTTTATGTTGGTCCTTGTAGCATGCCATGACATTATGCCAATGGTACCCAGGGGGATTTTTTTTTGGCAGACAATAACTGGTAACAGCTCCAGCATGGATCAGCATATGAGGAAGTTATCAGAAGGTTCCAGATGGCTCCAGAGAGATTATGGAAGTTGGAGATCAGGGTTCATAAAACATGGTGGAAAGGAGTTGGCCCAGAATCCCAGAATAGCTAGATGACTTATTGGCTCCTAAAGTCTAGTGGTGGAGATGAGGGTCAAATTCCTTTCATGATTCATTTTCCTTAGGAGTTTGAGGTAAGTAGTTTGGTCAGCTGTGTCTGGTCAATGGGCTTCCTGTGACTTAGAGAGGAAGCTGGAGACCTACAAAACAGGGACCCATGAAGAAGGGAAAAAATTTCAGCCAGAGTGACAAATGTGCCTCAAATGAATGTTTGATCTAATGAGATCACAAGGGGGCAGAGTCACCTTGGAGCCAATATAACCTGTCATAAGGTCCAGGCAAGCATGGGGAGGGGACTTATGGGAGAAGGAGTAGAAGTGGGGCTGTTCTACTTCCCCCTGGCCCTGTTTAAGTGTCAAGATCCAGCCTAGGGCTGGAAACATCTGCCCCAGTTTTGGGGTCCTGGCCGAAATTGTGGGAGGGTGTGGTTGCCCACTGTTGGCCTGGGCTACTGCTAACTCCTGTCTGTGGTGGGAAATGCTTACTATTGCATTTAGCCCACACCCCATAACTCTCCAAGGGTAACAGAGCAGCAATATTTTGAGGCCCTCACAAATTTTCATAGGATCTTGTGGGAAGGAAAACCCACAGCTAATCAGTGCATGACTTTATTTGCCCTAGAAAAATATGAATTTTGACTAACTTATCCCTTTTCCCCCAAAACACAACAAAATGTTTACTTGCACATAGATTTTTTAAATGCACCATGGGTGGTCCCCAAGTATAACAGCAGATTTAGAAGGTTCCTAAAAATTTCTTTTTAAATGACTGCATTGAACGTTTGTACAATTGTTCTTCAGTGAGATTGGTGGCTCACAGACTGTATTTTTGTTTGTTTGTTTGGTTGGTTTTTGGACCACACCTAACAGCATTCAAGGATTACTCCTTGCTCTATGCTCAGAAATTACCCTTAGCGGGCTAGGGGGACCATATGGGATGCCAGGGATCCAACCTGGGTTGGCTGTGTGTAGGGCAAATGCCCTATCCATCGTGCTAACACTCCAGCTCCTCACAAGCTATTGTTTAAAGTTTGATCATCTTTGGTGTGTGTGAGCACTCAGTATCAGCAGACTGGGAAAATGATGCAGTCGCTTTATTGATAAAGCTGATGAATCAACACAGGCCTTGAATCTTTTGGAGCCTGATATTAGAAGGACCCTAATCCTTTGTGGGGCACACAGGGTCATTTTCTCTTCCTCTTGCAGTGGTTCCTGTCTCACTGCATGCATGCTATTCTGAAGTCAGCAGCGTGGGTGTTCTGGTTCTGGACTGGTGGATGGATGGTGAGGCACATTGTCTGGCTTGTTGCATGACATTGTATGAAAGCACGAGGCTGGGAAATATGTTAACAAGATGTTGTCCCCTTTTAACTTTACTGGCTGGCGCTTAGACAAGTAGATGATAAATTCAGGCCTAATCTGTAGGGAACCAAGATCTAAGGTACCATCAACCACATGCATTGAATGTCATTGGCAGCTACAAGTCTCATAGGAGGCTGTGGTTTCACCACACAGAGCATCTCACAGTGGGCTCTGGCCACTCCCTGCACATCACCAATTCTGCTGCTCTCCAGTCTAAGCACCTCGACACTCTGGGCATCTCCTTCACTTTTCCTTCTGTAAGTATTATTTCTAGTGGTGATCCCATGTATAGTTTACACCTCAGCTGACTATCTAAAAGCCTCCTTTTGTGTTCTCTGAGACCATGCACATGATGCTCACAAGCAAATGTCACCTGCACCTCCTCTCTTGAAATGTGTATTTTCCTCTTTCATGCTGAAATGTGTACATTCGTCCAACAATGAATGTTCAACTATCAATAAATAGCTTTTTAAATCTTCATTGACATAGTGACTTCATTGCAACATTTGTTAATTTTTACAAGTTTTCTTTTAATGAAAACTTTTAATATTTTTAGATTTGATAATTATTACCATTTATAGAAAGAAATATTAAGTAAATCATTTATAACTTCAAAGGGGAAGTCTTTTGGGAATGTTGCACTGGTGGTGGGATTGGTGTTGGAGCATTGGATACCAGAAATAACTGTATTATAAGCAACTCTGTAAACCGTGGTGTTTAAAAAACAGAGAAATTTAATATATAAAGAAAACAATTTAACATAATACACTACATCAGTAAAAGAAAAGGTAACAATCATATCATTGTATATCAATCAACGTAGAGAAAGGATGGCAGAACTTACTATAACATAGTATACCTAAAAGTCAACTACAAAGAACTTTATAAATCACAATGTCTTTAAGAAAAAAACAAAGGATTGTTTTTTATTGTGAAATTATAGTTCAAGACCGTAAGCCCTTACCAGACAGATGATTTTCTCCTATCCCTTGGGTTGTCTTTTAATTCTGTTGATTTTGTCTTTGATCAACTTAATTATGAAATTCTGATTTTAAGACAGATTGTAAAATCTGATTAACATCATTGATTTTAAAATCACTGATTTTAAAGTGTAGCTGATTTTTTTTTTTTTTGCTTAAAGTTTTTTTTTTTTTTGTTTTTTTGTTTTTTTGTTTTTGGGCCACACCCGTTTGACGCTCAGGGGTTACTCCTGGCTATGTGCTCAGAAATCGCCCCTGGCTTGGGGGGACCATATGGGACGCCGGGGGATCGAACCGCGGTCCATTCCTTGGTAGCGCTTACAAGGCAGACACCTTATCTCTAGCGCCACCTTCCCGGCCCCTTGCTTAAAGTTTTGATATTGTAACAATGGAGTAATTGACAACTTTATTTATTTAAACTCCTACTGGCTGTCAGTATTGTGGAATAGAGTGTCACAAGGCTGCAGATGTGGCTGCTTACTCCAGGAGCTCTGGAGTAATGATTGATGAAATGATTCATGACTTGCTACCCTCCTAAGGGGCCACCAAAGTCTTCAATCCAAAGACTGGTGTACCTGTGGATTTCACCAGCTTGTCATCTCTTTTGAGATAAAGTGTGAAGCACTGAAGCTGGACTGTTTCTACGGTGCAGACTGTGTGGGTGTGGCTGCTGAGGCTTTGGCAAGGCAGGGACTCAGCTTGCCCGCTTTCTGAGGGGGCCCCCAGAGTTCTCAGCCTGAAGACTGGTGTACCTGTGAGTTTTATCAGTTTGATGTCTCTTCTGAGATTAGTCATGAGGCTGTGAAGCTGGTTTGTGTGTAGAGTGGAGGCTGTGTGATGTGTACATTCATTGCCAAAGTTAATGTAATACAGTTCCATTATATTTGCTTCTAAAATTTTATAATTTCATATGTTTAGTGAGGCATTTGATTGTGTGTGTTTGCTGGGGAGAACAACACCAGCTGTGCTCAGGGCTTACTCCTGGCAAAGTTTGGAGGACCATATGTAGTGCTGGGGGTCAAACTGGGGTTGGCTGTCCACAAGACAAGTAACTTGTCTCTGACAATTTCATTAATTTTCATGTGGACATTCAGTTTTCTCAGTGCCACTTATTAAAAAGACTATTCTTTTTTCTTTGAAGTAGCTTTGCTGAAAGTCATTAACCATTTATATACCGTATTTGCCCGTGTGTAAGACGACTGGGCGTATAAGACGACCCCCTAATTTTGCAGTTAAAACATAGGTTTAGGCCTATATTCACTGTATCAGACAGAACGTTCCTGTGCTGCATGTGCTGCATGTGTTCCTGTGCTCATGGACCACAGTGAGCCAATCACAACAAGCAAAGGTTCAAAGTTTACACTGTAGTAGATTTCCTCTCTGACTCTGGCCAATCTGAGCAGGCTTTTTACAGTGTAGATTCGGGTCCAGAACATTGTCTAATTTGCATGCATAAAAAGCCTGCTTGAATTGGCTGAGTTAGAGAGGCGATCCGAGCAGCCTTGCAGTGATTGGTGCAGGATCGAGTTGGAAAATTCGTTTTGTGGAATATTCAGACAATTTTTGTTTAGTAGCATATTGAAACATTTTTCGGGATATACTTGGCGTATAAGATGACCCCCGATTTTCGGTTGACTTTTTTTGTTTCAAAAGTCGTCTTATATGCCGGAAAATACGGTATGTGTTTATTGATAGGCTCTCTTCTATTGGAATATATTGGTATATATGTATATATAATTTTCTTTTTGCTAGTTTCACACTTTTTATTACTATGGCTTTGTAGTAAGTTTTGAAATCAGAAAGTATAAAACCTCCAACTTCGGTTTTTTCATTGTCAAGGTTGCTTTGGCTTACCTTTTTTCAAGGTTGCTTTACTAGAGCTTGAACTATGGTAGGGTGAGTGAAAAGGTGCCAAGGGTGTGAAATTTAAGACGGTGATTACTCTCAGCTGTACACCCTGTAATGAACTCCTTAATTATTGCTCTTGGTCTCCTCACTGCCTCACCCTAGTCCCTGTCTTACCCTACTGTCACCCTTTTAAATTTGGATTTCACTTTAAGCCAAGGCCCACAATCCCATTCTCTTTTCTCTGGTCTGTTTCCCACAGAGCTCAGCTCTATTGAGTGGGCTAATCAATATACTTATTGATTATGCCAATTGCTGTCATAGGACCTCTTCACTGGCATCAACACTATTAATTATACAAGGATCCTGGTTGGTTTAACTCTCTTATGTCTATGGTGCTTATGGCAGGACCTGAAACCTGGTAGATATCAATGTTTATTTATTGAATAAATGAAAGAAGGAACAACTCTACTTTCCCTGGTAACTTTGCCTGGGAGAAAGACAGAGTCCATCCTTAGGAGGGTCCTCCTACCTGGGCAGAGTTGAAGAAATGGTAAAGCAGAAGCCTCTTGGATGTTTATTAGAATGGGGAGACTTAGGGAGAATAGTAAGAGTGAGCTGGTATTGGTAGAAGAAGCCAGCATTAAGCCTTCATGCTTTGTAAGCATTATAATTCATTGACGACATTCTATATCCCTCCACTCAGGAGATAGTGCTGAGGAAGTATCCTTCCCTTCCCAGCCTGGTGCAGTTTCCACAGTGCAGCTTCCTTCATGCCAGCTTGGATGTTCTTTGCTCATAACACTGAAGCACCTCATAGACCCACCTTTAAAGTGTTCCTTTATTTATTTATTTATTTATTTATTTATTTATTTATTTATTTATTTTTTGTACCAACAATGGGTCTTTACTGGATGCAATGATGGGTGGAGGGAAAGGGGACACACCGGCTCCTGGAGCGACTCCCAAAGGCCAGGTTGCCGCACCAGAAAGCCAAAGTGTTCCTTTAATTGTATTTATCACTGTGAGGGAAAGGAGAGCTGAGTTATTGCCCTCAATTTAAGATTTCTTGACCCTAATTTCATTATTCACCTTTCTTCCATCATTGTCTTTGATATTATTTTATGTGGCCGGGTTGAAGATTTGTATCATGTTGGCTAAGCATGGAGCAACTTTATGTATCCCCCCCAATATACTCCCAATTATTCCCACAAGTGTTGTATTTAAAAGACCTCGGGGCCGGGCGGTGGCGCTAAAGGTAAGGTGCCTGCCTTGCCTGCGCTAGCCTTGGACGGACCGCGGTTTGATCCCCCGGTGTCCCATATGGTCCCCCAAGCCAGGAGCAACTTCTGAGCACATAGCCAGGAGTAACCCCTGAGCGTTACCGGGTGTGGCCCAAAAACCAAAAAAAAAAAAAAAAAAAAAAAAGACCTCACATAGTTTAGGCTTCAATGGGGGAAAACCAGAAGTTGTAACAAACTCACATTAAACTGAAGATAACTTGCTCAAGGCCACAGTTAGTAAACCAGAGTTTGATCTCTGAACTGCATATAGATCCCTGGTACTGCCAGGAATAGCCCTTGAGCAGAGGTGTAGGATTAGCCCCTGAGCATTGCTGATTGTGACCCTCTCTCCAAGAAGAACTTAAAGCAAAGTCTTGTTCTGGTGAACAATCATATGTTCATGAACTGTGGAATGGAAAAGGCAAGAGCTACATGGACACCTGCAGACTAGGTATTGCAATTGGGTTTTTGTGTATCCAAGTTAAGCTCAAGCTACTTATGTCTATATGGGTAACCTGAGTTGCCTTCATCAAGATAAGACTTAAGGCCAGAGGAGTGGTGCAGGTCATTCTGCCCTCATGAACTAAAGATGAGAGGTTAGGAAGGTGTGGAAGATGTGTAGTGGTTCTGAGAGAAGGATCAGTTTTCCACTCCATCAGCTTATTGTTGACAGAGAATAGAAGGAAACTTAGTGTGTTCATTGAGAATTCCCAGGGACTCTTATCTACCTCCCAAGAGGAAGATTTGTATGGAATGTGAGCCCACACAGATGCATACCTCAGAGGGGCCTCCTTGCACCAAGACTGCTGCAAAATCTACTGATTACATCTTTCATTTATGATGAGATTCCGTCTTTTGTTGTTATTGTTGTTAAAGGTGAGAGCATTTGGGGTCAGGGACTGGGAAGAATACTGAAGACTTGAAAAGTGTGTGTCTTTTTTGGGTGTCAGGGCTTCTAGGAAAGAATTTGGCATTAAGAGAGATTAAATCTAGTATTTTTACTTTCTGCATTATTTTGTATTCCATGTAGTTGTGATATGCTAAGATGTTTGTTTTTCCATGGGATTTTGAGGTTAAATTTAATACTGGACTAATATGAATGAAGTTCCTATTTTATTGTGGACATACATTTTAATTTGATTAGAGAAATACCTACTAAAGTAGAATCACAGGGTTATGAGGTTGAAATTCCTCAGAAACCATTGGTTTTCAGAAATAGACCATTTGAATTAGCAAACTGTAATGTTTGAGTTTCAATTTTTTAATATCCTTGCCATTCTATGGTGATGTCAGTATTTTCAATTTTAGCCATGCTCAATATGTTCATTGTACAGATTTAATGCAATCACTATAAGAATATCCATGACATTTTTCAAAGAAATAGATCAGACATTCCAGAAATTTATATGGAATAAAAAATTTTCCACAAATCAATAAATCAATCCTTGGGAAAAAGAACACAGGAGGCATCACTTTTCCCAACTTTAAACCATACTATAAAGTGGCAGTAATTTAAACAGCATGGTATTGGAATAAAGACAGACACTCACATCAATGGAATCGACTATTCAAGTCCTGAGACAGACATACAGGTATATGATCAATTAATCTTTGATAAAAGGGCAAGAAATACAAAGTGGTAAAGCCTCTTCAACAATGATGTTGGGAAAACTGGTCAGCTACTTAAAAAAGTGATTTCAAATCTCTCTTTAATGACATGCATGAAAATAAAATAAAAATGGATTAAAAACCTTGGTATCATACCTGAAACTATAAGGTACATAGAGAAAAATGTATGTAGAACACTCTATGACATTGAAGCAAAGACATCTTTAAGGATAAAAGACCACTGAACAAGTAAGTGGAAACAAAGGTAAACAAATGGGGTTTATTAAACCAAGCAGCTTCTGCATCTTCAAGAAAATGGTGACCAGGATATAAAAACTACCCACAGAATGAGAGAAACTATTTATCCAATACTCATAAGGGATTAATGTCTAAGACATACAAGGCACTGATAAAGCTTAGCAAGATAAAACATCAGGGCTGGATCAATAGCATAGAGGTTAGGGCTTTTGCCTTGCATGTAGTCAACTCAGTTTAGATCTGCAGTATCACCTATATTCTCCTGAGACTGTCTGGAGTAATTTCTGAGTACAGAGGCAGGACTAACTCTTGAGCAAGGTGTGGCCCAAAAACCAAACCAAACCAAACAAACAAAAAATGTAAACACTAAAAATAAAAACACAGAGTAACAAAATTCTGGGGGCCAGAGTAATTTTGGTGTGGCCCAAAAAGCAAAAACAAACAAAAAACAAAAAACAAAAAAAAAAAAAGGAAGAAATTGACTTCATCCAGAAATGTGAAGAAAATATAAACAGAAATTTCCTTAAAGAACAAATACTGGTGGCCAAAAGGCACATTAAAAATGCTCCACATCTTTAACTACCAGGGAGATGCAAATCAAAACAACGAGAAACCATCTCACACCACAGAGATTGGCACAAATCAAAAAGAACAAGAACAACCAGTGCTAGCAAAGATGTGGGGAGAAAAGGGCTGTCATTCACTGCTGGGGGAATGTAGACTGGTCCAGCCTTTTTTGGAATACAATATGGATATTCCTCAAAAAACTAGAAATTGAGCTCCTCTATGATCCAGCAATAATGCTGCTAGGAATATACTCCAGAGGCCTGAAAGTACAATGCAGAAAAGCATTAAAAGATGTTAATTTCATCATTGTTAATGATACTAAGAACCTGAAAACAACCCAAGTGCCGAGAACAGATGAGTGGATAAAGAAACTGTGGTACATCTACTAAGTGGAAAACAATGCAGGTGTTAGAAAAAGTGAAGACATGAAATTTGCTCATATTTGGATGGGTATGTATTGGAGTAACTGGTTTTTATTCTATCCAGGATAGTTCTGTGCTTGTGCTTATCACTCATGGACTGGAAGTATCTCTGGATTGTTCCCTTGTAAAATAAAAATCCACAAGTTGTGACACCACCCCAGGCACCGTGTTTCTAAACCCCATGCAGTTGGGTCTGAAGAAGCAGGGTAGTGGTGAAAGATTCATAAAGCAAGCCAGTCAGGAGAGAGTCACTGGAGTCAGTCTGCTTTTTGCCTCCTGGTCTCTCTGCCTCAGCCTCAAGCCTGAATTGCCCTTTTCTTATTCAAACCAATTCCCAATACTAGGAGGGGGGGGGGGATGTCGAGTAATCCAGGTTGGCTTTTAAATATCAAAGGAAGAGGGTTAGGAAGGAGCAAGTTGGGGAAACGTCTTTGTTTGGGTTGGTAGATAGGTTTCATTTTAGTCTATTAACCCTACCTGTTCTCCACCCAAGGAAGGGTGGGTGATCTTTCTCTTCCCAATAAAGATCTTGGGTCTTAGGAAGAAACTACTTGTGATTTTGGTTCCCACAACTAGTCTATCTGCCTTCTGGTATCATTTGCTAGTGAGCAGAAAGCTTGTAGTGGAAGTTTCCAGAACCTGTTTTATTCTCTTCAATCTTGTGTGAATTATTTCCTGTGTTAACGTTTGCTTCAAAACCCATGGATATGGAGAGTATTGAGTTAAAATGAGTCAGATGGAGAGGGATAGACATAGAATGATCACATTCATTTGTGGGATATCATAAAATGATAGTATGGTAATAGTATACAAAGACAATAAAAACGAGGGCCAGGAGGACCAGTCCATGATAGGAAGTTTGTCACAAATAGTGCAGCTTAAGCAAAGAAAGGACAACTGTGACGATTACATGATTTTCTTAGTAAACATTTTAGACATACTTGGAAAACAATGTGAATTCTATAGTTACTGGGTACAGTGTTTAAAAAATGTTAATTAGGTTAAGTTTTCTGCTAATGCTAATAAAATAGTCATGTATTCATTGATTTTTGGCTTAGTTGTTTTTAACAATTAGTAAAAGATAAATATTAAATTATTCAGTGATAATTGTGTGTTTGTCTATTCTCTCTTTAAGCTAAGTTTTGCTTTGAATATTTTGGAATTCTATTTATTACACAAACATTTCAGATTGTTATGTCATTCTGATATATCGTCTCTTTATCACTATGAATGTCCTTTGTGATTATATTCATTGTTCTGAGGTATATTTGATTTAATATAGTCAAACTAGATTTTCTGCTTACTTATTGTTTATTTTCATCCTCTTATGAATTGAACATAATACTTATTATTTAAAATGACTCTTGTAAACGCTTATAGATAGTCATTATTTTTGAGGGGCAGGGAATCTTTTGAGACCACACCCTATGGTAAGCAGGACTTACTCCTGGTTCTACTCTCTCTGGGATCACTCCTGGTGGTATTCAGCAGACTATTTGGAGTTCTGGGGATCAAAATCAGATCAGAAAATACCTTCATTGCTATTTAAGCTTTCTAGTCCAATAATAATCATTGCTTTTGGAATCCCATCTATCTGTGCTTTTAAATGAAAATTTTAGCTCATTATATTTAATCAGAAATTAAATTACATATAATTATATATAGTGATTGATAGCCTAAGTTTGACAGTTGCAATTTGTTTTCTAGTTTAATTTGATTTGTTTTTATTTATTCTTTATTTCCTAAATGCTTTTGCAATACAGATTTTGAGCAACTCATTTTAATTCTCTATACAGTTGGCACAAATAATTTTACCTCTTTGTGTTCTTTTTTAGTTTTGTGCTAGAGATTAGAAAATTTATTCTTAACTCATTTTGAATTAATATACCATTTAATGTAAAATTTAGGACCTTTATAATAGTGAAATCCAGTTACCATGCCTACCTTTGTGCTATTGGTGCTATTTTAAATACTATTAATAAACTTGATATTATGTTGCTATTATTTTACTTATATGATTTTCTTATAAATACATTTACAGAAACAAAAGTTCTTAAATATTATATACCTCTTTATTTGTTATTTAAATTTTGTTTAATCCTTCTAGAAGATCTGTGTTCCTATTTGGTGAGTGGTTGGCCAAGCCAATGTAGCAAGATTTTACTAATTGCCTATTTTTAAGGTTGTTTCTTTTTCTTAAATTAATATATTTATTTAAGCTTCATGATTACAAACATATTTGTAGCTGGGTTTCAGTTATAAAAAAGAACACCCTCCTTCACAGTGCAACATTCTCATCACCAATGCCCCCCATCTCCCTCCTTCCCCATCCCCTGCCTGTATTCAAGACAGACATTCTATTTTTCTCACTCACTACCATTGCCATGATAGTTATCAGTGTAAGTTATTTCTGTAACTGAACTCACCACTCTTTGTGGTAAGCTTCATATTGTGTGTAGGTCTTTCTAGTCCTCATCTCTATTGTATGTATTATTATAATAATGTTTTTTAATTTTTTAAATCCTGTAGATGGGTGAGACTACTCTGTGTCTGTCTCTCTCCCACTGACTTATTTCACTCAGCAAAATAGTTTCCATGTCCATCCATGTATAGCAAAATTTTATGACTTCATTTTTTCCAGATGGCTGCATAGTATTCTATTGTGTATATGTACCACAGTTCTTTCCTTTTTTAATTATCTTTATTTACACACTGTGATTACAAATATGATTATAGTTGTATGATTACAGTCATGTAAAAAACACCCCCCTTCACCAGTGCAACATTCCCACCACCAATTTCCCAGATCTCCCTTTTCCCCACCCCACCCACACCTGTACTCAAGACAGGCTTTCTACTTCCCTCATTCATTCACATTGTTATGATAGTTTTCAGTGTAGTTATTTTTCTAACTGCACTCATCACTCTATGTGGTGAACTTCATGTCATGAGCTGCACTTACCAGTCCTCATCTCTCTTGTCTAAAATGCTAAAAATGTCTTTCATCTTTCTTAAAACCCATAGATCAATGAAACCATTCTGCATTTTTCTCTCTCCCTCTGACTTACTTCATTCAGCATAATAGATTCCATGTACATCCACGTATAGAAAAATTTTATGACTTCATCTCTCCTGACGGCTGCATAGTATTCCATTGTTTATATATACCACAGTTTCTTTAGCCAGTCATCTGTTGAAGGGCACTTGGTTGTTTCCAGAGTCTGGCTATTGTAAATAGCGCTGCAATGAATATAGGTGTGAGGAAGGGATTTTTGTATTGTATTTTTGTGTTCCTTGGGTATATTCCTAGGTGTGGTATAGCTGGATCGTATGGGAGCTTAATTTCCAGTTTGTGAAGGAATCTCCATATCGCTTTCCATAAAGGTTGTACTAGATGGCATTCCCACCAGCAGTGAAAAAGAGTTCCTTTCTCTCCACATCCCTACCAGCACTGCTTGTTTTCCTTCTTTGTGATGTGTGTCAATCTCAGTGGCATGAGGTGGTACCTCATAGTAGTTTTGATTTGCATCTCCCTGACTATTAGTGATGTTGAGTATCTTTTCATGTGCCTTTTGGCCATTTGCCTTTCTTTTTTTACAAAGTGTCTGTTCTGTTCATTTCTTCTCCCATTTTTTGATGGGGTTAGATTTTTTTTCTTGTATAGTTCTGTCAGTACTTGGTATATTTTGGATATTAGTCCTTTATCTGATGAGTATTGGGTGAATAATCTCTCCCACTCAGTGGGTGGCTTTGTATTCTGGGCACTATCTCCTTTGAGATGCAGAAGCTTCTCAGCTTAATATAGTCCCATCTGTTTATCTCTTCTTCCACTTGTTTGGAGAGTGCTGTTTCCTCCTTAAAGATGCCTTTAGTCTCAATGTCATAGACATAGAGTGTTTTACCTACATGTTATTCTATATACCTTATAGTTTCAGATCTGATATCAAGGTCTTTAATCCATTTGGATTTTACCTCCATACATGGTGTTAGCGGGGGGTCTGAGTTCGCTTTTTTGCAAGTGGCTAGCCAGTTGTGCCAACACCACTTGTTGAATAGGCTTTCCTTGCTCCATTTAGAATTTCTTGCTCCTTTATCAAAAACTAGGTGGTTATATGTCTGAGGAACATTCTCTGAGTACTCAAGCCTACTGATCTGAGGGTCTGTCTTTATTCCAATACCATGTTGTCTTTATAACTATTGCTTTGTAATACAGCTTAAAATTGGGGAAAGTAATGCCTCCCATATTCCTTTTCCCAAGGAGTGCTTTAGCTGTTCAAGGGTGTTTATTGTTCCAAATGAATTTCAGAAGTGTTTGATCCACTTCTTTGAAGAATGTCATGGGTATCTTTAGAGGAATCGTGTTAAATCTGTACAATGCTTTTGGAAGTATTGCCATTTTAATGATGTTGATCCTGCCAATCCATGAGCAGGGTTTTTTGTTTCCATTTCTGCGTGTCCTCTCTTATTTCTGGGAGCAGTGTTTTATAGTTTTCTTTGTATAGATCCTTCACATCTTTAGTCAGGTTGACTCCAAGATATTTGAGTTTGTGTGGCACTAATGTGAATGGGATTGTTCTCTTAATGTCCATTTCTTTTCTATCATTATTGGTGTATAAAAAGGCCATTGATGTTTGTGTGTTAATTTTGTAGCCTGCCACTTTGCTATATGAATCTATTATTTCTAGAAGCTTTTTGGTAGAGTCTTTAGGGTTTTCTAAGTAGAGTGTCATGTCATCTGCAAACAGTGAGCACTTGACTTCTTCCTTTCCTATCTGGATTCCCTTGATATCTTTTTCTTGCCTAATTGCTATAGCAAGTACTTCCAGTACTATGTTGAATAGGAGTGGTGAGAGAGGACAGCTTTTTCTTGTACCAGAATTTAGAGGGAAGGATTTTAGTTTGTCTCCATTGAGGATAATATTTGCCATTGGCTTGGTACCCAGTTTCTTTAGCCACTCATCTGTTGTAGGATGTCTGGGTTGTTTCCAGATTCTGGCTATTGTAAATAATGCTAAAATGAATATAGGTGTGCATAAGGCATTTTTTGTTTGTTTTTTGGGGGGCCACACCCAGTGATGCTCAGGGGTTACTCCTAGCTATGCATTCAAAAATTGCTCCTGGCTTGGGGGACCAGATGGGATGCCAGAGGATCAAACTGCAGTCTGTCCTAGGCTAGCACAGGCAAGGCAGATGTTATATAGCTTGTGCCACTACTCTGGTCCCAGAAGGCATTTTTGTATTGTGTTTTTGTGTTCCTAGGATATATCACTAGTTGTGGTATAGCTGGATCATACAGGAGCTCAATGTTCAGTTTTTTGAGAAATCTCCATATTGTTTTCCATAATAGCTGGACTAGATGTCATTCCCACTAGCAGTGAATGAGAATTTCTTTTTTCCTACATCCCTGTCAGTACTGATTGTTCTTGTTCTTTGTGATGTGTGCCAGTCTCTGTGTTGTGAGATAGTATGTCACTGTTTTGATTTTCATCTCCCTTATGAATAGTGATGTGGATCATTTTTTCATATGTCTTTTGGCCATTTGTAGTTCTTCTTTGAAGAATTGTCTGTTCATTTCTTCTCACCATTTTTGATGGGGTTAGATGTTTTTTTTTTTTTTTTCTAGTTAAGTTTTGTCAGTATCTTGTATATCTTAGATATTAGCCCCTTATCTGATGGGTAGTGGGTGAATAGTTTCTCCCATTCCATGGGTGGCCTTTGTATCCTAATCACTATTTCCTTTGAGGTGCAGAATCTTCTCAGCTTAATATAGTCCCATCTGTTTATCCCTGCTTCCACTTGTTTGGACAGTGCTGTTTCCTCCTTGAAGATGTTTTTGGTCTTAAAGTCATGGAGTGTTTTACCTACATGTTCTTTTATATACCTTATGGCTTCAGGTCTGATATCAAGGTCTTTAATCCATTTGGATTTGACCTTTGTGCATGATGTTAGATGGAGGTCTGAGTATGCTTTTTTGCATGTGGCTGATTAGTTGTCCCAGCACCACTTGTTGAAGAAGCTTTCCTTGCTTCATTTTGCATTTCTTGCCCCTTTATCAAAGATTAATTGATTGCATGTCTGAGGAACATTCTCTGAATAATCAAGTCTATTCCACTGATCTGAGGGTCTGTCTTTATTCTGGTTGTTCCTTTTCCTTTAGTTTTCATCAATCTGAATTTGGTGTGATCTATGTGAAATTCTCTTTGAGATATTTGAGATTCACCGAGCTTCATGATTTTATAGCAAAATTTCCACAAGCTTTGTGAGAAACTGTTATTTCTTCATGAACAATTTTTAGCACTTTTATTTCCTTTCCTATATGGGACTCCAATTGTGTATATATTAGATTGCTTGATATTTTCCCCACAAGTCCCTAAAACTTTATTCATGTTTTCTCTAATATTTTTCTCTCAGATTTTATATTGAATGATTTCTATTAATATATCAAGCTCAGTAATTCTCTTTCTCTTTCTCTCTCTCTCTCTCTCTCTCTCTCTCTCTCTCTCTCTCTCTCTCTCTCTCTCTCTCTCTCTCTCTCTCCCTGTTTTGGCCACACCAGTGATGCTCAGGGGTTACTCCTGGCTATGCACTGAAGAATTACTTTTGGCAGTGCTTAGGTGGTGATATGGGATGCCTGGAATCGAATCTGGGTCGGCCATCACAAGGCAAATGCCCTACTTGCTGTGCTACTACTCTACCCACTGCACCCCATTGTGATTTTTAAACAACTTATTTTTTGGTTTGGACCATACCCAGCAGTGTTTAAGGGCTTCTCCCAACTCCATGTTTGGGGAAACCATGCAATGTTGAGGGACACAGCTTGGCCTCCTACATGAAAGCCTGAGCACTAGCCTTTTAAACTATCTTTTGGGTTCTGTAGTTATTTTTAAGCTATTGAATGTAAAAGAATTTTTCTTGGTTATTTCTACATGAGGGTCATCTCTGAGGATCACTTTCTACTGAATCAATATTACTTTTTTTATTATGGATAAAATTTTGATGCTGTTTTTTATGCCTAATAATTTTCGAGTAGATAGTGGACCTCATCAATGAAATAATATTGCAGATTTAAAATGGTGTTATTTTCCTTAAATTTTTTTTTTGTGGGGCCAGAGAGATGGCACAGCGGTGGGGTGTTTGCCTTGTATGCGGCCAACCCAAAAGAAACCCAGTTCAATTCCTGGCATCCATATGGTCCTCCAGCCTGCCAGGGTTGATTTCTGAATGCAGAGCGGGGGGGTGATCCCTGAGTGCTGCTGGGTGTGGTCAAAAAACCAATCAATCAAAAGAATTTAGAATAATTTATTTTCTGGCTTGGATTTCCCAAAACAATGCTCAGATATTTTGGGGCCACTCCTGATGCCACTCCTGGGCTAGATGTTTCAATGGCTGAGGTTGACCTAGAATGCTGCTCTTGGCAATTTTGGGAGTGTTCATATGGTACTAGGAATGAATGCAGAGCCTTATTTATGCAAGGCTATGCCCCATTCCTTAGAACTGTCTGCCTGGCTCCCAAATTTTGCCAATTTTAAAAGAAATTTGAAATTTTATTACTTAAGGCAATAATTTTACTAGTACATTCTTCGTATTCTGGTATAATTAGTTTAAGTTATTGGGAAGGCCAGTTTTAAGTTTGAATTTACCATTACAATTTGCTAGAATTAAAAAAAGAGTTTATCTAAGCATCCTGGTTACAGATTTGCTCAGAATACAGTTGTTTCTCTCCCTCCTCTCCAGTTGGTTCCCTCCCCCCTACCCTGGTCTACTTCTGGGGCAGACACTTTTATTCTCTCTCTCTTTTTTTCTCTCTCCTCTCCCCTTCCCCCTTCCTTTTTCTTTTAGAGACTGTAGTTTGCAATATTATTACTGAAGGGGTATCATGCATATCACCCACTCTTTTCAGCACCCACTTCTTGCCCAAAGTGATCATTTCCAACTGTCATCGCCACTGCCCTAACTGCACTCCCCCACTATTTGTGGTAAGCTTCTTACCATGGACTGGTCTTCCTGGACCTGTCTTCATTGTCTCTGGCTATTATTACCATACTATATTTTTTATAACCCCAAAATGATGTACTAGGGTTTTAAAAATATTTTTATTTAATTAAAGTACTGTTATTTATAAAGTTATTGATACTTGAATTTTAGGCATATACAGTATTTAAATATCAAACCCACTACCAATGTCAACTTTCCTTGATCAGTGTTTCTATTCTTGATCCACACACCTCAGTCTCCCCACCCCTAGCCACCCGAATAGCTCTTTACAAAGTTCAGTTTGTTGAAATTTAGATCTTATATTTTCAGTGTAATTGAGTCTGTGTTTTGGATATACAAGTACACCACTCTTATGCATCATCAGTATAACTAAAGCCCGACTCCTATTCCTTCATTACTTCCCTTTCTCATCTTTTTACTTAAACCCTTTATTTCTTTACTCTTTGCTTGTCTCCTCTCTAAATTCTGAAGAAGACTGGAGGTGATCTGGGCATTCTCCCTTTACTACATCTCATCACCCAGTTATTCTATAAGTGAGATCATTTAACCTAACATTCTGATCTCAATGATAAGTCAGATCATCTCATATTTGTCTTTCTTCTTCTGGTTTACTTTACTCAACATAATATCTTCCAGTTCCAACCAGGTTGTAGTAAATTACATGATTTCATTGATCCTTGCAGATGCACAAAATTCCATTGTGTACATATGCCACGTTTTTATACCCAACCCATTCATCTGTCATTGAGCATTTAGATTGATTCCATATCTTCGCTCTTCTTTTACTAAGTACAACAATGTCCTTTTGAATTAGTGGTTTTTTTGTTGTTGTTTGTTTTTGGCCACACCTGGCAATGATCAGGGGCTACTCCGAGTTCCGTGCTCAGGAACCACTCATTCTGGAATCACTAGGATGTGGGAGATTGAACCTGGGTCAGCCATGTCCAAGGCCTCCCCACTGTGCTGTCTCTCTAACACCTGAATGAGTGATTTTATGTCGAGGGCACAAATGCCCCAAAGTGAAATTATTGGATCATATGACATTTCAATTCTAATATTATTGAGGACTCTCCATATTGTTCCATAGGGGTTCAAACAGACAAAATTCCCACTAGCAGTTGATGAGAGTTCCTTTTTCACTACATCCCTGACAACACAGATTGTTCTTACTATTTTAATATGTGCTATTCTCACTGGTGTTAGATGGCATCTCATTGTTATCTTGATTTTGATGATAAGTGATGCTGAGCAGTTTTTCATATGCCTACTGGCCATCCGTCTGTCTTCCTCTGAGAAGTGTCTGCTCATTTCTTTTCCCTGTCTTTTGAAACATTTTTTGTTGATCCTTATGAATACTTTTTAAATCCTGAATACCAACCCTTTATCTTATGTGTAAAATGCAAAAATTTTTCCATTCAGTTAGCTGTATTTTGGTTTAGAAAATTCTTAACTTGAAGTAGTATATTTTTTGATTTTGTTGCTTTTGATTGTGGTATCAGATCTTTGAAGAAGACTGGAGGTCAAAGTCTTGGAGCATTCTATATTTTCCTATATTGTGCCTATATTTTCCTCAATGTAAACGCTATCTATAGTTTCTGCTTGGATCTCAAAGTCTTTGGTCTACTTCAAAGGCATAAGATATGGGCCAGTTTTAATTTATTAGTTATCTAGTTTTCTTAGCACCACTTATTGAAAAGGCTATCTTTATTCAATTTCAAGTTCTCATTTCCCTTATTGAAACTCAATCATGAACAACTTTGTGACTGTATCTCATGGTATTTCAAAAAAAAAAAAAAAGGAAAGAAGAAGAAAAGTCAAGTTTGTATGGAATTCAGAGAAATCATGCATAGCCAATACCATACTGAAATATAAGAAATTGGGAGGTAGTTCATTACCTAATTTGGAACTAGGTATTCCATTACCTATTTTGATCTCTATAAAGTTATAGTGATCAAAACTGCATGGTACTGGAATAAAGATAGAGTATTTGATCAGTGGGTCAGAATTCTGTGAGATGGTTCTTTGATTATTGGGTCAGAACTCAATGAGAAAATTCTGTATATATATAGACAGTTAATCTCAATATTAAAATAGTAGGAACAATCTGTCTTATCAGGGATGTAGTGAAAAAGGAACACTCATCCAATGCTAGTGGGAATGTTGTCTTGTTGAAACCCTGTGGAACAGTATGGGGAGTCCTCAGTAATATTAGAATTGAACCAGATGATCCAGTAATTCCACTTTGGGGCATCTGTGCCCAGCACAGAAAACACTCATACAGAAGCTGGAGCAATAGCATGGTGGGGAGGCTGTTTGCTTTGCATGCATCTGATCCACGTTTGATCCCCAGCATCCCATATGGTCCCCGAGCCTGCCAGGAGTGATTCCTGAGCGCAGAGTCAGGAATAGCCCCTGAGCATTACCAGTTGTGATTCCAAAACAAACAAACAAACAAATCTCACTCATTCAAAAGGACATAGTTGTACTTTCTAAAAGAGCTAAGATATATAGACTCAACCTAGCTGTTCAATGACAGATGAATGGGTTATAAAAATGTGGTATATATACCCAATGGAATTTTATGCATCTGCATAAAACAGTGAAGTTATATAATTTTCTACATCCTGGTTGAAACTGATAGATATTATTATGGCTTCTAACACATAGTGATCATTTGAGGTCTTCTTTTACAGTTTATAACTTTGATTTGTTTTTCTTGCCTGATTGCTGTAACCAGGGCTTCTAATAGTATAATGCATACAAATGGAGACAGTGGACATCCTTGTCTTGTATTTGATCTAAGAAGGAATGTTTCAGTTCTTCATTAATGATGGCTTGCTATAAAATGGCAATTCTTATCTTTTTTTGTTTGTTTGTTTCTGGGTCACACCTGGTGGCGCTCAGGGGTTACTCCTGTGCTAAGAAATTGCTTCTGGCAGGCTCTGGGGACCATATGTGACGCTCGGAACAAAACCAGGGTCTGTCCTGTGTTGGCTGCATGCAAGGCAAACCCCCTACCGCTGTGTTCAACTTGGTAATTATTATCTTAAGAAAAATTCCTTCCACTTCTATTTAATTGAGGATTTTTTTTTTGTGGTTTTTGGGTCACACCCGGCAGTGCTCAGGGGTTATTCCTGGCTCCAGGCTCAGAAATTGCTCCTGGCAGGCACGGGGGACCATATGGGATGCCGGGATTCGAACTGATGACCTCCTGCATGAAAGGCAAACGCCTTACCTCCATGCTATCTCTCCGGCCCCTCATTGAGGGTTTTTATCACTCCTATTTGTTGAGGAGATGTTGGATCTTGTAAAAGTAGAGTAGAAAGCATATTTGTGAAAATTATTTATCTCCAATGAAGTCATTAATACAATGGCAGAGGGGTTAGTAAGCTCTTGTTGTTAGCTGTCCATTGTATTAAATTGGGTGCTTCTTTTGGGATGACAGCATCAAACAAATGAAGTTGTCCAGAAATTCGAAGTATTATTATTGATACTGTGACTTTTAGGGGCACGTATTCAGGTTCCAGGCCTTCTGGAAGAAGGTAGTTATGGGGAGATGAAGTCTGCACTTCAATAGTGCAGCCTGCAGCCTGCTCCCAATAACCCTGGTGATATCAGCCTCAAAACCATCATACCTAAATTGTGGTCAGATTAGTGTCCCTGAAGAAAATCATAGAGGGTAAGTGATGAGGCAGGGCCATCTGGAAAACAATGAGTCTGGGTGCTGGAGGCAGCAAGCATGGCTTTCTTTGGCAGTGTGGGGGCTTGGCCCACCCTCCCCTCCTGAGATGATCAGTTTTCTGCTGGTGTAGCAATAGTTTTTCACAGCTCTGTTTACGTTGTGTTTGAGAAAAGGGTGATGGATCTGGCCTGGTTTGAACATGGTGACTGCATTTTCCACCAGCCATTCTTACCCTTTCTCTTTTATTTTCTTGGCAGTCCTGTGAGTCAAACGTTATCTTACATTTGTTTACTTTTCTTTTTCTTTGTCACTTCACTATTGGTAATAGTTTGATTTTTATCTTCAATATACCTGATCTAGTCCTCACATGTTGAATCCTGTTTCTGTGGCTTACTATTATAGCTTTTAGCTTCTTAAATTTGTATGGACCCTTTGATACCTTGAATCAATTCACCTTTGAGTTAGTTGAATTTTTTTCCAATGATTGTTTATTTCCTTGGCCATTGTGTGAACTGATGAGGCTTTATTTGAGCTTGCTGATTTGCCAGGACAGGTGTCCCTGTGTGCAGAGCAGGTAAACTTCTTCTCCCTCATTGTTCTTAAAGATTTGTGGTACTGCATTTGAGCTCAGATTCCCAATTATCTGAGATCTGATTGGAATAATTATTTTTCAGAAAGTGATTACTCCATATAATTTGTTAGTCTAACAGTGTCTGCCCTTAAGATGTTATTTCACTGATCATTTAGGTAAATATCTTGTATTTCTGTTAACATAGCAGGTAATCATGGAGGTATTTGAGGAAAGATTTTAAACCCAACTAACCCTTAGAATTGGTGGGACTAAAAGTGTAAAATTGTTGCTCAGATGCATTAACATCAGCACTGTTTTGGGTCTGAGAGACAGGAAGTAGGGGCTTACTTGGTCCAGATAACTGAGGAAAATGACACCTAGTTGACTAAAATGTCTAGAGTCAACATTAGGAGCATGTCTTGAATTTTGAAAAGTCACTAAGGGAACAGAAGCAATAGGGTAGGAAGCTGTGCTAGAATTAATCTGACACCTTTTAGAGATAAGGCTAATTTTTTTTTTTTTTTTTTTTAGTTTTTGGGCCACACTCGACAGTGCTCAGGGGTTACTCCTGGCTGTCTGCTCAGAAATAGCTCCTGGCAAGCTCGGGGGACCATATGGGACACCAGGATTCAAACCAACCACCTTAGGTCCTGGATCAGCTGCTTGCAAGGCAAACACTGCTGTGTTATCTCTCCGGGCCCAGATAAGGCTAATTTTTTGGAGATAAGTTTAAGGCCCAAAGTATTCAGTAAAGTTTCTTTTTTTTTTTTTTTTTTTTTGCTGTTCCGTTATCTTGCACTATTCAAAATATTTTTCTCAGCTCCATAGCAGGAGACATCTGCTAGGTTTTCTCAAACTTTCTTTGTGCATGAAATCTCAGCCTCAGTCAAGGGTTGTGATATAAATCCCCTTGCACCATATTTACAATCTCAGGTGAATGGTCTGAAGCAGTTAGCCATGAAGAATTAATAAACCAAGCCAGTCAGGAGAAAATCATGGAGTCCGTGGCTTCTCTTCTCATAGTTTATTTGTGCGCCAAGCCAAACTGACCTTTATTCTTCCAGTACAACTTTAACCAGGCATGGGAGGGTTGGGTGAGATCCAGGTGGACTTTTACATATCAAAGGGATAGATGAAAAGGAAGAGAAAATTGGGGAAAGGCCTTTGTTTTGACTAGTAGTAGGGTGTCATCTAACAAAGGTTCCATTGTGAACTCCAGGCAAGAATCATAGGGTCTTTCTTTGTGCAGCTTCTCATTTCCTTTTAATATGTTCTACAAAAATCTAGCTACTTCAGCAGCCCAGAATATTGAATTCTTCCTTCCTAGTTTAAGCAACTACTATTCTCTTTGAGTGGATCATCCTCGAGTCATGAGGGAAACAGCCATGTCAGGAAGAAGGCAGAAAAATACCGTGGTTCACTGCATGTGTGTGCCTTCTCTTAGAATTACAGTCCTGCACTGTCTGTTGTTCTATGTCTGAAACAGTTGCTTCATAGATTTGTCTAGTTTTATAGTTGTTTTTGGCAGAAGGGCAAGTCTCATATCAGTTATTCTGTCATGATTGGAAGCAGAAGTTCTCCAATTTTTAGAAAAGAGATGTTATTTAAGATATAAATGCTGCTGTTTTTTTTTTTTCCTCAATGTCAGTGTTTTAAATTTTAACAGAGTCTGTTTAATTTATGGGTGGATTGGATGTGATTTAGCTCTTTCCGTGATACTTGAAAATCTTTAATGAAGAACTATCCTTTATTTACAACTGAAGATACAGATGAACTGTTACACTAAGCTACTCAAGAATGAGTTCAGGATCGTCAGGGGGAATGGGCTTAGCTCTGACTCTGCCACTCAGTATTGGTGTCACTTTGGCTCTGTCACTTCAGCTTTGCTTTCTGCGAAATGAATGGTGGGAGCTGATTGTAGGTTCTTAGATCTCTTCCAGGTTCAACATTCTTGGAAAATCATGTTGAATTCTGACATTTAGTCTTTTCCTGGAAACAAACTTTGTTTTCATGGGTGGATGGATGGCAGTGATTATCAGTATGCCAAGCCCTTTGCATTCTAAATAAATTTTATTATTTTTTCTCATATAAACTATCAAAGAAATCTTACTATATATTATTTCACAGAAAAAGAAGTTGAGGATTAAGAAGAATTGGTGACTCTGTGAAGGTCAGGTAGTAAGTACAATGGACAGGATTTGGAGCCAGGGGTTTTCAACTTACTCTCTTAATTACTACTGGAAGATTCCTATCTTAACTCTATTGGTCAAGTGGACCCAATATTTTTTTTTATTATTATTCTAACATTAGTCTATAGTTTTACAGTTTGCAAAGCACTTTTGTGTATAAAGTTCACTTTTAGAAGAAAGTTATGATTATGGTCTAGTCACAGATCAAGAATTTGAGAATAAGTAAGATTTTCCAAAGAAACACTCAGTTAAGTGTCAAAGCCAGGATTTAAACAGTGCTGGCTATGTTTCATGCTTAGACACTGTTTCCTATAGTTAGATCATATGAACAGAGCTGAATTGAGGAGCACTAATAACTAGAGGTCAAAGGGGTTTGGAAAGTTGATCCTACTGCTGAGAGTAAATAGGTGTGTCCACTGTGTTAAGGAATGAACATGTGGGGACAGGGTAGGTACTTCAGAATATTAGAGTGCAGACTTTGTAAACAGAGTCCCAGGTGCTACATTGCAAAGTTCCCCCAGCACCACCAGATGCAATTTCTGAGCACTGAGTTAGAAGTAGATCCTGGGCACTGCTGAATGAAGCTCACAAACAAATAAACAAACAAAAATTGAACACTTGACCATGAATTTCTCACTTGGATGATATTATATTTCCTAATGAAAATACCTGCACAAGGAAGGTCACAACAGCACTACAGTAACCATCATAATAGACTGAATCCACAGTGTCACACTTAGTTCTGATGACTGCAATGGATTACTAGATGCCAGTGGGTTAAACAATAGAAGTTTACTTCTCACAGTTCTGGAGGCCAGCAATCTGAGAGGTGCCAGTGTGCCTGGGTTCTGGGAAGGGCCTTTTTCCACGCTGTGAATGGTTGATTCTCCCTGTGTCTCCTATGGTTGGAGAGGAAGACTGAGAACTCTTATACAACAAGAAAAGCAAATGAACTACTACTATAACTTAATTTCCTCTCCTTTTAAAGAGAATACAGGCGTGTCTGTATGGTGTTTAAAATAGATAGAATTCATCATTCTTGTGAAAAAGGTAATAGTTACCTTTGAGTGGAAGGTACTGAGAAGCCCATACGGAGCATCTAGCATTTTATTTTTGCTCAGTAGTTTTTTTGTTTTGTTTTGTTTTTTGTTTTTTGTTTTTGGGCCACACCCTGTGACGCTCAGGGGTTACTCCTGGCTATGCGCTCAGAAGTTGCTCCTGGCTTCTTGGGGGACCATATGGGACGCTGGGGGATCGAACCGCGGTCCGTCCTAGGCTAGCGCAGGCAAGGCAGGCACCTTACCTCCAGCGCCACCGCCCGGCCCTGCTCAGTAGTTTTTAAATGAATGTGTTTACTTTGCAAGAGCAAATTGAGGTACACACTTATAAGGCACTCCCACCCTAAAGAGATATCAAGTGGAAAAGATGTGGTTTCTTAAAAAAAAATCTTGGCATAGCTGTCTTGCTGTGTCTATTCATATTATTAAAAACAATGACTTAATCTTACTTGTAATCTTAATTAAAATTTTAGGATATGTATTAAGCACAGGTGATTTTGTCCTGCAGTTCTTTGCCTTGTTCTAGCACTTAACTGGGGAGTTTTCAATCATTTGTCCTAAGCTTTGTGACTTCAAAGTGGCAGCCATTAAAATTCTGGGCACTCTTGAATCAAAATTACATCTCCAGGAATCGTTTTTGGAGATTTCTTCACATTCCTGCCCTGCAGGGCCACATGTAGACAAGCTTCAGAAAGGCTCGGAGCATTCTGTACAAGAAAGCGACACTGTTTTCCTCTCCAGTACTTCTGTGAACTCTGTATGACATCTTGGTCAATAAAACTGGAGACATTTTGGTAAGCTGTGACCCTCTTAAGTGGGCATTTGTGGCATTTCACCTCCTGCTATCCTCCTGGTTTTATGGAGGGGGTTCATTTTATTTCTCTTTCATGCCTTAGAGAAAAGTTTTGACCTTTCTCCTGCAGGGCAGGGGCTGCCACTATCTAAGCCAACCACTGCCCTCAATTAATACTGTAGTGATTGGTTCAGGCACATAGATATGTTCCAAGTTAGTGCAGTATGAATGGGTTAGTGTCTGGTGATCTTTGACATGGACCCTAATATGAACTAGACTGAAGCTTGTGCTGCGAGGATAGTGCATAGAACAGGGGAAGAGGATTCTTCATAACAGAGATGGTAGAGGTGGGATTGAGTTTGTTGATTCATTTCTGCCCAAAGACCAGCTCCCCTCCCTCTCAGTTCCTCTGACTTAAGTGAGCCAAGACATGCTCTCTCTCATCACAAGCCTTTTTTGGGTTGAATTTTCCATACTGGCAGCCAAAAGTGTCCTCGTCGCCATGCCCACCTAGTTTCTGCCTTTCTCTCTGGATCTGTCTTTTTTTTCTTGACAAGAATGATGGAGGCAGCGCTAATGACCATCCTCCCATAGCTGTGGAGGAAAAAAACCGGAGCTCAAGTGCTTGGAAAATGTCTTTGGCCTGATGACAACAGCAAGGATGATAACAATACTGGCAACCCCCCAGGCTTTCCCAAACTTCTCAGCAGTCGCATGGCAAGTTCACACCATCTTCTGTTGGCAAGATGTGGCAAATATTGCAGCGCAGCGGTAAGAGTGAGAAACCGTGTCCCCAGCCATTGGGTGGCACATCCTAGGCAGCCTTAGCTCAATGTAATCTTGCCTAAACTTTGCCCCGGGTGTGCGTGTGTGTGCTAGTGCATATGTGTGTGTGTGTGTGTGTGTGTGTGTGTGTGTGTGTGTGTGTGTAGGAGGGTTTGGACTCCCTTCTTCTTTTGTTATGAGGGAGAACAGGGAGCAGATTGGAACAGGTTGTAGTACTTCCGCAGCTCGCATCCCGGTGCTTATTTCATAGTGCCGTCTGCCAATTGGCGTCTGGATCGAAGGCCTCTTTGATTTATGTATTTATTGTAAAGCAGCCAAATTTCAGAGAGATGAGAGGATCTTCTAATTTAATAGTAAGAGCAAGGTGTAATTTCTTACGAAAGGAGGAAAACGCACCCACGTTATGGTTTGATGTTAGAAACAAAGGCTGAGTGCAAGCTTCCCTCTACAGCTCCCAACCTCCCGCATTTCAAAATGAAGGAATGGGATGTTATTTAATCAAAGTCATTATCTTGGTGTTTGATATAAGACCCTCATTTTACTTGTATGAGTGTGATTTTTAATTTCTTGGGGGGTATAAATGTGATTTTTAAATGAAGCTGGTATTAATTACACGAGGAAATAAAGATTAGCAAAAAGCAAGAACAACAAAACAACAACAAAAATCCAAATTGTCTAACCAGGAAAATTCCCTGTCACTTTTCCTTTGTAAGTTGGTTAAAACTATTATCTAGAGACCAAGGGTTTTCATCCCAGAGTTAGAGGCAATGAGGAATATTTGAGGGGGAGATGCTGAGATGCAGCTGTGAAAGGTCTGCAAGGGTGTGTATAAGGTTCTGGAAGGTGAAGAGAGTGAATGGCCAGAGCCATAAACAGGGCTTTCCAGCAGGGCTGACTTGTCTGGCAACAGGAGTTCCCAGGGAGGCTTACACTATTGTTTCTGTAGGAATGTTTCTCACCCTGGATGCCACCCTCCCCGTCTCCTTCCACATAAAGTACATTCATTCATCCTGGCTGAGGGATGCTGCTCAGCAGAAAGTTCCTGGTGTGTGCTGGTAAAGGTAGGTAAGCAGAGTTGGGGTCCACAGGCATACTAAGTCAGCGTAAAGTGGTCCTGATCTTTTCCATGGCCGGTTCATACAGTGGGAGATCCTGTGAACCGCCATCTTGGAAATCCCTCCCTCTGCTTTTGGGGTGAGGAATTATCTGAGCTCCCATCTCTCTAAGGCTCCCAGAATTGTGTTCCTTTTGTGTACTCCTTTTGTTTTATTTTGTTTGTTCTTTTTTTTGAGGGGGAAGGCACACCCATTGACGCTCAGTGGTTACTCCTGGCTATGCACTCAGAAATTGCTCCTGGCATGGAGGGACCGTATGGGACGCTGGGGAATCCAACCCTGGTCCGTCCTAGGCTAGCCCTTGCAAGGCAGGCGCCTTACCTCTAGTGCCACCGCTCTGGCTTCTTGTGCATTCCTTTTGAGTTTCTCCACCCCAGCCCAGTCCTGTGGGGAACTGACTCTTGCTCTTCTGGTCCCTAACTTCAAGGATGCAAGTTGGATGGCTGGACTTTGCCGGTGGAGTGTATCTTCAACTCACACTTTGCCTCATCTTTCAACCTGGGCATAATAGTATTTGTCTCTGTATCTCTTGTAGATATTGTGAAATTAAAAGGAAACAATAGATGTGAAAGTAATTGGGAAAAAAAAGCTGCACACATAAATTGGTTACTGTGATGTGACTATGGTTTTTAATTTTTTTTTTATTAATACCTTAAACAGTCCCACACTTCTGTTTTTTTTTTTTTTTGGTTTTTGGGTCACACCTGGCAGTGCTCAGGGGTTATTCCTGGCTCCAGGCTCAGAAATTGCTCCTGGCAGGCACAGGGGACCATATGGGGCGCCGGGATTCGAACCGATGACCTCCTGCATGAAAGGCAAACGCCTTACCTCCATGCTATCTCTCCGGCCCCCCCCACACTTCTGTTTTAAGACATGTTTGAGAAAGAGAATAAGAAATAGAAACGGCATCTACCAGCAACCTTGGGTAGAAAAATTCCCTTATTCTGTTTCCTCTTTCAGAAGAGAACTTGATGTGATCGGGTCATTGCATGTAAAATGCTTTAAGAATGTGATCTGTACTTCATCATTTTAAAATTCAAACATTCCAGAGCCTTTCCCCCCCTTGCCCGTTCATATTTATCTTCTTGGTCTTGCCTTCATTGGGCACCACATTTGTATTGATAAATTGTAGGTACTAGGAGATGTATTGATGGGATGGAGACAGTTCAGAATGCAGAGTGCTGTGGCTTTGCATATCATTACACCTAGCTAGCTTTTTGCCTCCTGAAAGCTGTCGATTTGTGCATTATTGCTATTCAGGCTGATAAATGACAGTAATTGTTCTTAAGTTGAAGAGCTGGTTTAATATGCTGTCTGGCCTGGGAATTTCCTGAGCACCAGGGTTAAACTAGTGCTCCACTCGAGCTAGCAAAATGGCCTTTTTTTCATCTCAGACTATGGAGTTAATTGAATTACTCACTATTCATGCAGTTTGTAGCCTTGATTCTAAAGATACCATGAACGTGGGGCGGGGGGGGGGGGGCAGGGAGAAACATGGGCCCTGCTTCAAGGACATGCCCCTCTTCCAGGACTAGAGGGCAGTTCACATTCTGCAGACCAATTTGGTTTTCTGTTCCTCTCCTTTTTTTTTTTTTTTTTTTTAGTTTGGGGCAGACTATGGGATAGCCAAGCTGTGCCATTCTACATAGGCAGAATTCCCAGTATGCAGAGATACTTTCTGGGTGTAAATATTTTGCATAGTTTCTGAAACTCAGCAATCAGAGCATTGAACTGTTAACCTTTCTTTCTTTCTTTCTTTCTTTCTTTCTTTCTTTCTTTCTTTCTTTCTTTCTTTCTTTCTTTCTTTCTTTCTTTCTTTCTTTCTTTCTTTCTTTCTTTCTTTCTTTCTTTCTTTCTTTCTTTCTTTCTTTCTTTCTTTCTTTCTTTCTTTCTTTCTTTCTTTCTTTCTTTCTTTCTTTCTCTCTCTCTCTCTCTCTTCTCTTCTTTCTTTCTTTCTTTCTTTCTTTCTTTCTTTCTTTCTTTCTTTCTTTCTTTCTTTCTTTCTTTCTTTCTTTCTTTCTTTCTTTCTTTCTTTCTTTCTTTCTTTCTTTCTTTCTTTCTTTCTTTCTTTCTTTCTTCCTTTCATTCCATTTGTTTTGTAAACTTTTGGGTGCGATTTGTGTCCAAATTGGATGAAATCTAAAGTTACCTTGCATCGAGGGCCAGCCCTGAGCATTTGTCCTTTGGTTTTCCAGAGAGTGATTCAGCCTTGTCCAAAATTTCGGTGCATAGCAGAGCACCCTCTCCTGTATCCAGGGGAAGATTTGAACTGCAGAAATAAAAAAGTATTATCAGCCCTTCAAGGAACTTCTCATTGGAATTTTGTGTGTGGGTTTCCAGAAAAGTCAGCCCAGCAACCTGGTGTTTTTGTTTTTGTTTTTGTCCAGGAGTGTCTCACAGAGACCGAATCCAAAAGCAAACAAGAGATCTGTTTGCAAGTTTCAAGATGGCTTTTTTAAAGCACCAATGGGATTCAAAATTCTAGACTTGATTCTGTTGGGAAAAAATCCATATGTACCCCCCATCTCCATTCATGCACCAAGTTCTGGCAGTTTGCAACTAGACTATATTTCTTCTGCAATGATGCTTGGTACTAAGAGTGGATAAACACCTTTCTTGCTCCTTCTCTATGGATTGATGTTTGGTACCAATTGATGATCAATGGTCTAACTCAATATTAAAAAAAATTTGAAATGCTCTTTTGCATGCCCCTTCTTTGATCTCAGCTCTCAAGTGTGTCCACTGAAGCAGGACTGAGGGATGGGACCCCACACCAGAACAGCTGGAGTAGGGAAAGTCTCTCAGTTCAGGGAATTAATCATTTCTCATCACAGAAACCTATAAAAATCCATCGTTTGCTAACCGACAAGGTATGAGATAATGAAATAAGATTGCTTAAAATGTAAATCATTTGGATCTGTTGGTAACACTGTTTAGAATTAAATTCATGTGTAATAGAACTTCCGATCAGAAATGAACAGTTTCCCAGACAAAGCCATCATAAGTTCCATAATTTCATATGGCTGCTTCCAATGCTAATGGAGCTGGTGCAGTTCACTTGATAATGCTCTAGGCAGAAAAGGATCATTTTTCCTAGTTCTGTAACTAGCAAACAAGACCGCAAATCATTCATTCTAGTTCTTTCTGTCCAGTATTCCCACAGAATACATCTTACACATTTACTGGGCTAGAAAAAGGTGTAAGCTCTTCTGCTTTGTCTTCCCATGACTCCTAAGTCATATTATAAATGCTAAGAGTTACCTGCTGACACCCCTGAGTCTTAAAAGAGTCTTACAGAAGGACTGTGCCATATCTGGAAAAAGTGACTCAAGCTGAAAAGGTTATTAAAGGTTGGTGTTTCCTAGGGCTTCAATTGGGATCATTTCAGAAGCTCTGGGGCTCCAGAATACAAGACAGGTGACTGCTAGTGGCATGAAATGTGTGGTTGATATAGAGATAGGCCAATAAGTGACATGAATCAACTGTCATTTCTCTTTCAGTGCACGTTCAAGCCTTCTGATTATGTCTAAGAGAAGGGCTTATTTGCTGTAAAGATGACTTTAATATTTGACTCTCTTGCAATTATTAGCTTCCTATTATTCAAAAAGGGAGAAGTGGGATTGGATCTAGGATCTTCTTCAGGCAACACTATCCAGTTGGAGTTTTTAAAAAAATGCTACTTAAAAATGGCATCTATTTTATAGTTATGTTTTGAGATAAATGATACTGATTTCCCTTTATGATAGTGACTAAGTTCTTTTTTAATACATTTCTTTAATGGAAAAGAGCCTATCTAAAAGTGTTACCAAGGAACGAGAGAGATAGTAGGGGCTTAAGGTGCTTTCCTTGTGCACCTCTAACCCTGATTCTACCCTCTGCTCTGTACATGGTATTCTGAGCACCTCCAGAAGTGATCCCCAAGCACAGAGCCAGGAATAAGCCCTGTCCATCACCAGGTGTGGCCTAAAAACAAAACAAAAGTTAAACAAAAACATGGGCCTAAGAGATAGCAAAAAATAAAACAATAAAACTATGATTTGCCTTGTAAGAAGCTGATCCAGGATGGATGGTGGTTTGAATTCCGCCATCTTATATGGTCCCCCATGCCTGCCAGGAGCGATTTCTGAGTGCAGAGCCAGGAGTAACCCTGAGCGCCGCCTGGTGTGACCCAAAGGGAAAAAAAAAGTTTAACAAAACTAAAAAAATTATGATATTGAATACATAGGAGTACCACCTGGAGCTGATTTATCTAAAAGATCATGAAGGTGCCATGTGGCTGACTGTGGCCCTGGGAGCAAACCATGTTACTGCTGGTAGCAATTAGACTGACTGCCCCCTGCTGGAATTCCAATATGACAATGAAATTCTCCATAGCTCAGATGGAGAATCAAATTCTCCACAAATTAAAAACTAAAAATTCAAACCAATCAACCAAAATACTCTCACTGTTTTCTGTTGATTTTATGGGAAGAACACATACAAGAAATAGAGGAAGACAAAATAAAAAGGAAGGAAAATTCTCCTAAGATCCTTGGTTTATTTTTCCCTTAGTCTTATAATATGTAAATACATGTTTTTCTTCTTTAAATAATTTTATACTATAACTGACAATTGTATAAATCTCCATTCAAATTCAGATGACATTATTCAAGAACAGAACAGTTAATATCAAAGCTTGTGTAGAATCAAAACATCCACAATAGCCAAAGCCATATTGAGAAGTGAGAAATTCTGAAGTGTTTTACTAACTAACTTGAAAATATACAACAAAGCTGCAGTGATCAAAACAGCATGGTACTGAAATAAAGACATACTCTTTTATTGTTGTTTTGTTTTGAGCCACATGTGGCAGTGCCCAGGTATTACCCATAGTTCTGTGCTCAGGTGTTGTGTATGTAAACATTTTATGGGATTATTTTGTTACTGACCCTACCCTGATCAGTAATTGTGCCCTACCCTAGGGTGTGACTTGGCATTCTGCCCCCATCCTAGGGTGGTACCTGATTCTGCTTCCACGATTGGGTGGTATCTGATCCCACCATTGGGTAGTACCTGATTCTGGGTGATAAAAACAAGGGTCTGTGGAAGGCGAAGGGCTTTTTGGCTGGAACTGAGGCTGAGACTTTGGACTTCAGTCTTGTCCACCGAATAAAACTAATATTTCCACAAGCCAGCCTGACTGTGAGCTGTTTACCCACCATTTCACCTCAGAACCGTCAGCTGGACAGGGTGGCAGACATGTGCTCCGAGCTGAAGGGGAAAGACCTCATCCTCCATCCCTCCATCAGTCAACCTCTTCAGGGGCTGACTTGCAACCCTCAGGGATCACTATGGCCCCTCACAGACTGTCTTTTATTTATTTTTAAATAATATATTTAGGCACTTTGATTACAAACATGTAGTTGGGTTTCAGCCAATAGAAGAATACCCCCCTTCACCAGTGCAACATTCCTACCACCAATGCCCCCCCCCAAAACTCCCTCTTCTCCCACACCCTGCCTGTATTTGAGATAGGCATTCTACTTCTCTCACTCACTACCATTGTCATTGTCATGATAGTTGTTAGTGTAGTTATTTCTCTAACTGGACTCACCAATCTTTGTGGCACGCTTCACATTGTGGCTGGTCCTTCCAGCCCTCATCTCTATTGTTTCTGGGTATTATTGCAATAATTTATTTATTTTTCTTAAATCTCATAGATGAGTGAGACTATTCTGTGTCTATTTTTCTCTCTCTGACTTATTTCACTCAGCATAAGAGGTTCCATGTCCATCCATTTATAACCGCCTCTGCTCCTGCCCTTTACTGGGAGAGAATTCCGGCCAGCAGCTTTCTCTCAACCGGGACAGAAGGCAGAAAGCAGCTATAAATAATTCGCGAGTGTTAAGCTCTTTTGTGAACACCTAAAAAATTAAGCTGTAGAAGTCAGTAGAATGCTCAAGGTGCGTTCCAGTCAAGAGGTTTATTGAGGGGAGAAGCAAGCTTTTTATGCCCTGCTTCTGTGGGAGGAGTAGTAACATAGGATTGAAATATAAACCAATCAGATTTGTACAAGTACAACAATTTTAACCAATGGGAGCATAAACACATTTTGATGGCGGGAAGGATAAAGAGGAACCTGGCAGGATGGGGGGAGGGGAAGCAAATCCTTAAACAAATAGCTAATTGATATTTACGCAAATACAATTTTTGTTTAGCTTATTTTCCATTTAAATCTTTCTTTTGTGCAAGCAATAAGAATCATAATTTAAACTTTACAAAAACCTATCTATAATTACGTTTTTGAGAGCAGTTACAAAAACAGGTTCCATGGAAAGGTTAAGGAATCTGGTTAAACCAGATTCTGTGTGACGGGCTAAATTTATTTGCAGAGTTTCTTTTTGGCTCGGGGCTAAGCAAACTTTATGGCTTGAATCAGACGGTGGAAAATTCATACAGAATTCCTTTGATATGTGGGATGCTCCGTCTCCCACAATCCATGTAGAGGAAAATTCATGAACACTTTGTAACCACAGGACTTAAAAATAAGATAGGACAAACATTAAAAATTGTACCTGTTGGGGTCAGAGAGATAGTACAGAGGGTTTGATCCTTGACATTGATGGCTCCCCAAGCAGTACCAGGAATAATACTCAGCCAAAGGGACAGGAGTAAGCTCTGAGCACAGAGCTGAGTATAGTTCAAAAAATACAAACTGACTAGGACTGATTGTGGTTCGATTCCCTGGCATCCCATATGGTCCCCCAAGCCAGGATCGATTTCTGAGCGCAGAGCTAGAAGTAACCCCTGAGTGTCACCAGGTACGACCCCAAAACCAAAAAAACAAAAAGAGTACAAAATGAATCTATCAATGAGGCAGTTTGAGAGGTAAGAAGGAAAGTAGAGGCATTGGTGGAGGGAAATTGAAAGTTGACATTGGAGATAAGGTTGGTATTAGAGTGCTCTATGCCTGAATTCAACTCAACTATGAATAACTTTGTAAATAACAATGCCTAAAGAAGAATAAGAAAGAATCTTGCACAAGGCTTTGCAAATTGTTTCATGTTCACATTTATCACATTGGGACATTTTCTTGGTCACAATTTTTTGTGCAGCCTGGTGATGTCTCATCACAACATTTAAATCTCCCTGACACTATGTATTTGGAATTTTGGGGGCCAAACCGAGTGTTCAGGAGGTGATTTCTGGCTCTGTGCTCAAAAATGACCCCTGGTGGTTCTTGGGGGATCATATGAAGTGGTCGCTCTGCTTATGCAAAGCATAAGTTCCTTATTTCCTGTAATATCTTTCTGGTCCTTGTATTATTTACTAAAATTCATTTTACACATTCAGGACACACTGTTTTCAAAGACCCTAAATGGGAGGAGTTTATAGTTTAGACATGTTTGGATGAAATTCCTTAGTGGGACCAACTTTTTGTGTGTTCTTTTTTTTTCGGGGGGGGGGGGGGAGTTCACCTGGCAGCACTCAGGGATTATTCCTGCTCTGTGCTCAGAAATTGCTCCTAGCAGGTTCAGAATGCCAGGAATGGAACCCAGGTTGGCCATTTGCAAGGCAAACGCACTACCCACTGTGCTATTGCTCTGGTCTCCCGAGTGGGACAATTTTAATTGCGATTTTTGTTAATGTAAGTAAATAAATGCTATAATCAACATTCTGCAATCTGACATATCTGTGAAGAAATTCTTCAAGGTGAATTTCAGTAAGTAAAGCCATTGTCTCTTTCTTCTTGACATATTTATCTTAATTTTCATGTCCTCTGTCACCTTTTTATAAACTTTCAGGTTTTATTCTTTTTTTGCAAACATTTAATGGAATATTATTAGTTGAATATTTTGAGTGTTCTTCATATATTCTAGATACTAATCCTTTTTTATTTTTTTTCTTGTTTTTTGTTTTTTTGGGTCACACCTGGTGGTGTTTAGGGATTACTCCTGGCTCTATGCCCAGAAATCGCTCCTGGCAGGCTCAGGGGACCATATGGGACACTGGGATTTGAACCACCATCCTTCTGCATGCAAGGCAAATGCCTTATCTCCATGCTATCTTTCTGGCCCCTAATTCTTTGTTAAATATGTAGTTTGCAACCATTTGTTTCATGTAGATTTTTCTTTTTTATTCTCTTCATGTAATCTTTTTACATGTGGTCTTTCTACATATTCTTTTCATGTAGTCTTTCCATTTTGATGAGGTTAGTTTGTCAACTTCATGGTAGTTTGAGTTTATTTTATTTTTGTCACACGTGGCTCTGGACTCTGGGATCACTCCTGGTGAGCTCAGGGGACCACATTGAACAAGGTGCAAGGCAAGTGTCCTAGCCACTGTACTATTTCTCTGGCCCCCATGCATTTTGTTTATAACTGTGATGAGGGTGGGAGAAGTAGAATACTTGCCTCGCATGTGTAGGCCTATGTTTGATCAGCCATACCATACTCAAACAACATTTTCACACACAAATGTGTGCTTGATGTAATGAAGAGGATCAAAACTTCATGAAAATTAAGAGATATATTCCCAGAGGACCTACTAAGCAGCAAATATAGTTCTTGTTTATAAGGAAGGAGTTAGACAGTTAAAGTAATATTTCATAAGCAACGATCTAATCTCCATGGGAGGAATGCTCTCAGGAAGAGTCCAGGTTTTGAGATAATAAAATTGAGTCTGACCAGCTTGCTTTTCCTAACATGCATTGATTACATCACTCTGAGAAGAATGAGGAAGAGTTGGTCAAATCAAAAGGAAGCAGAGATGAGCTTGGGAGAGGAGACCAAGTGGTATATTTGAGAAGTGGGCAGGGGGTGCGGTGAGGCAGCTTTGGCTGGTGTGGTGGAAGGCACAGATCAAGAAGGCAGAATCTGGGGCCAGAGTGATAGCACAGTGGGTAGGACATTTGCCTTGCACATGGCCGACCCGGGTTCAATCCCTGGCATCCCAGAATCTGCCTAAAATAATTCTGAGTGCAGAGCCAGGAGTAAATCCTGAGTGCCAATGGGTGTGGCCCCCAAACAACAACAACGACAACAACAAAAAGGCAGAATCCATCGTCCTTAACTTTATCATGAGACCCAACAGAACAAGTGAAGTATTTATTAGCCTTACTCCTTATTGCAAACCATTTACCGAACTTCATATTCTTTGTGAAGAAGTCTCAAGATTGTAATCATGTGACTAAAAACTTAGAAACTTACACGGTTATTGATTTATTACAGATCCTGTGGTCTAGAATACTTTATATTAAAAAAGAAATAATTTTAGAGACCAGAGAGATAGCATAGCAGTAGGACGTTTGCCTTGCACGAGGCCACCCTGGAATGAAGTCGGGTTTGATTCCCAGTATTCTATACGGTCCCCAGAGACTACTAGGAGAAATTTCTGAGTGCAGAGCCAAAAGTAACCCCTGAGTACCTCCAAGTGTGATTCAAAAACCAACCCCCTCAAAAAAAAGAAATCATTTTAGAAACTTAAGATCTAGGATTTGCCAAGTGGTCTAAACAAGGAGGGAGTTGCAAAAAGCCCAATGATGACCCTTCTGCTTTCACAAGGTATGTGGCCAGAGTGCTGGGGTTCAGTGGACATGAAAATCACTGGACCTCTTCTCTCGAAGAGGGCTGGAAGTAGGGGAGCGACCTGACCCTGGCAACTGTTTGATCCAAGTCAAGTCAAGTGTGCTGGGGTCTTGGTGGAATCACCTTTGTAAACTTTCCCCTGTGGTTAGAGAACATCTCTGAGCATTCTAAATTAAGCAGAGTATTGAAAATTTTTCTCCTAGGGGAATGCTCCCCACCAGTAATCTAGGATTGCCAGTCTCTTGGCAGTCTTAGTACTGGCAAGATGGAAGGACAAGAGACAGAATGGAAGAGGATCCCAAGACATGCCACATGTCATGATTCTCCATGTATATCCCTGGGACACAGTCAAGGCAAGGAAGTTTTTGGGGTCCTGGTATGCTCACAAAGAAAGTGGGTGATAATATTTATTGGGAGATAATATGTTTTCTGGGCTGCCTCTGGGCTCTGCTAGGCTATGGGTATCCCATGCTACAGTGCCCTCACGCGCTGAGGCTGCCCCTGCCTTCCAAGAAGGAGAGGGGACTGGAACACGTGTGAGCCCCTCCAAGCTCCTAAACCCACTAACTTGGCTCTTTGTGGGGGTGGAAGGGAAGAGGCCAGTTGCAACACCAGCTGTCAGCACACAAACTGCTTACTTTCAAAATCATGCCACAGACAGAATTAAAAACACCATATTTGAGTTAAAGGGAGCATGAGAAACAAAGAGAAAAGCATGTTAGACTGGAGGATCTTCTTTCACCTAGAAAATGTTGAAAGGCTCTCTCTAGGTAGGCAGAGTCCATTGGGTCCATTCAACTGACATTCCATTCGGGAGCCCCTTGCTTGGCACCCATCTGAGCTATGCCATGCCTCTCTCATCTTTTCCCTTGTTGGTGCTGGTCTGTAAAATTTGGCAAATTGATGACTCAAGGAAACTATTATCCACCTTGCTTTGAACTGGACAGATGATCTGAATGAGCAGGACGGAGGCATCACTTCCTGGAGTGGGGTGGTAGTGGGTGGTTGGGGGTGTTCTGTTCTTTAGGGTACTGACTTTTAGCCCACAGTTCCCTGGACTGGAGTGACACTTAGATATTCGCTTCCCACATATATGTGTACATATTTAAAAGTAGACACAGCTTCAAATGAAATGTGAAACAGCAGCTCTGGGTAGCAGCAGCCCCACTCCCTGTCAGTATTTGGAACGTGTCTGCAATCCCTAATGGAAAGGGAGGCCTTAGTCTCCAGTGGACTTGGCTTGCTTCCTTTCATCTGCTGGGCTGGAGCACGAGCCAAACCTGTGGGATGCCGTCTCCTTGTCAGAAATGAATCCCTTCCTTTTGACACATGACCCTTCTCTGTGGCCAGGTCCCTGCCACTCTGCCATCTCAATATTTATTTTCTGAGCATCTGAGGTGTGTGACTACCTTAATAGACCAGAAGCCCTCAGCTTTTTATTTCCAGGCTCCTTCTTTCACTTTCCTAAGAAGGGTCGTGATCCTTGAGAGTAAATTTTATTTTTCTACCTATCTTTGAGTCTAATAGAGGCTTTTCCACCAAGTGGGCAGTGGATCAACAGTTAGACATGGTATTACGAATGTTGATTTTCCTTCTTTTCTTGTTTCCTCTCTCATTCACTGTCCCTGGGATTCAATTTCCAGTCCTTCTGCCAACCCATTGGATACTAAGGCTGAGACCTCAAGTGTGTGTCTTAGGATATTGTGGGACTTGCCATAGTAATGAGTGTCTAGCTGTGCCCTGACAGCCTTGGCTGCTGTGGTCTGTGGATACAGGATAGAAAATGGAGTGTGAGGGGAGATTTAGGATGTTACCTCTCTTACTGCCTCTAGAAACTCCCAGGGGACTTGGGACACTTCCAGATCACTAATCTGGGAAATGTCTGACCAGGGACTCAGACACTCTGATTTTTAACACTTGGGTTTTGGTTGGGAAAATCATAACAGATTTCAGTCGTTGGTAGCAATTGAGCCGTGTTATTTTGATGGTTAAACCCAGCTTCCAACATGTCTCCTGCTCTCTGAAAGGTTAATCTCACAGTGGGTCCGTCCATGAGCTAGTGTAGTCTTCATGGATTCCTCTCTCCTTGATCATGCCTCTATAGAGGACAAAAGAGAAAGGAATAAGATAGGAACATGAAATTTGGGGCTTGGGGTAGTGGTAAGTTGTGGAGTTGATCTGTCTTTGCAGTTGTCTTGAGCAAGCAAGCACCCTGAAAGCAGCTTTGGGCAAGATCCCAATTTGGGGACACAGAGCCTTGATCCTGGCTGGGGCAGAGATCTTGCCTGTTGTCTCTCTCCAGCCCTCTCAACCACCTGGATACTTAGCTTTCTCTTCCCTTCTCAGTGAGCGGCTTCCAGGAATTCTCACCTTCCCCAAGCCACGAGGGGAAGCCCCTCCTTGCCTTATTTGACTCGATTACATTCTTCCTCCTCCTTGAAACTCAAAACAGAGAAGTACACTGAGGAGGAAAACTTATTTTTTCACTCTTCACTCTGGAAGCCAGCCTTGATCCGAATGTTCCTATAGCAACATTAATTCTCCCAAGTTGCACCTACTGTATAATAAGTTATATATATAGAAGACCTACTGGGATCCAAGTACCCCATATGTGCAAGCGAATGAGTTAATGCTGCCGTGAGAATTAGCAATGTTTCGCTTCCCGATTTTCATGCTCTTAAAGTTACAACCTGTGTTTGCTGAGTGCTCTGGAAAGAGTTTGGGGAGCAGTGGATGTGGGTGCAGTGCTGACAGTCCCCCGCCTTCTCAGCAGAGTGAAAGGTGTCTGGGGAATTTCTGAGTCTAGAGATACAAATTGACTTGGGGCATTAAACTTCCTGGAGCTTGGCTGGGCCCATCTCTTGGCCTCCACGGTGATCCCATGGAGATACTTTGAATGAGACTCAGATTGTGGAGTGGGGAAAGGGTGCAGGGGAGAGCAGGGGTGGGTGGGTGGCCAGAACAGTCCTGGAGTGGGGGAGTATAAAGGGGAACCCAAGATTGTGTTTTTGCCTCATTCCCCAAAATGGAGATTGTTTATCTCTGGGAAAGTTTGGGCCCCTTATGGGAGAAGCCCTCGTTTCTATTGGTAGGGCAGTAGGAATAGCAAGAAGGTGACATGGGGGAGAACACTATATACACTATACATGGAGAGGTAGGACCTGGTCTGGCTGTGTGTGGTGCCCGAGCCTGCTGACAAGTGCTTTGTTCCATGCATGCCCAAGGCTCAGTGCTCTGATCTGTGTACATTCAGCAATCTGTTCTGTGTCCTGTGTATGCCCAGAGCTCTGTATTATGTTTCAGGCTTGCCCAGAATTCTGTGTGATGCCTGGTGTCCAGGCCTGCCACTTAGTGCTCTGTGCAGAGTACAAGGAGTTGCAATGAAAAGTGCCAAGATTGTGACCCAGATGAGGATGCTGACATCTGGACTCTGTAATCCAGAAACACTGCACTAGGAATGAAATCACCTCAAACTCTCTCTCCACCGAACAAGTGCAAACCTGGAACAAACTTTTGGACTGCCCCTGACCAAATGCCTTGCTTTTGCTTCCTGTGCTTGGGACTTCAAACTGCTGCCCATCCCCCGACCCCTGGCCCCCCCCCCCCAAGCTGGTCTTTACCACACGGGTTGAGCTAACCATCTCATGGACATGTTCCCCATGGCAGGATGGAATGTTGGAGCAGGTGGTGAGGTACACAACTGCCACAGAATTCAATGGGAGTGACAGGTGTCTGGTAGGCCAGGTGATCCTCACCATCCTTTCTGCATGGGGTGTGTGTGTGTATGTGTGTGTGTGTGTGTGTGTGTGTGTGTGTGTGTGTGTGTGTGTGTATGTGTTGAAGGGGTTGCACACTGAGCTAGATCTGGGCTGACATCTGTGTACCTTTGTGACCACAAGTCATCCAACAGCAGAGGGCGCCACCGGCCCCTCAAAGGTGGGAGCTGTAGCTAGACAAGTATTTCTTTTTCTTCTTTTCAATGAAAATTTATTGAAATCTTTGTGATTTACAAGATTCTTCATAGTTGAGTTTCAGACATTCAATGTATCACCATCAGTGTCCACTTCCCTCCACCATATCCCCAGAGTGCCACCATCCCATGCCTCTACCCCTGTCCCCCAGCCTGCCAGCATAACCAGGCCCATTTTAAGTTTTGATGGTTAAAGTTTGGGTCTCATGATTTCATTGTTGTTGACTTTGGCTTGTGTATTTAGTTTTTCCCTTTTTAAAATTATATTTAACTTTCTTTCCTTTTTATTTTAATTTTTTTTTGTTTTTGTGTTTTTGGGCCATACCGGGTGATGCCAGGGTTACTCCTGGCTATGTGGTCAGAAATTGCTCTTGGCTCAGGGGATCATATGGGACACTAAGGATGGAATCCAGGTTTGTCCTGGGTCAGTAGCATGCAAGGCAAACACCCTACCTCTGCTCTATTGCTCTGACTCCACTGTCCCTTTTTTTTTTTTTTTTTTGTGGTTTTTGGGTCACACCCGGCAGTGCTCAGGGGTTATTCCTGGCTCCAGGCTCAGAAATTGCTCCTGGCAGGCACGGGGGACCATATGGGGTGCCGGGATTCGAACCGATGACCTCCTGCATGAAAGGCAAATGCCTTACCTCCATGCTATCTCTCCGGCCCCTCCACTGTCCTTTTAACACTACCAAAGCATCTGAGACCATTTGGCCCCTGGCCCCCACCCTTTCATATTTCCGTTTCTTCTCCTCCGCTCAATTTCTTTCCTTCTCCCTATACTATGGGGCCAAGGGAAGACTTGGTATTTGAGAGAAGGACCTTATACCTGGAGGGTGAAGAGGTGGGAACATTTCTGACAACCCCTTCCTTCCTGCCCTAGATGAAAGGCCTTTTCCTGCTTTATCCACAGTTCTCAGCCCCCTGAAGGAGTGTAAAACTCAACAGACACTCACAGAGATAAACCCCTGTAAAATTCTTGCTTCTAAACCTTCCTTTATGGTCCCACATGGGGGAGTTCCTGGAAGGCTATTTTGGAAAGTGAAATGGTCCATTTGTCCCCTTGCAAAGCTGAGCTGAGTTCCTGAGAGCCTTCGTGTGCCTCTGATTCTATGCTCTGCAGAGACTGGGGACCAGCAGGTTGCCTCTGGGTTGACAGAGCCTTTCACATGATACAGCACCAGCAGGGAAGAGCCAGGCTGCTTTGGGGGCTACAGAATCTGGCACAGTCACACTGTCTGATTCCTGGCCAGCAATGACATGGCCCTGTGTCCCCCACCTGCATCACCCATTCTGGAGCTTGAGATTTGTTCCCTGCTGCCATGGCACTGAGGGCAGACCCCGGGGGGGGGGGGGATTTCATAAAGCATGGCTGTGTTCAAAGTCTCAGGGTTGGCCATGGATGCCTGGTGGGTTCATGGTGGCAGGGTGCCTTAAGAACTCTCCCTCCATTGTCTTCCACAGGGCATGATTTGTAAAGTAGAACCTGGAGAAATTCAAGTCACTTATTGATTTTGGGTTTAAAGGAATACCAGTCAGCATAGGCTGCCATAACCACTCAACACCCCAGATGTGGTTTCAGACCACAGAGCGTATTTCATCTGCGATCAGAGGCTGTGAGTCTCAGATCAAGGTGTGGGCAGGTCGATTTCTTCTGAGGCCACATGACCTGTTTATACAACTTGATCTCTTCTATTAAAGACTCTAGGCCTATTTGGGCAGGGCCCACCCTTGTGAACCCATTAAACCTTTTACCTCTTTGCAGTCACCTTCCCCATTTGGAGGTTCTGGAAATAGACTCTCAACACAGATGTCTGGAGAAACATAATTCAGCCACATTCCTCAAGCTTGAATCTTATATAGGGGAGGCTTCCGGCAGTGTTCAGGGGGTCAGAGCTGTACACACCCCTGGTGGTGCTTGAGGACTGTGCTGAGCCAGGAACTGAATCGGTCTTGTGCAAAGAGTGAACCCCTCATCCCTATGTACTCTTTGCTACCCCTCAAACCTGACTGATGGAGATGGTTTAAGAATAAAACTATTGCTTATGCTAAGAAAAATATGACTAATTTTATATAACATTGGCTATCTATTTGTTTAATAATGCAATTATTTTTTTTTGATTTGTTTTACTCCTAGCTCTGCATAGTGGGCTTGGGGACCATATGTGATACCAGGAATTAAATCCAGCTCAGCCACTTGCAAAGCAAGCACCCTACCCATTGTGCTATCTCTAGCCTCTAAGGTGATGGACTTTAAATATGTATCATATTTATATTTATGATAAGATAATAGCAAAATGTCATGACATGTACTCTACTCTTTCATGTGCCAGGCATTGTGCTAAGCCCATTTCCCGCCTAATTTCATTTGATCCTTAAAACCACTCAATGGAGAAAGATTGGGATATTCCTGATTGCAGATCTTAAAAATAGGAGATATAAACCCTGATGCTTATAGCTTCTAGACAACTATAAAATCAGGCCTCATTTACAAATTAAACACAAAATTAGAAGACCAATAAAATTAAAAATAGCCACATTGATTTAACAGAGAGGGTGATATTGCTTCGCTGAAACTTTCTCACAATGTAGACAATGAATCTGACCTGACAGATCCCTGGCTCTTTCTTGGTTGCCAAGATGACATGTTTGGGGGGGCAGGGCTGCACCCACTCAAAACTCCCCCAACATTTTGTTTGCATGAACCATGACCCTGAACGCACAGGGAATTCTTTCCTTACCCTCTCTCAGTCCTGGTAGCAGAACCCAAGGAGCAATGGCTGGTGGGACGGACACAGGGGGACACTTTCTAGGGGTGTGAAGTGCATTGACAGTTTCAAGAACCGGAGGTTCGAAAGGGTTATAAGGTTGGATTTCTATCTCCTTGTGGAGCTGGATCCAGTGACCAGGTGTGTCCCAAGGACATGTGCAGTTGGACTTTTGCTCACTAGGGGGCACTGCAAAGAATTGGAAGGTATGAGGACCATTGGAGGATGCCTTTGGGTTCCAGCTTGAGCTGACCTTTCTGTGGTGGGGCAAGAGGGAGTTAACACTACTGGAACACCTTCTTTTGTGATGAACTCTTAGGAGGTGATACTAGGACTGGAGCAATAGCACAGCAAGTAGGGAATTTGCCTTGCATATGGCCAACCCAGGTCTATCTCTAGCACCTCATATGGTCCCCTGAGCATTACCAGGAGTGATCCCTTAGTGCAGTCAGGAGTGACCCTTGAACATCGCCGAGTGTGACTGCCCCCACAAAACAGAAATGAAGGGGATACTGATGACTCTTGTAGAAGCCTATGGTAGTTCTAGGCAGAGATAGGTGGAGATAGGACTCTCAGAGCCCAGCCTTGTTGCAGATCCTTTCCCTGCTATGACGTGCAAATATTTCTCAAGCTAACAAGGAGCATGTCTGTCAAAAAGGCAGGCAAAACCATGCTGCATGTCATTATCCAGGGAGCCCAGGGAGCAGGGCTGAGTGACATTCAACCCTTCTGGGTTCTGGCATAGGGGAGAGCTGAGTTCATTGTGCTTTGTGGGTTGGGGATGCTGGGAGACAGGGCAGAGATCTGGAAAGGCAAACAAGATGTAGCCGTAGAGGCGAGTATTGGCAGTGCCAGTCAGGTGGAGCTTGTCCCACAAGGACTGTGGTCCCTGAAAACTCTGCTCCTTCCAATATGCACAGAAGGGCCCAAACTCTGGTTCAAGAACCTGCACAGCATCTGTCCAGCACCAGTTCCCTCCAGCTTCCTGTAGCCTTGCTGGGCTCTGCCTGCAGCTTGATAAGGACCTGCAGAACAGCTCCAGCAGACTAGCAGACTAGGTCTCCAGTATCTTTGCTGTTCCCATCTTTGTGTTGTCCATGTGTTTTCATGTGCTCCTCAAATAAAGGTCCTGTTGGTGGTCAGGTGGACAGAGAGGGAAGTGGGGGCAGCCAGTTGCTGGCACTAGGAGCAAGGCCCCCCTCCTCCCAACAGACCTTGAAGATGCTGCTCCTCCCAAGTTGGGGCCCTTCCTCCTGGACCCCATTATCAACTAACTAGCTGTCTGTGAGTCCATCCAGCCAGAGACAGCAGACTGGGCTTCCCCCCCAGGCACCCCACTGCCCTTCCAAGATGGTACGCATATGGGACCCAGTTCAGAATAGTTTTTGCTCCTGGAGCTGGTGGGGCCTGAGGTTAACTTGGTAATTCGAGGCCAGTACAACAAATGTACCATTCTCCAGCTTGGTAATTAAAGCCCCTTGCCGCCTGCCCCAGCAGCAGATGCAAGAGATTTAAGGGAATATTTTCATCTGAAATCTAGCTGTGCGAAGGGAGATGAGCGTGGCGTGACGAGCTGGAGCTGCAATCGGCATATTTATCGTCCGAGGCTGACCAGCCGGCTAGTGAGTTCTATTCGTCACTTTGGATGGAGACCTAATCACTCTCTGTGTTTACGATTTCCATCCCTGTCCTTCAAGGGGTGGCGGTGAATTAGCTCTGTGCCATTTTCTAAAATATCAAGCATTTTTATACATTAGGTAGAGTGAATGGCAAATACTTGATGTAAAGTCTGCAGTTTTACTCCATAACCAGATTGTAAAATATGAACTGAATTAATCATAACTGCGAAGAGTAATGGTACGTTTTCTCTTATTTTATCTTTAGTGCCTTTCAGATCATGTTTTAAAACCTTCCACGTCTGGCGTTGGGAACGCAGCCGCGGCTTGGTGGTGGATAGCAAGAGGCAAAGGTCAGACCGGCGGCTGCGCAAATATTGTGTGTTGGATTTATTGTTTTAATTAAGAGCGTGGCAGTTCATCATAAACTGTTTATGGCGTTTCTGCACAGTGCAGCATTTTGAAATCAGCTGTTTTAATGAAAACATAATGTCATATCTGTCAAAGTTCTAAATATTTTGAAAGTGAAATATGGAAACAAGAACTTTAATTCTAGGTTTACCGAGATTAGCTCATTGAATTGCTTTTAAATCCCTTAAGAGGGTCACATCCTGGGGACCGTATGGTTTCTTGTAGGTGACTGGGAAAAAAAAAATCTAGGAGGTTCTCAAGCTGCTTATTTAATAGTGAAAATACAAGTTGAAGGTTAATGTATCGAAAAAACAAAACCATTACAGTTGGCGTTGGAGTTTTAGATTAAAGATGCAATAATGGGTGTGCAGGGGCCTGGATGCCGAATTGTTTGGGGAGGTCTAATTGTGCTGAGAGGGAGCTGGGAGCCTCTTAGGGTGGGAGAGAAATGGAGGCGCCCCCGTGCCTTTCTGGTGGTAAAGCTTCAACACTACCATGTTTGTAGCTAATTATTTATAATGACCTCAAAGATGATGAGGTTTCATGGACTTTTCAGGCTGAGCAGTTCACAATCCAAGTAATTCCCTCTCATGGTTGCTGGGCAGCTTTGTCGACATGCCGGCCATTCTTGGTTACATTTGTTAGGAGTCGGATAAAATATTTGTCTAATCTGGAAATTGTATTTTTAGCTGTACTCTCATTGGAAACAGAAATTAAGCTTGTCATTAGATGCCAGGCCACAGGAGTTGACTGAACAGGGTAATGTATGTTCTCTTCTTTGCTATACTTGGTCAAGTTTCATATATATTGTATTCCACATTATTTTATTAACTTTAATATCTGCACTTCCTATTACCAGACATGCCCCTCATTCAAAGCACAGAGGCACAGTCCTCTAATCAGAAGTGACAGCCTATATACTTCCTCTCAGCCATTACTCGGTAGCCTAGAGCAAAGAACTCTGTTTCCTTGAAAATGTTTTGAATTGGGTTATTTTTATTGAAGTATTAAAGTAATTCTTCAGATTTTAGGCTATTATTTAAGTACTTTTGGGAGAATACAATAACCTCCAGATTCTATAGGCTTTGTTATTTTAACAATCGGAGCCGCTAAATGCATCTTTTTAATGCTGGTTATATAAGTGTCTCAGAACTCATCTGACCAGCGGAAGCTAAGAGCTTGCAGGTAATTATAGAAAATTAGTAGGTTAAATTAGTTTAGGAAAGCACAAAAGTATGATATTAAAGCTGCTTGCAAAATATAGGTCCCGTTCGCCAGGTTTGTAATGACAAATTAGCATTTCTAATTCTTTTATCCTTGCGTTTTTATCATTTGGTTGAGAGAGACAATATACTGGTTTCAGAAAGCTTGACTGAGTCACAGCCAGTATTTGAGTGAAACCAATGACTTATATAAAAATTCCCATCCAGGGGCCAGAGAAATAGCATAGCAAGTAGGGATCTGACCTTCTATGCAGTTGACATGGGTTCGATCCCTAGCATCCTATATGGTCTCCCATCTCTGCCAGGAGTGATTCCTGAGTGCAGAGCCAGGAATAACCTCTGAACACCACCAACTATTCTCCTCTAATGCCTCTCTAAACTCAGAAAAAGAAATTTTACTACCCAGAATCTTAAAGAAGCAGCTGTGACCAAAGTTAGATTGAATTTATGAATGTGGGCAGGAAATCCCATGGTTGGGTGGGCCTGTTGTTGGGTGTTTTAGGGCAGAGAATAATCAAAATTCAAATTTCTAAAGGGGTCTTGTGATCTCCTTTCTGGAGTGGCCCATCTTACCAACAGAGATGCTTCAATGTACACACTGACCAACTGGTTCACAACCTTCCTGGGGGCTTCTGCAAGACAGGTGATGAGAAAGAGAACTCGAATTCACTGAGTTCAGTCCTCACCTCCCTACTGTCTCTGACTCGTTGTCTTAAGGAAGCCTCACTGCATCCTCCTCCTCTACTGTTGCAAGGGGCAAAAGGAGTGACATTTCTTCACAAGACCGAGTTAGCAAATGTGAGAATTGAGATTGGAGCCCAAGTTCAAAGCCAAGATTTTTCCACTTTATCATGCTGTGCTATCTCTGTTGAACCTGTGAACTGCATTCCTTTCCTTTCCCTTTTGTCAATTCTCCAAGTAGCCCTGTGAACAATTGGTCATTTTTATGTAACCCGGAGATGGCAAGGCATCAGATGATAAACTTTAAGGAAGAATAGTTTGCAGTATGTGGCTAGTCCCCAAGTATGGCAATCACCATGAGACCAGTGGTAAAAGCTAGACTCTGTTCTTAACCTACATTTATAAGAATTAACTTTCCAGTATGGTTAGCCATGTGCTCTGTGAAAATTTAAGAAACTATTAAGGAATCCAAGTACAAATTATTTCAGGGCTGATAAGGGATTTATGTAGAAAACAAATTTTTGGGTTTGTTTTTGGGTCACACCCAGCAATGTTCTGCGGTTACTTCTGGCTTGGTACTCAGGAATCATTCCTGGCAGTGCTCAGGGGACCATATGGGATACTGGGGATCAAATTCAGGTTGGCCACATGCAAGGCAAGTGCCCTACCTGCTGTTCTATCAGTCTCATCCCAAACAAAATTCTTGTCAATAACTTATGCATTCTGTGGTGTAATTGAATATATAGTATATAGAAGCTTCTGGAATTTGGTGAGAACTTTTGTCTGCAAAGTAGGGAAGTACACAGCATTGGCAGAGATGTTAAGCAAACACGAAGATGAAAGGCATGAAAAATAAAGTAGTTTCCTAGGCAACCAACAAGGCATCAGATCAAGCTGATGGGTATCATTGTTTGGTGCCCATTTGGGATGTCACCGTTCTAGCTCTGAACATGCTGAACTCTGGTCACATGAGGGTGGTAGATATTTCCATGAACTTACCACGGTGTGGTTAGAAGATGAATAAAATCTAGACCTTGACAGTAATCTGCCCCACTGGAATTGGTATCAAATTTTTATAGATGAGGAAATTAAATTTCTTCTATCTCTTAGTCCAAGAAATCCAGTGAAACAAAGCCGAGTTGAGTTGGAGACCAAGGAGTAAGCATATGGCTCAAGGCTGTGTCATAAAGATGCTGGAGGGTCCTTTATATGTGCGCTGCTTGGTGATGATACTCCTTTTCTAGTTTGGCTTGGTAACATGTGATTCTGTGACATGGTGTAGACAAGAGAGAGGGAGCATCACCAAGCACGTCCGTCTGTTTTCCCAGTCTCTGTGCAGACAAAGAGTATGTATGCCTTATTCTCATCTCAGGTGGCTTCCAGGTGGTGGCTCACCAAAGCTCACTCTCACTGCTGAGTCCAAAGAGGCACATCATTAAAGAGTCAACATGCTTGAGTCTTGCAGAAATGTAGTACAATTGCTCTGTGTACATCGCTGGCACTCAGTGGGCTTCCTGAGAACCAGGAAGGAGCATTGTGTGGATATGGAGAATTGTGGATATTTGTTACTGCCGCACAATCCTAACCTAGCCTGACTTAACTTCTTGAGTTACTTGCCTTTGTTGTCCTCCCTCCGACTCCAGGGCCCAGAGGTGAGGGTACCCCATTCTTTCTCTCCTACCTGTTTGGCTACTCACCCTCTCAGGTTTAACTCAGACATGACTGACACTCCACAAAGCTGTTTGTGATCTTTGTATTAAGGATGCAGCATAGAAATGAATTGTATTGTTTGGGAAGATGTCACCACTGGCTCCTCCTTGCTGAAATTGTCTGTAACAAGTGGCTGGAGTTTCCACTGGAGGGTAATTTATATTTATTTGAGCTGCCACCAACTCCTTATTTAGTTTGCATAAACTACCCAGGACAGAAGAGGATTCTCCCTGGACCCTGTTTATCTTCTACAAGTGGAGCTTGCTTTGGAGGGTGGATCTCTCCTCACATGGACCTCCCTCCATCTCTTTTAGCAGTGAATAATCAGTCATCAGGAGAGGGGATTAAAAAATAGATTTATTGCTATTTCTAAAAGTCAGAACTAGAGGATGAGTAAACACAACAACAGATGTATAAGAACGTAAGTAGAAACACTATTTTACAATAACATGTACTGAAACACATTTATGTACTGGAAACTATGAAAAATAGCTCTCTTTAAATGATTTAACATTTTCTCTTCCTTAGATACAGTTGAGTTTCCAGTGGGAGAACTAAGATGCTCACAGATTTCTTGGCCTTTGTGAAAACCTTAAAACCTTCTGGAATGCTCTGCAAAGCCAGTGTCTGTTTTAGCAGGAGCAGGGGGCTATTTTCAGCGTGCATGTGTACACGCATTCTGTCTTCTCTCCCTACATTCCCCAGACATGTCAGATCACTACTCAGGTTCAGGGAACCCCACGACCAAAGCTGAGAAAGAAATATCTGTTAATGACATTCATTTATGGAGAAAGGGGGGGGGGGAGGGAACCTGCTCATGAAGAAATCGATATTCTGGGTCTTTCTTTGCTGCCTTATGGCAGTTTCACTTGCCAGGCTGCTCTGGAGAACCCAAGAACACAGGCTGGAGAAATCCTATTTCCAGGATTTTGTTGTTTATCCTCATCAGGTGTGCGTGGCTGGCCTGGTAACTGGGAAAAAGAGTCTAATCAATGGTTCTCATTGAGCAGGAGACATTGTTTCTGAAGATGGATGCTATTTGTGGTGTTTCAAGAGTAGGGTTAGTGAGGACCTTAAAGACCACAGAACTCTCAGGATGGATTTTTATGGCCTGAAACTAAGGTCAGCTGATCCTTCTTGCCTGGTTCTTATAAGGGGTGGGGTGCATGTGATCCTAAAACTAACCTCTTAGGGCAGGGGTCTCAATTTACCTGGGGGCTGCAGGAGGCAAAGTCGGGGTGATCCTTAAGTGCAACGTCAGCAGTAAACCTTGAACACTGGGGGTGTGACCCAAACAACTAAAACAAAACAAAACAAAAAAAGATTCCTCTAGGGCAGGGCCACAAAATGTTGTATGGAGGGCTGCAAACGGCCTGCGGGCCTCGAGTTTGAGACCCCTGGCTTAGGGACATCAACTCCTCTTCTGGTATCTAGTTGAGTGCATAGTTTGATCTGATGATTGGGGAAGCTCAGGAGAACATTGTTAGTTGGGACAGAGAAAATTGCTTTCAAAAACTTGGCTACATCCTTTATTTTTGGTGTTGGGTTCTTAAGCAAGACTCAAGGGGGCTGGATGCCATTCCTAGAGACACTCAGCCTACCTGTGCAGGCCTGATGTTTCAGGGGACAGGCCTGGCGATGCTGTCTTACATGGATCCATTGTTGCTGGGTGGAGAGCTTAGGAACCACAAGGACCACTCCCAGTGGAGCTCAGGGGACTATGCAATAACGGAGATTGAACTCAGAGCCTGATGCACTCAATGTCTGTGCTCCAGTCCTCTGAACTATCTCTGCAGCTCTCAAACAAATGTCTTTCACTTTCACTCTGAACTTGACTTGGATACTTGGAATGTCTGCCCTGCACCATTCTTCCTTCCATCTTTGTGTAAGTCATTATCCTATTTTTAAAAGAATCTGACTTAATGATCAGACCTAAATACCCAACTCGAAGTCAATGACAATAGAATCAAGAGACCTAAACTATCACAAGCTATACACAAAAGGGATCTGTTATATTAGCAATCCAGGGGGCTAAAGGTGAAGGTATGAAATGCATACTGGGAACAGGGGTAGAGAGGTCAACACTGGTGATGGGAATTGCCTTAATTCACTGTCACTATGTACTAATTCACTGTCACCTTAAATATAACTGTGAAAAACTTGTAATTCACATTGGTGTCAATAAAAATTATTAAAAAAAAAAAGAATCTGATTGAGGCACATGTCAGGTGCAGCCTGCAGCCCTGGAAGCTCTAATCAACATAAGGGTGGCTCAAAATTTCTAGTACCCCAGGCCCTGGCTTCATCCCATCCTTGAGTCCAGTACTGATGAATGTGCCAGCCCACTTGCCTGAGAATTGACAGGAGGTGCTCCCCAGGACTCCTGAGCACCAATCGGTGGTCTCTTCACTTCCCTAAAGAACTTTATCTCCACGAATTTGCATGGGATTACAATATTCCTCTCAGAAAATTAAGGCCAGAATTTGCAATATTTGGAAATAAGAAGTAGAAACATGTGACCGATAAATCTTACCTTGTGTAAAGCAAGCTACAAACCCATTTGTGGGTGTGATGTGTGTGTGTTTGTGTGGTGAGTGTGTCTATATGTGTAATATGTAAATGTTGTATGTAGACATGCATATACTTATACATAGCATATGTGTTTGTGTGATGTGTACTATTCATGTGTAATCCATGCATGTGTGGTCTATATAGCTGTATGCATGGAGCGTATATATGTATTTCTATATTATGTATGCAGTCTACAAATACAGTGTGCATTTGTGTGTGGACGCATGTTTGTGTATATAAGTGTGTATTTATATATATGCATGATGGATATGCTATGTGTTGCATAAGTGTATGCAGTGCCTGTGTGTGTGTTGCCTGCCTGGAAACCCTGTGACAGAAAGATCTCAGAGGTATGTGCTTGTCTCCACCTCTGTTATATCTGGTGTCGGTTTTGTTGAACCGGCTTCTATCTCTCTCTCTCTCTGCAGTGGCACCGAGCAACCTCCATGCTAATGCAATATTAAGGACCGCATAATTAGCCGCCTTAATAAATTTTTCCTAAGATGGATAGGCAATGTTTGGATTTCTTTAGGAGAAAACATTCCTCTAGTAGTATTCTGTGGGAAGCTACGGCGAGAACAATGCACAGAAATATCTGGAAATATATGAAGATATATGTGCATATATTGAACATTAGCACCATACACTAAGCATATTGGGAATATGCTTCAAAATATTTCAAACATTGTTGACCTTTGTTATATAATCCTGGGCTCGGGGAAACATATTTGCATAGGCTTAGCCATATATTGTAAATAACTACATAGGATAGTGTGTATTTTTCCTTAAGATGCAGTATTATAAGCAAGACATTAAATTATGCCTATCAGACAAAGCAGCCGGATCTCTACATTTTTTTTATAGCACATTCTATTGGGAAGACATCCCCGCTCCTACAAAGCACATGCATTAACTGCCTGATTCATGGGGTGACATGTGGCATACCCAAATGCGTTATGGATCTCTCAGGAATAAAAACAACATAGCAAAACCATCACCTTGGGATGTTCATTGAGTGAATATTTTACAGACATACTCCTTTTATATTTATATAATAATTTAGTGTTATGACAATTTTTTTAGCGGAGTTGGCAGTTTTTCTTTTTTATAATGGTATTATATTTGTGAGCCTATTAAGTGCATATGGGATAAACTAAAGAAAAAAGTATTTTTCATAATTCCTCAGGGTGCTGGTAGCGAAAAAACCCCATATTGGTTTAGAAAAATGTTAATAAAAGGTCAATCAGAACTTTCCGGGGCCTTGCACGAACAGCCCCGGCAATTTTGAGGAGTCTTTGAATTGTAGAGTGAGGAGATGGGGATTTATGGTGCTTCCCGGAACAAAATGACATTTCGTGTCCTTTCTAGAAGAGAGACGGACCCTTTGGCAGGGCTGTGAGCTTCTAGTCAAGAACCATACTAGGCATTGCTTTTCCCTTCTCTTCCCTCTCGCCTGGACAGTGAGACTGAGTTGGGTTGTGGCTTGGCCTGAGTCCCCAGGAACTCGAGACTGGGCTGTGCATGGCACCATTCCAGCTGGGTTTCCTGCCAAGAGCTAGTGGCAGGGAGAGTGGGGTACTCGTCCCACTTTTCATCCACTGAAGCAGAAAAACAGACTTTCCTCCAGAGAAAAGGCAGGTATTTCTTAGGACTAGGGTGCTGCTCCTGCCCTGGGCAGCCGGGTGGGGTCTAGGCAGAATAGTCACCCATGGGTCCTCACATTCTGGAGTGAGGAGTATTCTCCCATTCCCTTCAGTCCTGCCACTTTCTAGCTCATCAGGTGAGAATGGGGAGAGATTCTGTATGTTAATCTCCCTTGTTCTCTTTTGCCTTTCAAAGAACTTATAAAAATGCAGAACTAGAGCGTGGTTATTTGGGGATTTTTATCTAGCAGTTCCCTGCATTATAGTATGTTTCAGGCAAAGCCTTCCTCTGTGATTCCGACCGGCCTCAAATTACACGTCCTCAAAATAGAAATGTTCTCAGTGAACAGTGGACAGAGAGCTCTGTCTTGGAAGGGATCCAGCCTGGCTCCCGGAGGGTGGAGGGGTGGAAGCTCAGATCCCCCATAGAAGAACAAACCCTCCCTCAGCCTTGTGGGGGGCCTTTGGCAGCACAGTGGGGACAGATCCAGGAGCCCCCAGCCCTGAATTCCTCAGCGTGTGCTACTACTTTGAGCCCTCAGCTCTGAGCACCAGGACAGTTCCAGGGCCACTCTGCTCAGGCTCTTGCTGCAAGGTAAGGGCTTGTTGCATGGGGTGCGGGACTGAGCCAGCTGGAACCCCCAGACCTAGGATCAAAAATCTGCTGGCCCTCTGGCCTCTGAGCAGAGTACCACAGCTCACAGAGAGACTCTGGGCATTTCCCACTCTTATTCCAGGAGCCTCTGGCTCCTCTTTATCATACACTGAGACTTCAGTTTGGTGCCAGGCTCTCGGGGATAGGGAAGGGGCTGTCCTTGGACGCTGGGGGCAGAGACACATCTGGCTTTATTGGGGAGCCATGTGTGCCTCAGGTGTGTAAGAAGAGCAGAGGTGTGTGCCACTCACATTTCACAGGTTCCTACTCATTTCTCCATCAATGTTGATTCAAATCTACTTTTGGTTCTCTCAGCTGTGTGCTCAGGAATCAGTCCTGGTGTTGCTCAGGAATCATTGGGTCACTGAGGATCAAATGGAGCCAACTGTATACAAGACAAATGCCCCATCTACTACTGTACCTGTGGAAGCATTCTTTTTTTCCTTTGCCATTGGCTTATTTGGTAAGTTTTGGGGGTAGCCCCTTGTATTTGAACTTTATGCTCTCCTTGTGTTGCTGGCACATGAGCCAGGCTTGGCTTTCCTGCTGTGTCACATCCCAGCCCTTGCCTGAGGTTTGAGATGAGACTAGCAGGTTTGAGGAGAACAGGACACTGGGAGGGAGACAGGGCCATGGCAGTGGAATTCTAGATGACCAACTGGCTTCCAGGAAGGAGGGTTGCCCCTGCTTTGGGAGCCCCAGTTTAGATCTGATGCCCTCCAGTGAAGCCATTGTCTCCTTCTGTGGCTCCCCAGGACTGGTCGCTGCCCCTCTGCCCATGGGAGAGCTGGTAGCCCATGAGGGTCCTGGTTGGTCCCTTTGCCTGTGTTTCTTCCCTGAAAGGAAAGAATCCAGCCCTGGGCCCTTTGCTCACTATCAGTCCCACAAAACCCCTTCCAGGTCTGTCCCAGCTGATATTGCTCCTTCATTATTGCCAATTAAGGGTGGTGATTTCTTATTTTGGGGGGAGGCACATCCAGCAATGCTCAGGGATTACTCCTAGCTCTGCACTCAGAAATCACTCCTGGCAGGTTCGGAGGACCATATGGGATGCTGAGGATTGAACCCTGGTCAGCTGCATGCAGGCAAATACCCTACCCATTGCAATAATGCTTTGACCCAAACAAGGGTGATTTTTGCTGCCTTGCTTAACTCTAGAGGCCTCAACCCCAGTTTAGCTCTGCAAGACTCTGTAGAGGCCACACAGTACCAGATAAGACATTGACTGCCATCTCCTCCAGGTTTCCTTCCTGGCTTGGCTCTTTTTTTTCTTCAGATTTTCCAGGCTTGGCCACTCCTTTTCTCTTCTTCCTGGGAATGGCAGGACAGAGCAGGCTCCTAGGACTCACCTGCCAATCTCCAGCTTCGAGTTTTGGTCCTTCTGTTGGAAGAGCTCAGGGGAGGCTATTTTTGGACTAAAATGTGTCATCTCTGAGTACCCTGCATGGATTTGGTCAGTCCATCTCTTGGGAACCGAACCTGTTTGGATAGAATCTGTGTTCTTGACCCTTTGTTTCTAAAACATTCTGCACTAATCTCGTGTGTGTGTGTGTGTGTGTGTGTGTGTGTGCGTGCGCGCGCGCGTGTTTGCGCGCACGCACACACGTGCATGCATTGGCTGAGTGTCTTCTCTGGAGTTTCATGGCAGGTGGAAAGAGGAGATCCTCTCTATTCTTATTAACTAACATTAATTTTCTGATCCCTATTGCCACTCACCCCTTAATGGTTCTTAATAGAAATAGTGGGGAGCAGCTGAGGAGATGACACTTAGATGGAGGACCTGGGAAGACCATCAGAACAGCTTTGTGTCACCTCAGCTCCTTGCCTGGGAAAAGGAGTCATGGAGAGCACAGAACTTGAGGTTGGGGTGTTCCCCCTGAACCCACAAACCTCCTCTTTCTCCATTGCTCACCTTTTCAGAAGGGGCCCTTCTGCCAGACAGTGTTCGGGGAAGACATTCGGCGTAAAAGTCTGGCAAATTCGAGGCCAGAGAGATAGCATGGAGGGAAGGCGTTTGCCTTACATGCAGAAGATTGGTGATTCAAATTTCGGCATCCCATATGGTCCCCTGAGCCTGCCGGGGGCGATTTTCTGAATATGGAGCCAGGAGTAACCTCTGAGCGCTGCCGGGTGTGAACCCCAAAACCAAAACCAAAACAAACAAAAAAAGTCTGGTAAATTCTCTGGATGGGTCCTCTCTCCCCTCAGGGATGGGATCCCCAAGAAACTGACATGAAATTGGGTGATGAGGAAAAAAACTACCAACCACACATAACCCTGGGGGAGAAGCCCCACCCCATTAGCAGTAAGAGATGCAAATTAAAGCGAGAAATGAGAGAACATCTCCCAGGGGTGATGTTGCTGTATTGATACTATGCAGGGATGCCAGGAGGGAAGAAATGAAACTCAGCTCCACATTTGTGATGGAATCAGCTGGTCCGTTCCGCACTGCCCTGATCCTTTCTCTATTCAGCAAACTTGTTTGTTGTCTAGCATGCACACATCAGGCACTGTATGTGGCTCCTGAGCAGGGCACTGGGGCCAAGACCAGAAACATGGGAGTGGGGATGCTTGTACCCACATGCCAGATGTGCTTATTTATGTAGCCCCCCTCAGATGAGCTCCTGTATTGGAGCAGGAATGAATGCGATGGCCCCAAAGTCAAGGGTGCAGGTATATCAGAGACTGCTCCTCACGTGTCGGTGGCAGTCCTGGTAGTGCACATGGCACCATGTTGGCTCTGCTGTGCCTTGTCACACCCAGGTCTCTGAGGGAAGCCCATCCCTTGTTCCAGGCCTGCCTTAGCAGAGTTGGGTTTTCAGTGCAATGGTGGAGAGAACTCCCACCTGCACTCCACATTCCTTCTCTGCCCTGCCACCATTCCCCTGTATCCCTGCATCCATTCAATTCCGGGGGCTCCCTCAGTTTTAAGGCACTCACTGGACTGGGGAATTGTAAGAGCCCCCAGTACCATACAGGAGAATGAGAAGATTGAATGTTTCTTTCCAGTGTCTGAGCCCAGGAAGCCTCCTGTTCCCTGGACCCCAATACCCCAAGGAAAATTTCTGGGTCCAGACGTTACAAATGAGGATGCGGTGAACAATGAGATGGGAATATGGTCCAGGGAGAGGCAATGACTTGGAGTAACTGTCGGGGAATAACATGTATCAGTCCTGCACCAAGGCCTCCATGTCATGAGGCTGACTGAAAGGTGAGAGCATTTCCTTAAATTATTATTATTATTATTATTATTATTATTATTATTATTTGTAGGGTATTTATCTGAGACCCACCCATTTCTGGGAGGGGTCTTGGGAACCGGATAATAGGTGTGACCTTACCTGCTAAGCCCGGCCCATTCCTGGGAGGGGTCTTGGAATAGGTAGATAAACCCGGAAGCCAGGGGATTAAGGGCTTTTGCCTTTTGGCCCTGCTGGGCTCTTTGAGGGAGATGGCTGAAAGAGGATAAGACGCAGGGCAAGCCTAGAATGGCTGTATGCTTGAAAGGTTATGAGTAGGCCACACACATGTGGTGGCTAGGGCCTAAATAAAGATGATTCTTCCTGAAGCCTGCCTGTGAGTGAGTGATTTCGCGTTTCACCTGGGCCTGGAACTCGCCGGCTGCGTGGGGGATGAAGTCACGTGGCTGGGGCCTAAGCACAAAGGCCTCCATCCATCGCCATCCAGCCCCATCATTAATTAATTAATACAACAATTATTATTATTATTATTATTATTATTATTATTATTGGTTTTGGGGCCACCCCCAGTGATGCTCAGGGGTTACTCCTGGCTATGCGCTCAGAAATTGCTCCTGGCTTGGGGGATCATATTGGACACTGGGGATTGAAGCAAGTTCTGTCGTAGGTTAGCACGTGCAAGGCAAATGCCCTACCCTGCACCACCACTCCGGCCTCAATTATTATTATTTTTAATCACACTTGTTTCTCTCCTAAGCTTGGTAGTGGTAGAGATCCCCGAGTCTCCTGGCTTGGACAAATGTGCTGGAAACTGTCTCACTTGGGTAGGGCGCAGGCAGGTGGGACCTTGTGTCTGGGTGACTCTCCTCACAGCCTGCAGCTTCCTGGAGAAAGGAAGGTGATAGGGAATGGTATCACCTGGCAGGGCTGAGGCCAGTTCTGATTCCTGGGCTGGGGATGGCTGAGCGGCCTTAACTCTGCCCCAGAATGTCCAGCCTTTCTGAAGGGTATGCTGTTAAGCAGCCTTTATAGCCTGGGTGCCCTAAGAAGCCTCTTCCAGGTTCCCCTTGGGAAGGCACATTTGCTCAATCTATGCATTGTTCCATCCAAGGTGATGATGGGTGCCCAGCTTGTCCAGCGTGGGCCTGCCCAGCCTGACGGGCCCCATTCTCAGTCCAGAGGCAGTGGAGTCTTGGGGATACAAAATTTGGCCACTTCATTCTTTAGCTCTCCCACAACTCCCCGAGAGAAAACGCAGATTTTCTCCAGGGCTCAGAAGGTTCTCCAGGAAGTGGCTTTCCACCCCTCTCTCCTAGTCCCTGACCCCAACTTCTGCCATCTGTCTTTGCTTTTCCTCCTCCAGAGCTTTCTCGCTGTTCCCGCCCACGCCCCATGCATCCTGCTCCGGCCTTTCCTGCACTTCCTCTCGGCAGTTTCTCCCTTTGCTCCGTTTCCAGGATGAGTTTGTGTTCTCAGCATCGACGAATAAAAGGCACAGATCCGAAAAGCCCGGCTGGTGGGTATATAAATCTGTGCATTTCTAGAAATCCACGAAAAAACCATTTCTCATGCACAATTAATTGATACAAGATTGTTAACTGCAGAAACTAAGAAAAATCAACCCCAACAATAAAGATTTCTCAAGATTCCTTGGTAACCTCACCCCACTATGTCACAATTTGGAGGTCTTTGTCTTGTGAGTTAGGGCACGAACCGTGTTGTCTATAACTTGCTTTGTTTTGTCGGGATCTCTGTGAACAATTCATAAATGCAATGAAGTACATTTTAAAAAATATAACATCACATCACTTTTAAGGATTTTGTTGGATGGTGAATATGTATCTTAGGTACGTGGATATATTTTTTCCGAACCGTGTTTCTAGACATTTGGTTTAGCTCTCACAGCAATGAACAGGCTGATAGCTAAACCTTTACCTACGTCCACGATGGATTCCTTTGGCTCGTGTATATTTAGGGTTTTGATAATATTGCCAAATTACTCTTCATAAAGGTGACCTGATTTTCCCCATCACCAGTGGAATTGAAAGGACTCATTTCCCTCCTCCTGCCAGCACTAGACACAATTCTTGTTTTTCTCTTTACTGACACAGAGGTGAAAACGAACTCTCCTTTTTGTTTTTAATTCAAATGCCAGTTACTAATAATCAAAAACATCTTTTCCTAAAAGTTTGAATATTTGTATGTGTTGGTTGAACACACATTTATATTCTTATGTGAATCGCATAGTCTCATTACCTTTTCTTTTTCCTATTGAAATATTTGTCTTTGTTATTTCATCTCAAAGAAAGCTTTGTACACCTGGGGCTTTGCCATCTCTTTGTTAGAGATGTTGAAAATAAATTTTTTTCCTCGGTTTTGGTTTACTTTTCAATTAAAAATTGAAATTTTACATAGGGGTGTTTTTAATCTGTGGAATTCAAATCTGTCTCTTTTATTTGGATAGGTTTTGCTTTTGAAATTGGACTTAGAAAAGCTTCTTCCTTTATGTAAATCATCCTTTCAGAGCTTTGCTTAAAATTTTCAACCTGTATTTCCTTAGAATTTTTTAAAGTATATGTTGAGGTCAGGCACACATTCTGCTTTCTGAATGAGTGAGGAAGCACTTGTATCTTCAGCAATTAGCCATCTTTTCTCACTGATGGCTTTCTGTGAAAATAGAAACGCATTCGTATCTGTTTTTTTTTTTTTTTCTTCTTCTTGCCTCTCTATTTTGTCCCTGATTCTTTTGATGGTCCCGGCTTTCTGCTATACATTGTAAGATCAGCTTGAATAAATCCCCACTCACCAGTTTCTTTCCCCACTGCCCTTTTCAGAAGAAATTTCTCTTGGAATTAAATCAAAAATAAAAAACCTATTGTTTATGCTCACATTAAAATTTCAAATGCATGTGACAAAATATCAAAATCATTTTTGATAGAGTTTCAATTGGACTAGCATCTGAGTGGAAAGAGAAGAAGGCAGGATTGGCATCAGCTGCAGAGACAGTGTCTGGTCTCACCTTTCATTATCCATCTGCCCACTCGGCTCTTCTCCCAGCATTTTCCAGAGTCTTCGCATAGCTATTCAATGTCCAGAAAAAAAAATGGTAACAGTCCTTAAAAGTCCTACAAGTGTTAATTCCCTTTCACTTTGTCATTTCTCTTTGAGGGGGTGCATCTTAACAGTGCCAACAAAACCCTGCGAATAAAGGTTTTAGTCTCTTCATCATCCACGAGGCTCAAATACATTAGGAAATATTTTTTTAATGAGCAATAATTGGGGGTGGGTGGGCTAAATAGCCCCCTGGTCGTCTCAAGTTGAAATATTATGCGGCCCCTAAAAAGATATTGATGAATTACCCTTGGAAACCCGCTTTAGATGTTGCATAGGAAATAAATAGGACATTGTACACGCACCTATTTCTATTTGCTGAGTCTAGCTTCCGAATATGCCAGAGAATCCTCATGGATTTAAAAAAAAAAAGGAAAAAAGGAAAAAAAAAACGCACTAAAATGTTCCTAAGTGTGGTTTCTATTCGGAAGAGGAGTGATGAGTGATCGCTTCTTTAATTCGGGTTTTTTTTTCTAGCTTTTTAAAATGGACTTAAGAAATAAAATGGTATCGCTTGCTATTCTCGCTGGAGCAAAGTGCGCGGTTCCAGGAATGAGCTCTTTGCAGCTAGCTAAGCTAAGCTAAGCGCCGGCTGCCTCGGCGAGGGTGGCGCCGCCGGTTGCAGTCCCGCGCACGGCCAGAGGGTGGCAGTGTCCGCTCGCGGACCCGCTTGCACGCAGCCCCGCTGACCTTTGTCAGCCACCGCAGCCTCTCTCGTTTATCACTGATCACAAGAGTGGAATGAACATATTTACTTGTGTTTTGCTTTCCACTTATAATATCTAGTGGCATGGGAGGGAAATGAAAACAATTGTTCATAGGGGAAATTTATGAGCTTCATCTGGCTGCGAGATTTCCGCAGTTGCCCCGCCGCCACCGTCCAGGGACTGGGATTGCTTTTTGCATCTTCAGGCGAAGGAGGAAGGCAAACGCGTTTCCATCTGCCCGGGCGGCTCTTTAGTGTTTGTCATCTTGGGTTTTCCGTGGCAGTCGCTGCAGAGGAGCCGACTTGCCAGAGCGACTTGGAGTTGGAGAGAGAAAAAGATCAAGATCCCTGCTTTGAGGCTGTCACTGAATTTTCGGGGTGTCAGGTGGCTCCCCACTTCCAACAGGACCCTCCACCTGGGAGGAATCTGGAGGAGTCCGTCTCTGCAGTCCTGTGTTAAAATTCTCTCTGCTCACTGCACAGAGGCTGTCTCTTAAGTGGTTTCTCCATGGTAGGGAGAGATATGGAGTTTGGGGGTACGGTGGCACCCCTTTTCTCCAAGGCTCAAGCAGTCTTCTGAGACCCCTGGTTTTACATCACATGGTGGAAGTCAGGATCTGGGATAGGGACACGTGTGATCTGAGTCGTTGCTGGAGATCAGAACTATGTGCGTGCATGTGTGTGTGGCTGTGTGGTTTGGTGGTGGCTGTTCATGCCTGTCTGATGTGACTTTTTGGCCTGGCAGGGGGCATCATGAGGGCTGGTAGCTGCTCTCTGTGCTCTCTGTGACAAGAAGACACCTTATGGACTTGTTACACTAGCAGTACAGAGGGCTAAGTAGGGAGGAATGGGATGCATGCTCCGAACAGTGGTGGAGGGAGGTCACCAGGGGTGGCAGGAATTGCCCTCATTCACTCTCATTCTGTACCTTAAATATAACTGTGAAAGACTTGTAGTTCACATTAGTCTCAATAAAAAATATAAAAAAAAGAAGACATCTTAATAAGCCATTTGGGGTTCCAGGATCCCCAAAGTTGAGGGGACAGACCAGGAACCCACAGAGCTGGAAGCATAGTCCTGGGGATGTGAAATCAAAGAGAAAAGTTTCAGGGTGGGGAGCTTCACTCATTCTCCAGGGGACACTGACGGGCAAAAGAGAGAGTCAGGCTGGTGGTGCCAGGCCTGTCCCACCAGGAGACCACAAGAAGAAGGTGTTAGAGCCCCAGGAACTAACTGGACACACTGCTGCTTAGATGGGGACAAGCTGTCACTCAGTGTGTGTGTTTGCGCGCGCGCACGCATGTACGTGTGTCTGTGTGCATGTAAATATGTGTTTACACATCAGGAAAGTGATTCATAATTATAAATGAGCTATAAAGTGAGCCAGACTTGTTTCCCTTCCCATTCTTTTGCTTTTCTTCCATTACCTCTTCCTATTGTTTTCCTCTCTTCTCTCCTTTCCCTTCCTCTCTTCTACCCTTTCCTTCCCTTTCATTCCCTCCTCTCTACTCTTCTCTTTCTCTCTCCTCCCCGTTTCTTCTCCTTTTTTCTCCTTCCCCTTCTCTCCTTTCCTCTCCTCCTCTCTTATTCCCCTCTCATCCCTTCCTCTGTTCTTCTTTCCTCTCCTCTTTTACCTTCTCCTTCCCTCCTTTTCTCTTTGCTCCACCCCTCTTCCTTTCCTCCTCTTTCTTCTCCCCTTTCCTTTCCTTTCCTTTCCTTTCCTTTCCTTTCCTTTCCTTTCCTTTCCTTTCCTTTCCTTTCCTTTCCTTTCCTTTCCTTTCCTTTCCTTTTCTCTTTCCTTCCCTTCTCTTCCCTTCCCTTCCCTTTCCTTTCCTTCCTTTCCCTTTCTTTCCTTTCCTTTCCTTTTCTCTTTCCTTCCCTTCTCTTTCCTTCCCTTCCCTTTCCTTCCCTTTCCTTTTCCTTTCCTTCCTTCCTTTCCTTTCCTTTCCTTTCCTTTCCTTTCCTTTCCTTTCCTTTCCTTTCCTTTCCTTTCCTTTCCTTTCCTTTCCTTTCCTTTCCTTTCCTTTCCTTTCCTTTCTTTCCCTTTCTTTCCTTTCCTTTCCTTTCCTTTCCTTTCCTTTCCTTTCCTTTCCTTTCCTTTCCTTTCCTTTCCTTTCCTTTCCTTTCCTTTCCTTTCCTTTCCTTCCCTTCCCTTCCCTTCCCTTCCCTTTCCTTTCCTTTCCTTTCCTTTCCTTTCCTTTCCTTTCCTTTCCTTTCCCTTCTCTTTCCTTTTCTTTCCTTTCCCTTCTCTTTCCTTTTCTTTCCCTCACCCTTTCTTCCTTTCCCTCACTCTTTCTTCCTTTCCCTACCTTCCCTTTTCTTCCTTTCCCTTTCCTTTCCTTCTCTTTTATTTTCTTTCTTTTCCCGTCCCTTCTCTTTCCTTCCATTCCCTTACCCTTTCTTCCTTTCCCTACCCTTCCCTTTTCTTCCTTTCCATTTCGCTTTCCTTTCCTTCCCTTTCTTTTCCTTTCCTTTCCTCTCCTTTTTCCTTTCCTTTCCTTTTCCTTTCTTTTCCTCTTTTCCTCTTTCTGTTCCTTTCCTTTTCTCTCCTCTCCTTTCCTTCTTTCATTTTCTTTCCTTCTTTTTTCTTTCTCTTCCTTTCCTTCTCTTCTCTTCATTTCCCTTCTCTTCCCTTCCCTTAACCTTTCTTTCTTCCCTACCCTTCCCTATCCTTTCCCTTCCCTTCCCCTTTCCTTTCCCTACCCTTCCCTATCCTTCCCTATCCTTTCCCTTCCCTTCCCCTTCCCTTCCCTTTTCCTTTCCTTTCCTTTCCTTTCCTTTCCTTTCCTTTCCTTTCCTTTCCTTTCCTTTCCTTTCCTTTCCTTTCCTTTCCTTTCCTTTCCTTCTTTCCCTTTCTTTCCTTTCCTTTCCTTTCCTTTCCTTTCCTTTCCTTTCCTTTCCTTTCCTTTCCTTTCCTTTCCTTTCCTTTCCTTTCCTTTCCTTTCCTTCCCTTCCCTTCCCTTCCCTTCCCTTCCCTTCCCTTTCCTTTCCTTTCCTTCCCTTCCCTTCCCTTCCCTTCCCTTCCCTTCCCTTCCCTTCCCTTCCCTTCCCTTCCCTTCCCTTCCCTTTCCTTCCCTTCCCTTCCCTTCCCTTCCCTTTCCTTTCCTTTCCTTTCCTTTCCTTTCCTTTCCTTTCCTTTCCTTTCCTTTCCTTTCCTTTCCTTTCCTTTCCTTTCCTTTCCTTTCCTTTCCTTTCCTTTCCTTTCCTTCCCTTCCCTTCCCTTCCCTTCCCTTCCCTTCCCTTCCCTTCCCTTCCCTTCCCTTTCCTTTCCTTTCCTTTCCTTTCCTTTCCTTTCCTTTCCTTTCCTTTCCTTTCCTTTCCTTTCCTTTCCTTTCCTTTCCTTTCCTTTCCTTTCCTTTCCTTTCCTTTCCTTTCCTTTCCTTCTTTCCTTTCCTTTCCTTTCCTCTCCTTTTTTTCCCTGTTTATTTCCTTTCCTCTTCTCAATTTCTTCTAAACTCAGTGTACTCTGGAACCCACAAAAACCAGTTTTGGGGATCCTGGCCCCTGAAGCACAGTCTCAGCTTAGCCTGAACAGTGCCTGCTCTGAGCTCGGAATAAAACAGGATGTGGCTGCTGTGGTGACAAGTTTGGGCCATACTGCCGAGCCTTTGTAACCAACTGGCCAGCCCTGTGTAGTTCTGACCACACCCCTGTTCTGTAGTTGGATTCTCAGCCAATATGTTGGACCTGAGCTAGATGGACTCAGATCACACAGAAATCAAAAACTCAGCTGGACTTTAGCTGACTTACTGCAGGTAAGATTTTCCTAGTATGAGCAGGAGAAACAGGGAGACTGGTAAGATTTCCCTAGTATGAGCAGGAGAAGCAGGGAGACTGGCTCCCTTCTGTCTTTAAAGGCCCCGTATTGTCCCTGTTGAGGATGCCAGTCTTACACTTAGGGGTGGATGGTGGTCCAGGCCGTCCGCAACTCCTGCCCATAGGACCCTCCCTCAGCTCATTACAATCCACCGCATTTCCCTGCAGTCTACAATCAAATTACTCAAAATTGCACTGCTTTATTGCATATTGCTAAACTCCAAGTCAAGCAAATACCCAGATAATGAACAATTATTTATGACAAATTATTACCTTTACATATAAGATAAACAGTTTCTATTAAGTTCAGGGAAGGTGACAGCCCCTCCCTGAAGAATGTGTGTGCAGTTTCCACGGGGGACCTGAAGAGCCCGTGGCAGGTGAGCTCTGCAGGGTCTGTCTGCATGCACCTGCTGCTGGCTCCGAATGGCCCAGCCTCTGTGACCAGGACCCCTCTTCCTACCCTCCCTCCTGGCAGCATTCATGCTCTTGTATCAGCATGGGGCTAGGCAGTTTCCATGGGATTTCTGTATTTTTTTTTTTGTCTCCTCTGAATAGGTCACGATGAAAGCCATAAAGAATGCAAAATGTTTCACTAATTGCATTTGCATTTAGGTTTTCAAAATTGTGTATTATTTGAAACTGAAGTTAACTTTCTCAATTATTTATGGACTCGCTAACGTATGGCTTGGTTACTTCACCCCGTTTTCATAGTTCTTCATGAGACCAGAATTCTCTTTCAGCTAATTATAACATGTAGTATTTCCCCAGCAGTCCTACAATCAAATTATTCAAAATTGCATTTCTTTATTGCATATTGCTAAAACCCGAGACAAGCAAACATCAAGATAATAAACAATTATTTATTGCAAATTATTACCTAATATATAAGATTAACAGCTTGTAACTATTAAGATTAATACGTGTGGTAAACTGTATTTATTATACTTATTTTGTAGCAAATATCTTTGTATAAAACATATGTTTATGTATTGCAATTAATGAGAAAAAGTGTAAGATTAACAATTTATGTTGGGGTTTGTTTTTAGATTTATGCACACTGTAAAACTTATTTATTGCACTTATTAAAAGTATTTAATGATGGACTTTTAGATGCTATATTTTTAATGTGCAAATATAAACTAAAGGAGTATTAAATTACAAAATGGAAAATTATAACTGAAGTCAAAGAATCTAACTATTTTCTGCTATAAATCTGCTTTAAAAAGATCATCACTGGAATTACTGAATCTTTAAATAGTGGCCTTTATAGTACATAATGAGTTCCAATGAGTTATCTTTTGAAAGGCTTTTTTCATCATTAAAACTAAACTCAACGTCTTGCTCTTAAAGACAAATGTAGCTAACAGCATCAACACCAGAATTGTTTGCTTTTCAGACACCAAGTTGGAGCGGCATTGGTGGGTAAAAGGGCACAGCCGGCAAGTGTCCCTCTGGCCAGACAACTGGGCTGAAATCCACGACAGAGGGATGGAGGGGACATTCTGGGGACAGCTGCCAGCAGACTTAGGGGAGACCCTCACTTCACATCAAGGCTCCTGCAGTCAGCCAGACCCGATCCTGTCTGTGCCACAGACTTAGAAATGAGAAAAGGGCGCAGAGACAGGAGCGACCAGTGTCTGCCCTGGGCAAGGCATGAGGCTTGTTCTTAGAAACAGAGGAGGGACAGACAAAGGGAAAACCGCCCTAGTTTTGGCTACTCAAGCCCAGGAATTTACATATGACTGAAGAAGGAAAATAAAATTCTCCAGGTTTATTTCAAAGTCTGCCAGACCAAGGGCCATGAGAAGATGGGGTGCTATTCTTCAGCCTGTAGGGGTTGTGACCTGCCCCCTCACATGCTCAATGTGTTCTTTTTGTCCAGCAGTATGCTGTCCCCTGAGTCTGGTCATGTCTCACCCCGTTGCTTGTGGGACCCTGAAATGGGATTAGTTTATATGGTACAGCATTTTGAGCCAAGCAGTAGAGACCCCCCAAACCACCTACTTTGTTCAGCTGGCTGTGTGTTAGTGGGGGTTTGGAACCCTGACCGATGCTTTCTCCAGGCCTGGTTACTCATTGGGACACGAGAAGGCAGCTATAGGGTTGGGGACAAGAGGAAGTGGGCCAAGGTTTCTGAGTTGCCTGTGCTGGGCCTGGGGGAGCAGGACACCCACATCTTTGGTCTGCTCAGGCTCTGCAGCTGCACTCTGTTGTGGTGATGTTTGTGTTTGCTTTTATTATGGTCAAATAGTTCTTGTTTTCTATTCATTTCTCATGCTTATATTATTTTACTTTGGACCGTAAATGCTTTCCTGCCTTCTCTCTCTTCAAGAGTCAAATTTATTTGTAGTATCAGACACATGTCAATCTTGTAGAAAATATGCACAAAATGTAAAACTGTGTGTGTGTATGTGTGTGTGTGTGTGTGTGTGTGTGTGTGTGTGTGTGTGAGTGAGTGAGTTTGTGTAATTCCTGTGGGTTCAGGGCTGGTGGGGACTGCAGGGGTGGGGTGGGAAGTGGGTTCTGCTTCTCCAGGGGAAGATGGATCCTATCTCTGTTGCACCCCTTCCCTGCACACCCTGCTGAGGTCACCCCTTTTCCTCTCTTGGGTTTCCATTAAGAAACCCTTCACCCCCTCACTCATTTCTTCACTGCAGTGGATTGTTCAGAAATGCTAGACTTGAGAAGTGAATCTAGTTAATTAAGCAAGTCAGTCCTGATCTGTTCAGTCTTTTTTTCATTGTTGGTTCATTCAGTATGTCTGGTCGCCTCCCCATAGGCAGGCAAAACCCTCCAGCTGTCCCATGGGGAGGAGGGCTTGGAAGGAAGAAGAGGAGAAGCAACTGATGCCTCTAGTTCAAGGTCTTCACCAGAATCTCAGTCACAACCAACAGCTGAATCTTTATTCCCTAGTCTGCTTCTGTGGGGTTTCTCCTGGGTCACCCCTCCAGGGACTTCCTAAAGCAAGAGACTGAGTCCCTCTGGGACTCACAGCTCAGGGTCACTGAAAATCCACTCTCAGGAGAAAGGGTAACTGCTAACCCATATTGCCAGAGGAAATCCAAGGACAGGTGCTTTCTCCTATGTGCCTCACCTTGCCATATTAGCATTACCAACAAAGCAAAATCTTAATTTAACATGATCAGTGATCGTAGATTTGACTGTGAAGTGGAATCTTCCCACTTGGCTTCTCCAGCTGTCTGCCTACTTGGGAAGATAGGGAGATTATCTAGGAAGGATGTCCCTGACTATGTCTGAACTCTGCTCCTGGACCAAGCGATTTGACATCACTGCAATGGGAAAAGTGAGTTCCAGCAGGTGTTCTTACAGCTTCTGTGCAGAGTCAAAGGAAATGTGATTGTCCATACACTGACTAGGAGAATGAACAATTTGGGCAGGTGTCATCTCAAGATTCAGGGATATGGACTAGAGATAATGGATAGGGTCCTTGCCTTGCATGTAGTCAATCCTGATTTAATCCCCATATGGTCCCCTGGAGTGATCCCTGAGAAGAGAGCCAGGAATACGTCCTGAGCACCCTCTAAAAAAAAGACTAAGGATGTTTGAATGAGAGAGGGCTAGAGAGATTGCTAACTATTGGTTTCCTTAATAGTGGATGGACAGGGGCCAGAGCCATAGCACAGCAGGGAGGGCATTTGTCTTGCATGCCACCAACCTTCGTTTGATCTCCAGGCATTTTATATAGTCCCCTATATAAGCATGCCAGATATAACTTCTGAGTGCTCCTGGGTGTGGCCTCCAAAACAAACCAAACCAAACACCCCAATAGTGAGTCATATATGTCCATAGTGGACATGTTTGTTCAAGGAGGGGAGAATGAAGACAAGCCATCCTCTCTTCTGACCATGTGCCTAATTTTCTGTCTGAGAGGAGGAGATGTCTGTGGCTAAGCTTATTCTGTCTTTGTTCAAAAATTTACTTTTAGGAGTGGTCTATGGGGAATAATCCTAGATGAAAACAAAGATGACTCACACAAAGCTGCTTATTTTTGCTTTAATTTTTGACTTTTCATTATGAAAATTTAAGGTTATATGGGACCAGGGAGATAATTCAAAGGGGTTGGAGGCTTTGCATGTATGTAGCCCAGTATCAGTACATGGTACTATGTGGCTTCTGGGTGTATATACACTCTGGTGACACCATGCATTGCTGTGATGACCTTGGTGGCCCCCATTACCCTGAATTTCAGGCAAAAGAGTATTCGTGGGCCTAAGAACTGAACCTTTAGGTCCACATGGCTGGGGGATTGGTCCTTGGGCTATTGAGCACCACTGGAAAGCCCCCCCTCTTTATATATATGTATGTATATATAATGAAGGATAGAAAATTGACACCCTTTGCATACCTTTCCCAGGTCCAACTCCCAGTATCCTGGTTTATTGAAATGATTCCAGATTTACATGTTTTTTTTAATTCATCAATATAATTCATCTCTAAAAGGCAAGGATAGCCTTTATTTTACTTTGAAAATAACAAAATTCATTCATACTACCAAATATCCAGCCAATTCTTTTCAACTTGACTAATGATCTTTCTTCTTTTGAATCAGGATGTTGTTTGAGCCTCTGATCTTTCTCTGCAACAGGCTGACTTGGCCCAATTTTCTCTCTCTCTGTTTCCCATCTTCTTCTACTCTTCTTTGGGAATTCAGTGAAGGAATCGGATGAATCATGTTTTTCATCATTTTGTTTACCAATTGCTTGGCAATTTTTTATGCCATACCTAGCAATGCTCAGACCTTATTCCTGGCTCTGCACTTAGGAATTACTCCTGGTGTTGCTCAGGGGACCATATGGGATACAGGGGATCAAACCCAGGTTGGCTGCAAGCAAGGCAAGTGCTTTATTCACTGTATTTTCTCTCCAGCCACTGCCTGCTTTTCTCTTATATCACTTAACATGTCCCTTTGTTTCCTGAGTATCCTGTGGCTTTGTCACCAGTACAAATCACAGCTATTTCTGTACACTATTATAGCTGTTGCAGGGATCTTGAAAAAATATAATTTGTGCTCATGTCTGCTGTGAAATACTAGATCTGCCTCTAGACTTGGTTGTTTGACAAGCACTTGGAGAAACATATCCTAGGTAATATTTTTTAATGAAATATTTTTGATAATTGTATTTACTTTGTCATTTATATATTTTTCATAAAATTTCATTATTCTGAGAAGGAGGCCAGGATTTCAGCCCAGATTGACCAGCAGAGCCAATGACCCAGGAGTAAAATCTCCTATTATTTTATTAAGGATGCATATATTCTAATTTACCATATCCTTTTCTTTATTGCTATAGGGGTCACTCTCAGCAGTACTTAGAGGGTTATATGGCTCCAGGAATTGCACCCAGGGCCTACTACAGGGCCTACCCAGGGCATTCTATTTTTTGATCAATCTCCTAGTTTTTTAGTATATTGTTTTAATTTATGAGATGTTTTCTTAAAATTTGTTTTTGTTTTTAGGCCACACTCGAAGATGCTCAAGGGTTCCTCCTGGCTATGTGCTCAGAAATTGCTCCTGGCTCAGGGGACCATATGGAACTCTGGGGATCGAACTGAGGTCCATCCTGGGTCAGTTGCATGCAAGGCAAATGCCCTGCTGCTGTGCTATCGCTCCAGCCCCTTATTTATGAGATGGAATATTTCTAACTATTCATCACTTGTGATTTGGTTTCCTCTTAGGGATTTTTAATTTAGTAATTTAATTATCATACAGGGGTCTTCAAACTACGGCCCACGGGCCACATATTTTATTTATTCCCATTTTGTTTCTTCATTTCTAAATAAGATACATGCAGTGTGCATAGAAATTTGTTCATAATTTTTGTTTTTACTATAATCTGGCCCTCCAACAGTCTGAAGGACAGTGAACTGGCCCCCTGTTTAAAAAGTTTGAGGACCCCTGAAATGTTGGTTTTAGGGCCACACCTGCTCAGAGCTTCCTCCTGGTTCTCTGCTCAAGGGGTATTCTGGGTAGGAACACCTAGAATGCCAAGGATTGAAACTGGGACAGCTACATGCAACACAAGAAAGAGTCTTATATATGTATATATATATTTGGCCATACCCGATGATACTCAGGGGTTACTCCTGGCTATGTGCTCAGAAATCACTCCTGGCTTGGGGGACAATATGGGACGCCGCCGAGGATCCAACCAAGGTTTGTCCTGGATTGGCCGCATGCAAGGTAAACACCCTACCTCTATGCTATCACTCTGGCTACTACTTTTTTTTTATTTTGTAGTGTTTGGGGTCACTCCTGATATTGTCCAACAGCTAGTCCTGACTCTGTGCTCAGAGGTCATTTCTGGTGGTACAGTGAAGACCTTAGGTGATGCAGGCAGGGTTGGCAGTGTGCAAATCAAGTCCCTTAGCTACTGTACTATCTCTTTGGCTCAAGAAGTTTTACTTTGATACATTGTGAATGCACTTGCTGTTAGAAGAAATAGTATGGAGTGATGCCATAACATTTTTACTGTCTCCCCTAATGATGTAAAGCTGTAATGACAAGGATTGCCTCATATGACTATTCCGAGTCACATTCATTGCCTTCTCCATTCGCCTCTCCCTTCCTTCCCACTGCCAGTCTGTTTTTTGGTTATATAAATTTGTCTTTTTTTTTTTTTTTTTTTTGGTTTTTGGGCCACACCCGGTAACGCTCAGGGGTTACTCCTGGCTATGCGCTCAGAAGTCGCTCCTGGCTTGGGGGACCATATGGGACGCCGGGGGATCGAACCGCGGTCCGTCTCCTAGGCTAGCGCAGGTAAGGCAGGCACCTTACCTCCAGCACCACCGCCCGGCCCCATTTTTTTTTTTTTGTGGAAATTTGTCATTTTAAGAGTGATATGCAGCTGAAAATGTGAAACCTGTGGGGACGGGCATTTTTACACATACAGTCCCCTGGAAATTCACGGGTTTTCACTGCTAAGTATTGTTCTATCGTGTTGCACACCCCAGGTTGTCTCACAATTTAACCATTGAAGACATGGTATTATTTTCAGTTTGGTGATAAATTAATCTGATATTATTTTTCATTCTATAAGACGCACCTGACCATAAGATGCACATAGTTTTTAGATGCTCTCCTCCCCTGCACTCGGGTTTCAGCTCCAAGTGGCATTTGCTCCATAAGACACATCTTTTTGGAAAAAAAAAAAAGTGCATCTTATGGTTTGAAAAATACGGTAATTGCATCTGTACAAATTTTTCTGTATGAACATAGTTTTTGTTTCTCTGAGATAAATTCCCAATGGTTGTGTTGTAGGCTAGTTGCATATGTAAATGGTTTTAAACTAATTTTTTTGCATCATATTTAATTTTTGAAGGAATTATCAAACATTTAAAAATTATTTTTTTTTTTAGGTTGACTTTTCATTTACTCTCACCAGCCCCCTACAAATGATCCATTTTATCCTGACCCTCACAGCATCTGGCATTGTCACTCAAAGACACTCTGATGTGTGTAACAATAGCTATTATTGTGCTTTTAATTTTATCTCCATGATGACTAATGGCATTGAACACCTTTCCTGTGTGTTCTGGCCAAAACTTGTCAAGAATATATTCTTGTTAGTAAAATATATGTATATATATATTGTCCATTTATTTTAGTTTACAGAGTTCTGCTAAAGGCTAGATACTAGTTGGTTTTTTTTTTTTTTTTTTTTTTTTTTGGTCAATTCTATGATTGAAAATATTCCCTCTGGATCTGTAGCTCGTCTTTAATTTTTTTCACAAGTATTTTTTTGCAGAGCACACAATTTGTTCTTCCTCTGAATCGTGCTTTGGGTGTGAAGGTTAAAGATCCTTTGCCTAGACCTGGACTCTGAAGGTTTTCTCCTAATGTAAGTTAATTATTTTATGAAGTGTAAAATTTAGATAAAGGGTATTTTTTAATGCCTATTGATGCCAGTTACTCCAGAGTTATTGGTTAAAGTTATATATTTTGATCGATTTCTTTTGATTGATTTTATGCCTTTGTTAAAAATTAGTTGGGGGTATTTATGTGGGTTCTCTATTTTATTGCACTGAACAGGATATCTGTATCCCTGTCCCTCTGCCCATACCAACAGTTTTCATCACTAGGGATCTTGAAATTGGCTAAGCTGATTTTTCTACTTTGCTGCTCATTTTTCAAAAATTGGTTTCGATGTGTTAGTTCTTTTACTTTCCACTTTAAGAACAATACTACCTACAAAGAAACAAATTCCATAGGAATGGTTAGTAAAGCTGTGAATCATTTAGAAGACATTATAGTTTCAACGACTTGTCTTTCAGTACACAAACGGAATGCTTTGCAGCTTAATTAGATTTTTGATTTTTTTCATCAGCATGTACTAGTCTTGTACATGTTTTGTTAGATTTATGTGTTGACATTTTATTTTCTAAGCAATTCTAAATTAATATATTAACTATTTTCTTCTTCCTTATTCACTGCTCTGTTATAGAAGTACAAATGGTCTGTGTAAGCATGTCTTGTATCATGTAACCTTGTTGAACTTACTTATTCTAGTTTTTTTTGGGGGGGGGGGAGTGGGGATAACTTTCTACATAATCATGCAGATGTAAATAGGAATAGGAAATTTTTGATGTAGTTGTTTTACTTGTTTCTGTTTTTATTTTTGGGGTCCACCCAAAATGCTCAGGGCATACTCTTGTCTCTATGCTCAGGGATCATATGGGATATCGGGGGTCCTTGAATCTAGCATCCTACCTGCTGTACTATCACTCTGGTTCCCAAGGAATAGTTTTTTTTTTCCCCTCTCTGTCTCACATTTTATTTTCTTTGATTGTTTTCTTGGCCACACCCAGTGGCACTCAGGGATTACTCCTGACTCTTTTCTCAGAAACTACTCCTGGCAGAGGATCTAACCCTGGTAAACCTTGAGCAAGGAGCAAAGCCCTACCCTCTGTGCTATTGCTTCAGCTCCAAGACTTGCATTATTCTATTTTCTCTCCCCCCTTTATTGTGCTAGCTAAAATTGTACTTTAAGCAATGTGCTTGGGGCAGAAGAGAGAGTAGAGTGGGTAAAGCTCTTGTCTTGCATGCAGGTCTCCTGAGCATAGCCAAAAAATTCATGTGCCACCCAAAAACCAGCCAAAAAAAATATATCTCCAAACCAAAATTGATCATAGTAATGATGGTATAACTTTGTGAATAAACCAAAAACAATAGAATTATATGACTTAAGTGAGTGAACTGTGTATGTAAATAAGTCTCAATAGAGTCATTTTAAAAATAAAAGAAATATTTTATCACTAATTACAAGGTTACTTATATGTTGTTTGTAGATATTTAATTTAACCAAGTCCAGATTTCCATTATTCCTAGTTTTCTGAGATTTTTATTCTCTTTAAAATATAGTAAAAAGATATTAGCCTTAGAAAATGCTTTTACCTACATGTAGTTTTCATTTTTCCTTCCTTCTTCCTTCCTTCCTTCCTTCCTTCCTTCCTTCCTTCCTTCCTTCCTTCCTTCCTTCCTTCCTTCCTTCCTTCCTTCCTTCCTTCCTTCCTTCCTTCCTTCCTTCCTTCCTTCCTTCCTTCCTTCCTTCCTTCCTTCCTTCCTTCCTTCCTTCCTTCCTTCCTTCCTTCCTTCCTCCCTCTCTCCTTCCCTCCCTCCCTCCCTCCCTTCCCTCCTCCCTCCCTCCCTCCCTTCCTCCCTCCCTTTGTTTTTCTGGAAGAAATTTTGTAGAATGTTAATTATTTTTCAAATATTTGATAGTATCTAGCACAGATACCATGTGTGTCTAGAGAGTTCCAGTTTATAAAAATCATAAATAAAATTTTTTTTTTTGTCTTTAGGTCTCATCAGGTGGTGCTTAAAGGTATTCATCCCTTATAGCTGTTTTCTCTTGACAGTTGTTGGGAGCCGAATGTGGGCTTTTCCATATAAAGCACAGACTTCAGCCCTTTGAGACATTCCTTCTGGCCCTAACATTCTTTTTTATTTTATTTTATTTTTTCACACCTATCAGTGCTCATAGGTTAATCCTGGCTCTGCACTCAGGAATCATCCTGGTGGGCTTGAGGGAACATGTGAGATGTCTGAGATCTCTGGCCTTCAACATTCTTAATTAACCCCTTATCTTTTTGATGTCTTCATATTCTTTTATTAATTTTATTTATTATAATTTAATGTTTTTGGGGGCCACACCTAGTGACACTCATATAGGAATGGGGGATCAAAACTGATTTAGCCTCATTTAAGGCAATCACCCTGCCCACTGTACTATCTCTCCAACCCCTTGTATTAATTTTAAAGCAATATTTTTTTTTTTTTTTGGTTTTTTGGGCCACACCCATTAGATGCTCAGGGGTTACTCCTGGCTACGAGCTCAGAAATTGCCCCTGGCTTGGGGGGACCATATGGGACGCCGGGGGATCGAACCGTGGTCCTTTCCTTGGCTAGCGCTTGCAAGGCAGACACCTTACCTCTAGCGCCACCTCGCCGGCCCCAGTTTTTTTTTATTTTTATTTTGAGGCCACATTAATGTGCTTGGAGTTTGTTTCTGGTTCTGCTTGCAGGAATCATTCCTGATGGGGTCCAAGGGACAGGTCAGCTTCATGTAAGGTAAGTGCCCTACCCATTGTACTATCCTCCAGCTATCCCAAAAGGAGTAGGTGGTTTTTTTTTTTTTTGGGGGGGGGTCTTAATTGACTGTCTATTTTCCCTTCCTTGGTCTTTATCTCCTTTCTCTAGCTTGTTTGGAGTTTAATTTGCAATTTTTCTCTGGGTTCTTGAGGTGTTTATTTGAGCTTATATTATCTATTTAAGATCTCTCCTCTTTTATAATAGTACTATAAATTTCCTTTTCAGCACTGCTTAAACTGTAACTTAAAACTTCTGACTGCTGTGTTTATTTTTCTAAAAACTCACATTTTAATTTTTAATTTTAATTTGTGTGTGTGTGTGTGTGTGTGTGTGTGTGTGTGTGTGTGTGTGTGTGTGATTATACTTAGGGCTTACTCCTGAATCTGCACAGGGATCCCTCCTGGTGGAGCTGGTATAGGCTGGCTGTGTGCAAGGCAGTCTTATCAGCTGTGGTATAATTCTAGTTATTGACTGTTATTTTTAAATTTTCATTCAGTTTTTTGTGTGTATGTGTGTGGACATGTATGTGTGTGTTAATTTACCTTGAAATTTGCTTTGTATTTCATGTGTCATTCAGAGGTTTGACTTTCTGAGTGTGATAATTTTTCTGCTGTTTTCTTGTCATTGTTTTCCATTTGGTTTCATTGCGACTGTAGAATGCCTATCATGATTCAATTTCTTCAAATTAGCTGAGATGTGTTTTATGGCCAGGTTTAGTTTAGTTTTATATATGTTCCATAAATACCTGAAAAGAATATATTCTGTTGTTATTAGGTGGACTCTTCTATAAATGTCAACTCTTGCTGGGTGTTGGGGTTGCTTACTTCTTCCTTGTTGGTATTCTTGTTTGTTCTCTATCTAGTTTCTGTAAGTGCAATTAGAGGACTTATCTATAATTTGTGGATTTGTCTCTTTCTCTATTGCTCAGTCAATTTTTGCTTCCTCTTGCATATTTTCAGTATATACAAGAATATTTACATATTCTTGGTGGACTAATATATATATATATATATATATATATATATATATATATTTGGTTTTTGGGTCACACCCGGCAGTGCTCAGGGGTTACTCCTGGCTCCATGCTCAGAAATCGCTCCTGGCAGGCACGGGGGACCATATGGGATGCTGGGATTCGAACCGATGACCTTCTGCATGAAAGGCAAATGCCTTACCTCCATGCTATCTCTCCGGCCCCTGGACTAATATTTTAACATTATATGTTGTCCTCTGTTTATGGCAATTTTCTTTGGTCTTAGGCCTATTATTAATATAATAAGTATATGTAAAATATATGCAATATATAATATATCAACATATAATAAATATATGCAATATAATATGCAGTCGATAATGGTCATATAATATAAATTATACAAGACAGTATAATATACAGCAATTTACAACTTATATAGTGCATTATAATAGGTATAATATAATATTTTATAATTATAGTTGATCAGAATTATCATATAATATGTTATAATCTATCACAATATGTAGCTTAAAATACTATATAATACAGGATGTTAAATTATACATCACAACACATTTTATATTATGATCTATCACAATATATTAGATGTTATGACATACCATATAATTATTAATTATTATATTAATATATAAGATATTAATTATATTAATTAATATTAATTATATATCCTAGTCCTAATATAACATGATAATCTGCCCCAAAGTGATTATTCATATAAATTTTGCATCTCTAATATTTATGACATCTTTTCATCCTTTTGCTTTAACAAATAACATCGTCTATTGTTGTATTTGAAGTGATATTTTCATTGACAACATTTAGTTTGGCCACATTTCATTCTGGTCATTTTGTTTTCAATAGGGTAGCATTCGGGGTGTCTAGGAGTCACTCTTGGTGACATTTGACCCCCATGGTGAAGGTGGACAGTTCAGTGTTTAGATTACCGATTGGCGCTTAGGGGCCACTAGTCTAGACCACACCTGGGAATACTCAGGCATTGGCCTCAAGACATGGGACATGTCAGATATTTACTCCTCTTCTTCCAGCCATGTCTCTGAACCCCTGTCATCTTTTTTCAATCGGTATATTTAGACCATTTACATTTAATACAATTAATAATTTGCTATAGCCCAATTCTGCCACTGTTTATTTTTAATTTTCAATGGTTTCTCAGTCTTATTTTTGTCTTTAATATATTTTTTTCAAACTTCGACTTTGTGGTATTTGGGGGTGGTTCTTCTGACTTTCTTTCTGATTTTCTCTTCCCATTCCTTTGTTGTTTCAACGAAGAGATTACACACATGGTCACCGTAATTGGTCATGGTGCTTCAAAGATTGCTGCTCTACCTATGAGGCTGCAGTTAGGATTCAAAGTTGCATCCACATTCTTGGTTCATAGACTAACTCAACTACTGAGCCATCCCTGAGCCAAATGGGTGTATCTTTTCCTATAACTGCCTCAGTGGTTGTTCTAGGTATTAAACTATTAATAACAGTGTCAGTCTTATTGGTGTCTTACTTGAATGAAGTAATAGAAACATTGTTTCCCTTTCAGTGATTTTTATCTTTTCTACTTATAATATTAGTTTAAATATTTTTCTCTACATAGATTTTGCACCCACATAAAACTCTTAACATTTAGATTTAATCCTCAAGCGTGATTTGGAAAACTTGACAAGGGAAGACCATTGAATTTACCATACTTTTACTCATTGCTTGCTTTCTTCCTTTCTGGTATACATAGGTTTTTTGTTCTTTTTTTTTTTTCTTTTATAGCACTTTTTTGTTTCTGTTCTGAGAACTTCTTTTAGTTTAGATCTGTTAGGGACACATTCTCTTAGTTTTCCTCAATGAGGAATATTTTAATTTAACTTTAATTACAGAAGATTATATTTTTGCTGAGTGTCTAATCCCAGGTTGTGAGCTCTTCTCTTTAGCATTTGAAGAACATTGTACCATTTCTACTGGCTTCTAGGGTTTCTAGTGAGGAATTTATTTTATTAAAATTATTAAAAATGATTTCCACATTGCTAATGTGTTGTTTTCTCTGAATTTTTAAGTTTTTTCCTTACAATTTCAGAAGCTCAATTATAATGTTTAAGTTGTTTTATTTAAAAAATATGTTTACAGTTTGGATAAAACTAGCTCTTTGAATCTGTAGGTTTATGTCTTTTGTTAAATTTGAGGATATTTAGCTTTTTTTTTTTTTTTTTTTTTTTTGAGAAGTCCCCAACTCCTCTTTATTTTCCTTCTAGGCCTCTGATAAAATGGATACCAGGACCTTGTTATAACCCCACAGGTACTAGAAGCTCTTATTTAAATTTTATATAGGAATTTTTTAGTGAGATTCAAGAGCCTTGGAAGACATCCCTGAGACACTTGCCTGGAAGTATGGATCTGACTGTTCGTTCAGTGCTTAGTCTAGCAGTGCTATGCTTCTTTGGCTTGGTTTTTCTGGGGACCATGGAGTATTGGAGATGTACCTTATGGGCTCATATAGGCAAGATTCCTCTATTTTTGGAGCTATTTCCTAGGTCCCTATAGACTCTTGTTTCTGTTTTGAAATAACATTGTATAGCATCATTAAATAAGTCTGAGATTTGCATCATTATATACTATATTAAATACTACATTAAGTTCTGTGTACTTTATTAATTATATTATTAACTTATTTTAATACTATTATTTTTAATATTATCAAATCATTTAATTTAATGATAAATACTCAACCTATTTAATTTTTTTATTATAATATCCTAATTTTCCAAGTTTTTTAACAAAATAATACAGTTGTTTGGAAAATAAATCTTTGAACATCATCCAATCACCTTTCTTCTACTAATATTTTCAGCTTCCTATACACCACCCTAACTCGCCTCCTTAGCAGACACAAAAAAAATTGACTTCATATTGTTTATTACAACACAAAAGCAAATGGAATTATTAAAACTTAGATCAATAAAAATCAATTATGATAATTGTTATATTTCACAATGTTGTTACTCAAGTCATTGAGGATTTACTGAGTTGCTTGGTGCAAGTTGAATCTTCTGTGTTACTGTTTTTATCATTGGGCTTGGTGGCTTTCCTTCCAGGTAACTTTCCCACAGACTTGTGATTCTGCTAGGTTGATAATGCTATGAAATCTGTTGGTGCTGCAGCCTATATACCCACCATACTTCACTACATGGTCTAGGAGCTATGAAGTTGAAGTGATTTTTGTGGCTTGCGAAATTGATGAGGTTCAGGTGTGGAGCTGAGCTGTTTTATGTCAGAGGGTGTCCAGGGTAGATATGGGATGCCATGCCTTCAAGTAGAAAGAAAAATCTGTCTTTCCCCATGATGAGAAGACCCCAAATTTGTCAACCTAGATTGAAAAAAATTGGTGGAATTAGTTCTTTTTGAGATTCGTTGTGGAGCTGGACTGTTTTTCTGCTGGTAAGATGTGAGTGAGGGCTTCTGGGTTTTCTGATGTTGTTGGGCTGGGGGAAATCTACTATCCCCCAATTCTAGGAATACCTCAGAATTTTCATCCCATAGACTGGTCCTACCTTCTAGGAAGAGTCAGCTGCTCAACACTTTTTTGGATTAATTGTGTAACTAGACCATTTCTAGAAACATTCAACCTATTAATGAAATGATTACCCCTTCTACTATATATATATATATATATGTATGTATATTTCCACACTATTCTTATTATCCCCTCCCTTATGGTAATCATTAATTAGATATACAGCCTAAAAGTTTATTTTTGGTACTTTAGTTTACATTTGTTTTCTCTGTACAATACTTGAGAGTGAAAGCATATGATGCTTTCTTTTTTCCATGTGACTTATTTCAATAAATATAATATTCATATCTTCATCTATACATCCATACATGATTGAATGCATGAATTCATCCATCCTTTTTTCCCCTATTTTTGGGCCACATATGGTGGCATTCAGAGGTTACTTCTGGCTCTGTGCTGAGAAATCACTCCTGACAGGCTCAGGGGACCATATGGGATGTCAGAAATCGAACCTGGTCCTTCCCAGGTTGGCTGCATGCATGTAAGGCAAATGCCCTACCACTGTGCTATCTCTCTGGTTCTCTATCCATCCATCCATCCATCCATCCATCCATCCATCCATCCATCCATCCACACATACTCATCCTTTTACCCATATATTCCTTTAAATAAAATTACATATGTGTCTATTCTTGTGGATGATATACTTAAAACTTTTACATTACCATTGATGGAAGAAATAAGCAGCGACAAGATCAGGAAAGCTTGTGCTTCTGGACTGACCAAACCTTATCCTGGTGGAGGGAATAGTCTGGGATAGGATCTGGATAAGATTAGGAGTGCCTCTGGAATCATCATTTGGGATGGAGGAGATGCTTGTGACACCAGGACAATGGATGTGTGATGTGAGGGCTAGGGTAGCTTTGGGGCACTTCACATCTGGTGGGCCAGGGGATACTGGGTCAAGGATTTGGAAATAACTGTTGTCTTGTCAGAGTGCTTGCACAGGCAGTGGGCCAATGAGTTAACTTTTTCATGGAGGAGGAATCTGACTTGGACCTGGCACTGAGCACAGTGTCAAGGGATAGACACTATTTCCTGTCTTCAGGCAGATACCCAAGTTTCTAGATGTGTCTCTCTCTCACGTCCCACTGGCAGCAGTCACTCCTCTCTCTTTCTTTGACATCATCTCCTCCCATGCCCCACCTTAGCTCATTCCTCCCTCCCAAGGGCACTGCCTATACCTGCTCTGCCCTGCACAGGCCCCTCATTGTCTTGAGAGATTCATGCTCCCTGGCTAGGCTATTATTAGCCTTCGAGGACATGAAAGGCCCTGAATGGAGGTTGCCAAGCTCGGCCTGACACTGTGGCCCAGGCAAGAAGGAAATGATTCATTATGGCTACAAGGCGTGCTCTAATTTCATATAACAAAAGACATGACAGTCGTATTTTGGGCGCCACCATGCACAGATAGCATTGTTCCCTGACCGTGTCTTGCCTGGGCTGCAGGGAGAATTAGAATAGGCTGGCACAAGGGATGAAGGACTGGGGGCCATGGCTTTGTGGTGCTTGTGGGGGTTGGGGGTGGGGCATTGCTCTGGAAGACTGACTGAAATTATTGTTTACTGACTTAAGTGGTCAGGGAAGGAATCCTGAGACCTTTCCTTCTGCAACTCAAGGATCTGCTATCCTACCCATTTGACTTCTACTTTCTACATGTGTTCAAATAACTCTATATTCCATCTCCAAGGCCTTGCCTGCTTTTCTTGTCTAATCCCAGCCTCCTTTTTTTAGAAAGCTCACAGTACTAGGCTATTCAGCTCTCCCAGTTGTGTATCTGTGTAAATGGGGAATATCATCCTTTTTCTCTTCAAAATCCAGGGTCTCTGGCAGCCAGGGACCCCAGCCCCCAGTCCTGGCCCTATGGGGAAGCACTACTATTACCCATGTCTTTAGATGGGGTTTTTCTAGCAGAGAAGGTGGCCTTAAGAATGATACCAGTGAGTTGTTCCCTGATGCTTCTGAAGGCGAGTGTTTCCTTTAAATCAAGTTCCACAGAAGGAAGTTGTCTGGGAACAAGCCTGTCTGATTGGTTGTGGGGCCTCTTGCTAAGGAATGAAGCAAAAATTTCAAATTCAGAGCAGGTGTTTTTCTTTCTTTAAAAAATCAAGGAACCTGGGCCAGAGAATAGCACAGTGGTAGGGCTTCTGCCTTGCACACAGACAATTCAGGACGGACTGTGGTTCGAATACTGGCATCCCATATGGTCCCCTGAGCCTGCCAGGGCGATTTCTGAGCACAGAGCCAGGAGTAACCCCTGAGTGCCACTGCCACTGGGCATGATCCAAAAACAACAACAACAATAAATCAGGAAACCTAAATAGAATTGGTGCTTGGGCAGAGAATAGTTCAGGATTGGAACCCAATTACCCATGGTAATGCACTGGGTTCCTCTGTGGTGGTCAGGCAGTGGTAGGTTTGCTGGGAAATGTTGAGTCAGGGGGATCAGGAGCCACTACCATTCTAGTGCCCCCTCACCCCATGTGTTTCCTTGAGCCTGAGATATCAATAACAGAGGATAAGGCCCTTGGAAAAGGCCTGCTTTTGCATTGAACAAGGAGAGGAAACATTCCATGGCTATACCAAGGGACTCTGGTTCTTGCAATACTTGTACACTGAAGAGTTTCATGTCTGAAAATGCATGTTAAAAGCCATGGCCATCACAGGGCTAAATCTAAATCTGGCAACAGGACTTCATGGAAGAGGGCAGACATCCCTAACGTGACCTTACTGTTGCAACTGAAAAGGTATTTGAACCAATTAAACACCACTCCCTCCTCCAGCTGTTCCTTCTCTGTGTGGTCTAAACCTTCCCGTGGCAGAGATTACTGTAGAGAGTGCCAGCAGGGAGCTTCCCACGCCTAACCTCACTGTGCAGGAGGCCCCAGTTTCCTGGTCTCCCCACTGTTTTCCCAGAAGATGATCAAGTTTCCTTATCACAGACTAGATATGATGGGTTCTAGGCAGGCTCTACTCAGGGGAGCAGCCTAGACCTCTCCTGCTGAGTCTGCTTTCCCTGGCACTAACTACAGAGGCTGCAGGCTGAGGTGCATGTTGTCTTGAAGCCCAGCTATGCATAGCTCTAATTAGCTTTGAACTAGATGCCAACAGATAGAAACCAGATATGCCTCTAGGCTCTCAATTCTATTCCACTCTCTGATAGTCTGGTCTTTATACCAGTCCTACACTGTTTTTATTTTTGTTTGTTTTTGTTTTGGGACCATCCCTGCCAGTGCTCAGGGGTTACTCCTAGCTCTACACTCAGAAATCACTCCTGGCAGGCATAGGGGACTATAAGGGATGCTGGGGATTGAACCTGGGTTGGCTGTGTGCAAGGAAAATGCTGTGCTATCTTTCTGGACCTCCTACATTGTCTTGATTATTATGGTTTTATAGTAGAACTTAAAATTTGGGAAAGAGAAGCTTTCCACTTTTTTTTTTTTTTTTACCAGATTGCTTTGGACATTTAAAAAGATTTATTGCATACAAGTTTCAACAGCTTTTGATCTAGTTCTATAGAAATATGTGAGTATTTTTAAAATAAAAACTGCATTGAATATGTGTCATTATTTGGGTAGGATTGTCATTTTGACAGCATTAATCCATCCACTACATCAGCACCAGATGTATTACCATTCCCTTATGTTGTCTTTTTCTTCTTTTAATAGTGATTTAGTTTCTTTGAGTAAGTCTTTCACCTCTAAATTTATTCCCAGGTACCTGACTTTATTTTTTTTTAGGCAAAATTGTGAATGAGATTTAAAACTTTTTCTTTCTTTCTGTTCTATTGTTTGCATTTAGAAATGCCACAGATTCTATGTGTTGACTTTGTCATATTACTGTAAAAATTTATTGTTTCTAGGAGCTTTTTTGGTAGAGTCTTCAGGGTTTTCTAAGTATAGAATGTCATCTGTAAATAATGATAGCTAAGCTTCTTCTACAATCTGGACACTGTTAATATCTCATTGTCATTGCAAGTGCTTCCAGGGGCCCAGATCCTTAGGTGAATGATGAGTTAATCTTGGGCAAAGGAATAAAGAATATTAAGTGGAACAAGGATGTTTCTTTAACAAATGATGTTGGGAAAATCAGTCAGTCCAACATAAAAAAATATTAACTCAGACCCCTATCTCACACCACACACAAAAGAAATTCAAAATGGATTAAAGACTTTGATATTACAGCTAAATCTATATGTCTTATTGATTGAATTATAGGTAGAGTTCTTCATGACATTGTATGCAGAGGCACTTTCAATAACTCAATCCACTGGCCAAGTAAATAAAATCAAGATAAACAAATAGCAGTACATCAAATTAAGAAGCTTCTGCGTCACAAAAGATACAATGACCAAAATAAAGAGAACAGAGTTGGAGAAAATATTTGCTCACCACTGACAAAAGGTTTGTATATCTGTAAACTTTAGTAACAACCTCTTCAAAGCCTATAAAATATAGATATATACTCAAAGAAAACATACTAATGGCCAACAGATATGTAAAAAGAGATGTTCTGCAACACTGATCAATAGGGAAGTTTAAATAAAATAGCAATGAAATTGGGTTGGAGAGAGTACAGAAGTCAAGTTACTTGTATGTGGTTATGGCATCAAAAATTGGGGGTGGGAATATTGCACTGGTAAAGAGGGGTTGTTCTTTTTACCATTGAAACCCAACAATAAACATGTTTATAATCAGGGTGCTTAAATTAAGATATTATTTAAAAAAAATGTCTTGTTTCCTGAAAAGTAAAAAGGTTCAAATTACAGCAGTATAGAAGGTCCCCTGAATACTTCCAGATGTGGCCCATCAACAAACAAACAACAAAAAACAGTGAGATATCACCTCATGCCAGTGAGAATGGCACAAGTAAAAAAAGATAAAAAATAATTAGTGTTGATATGGATGGGAGAAAATGGGACCCTCATTACTGCTGGTGGAATGTAGTCTGATCCAAACTTCTTGACGAACAATATGGACACTCCTCAAAAAATGAAAAATTAAGTCTATATGACCAGCAATTCTGAGCAAAACTATTCTGAAAAGATATTATCTTTTTTATGTTCATAGCAGCCCTATTCATGATAGTAAAAATTTGGAAACAATCCAATTGTCTAAGAACGGATGACCGTGTAAAGAAATTATGGTACATTTATACAATGGAATTCTACTAGACTAGAAGAAAAGATGAAATCTTGCAATTATCTGTTACCTGGATAGACCTGAAGAGTATAATGCTGAGTGAAATTGTTAGGAGAGGACCACATGATGATTACTCTCATATATGGGATGTAAAAAAATCATATAGGATCAATGACCAAAGATAACAGAACATGAGAAGCGATATACAGAACTGAGCTTATCAATGAGAGGGGTTGACACAGAGATGATGGTGGAAGGAAGAGAACACCTAGAGGAGGGAGTGGGTTTTGGAACATTGTATGCAGAAACTCCTATCATTGCAAATAATGCTATTTCATTGTTATCCCAATGATGTCTAACTGAAGTCTCAAAGAGGCAATAGTTCACTGTTTGGTTTTGCAAATAATGATGAATATGAAGCAGGTGGATAGGTAGGTATATAGGAAAGGGTTCTCTCCCACTCCCATGGCAATGAGTGTATGGGGATGTGATGAAAGTTTTGGAACAAGAGAGAACCAAAAGACAAGATTGGAAGGATTTACCCTTTATTAGCATTAAGACAGAATTAGAAAGAATTATCCTTTACTAACCTTAAACTGCTAACAGCATTACTGCCAGGAGCCCTCTTGGGAACACAGTGACCAATACATAATAAGACTTGGACGTGCTGCTATTGCAGACCCAGAGAAATCTGGACCCTCCTCTGAGAGAAGTTCCAGCAGGAACAAAAGCCAGGAATGCAATGTCAAAGAGACCATCAAATATCCCCAACTCTTCACCTTAGCAACCACTCTAGCAAGGGAAATCTTACCTAGGTAGAAAGCCCCACCTAGGGCAGGTTGGGAAAAACCCTATCAAGCTAGTTTGGAACAAGGAAATCAACTACATGTGTTGCCTGTGGTGCCCAAGCTCTTGTTACCCAGCTTCTGGAGATATGAACTGTAGAATAATATAAAAATATAAAGTCCACAAATTGGGTGAGACTGCCCTAGGCACTGTGTTTCTAACCCCTTAAGTCGATGGGTCTGATGAAGCAGGGTAGTAGCAGAGAAATAATACACAGCAGTCAGAAAAGATATTCATTTATATGATATCCATATCAACTCGCTTTATTTTCTCATGGCCTTTCTCTGCTATGTGCAGCCTCTGCCATGTACTGCCTATCCGCCAAGTGCTTTCTTTGCCAAGCTTTCTTTGCCCTGTTCTGCCTAAGCCTTGGGCTTTCTCTCTCTAGTCCAAAGCCAACACTTTTTCTTTCTTTTCTGTCCAGAACCCCACCCACCATGGAGGGGGAAGGACCTGTAATTCAGGTGGATTTTTACATACCAAAAGAAGAGGTTAGGGGGCTCGGAGAGATAGCACAGCTGCGTTTGCCTTTCAAGCAGCTGATCCAGAACCAAAGGTGGTAGGTTCGAATTCCCGTGTCCCATATGGTCATCCGTGCCTGCCAGGAGCTATTTCTGAGCAGACAGCCAGGAGTAACCCCTGAGCAATGCCAGGTGTGGCCCAAACCCCCCTTACCCCCCCCAAAAAAGAAGAGGTTAGGGAAAGAGGAAGTTGGGTAAAAGTTTAGAGCAGACTATTTTTTGGGGGTTTTTGGGCCACACCCTTTTGACACTCAGGGGTTACTCCTGGCTATGTGCTCCGAAATCGCCTCTGGCTTGTGGGGACCATATGGGGCGCTGGGGAATCGAACCTCGGTCTGTCCTATGCTAGCGCTTGCAAGGCAGACACCTTACCTCTAGCGCCACCTTCCCAGCCCCTACAGCAGACTTTCATCGTTTTGTTTGTTTGTTTTTGGGTCACACCTGGCAGCGCTCAGGGGTTACTCCTGGCAGGCTCAGGAGACCATATGGGCTGCCGGGATTTGAACCACCATCCTTCTGCATGCAAGGCAAGTGTCTTACCTCAATGCTATCTCTCCGGCCCCGAATTTTCATCTTTAATGCTCACATTGTGGGGACAATCTACCTTTCAGGAACTGCATGGCAGAAGAAGGGCCCAGCCTCCTTAGATGGAGTATCAAGGTTGGAACAGGGGGATAAGACCTTCCTCTAGTGTCTGGCTATGCGGCATTGCACAGAGCTGACAGACATTTCTGTTTCTCAAAAACATCTTGTTGAGGCATAGCTGCCTAAGCTACAAAGGACACCTTTACTGAGAATTTTTGGATCTATGTAGGCAATGTGACAGCTTATTTTGGGGTGGGGTGGAGGTGGGAGACAATAGCCTGGATTTGGGATCTTTCCCATTGGAATTTGGGGATCAGGACTTATACCACAGTTAGGGTTAGAGTGTCTAAGAAAATCTAAAGAGACTCAAGAGGTTCAGCCTTCCCTACAATGCAATATTTAGTAATAGTTAATTAATGTCTAGGGTGGAGGCTCCAAGAAAGAAGCAGCCCTTGCCCACCCGAACTGGTGTTCTCTGCACTGTCCATGATTTCTCAGTATAAAGTGCCAATTTACATATTTACATCCACATGCACATGTCGTGGAAGTAGAGGGGAGGGGGCTGAGGTCCTCCACTCACAGAGGCTGAGCATTGAGTATAAAGGTTGTGCCAGCTTCTTTGCTTGGCCACTAAGTCAGTCAGTTCTTCCTCAACCGAGCAGCAAACTGGCCTGGGTGGGAGCAGTCAGCAGGTGTGGCCTTGGGACCTGGAGCTGGGAGTCAGGCTCTGTAGCCCATTAACTAGCCTTCTGCCTTGCTGACCCTGATCTGTGGAGCCTCTCATCCTAATACAGCACTCTCTTTCCTGAGATTTGAGGAGCTCACATCGTTCACAACAGGTCTCTGAGCATGAGAGGGATTTGTGCATGCAATTGGTGATCCCTGGGGCCTGAGGCCCATGTGGAATGTAGATGTGTCATACCCATGACCAGCTCTGGGACTTGTTATGTCTTTGACTTGCGTGTCTTTCCTGGAAATGGAGACAAGTGACCACTCACCTCACTGAGTTCTCCCAGGGACCTAGGCCTCCGACTTTGGGTTCCAAATACATCCAGCCACTCCTGTGCTTACTGAGAATTCTCCCTGGTGCACTATTCGGGCCAGTGTGAGTCTCCCTTTGCCTGAATTAACTGTGTCTTCTCTTAGTTGCTTGCTTGGACAATAGAGTCCCAGAACTCAGGGGGCATAATGGTGGGGTTAGTGTTCAAATGGTACAAAGCTGGGCAGAAGGAGCCCCTGATTTCTGACTCAGAAAAAGGGGCAGAAAGCATAAGATCTTGGTGAATCATTGTCTATCTGGTAGAATGATGCCACCTGAGCTGCGGAGGAAGAAAAGGGGTAGGAGACAGCAACCTTTTCTAAGCCCCTGCATGACCTCTTTTGGGCACCTCACTTGTAATTTATTCCAGTGCAGTCCCAACATTTCTTCCTTCAAACCCCTGTACTCCTCATGACCACTGTGCTGCTCATGTCCTGGAGGCTCCTTTGGGGGGAAGTGAGAGTCTTTCTCTGGGCAGGGAGCAGAAGGGTGACAGGGCGGAGCTGCTTCCTAGAAACAGCCAGTCAGGTCTCCAGGACATTTGGATATTACCACATGTCTAGAGACCTGTGCAGTGGGAAGCAAAATGGTGGCAGCCTATAGAGACCTCAGATAGATGGAGAAGAAATGCAGATGCTACAGGGGAATTATGGATGACTCAGGTAAACCCCTCTCCCTGGCCTGCAAATATTCCTCACTGCACATCTTCTCACACTACATACAGACATGTCTCTCTGTACACTTACATAACATCTCACTATACAATTCAAACACACCTTTTTCTCCATACAAACACAACTTCTCCCCCATACAAACACACCTAATCATACAAACATACCTTCTCATTATATAAACATACCTTCTCATCATACAAACGTACCTTCACATCATACTTAAGAACACACCTCACAGACATAAAAACACACTATCTAATCACACAGACACAGCTTCTCACCATACAAAACATCTTCACCATGTACGCACCTTCTCATCTTGCATACAAACACACCTTCTCACCATACAAACATACCTTATCACCTTATAAACACAGATTCTCATTGTATATGTATAAACACTCCTTCTTTATTGATATATATATATATATATATATATTTATACATCTCTCTTTTGAAATGTGGGCACTGTCCTATTAGATCACCTTTTAATTAGGGTCTCATTAAATTTCTGGCCTCCAAAAGACCCTCATCTTCAGATGCCCTTCTACTGGGGGTAAGACACTTTGGGGAAACATGATTCAGTCTTCTATAGCCTAGAGTCCCAGAATCATGCCCCTCTCGATAGTACCTGGCCTGCATGAATCTGTTCACTGTCTAGTGGATGGATACACCTCACTGAAATTGTTTCTTGAAGACAGAGTGCATTTAGATTATCTTTGGACCCCCTTCTGCCTTCCCACTTGCCATATTTATGCTCATCCTTCCACCAAGCCTAGCTCACCGCCTCCTATCCTGCTCTGTGGTCAGTAACGCATTGACCTCAGACCTCTGCAAGCTGACAGTATGCCCAAGGCACCAGCCTGATGCCTTTGGAAAACTGCTTTCTTCTGCCTCAGACATTCAAGTCAGAAGCTTCTATAGCTGCTCTTTCAAGTCCCCATCCCCAAGGTGTCATTTGTCTTTTGAGTGTCTACTGAGACAGGAAGCTTTCTGATAGAGCATTGGTACTATAGATGACAAGACACACACACAAAAAATCACTGTTTCATCTTTTCATCTGCCTCAGGGATGGCATGAAAACCATGACCTCAGGCCCTGAGCAAGCATTTGGGAAGGAGTCTGGTGCTCCAATAGCAACTGTCACTTCCTATTCTTCGATGCCAGCTGCTCCCACCCCAAATTTTCTTTTATTTTTCATTTTATCCACATATATATATTTATTTATTTTTACTTCTTTATTTTGGTGTAGATATTGAAGTTGATGTCTCCAATTTTATTTTATTTATTTTTTTTACCATCAAGTTAATTTTTTTAGGATTAAAATGAAGTAATACATTGGAAATTTAAAAATACTACATGCATGTTTGTGAGAGTTTAAATTATTATAAATTCTCTGATGAATTTTGCAATAGAGGTTGTCTCAGTAGTCATAGTTTTCCCATCATATAATCTATTTTTTTTCATTTTTTCTTTATTTAAACATCTTGATAACATAAATGATTGTGATTAGGTTTCAGTCATGTAAAGAACACCCCCTTCACCAGTGCAACATTCCCACCACCAATGTCCCAAATCTCCCTCCATCCCACCCCACCCCCACCTGTACTCCAGACAGGCTTTCCAGTTCCCTCATTCATTCACATGATTATGGTAGTTCTCTGTGTATTTATTTATATAGCTATACTCACCACTCTTTGTGGTAAGCTTTATTTTTATTTTTTTTTTTTTTTTGGTTTTTGGGTCACACCCGGCAGTTCTCAGGGGTTACTCCTGGCTCTATGCTCAGAAATCGCTCCTGGCAGGCACGGGGGACCATATGGGACGCCGGGATTTGAACCACGGACCTTCTGCATGAAAGGCAAACACCTTACCTCCATGCTATCTCTCCGGCCCCTGTGGTAAGCTTTATGAAGTGAGCTGGTGTTACAGCCCTTCTCTCATTGTCTCTGAGGATTGTTACAAAAATGACTTTTATTTTTCTTAAAATCCATAGATGAGTGAGACTATTCTGCATCTCTCTCTCTTCCTCTGACTTATTTCACTCAGCATGATAGATTCCATGTACATCCATGTATAGGAAAATTTCATGACTTCATATCTCCTGATGGCTGCATAATATTCCATTGTGTATATGTACCATGGTTTCTTTAGCCATTAGTCTGTTGAAGGGCATCTTGGTTGTTTCCAGAGCCTGGCTATTGTGTAAGGAAGGGGTTTTTATTGTCTTCTTGTGTTCCTAGGGTATATAAATATATTTGTATTCTTGTGTTCTTAGGGTATATCCCTAGGAGTGGAATAGCTGGATCGAATGGGAGCTCAATTTCCAGTTTTTGGAGGAATCTCCATCGCTTTCCATAGAGGTTGGACTAGATGGCATTCCCACCAGCAGTGGATAAGAGTTCCTTTCTCTCCACATCCCTGCCAGCACTGATTGTTCTCATTCTTTGTGATGTGTTCCAATCTCTGTGGTGTGAGATGATATCTCATCATTGTTTTGATTTGCATCTCCTTGATGATTAGTGATGAGGAGCATTTTTTCATGTGCCTTTTGGCCATTTGTATTTCTTTTTTATCAAAGTATCTGTTCATTTCTTATCCCCATTCCTTGATGGGATTAAATAATTTTTTTCTTGTAAAGTTCTGTCAGTGCCCTGTATATTTTGAATATTAGCCCCTTATCTGATGAGTATTGGGTGAATAGTTTCTCCCACTTGGTGGGTGGCTCTTGTATCCTGGGCACTATTTCTTTTGAGGTGCAGAAGCTTCTCAGCTTAATGTACTCCCATCTGTTTATCTCTGCTTCCACTTGTTTGAAAAGTGCAGTTTCCTCCTTGAAGATGCCTTTAGTCTCAATGTCATGGAGTGTTTTACCTACGTGTTGTTCTATACACCTTATGGTATCAGGCCTGATATCAAGGTTTTTAATCCATTTGGATTTTACCTTTGTACATGATGTTAACTGGGGGTCTATGTTCGTTTGTTGCAAGTGGCTAACCAGTTTTGCCAGCACCACTTGTTGAAGAGGTTTTCCCTGCTCCACTTAGGATTTCTTGCTCCTTTGTGGAATATTAGGTGATTGTACGTCTGGGAAACATTGTCTGAGAAATCAAGCCTATTCCACTGATCTGAGGGTCTGTCTTTCTTCCAATACCATGCTGTTTTGATAACTATTGCTTTGTAGTACAGTTTAAAGTTGGAGAAATAATGACTCCCATTTTTATTTTCCCTAGGAGTGCTTTAGCTATTCGAGGGTCTTTATTGTTCCAGATGAACTTCATAAGTATTTGATCCACTTCTTTGAAGAATGTCATGGGTAATTTTAGGAGGATTGCATTAATCTGTATAATGCTTTGGGGAGTATTGCCATTTTAATTATGTTAATTCTGCCAATCCATGAGCAGGGTATGTGTTTCCATTTCTGTGTGTCCTCTCTTATTTCTTGGAGCAGGGCTTTATAGTTTTCTTTGTATAGGTCCTTCACGTCTTTGGTCAAGTTGACTCCAAGATATTTGAGTTTGTGTGGCACTAATGTGAATGGGATTGTCTTCTTGACATCCATCTCTTCCCTATCATTATTGGTGTATAAAAAGGCCATTGATTTCTGTGTGTTAATTTTGTAGCCTGCCACCTTGCTATATGAGTCTATTGTTTCTAGAAGCTTTTTGGTAGAGTCTTTAGGGTTTTCTAAGTAGAGTATCATATCATCTGCAAACAGTGAGAGCTTGACTTCTTCCTTTCTTATCTGGATTCCCTTGATATCTTTTTCTTGCCTGATCACTATAGCAAGAACTTCCAGTTCTATGTTGAAGAGGAGTGGTGAGAGAAGACAACCTTGTCTTGTACCAGAATTTAGAGGATAGGCTTATAGTTTTTCTCCATTGAGGATAGTATTTGTCATTGGCTTGCAGTAGATGGCTTTACCTAGATTGAAAAAGGTTCCTTTCATTCCCATCTTGCTGAGAGTTTTTATCAAGATGGGTGTTGGACCTTATCAAATGCTTTCTCTGCGTCTATTGATATGATCATGTGATTTTTATATTTCTTGTTGTTGATGTTGTGTATGATGTTGATAGATTTACGGATGTTAAACTATCCTTGCATTCCTGGGATGAAACCTACTTGGTCATGGTGTATGATCTTCTTGATGATGCATTGGATCCTATTTGCCAGGCTTTTGTTGAAGATCTTTGCATCTGCATTCATCAGGGATATTGGTCTGTAATTTTCTTTTTTGGCAGCATCTCTGTCTGGTTTTGGTATAAAGGTGATGTTGGCTTCATAAATGATGTTTGGGAGTGTTCCCGTTTTTTCAATTTCATGGAAGAGCCTGGCTAGAATTGGTAATAGCTTCTCTTGAAAGGTTTGAAAGAATTCATTAGTAAACCCATCTGGCCTGGGCTTTTCTTTTTGGGCAGATGTTTGATTACAGTTTCACTTTCCTCGATAGTAATGGGGGTGTTTAGATATGTTACATCCTCCTTACTTAACTGTGGAAGGTTATAAGTGTCCAAGAATTTATCCATTTCTTCTAGGTTCTCATGTTTAGTAGCATAAAGTTTCTCACTGTAGTCTCTGATTCCCTTTGGATCGCTACAATATCTGTCGTGATCTCCCCCTTTTCATTTCTAATACGGGTTATCAAGTTTCTCTCTCTCTATCTTTGTGAGTTTTGCCAATGGTCTATTAATGTTGTTTATTTTTTCAAAAAACCAACTTCTGCTTTCATTGATCTTTCGAATTGCTTTTTGGTTTTCTACTTCATTGATTTCTGCTTTCAGCTTCTATCTCCCTATTTTTGGTTCCTTTTGTTGGTCATTTTCTAATTTTATGAGCTGCATCATTAAGTTATTCAGGTATGCCCCTTCTTCCTTCCTGATGTGTGCTTGTAAAGCTATAAATTTTCCTCTCAGGACTGCTTTTGTTGTGTCCCATAGATTCTGGCTGTTTGTATCTTTATTATCATTTGTTTCCAGAAAACTTTTGGTTTCCTCTTTGATTTCATTTCGGACCCACTGGTTGTTCAGAAGCAGGCATTTTAATTTCCAATTGTTTTCTGTGTGCCTTTGTAGTTCACATCTAATTTCAGAGCCTTGTGGTCAGCAAAGGTAGCCTGCAAGATTTCTATCCTCTTCATTTTATGAAGGTATGTTTTATGTGTCAGCATGTGGTCTATCCTGGAGAATGACCTATGTACATTGGAGAAGAATGTGTATCCAGGTTTTTTTGGGTGGAATGTCCTATATATATCTACTAGTCCTCTTTTTTACATTACTATTTTCAGGGCTAGTGTGTTTTTGTTGGGTCAGTCTGATTGACCTATCAAGTGTTGACAGAGCCGTGTTGAAGTCTCCCACAATTATTGTGTTATTATTGATGTCTTCTTTCAGATTTTTCAGTAATTGTATTAGAAAATTTGCTGGTCTCCAGGGGCCCGGAGAGATAACACAGTGGTGTTTGCCTTGCAAGCAGCCAATCCAGGACCAAAGGTGGTTGGTTCGAATCCTGGTGTCCCATATGGTTCCCCGTGCCTGCCAGGAGCGATTTCTGAGCAGACAGCCAGGAGTAACCCCTGAGCATCACTGGGTGTGGCCCAAAAACCAAAAACCAAAAAAAAAAAAAAAAAAAAAAAAAAGAAAATTTGCTGGTCTTTCATTGGGTTCATATATGTTTAATAGTGTGATTTCTTCCTGTTGAACATATCCCTTGATTAGTACATAGTGTCCATCTTTGTTCCTTACAACTTTTCTGAGTATAAAGTTGGTGTCATTAGATATTAATATGGCCACCCCAGCTTTCTTAAGGGTGTTGCTTGCTTGGATGATTTTTTTCCAGCCTTTGATTTTGAGTCTATGTTTGTTCTGACTATTCAGGTGTGTTTCTTGTAGGCAGCAGAAGGTTGGATTCATCTTTTTGACCCATTTTGCCACTCTGTGTCTTTTAATTGGTGAATTTAGTCCATTGACATTGAGGGAGATGATTGTCATAGGATTTAATGTCATCTTTGTAGATAAGTTTGCTGTGTTTTTTGGTCTCTCTTGTCTTAAAGTAGACCTTTCAGTTTTTCCTTTAAGCTGGTTTTTTATCTGTGAAGTTTGTGAGCTGTTGTTTATCCATGAAGATATGTATCCTTCCTTCAAACCTGAACGTGAGTCAGGCTGGGTGCAGTATTCTCGGTGAGGCATCTATTTCATTCAGTCTTGTCACAATATCCCACCACTGTCTTCTGGCCTTTAGAGTTTCTTGTGACATGTCTGCTGTATGTCTTAGGGATGCTCCTTTGAATGTAATTTCCCTTTTTGATCTTGCTGTTTTCAGTATTCTCTCTCTATCTGTGTAATTTGTCATTGTAACTAGGATGTGTCTTGGAGTGTTTTTATTTGGGTCTCTTTTAGCTGGTACTCTTTGGGCATGCAGGATTTGATTGCATGTAGTCTTTAACTCTGGGAGTATCTCTTTGATGATGTCTTTGACAGTTGATTCTTCCTGGAGATCTACCTGGGCCTCTGGGACTCCAATGATTCTTATGTTGTTTGTGTTGAGTTTATCAAAGACTTCTATTTTCATCTGTTCACATTCCTTGAGTACTTTTTCCATTGCCTGATTGTTTGTCTTAAGGTTCTTTTCCAATTTCTTCTGCTGTGTTGAGTTTTTCTGATTCTCATCTTCCAGCACTCCGATTCTGTCCTCAGCTGCTGTTACCCTGCTGGAGAGGCCATCGACTGAGTTTTTCAGTTGAGCTACCGTGTTTTTCAGATCTGTTATTTCAGTTTGGAGTTTTCTGATTTCAGTCTTTGTGTTCTGTTCAGATCGGTCTATGCTTTCTTTGAGTTCTACAAACATCTTCCATATTTCTATTCTAAACTCCTTATCTGAGATTTTAATCAGATGCTTGGAATTTTTAGGTCATCTGAGCTATCGTCTTTATTTTCTGTGCATGGTGTTTGCCTGTGAGGTTTCTCCATTGTCACACTTGTAGTGTGATTCTTTTCTGCGTGTTGTGGTGGGGTTCATTGGTTAGAAAGAGGGTGTAGCCATGAAGCAAAGCTTTGCAGCAGTGTTCTTCAGTGGCCTCTAGGTGACAGTTTTTTTTGGGAGTGCTCCCTAGGCCTCTGAGGAGAGCTTCAGGTATTCAGGAAAGACAGACAGGCACTGCAAAGATTTCCCTTGAAGTCCTTAGAGTGATCAAAGGCATAGCAGGGAGGAGCCTCTGCAGGCCAGAGGGACAACTCTCTGCCTGGCGACCTCCACAGCCAGACTTTACTCACTCACTTGCTGGGCAGCTTCAGAATGCAGTTTTTTAGGGGTGCGCTCCCTAGGCCTCTGAGGAAAGCTTCAAGTATTCAGAAAAGACAGACAGGCACAGCCCCAACTTTTCATAGAACTTAGCTTGCATGACTGTCATGTCTCAGTCTCTCTGTTTCCCAGTTTATAGACTGATTGATTGATTCATTCATTCACAGAAGCATCCAGAACTTTGGAGGCACCGTGACAGCTGCTGGTATGAAAAGAGAACATCTTTGTCCATGGAGGGGAGTTCACCATCAAGTTACCACATATTATTATTCATTATGTGACCTGATTTTGATGTAAAAACTTCTTGGAGGGGGTCTCACAATTGCTGCTCACGGGACCAATTATCCTCTTCCAGAGATTCTTGCCCAGTTGGGTTGGCCAATTTCAGTGCAAGGACCCAAGGATGTGATACTGGGCATAGTATGTGTTTGAGTCCTAGACTATTTCTTATCCCACCCCCCCCCCCCCCATTAAACCATTTTATTCATTGGGTTTTTGTTGCTCAGCAGTGTTCAAAAGGTAGTCCTGGGTCTGTGCTCTGGAGTGATTTCTAGTGACATTCAGGGCACCCTATGCAGTGCTGGGTCTGAAATAGGAGCTGCCAATGAAATCACATGCAGGGTAAGTGCTTAGCCTCTGTACTACATCTCTGACTTCTTTTGAGACAGCTTTCAAAATTATACAACCCACTCCATTGTAAGAGGGGTGGTTTTGAGGTCAAATTTTGTTTGTATAAACTTAAGAAAACATCTTAAGATAATAAAATAGTTCTGCAAAACCAGGGTAAGGGCATATCTGGTCTGATGAAATTCTGTCTTTGGACCACTTTGGTGGGAGCCACAGCATGCTGAGTCAAGTCTGTGGGTGTACTTGATTACTGTGTTCTCTCCCTGTTCACTAAGCTCTGGATGTTGCAGGATGTCTTCTAGAATTCACTTTCAGTTGCTTTTTTGCTTGTTTATTTGTTTGTTTTTTGGGTCACACCTGGCAGTGCTCAGGGGTTACTTCTGGCTCCAAGCTCAGAAATCGTCCCTGGCAGGGGACCATATGGGATGCCAGGATTCGAACCACTGTCCTTCTGGATGTAAGGTAAACGCCTTACCTCCATGCTATTATGCTACCTCTCTGGCCCCGTCAGTTGCTTTGAAATCTCTACAGGTATGGTTCTCTCTACTAGAATATGGTCTTTTCTTCACCTGCCTTCTTCACTGTCTCTGCCACTCCCTCATCCCTAGATCTAATGGGCTTATCAACACTATTGCTTGTAAGTGAATGCATGAGTGGGAGTTTGGGGCCCAGAATACTTGGGTTCTGACAGCCTCTTAGCTCTATCTTAGCCTTTATGGTCCTTCCAGTCCAGGCTCTATGTATAGCAGAGATGGGGACATCTCTCCCGACAGCTCATAAGTTGTTTATTATTCTTATTCTTCCCCCCCAGACTACCAAGTGGCCCTGAGGATCATGGGGTTCCCAGGGCTGTTTGTAAGTATAGTGGAAAATACCTATTTATATTAAATTTTGGAAAAGATAATAAATACATGGGAAGATTATTTATAAAATAGACTTTGCTCCCCTTATTGAATTGAACTTCTGGGAAAGTTCCTTTGGATGATGTAATAAATAAGAGCAGTCAAGGAAGTTCTTTGCAGGTAAAAGTAGCAGTGGAGAAGTTGTATTTGGCAGCAAAATGCATTTTAGAGCAAGTGACAACAGAGAAAGCAAGAGAACAAAACAGGAAGTCCAGAAGCCAACCCAGCCATTATAATTTGGCATTCTAAACAATGGATTCAAGTGCTGATGCTTTCTTTGAAAGGGGAAGGTAGCAGGCAGTGAGTGTGTGTGTTGTGTTGTGTTGTGTTGTGTGTGTGTATGGGGGGCACGCAGAGGAAAGGAAGTGATCTGGGGCCTGCACTGAGCACCCAACTCCAGGCTGCACTGCTCTGAGCTGGCCTGGGAGAGATGCTGGCAGGTGGCTCAGCAGGTGGCTCCACTTGGCTCTGCATTCTCCTCCAGATGGGCTGTGTGCAAGCAACCTTGTCTAAGAGTAGTTCCTGGGTGAGGTGAAGAGAGGAACTGTGTGCTTGGCTTCCTCCCCTCTTCTCTTTTCCAGGGCAGCAACACTCCCAAATTCCAGCTTTGCCTCTCTGGGTAGCACCTCTGTCAGCTTCTATAGCCCAACATCCAAGGGTGAGGTGCTTCCTGCAATTCTGAATACACACGACTAGAGATGGCCCATAAGCGGTGAGTGAATGAACTTCATCAGTGAGGTGGGGAATGAGGGCTGCAGTTAGGGCAGGGTGGGGCTGTGGAGTGCAGGCTTAAGGAGTAGCTTGAAAACTAGGTAATCTAGCTCCATCACATTTCAATGCACTATTTTTAAAAAAGGAAAACTTAAAGCCACAAGACACCAAACATTGAAATGCAGCATCAAAAAGGTCTGAGATTTTGATGGAGGAGAGAACAGAATGATGCTGGCCCTGCTTTTAGTTAAGGCACTTTGGGGGTTCACCTTGGATGTCTGAGATATGTCCTAGGCAATTGTGGTAACAAGGGAGAAGAGGGAACTTACCTTGGGAGGTTGGACTGAGACATATCTCGTATGCTGGGGTAGATAGCAGAAACCTGGCAGTTGATGTTATGGGGGTTATGGAGAGTGCCCTGAGGATGAGTGTCATGAGAGAAAAGACTGAGCTTCAGCACCCCAAAGGTTGAGCTTACTGAGAAGGAATTGACTGAGGAGCTACTGGCTGAGTCTTGGCAGGATTACCCCCAGAACCCAACAGTGAGGCTGCTGAAGGGAGAGAGTGGTACTATGATGGTTTCATTCTGTTTCTCCTTATGCACACATATTACTCTGTATCTTTGTTTATGATAACTTGATGCTATCACCTATACAGAACTGTAATAGATTAGACACATAGATCCACAGCTTCTAAAAAGAAGGAACTCAGTACAAATGTGGTTGAGTTGTCCCCCTGCAAACCTGTATCCCCTGAACAGGGGCCAGTCCCCTATTCCAAGAAATCTCAAGATTGCTAAAGATTGTTCATTTATCATTTACACAACGAAAAAGATGTTCATATTTCCAAGATAGCATTATGTTGGTGTGTGGTTGTGCAGAGAGAGAGAGTTGATTAGTAGAAGGGGGAAACTTCTTAATCTAGGGAGATAATACTGGAGTTAATAAGTTACTGGCTTTGCAAAAAAAAAAAAAAAAAAGAAGGGGCTGGGCGGTGGCGCTGGAGGTAAGGTGCCTGCCTTGCCTGCGCTAGCCTAGGACAGACCGCGGTTCGATCCCCCGGCGTCCCATATGGTCCCCCAAGCCAGGAGCGACTTCTGAGTGCATAGCCAGGAGTAACCCCTGAGCATCACCAGGTGTGGCCCAAAAACCAAAAAAAAAAAAAAAAAAAAAAATAAGTTACTGGCTTTGAATTCAACTGACCCTACTTTGAATCCATAGCATCATATATGACCTCCTGAAGTGATCCCTGAACACAGTCAGATGTCATCACTAAAATACTGCTAAATGTGCCCTCAAACCCTCCCACACCCCCCAAAAAGAACCAGAAAAAAAAAAAAGAATCATGTGGGGCTGTCTACTCTGGGCTTTCCCCAAGGCCAGCCTGACTGCTCCTCATGCTGCAACTTGCCAATGAGGGGCACCAATAAAGATTGTTGTTTTTTCAACAACTGGCTTTCAGGGCAGTTTCTCTGCCTTACCACCTAATGCTAAGATGAAATCAGAAGACGCTTCATGACACCCCGGCTTTGACATAGTATCTGTTCAAAAACCAAAATCTCTAATTTCAGATGCCTGACTGTGACAACCATGATTGAGAACTTTTCTGGGACCATGAAGAAAGACATTGGGGTTGGATTATTAGTATCCCCAGAGTCTGTAGTTAGTCTTATGACAGGATGTTACATAGGTAAAGACACCCTGTATTTTTAGGTTAAGGATATTTCCTTTCTGCTTTCCCCAATATTTGCTGTATCTATGCAAAATAAACTGCCATCTTCCATTTATTTCTTAAATTTTATTTGTATCTTCTAGATAGAGACTCCCGCTTTTCTCATAGAACTTTGGGACATGACTTACTTTGTTTTACCTCATATTTTTGTATTTTTCTACAAAATTGAGAAGAAAAGAAAAAAGAGGATGGGGTCAGGGCCAAGTAGTCTCAGGTGTACTGCTGGAGATACAAAAGGACAGAACTAAATGCCCAAGCCGCAGTTAACAAAAATAAAATCAAGAGATCCAAACTATAATAATCTATACTTAAAATGGCCTGTTATACTGGCAGGCCAGGGCTCTAAGGGTGGAGGTATAGGATGCACACTGGAAACTTGGGAGGAGAGAGGTTGACACTGGTGGTGGGAATGGCCCTAATTCACTGTCACTGTATGCCTGAGATCCAACTATGAAGGACTATAATCCACAATGGCTTCAATAAAAATTATTAAAACAAAAGATTGCTGGAATTTTTGGAGTCCCCTCCAAGTAACTTGAGGTTCTATAATAATGTTCATAAGGACTATTCATTAATACTTCGAGGACTAGAGGTAGATTAGAGTGGGCAACTCACCCTTGGTGGACTGTTCTTTGAGAGTCTAGGTTTGCAGGGGTCAACTTACCATATTCCCAAGTTCTTTTTTTGTGGAGGAAGTTGTGAACCCTATGTGTGCAGTCTATTATGTTCCTGTATAGGTGGTATCCGTATTGTTTATCAAAAAGACACAAAAATCTTCCATTTGTATGTGGTCATTTTCCTCAAGCATGTATTTTAATAATTATTTATTAATACTACATGTGACTAGATTTCTCTTAAACATTATTGAGAACCTACTGTGTGCGGGTCTCATATACATGTAACAAAGCTATGTCTACTACTAGGAGGCCTGCAGCCTAGCAGGGAAAAGGAATGCTTTATTGTTGCAAAGGTTATTTATTGATCAGAATCACAAGAGACTATTTGAAGGGAGAGAATACAGAGCAGGGAGACTATGTGGCCCCAGAAAGCTTCCCTGAGGGAATAACACTTCAGCAGATCCAGCATACCCATGAAACCTGTAACCCAAGATGATGTAAAGTAAGTGAAGCAGACAGGTAGGCTCCCCATGGCAATGGATTCTTGGAACATAAGACAAGTTATTGGGATACAATAAGACCAAGAGATGGGATTTAAAGACTTCTAAAAAGATGAGATTATCTGGCACCACTGCAACCCAGAGAAGGCTGTATCTCCTATCAAGAGAAGTTTCTGGAGGAACAAAGGCCAGGAAAGAAATATCAAAGAAGACTTTTAACTCCCCTAAGTCTCCCCCTGGAAACCACCCTAACAACAGAACTCTTGCCTAGGTAGAAAGCCCCACAAAGGTCAGACTGATAACACTCTATAAAAGCCAACTTAGGGGTTTGAGAGGTAGCACAACAGGTTGAGTGTTTGCCTTGCACATGGCTGATCCAGGTTCTATCCCTGACATCCCGTATGGTCTCCTAAGCCTGCCAAGAGTAATTTCTGAGTGTAGTGCCAGAAATAACCCAGAGTGGCAGAGTGTGCTCTCAAACAAAAATAAAACAAAAGAACAACAATAAAGCCAACTTAGGACAAAGGAGGCACTCACATTTCCTGGGTACATGGTGCCAGAGCACATGTCACACACACATCTCACTTCCTGAGATGTGGACTTTCAAGCTTTAACTTTAGCATGGGTATTGGAGTACTCTATGCCTTTGGAGAAACTTTTTTTTTTCTCTCATGAGCATATTACTTTCTCTTTCTCTCCATTTTCCTGTTCTTCAGAATTTCCAAATAAAACCTGTTTTTACTTCATTCCTGAAATTCTTTTCTGAGTGACAGATCTAGAAGTCCTGGTTAAAGTCTAGAATTTACTTTCCTTTCCTGAAAAGTTCAAGGCCCACAGTCCTAGATCTTCCCAGCTACTTCCCAGGGTGGCCAAGATGAATACAGAGAAAGTGACAGATTTCCTTCTTGGGATGCTACCTCTCTTCACCCCCACCTCACATAAGTCACCCAGGGACCCCCTACAAGCATCACAAGAAAGCAACTGCCATGCATTTTCTAGAACAAAAATTGAGTGTTCTTAGATTGTCCAAAAGAAGTTGCTAGTGGATACAATAACAAGTAAAATTATATATATATATCAAGTCAAATTAAAAATTCTTTTTGTTTTGTGGTTTTTGGGTCACATCCGGCAATGCTCAGGGTTTTTTCCTGGCTCCGTGCTCAGAAATTGCTCCGGTCAGGCACGGGGGACCATATGGGACGCCGGGATTCGAACCGATGACCTTCTGCATGAAAGGTAAATGCCTTACCTCCATGCTATCTCTCCGGCCCCAAATTAAAAATTCTTAAAGAAAGAAAATTATTTAAATAAAAAAGAGAAAAAATAAAAATACTGTGTAAATCTCAAATTACATAGAAAACCTAAAATCCAAGCAGGAATCAGAGCCACAGAGTAGCTCCCAGGAATTAGCTCATAGGCTGCTCCCCCAGGGAGGGTGGTGGGTGGCTTTGGGAACAGTTTCTGCTAAGTAAATGTAGTGGGGTGTGGCTCTTGATTTTTACCATTTGTTGTCAAAGAAAAGATCCTCTTTGAATTTTTCTGGTAGCAGAAATGGATACTCGTTTGATGTTGGCCTTTCCTAAATTCAGCTTAACAATAACACACAACCCTTGGACCAACTGGCCTTTCCTAAATTCAAAGGAGGGTAATGGGAAACTTGTAAAAGTGGTCACCTATTGTTGATATAAGGGCAGTTGGACTTGGGCACCTCCCTCAGATAACCCCACTATAATAACAGTTGGATCAGTACATGCCCCTTGGATATGCTTCCTTTCATGCCAGGTATAAAAATAAAAATGTGGACAGTTAGAAGGGTGTCCAGGGTAGTGAATAGAGCAGTGCAGGCTAGTTCACAGGGCCAGGAAATAAAGCATCGGTAAGATGCTTCCTGCTTTGTATCTGTCCTTCTATTCTCTCTCTCTCTCTCTCTCTCTCTCTCTCTCTCTCTCTCTCTCTCTCTCTCTCTCTCTCTCTCTCTCCCTCCCCTCCAAAACTTCCATGCAGTGGCAGACTTCAGACTCTGTATGGGAATAAAAAGGATACTTGGTTTCTACTCTTCTCTCTATCTGTGTCTCTCTCTTTCTCTCAATCCTGAGTGCTTACTACAAATTGGTGTCCCTGGGTGGGCATCTGGCCCCATCCAGCAGCCGGATTTCACAGTCCTTTACAGCCATGCAATTCTGCAAGTAACTGCAGTAACCTGCAGAAATCTATGATATTCTGCAACCTGTGTGTGAAGGTAGTGTTATAGGAGTTGGTACAGCCTTTCAGGGCACATCTTCCACAGAAATCCCTGTTGTTAAGGTTCTTTTGGGGGATTGGGCCATGCCCAGCTGTGCTCAGGGCTTACTCCTTCCTGGTTCTTTGCTCAGGGGTCTCTCCTGGAAGTGCTGGGGACTGAACTGAAATTAGTTGTATGCAAGGCAAACACACACACACACACACACACACACACACACACACACACACATACACACACACTTTCTCTTTCTCTCTTTCTCTGGGCCCCGTTCCCAAGCTTTTAAAGGGCACAGTGTTGGAATGGGGGAAAGATATAAGCTAGAGTCACGTTAGAGGAGAATGTGCCAAGGCAAGGGGTGCCAAGAAGGCTGCCACCATGTAGGAGTGGGGTGCCCCTCCCTCCTGCTTCCCAGCCCTTAGTCTAGCTCCTTTCCTAGGATGAAGGCAGTGTGGGTGCAAGTGGAGAAATGGGTTGGTCATTGAGTAACTCAGAGACTGACCCTGTGTGAGTCTATATAGAAGTATTAAGCAGGTAAGCCTCAGGCTGGGATTCTAACTCACATATTGAAACTGAGAACAACATTGAGCCATCACAGAGCCTAACACTGATTCATACCACTCTGAGCCAAACACTGACCCTGACATTATTCCTGACATGGATCTTGACATTGATGCTGGCTCTGATACTGAGCCGGGCACTGGTCCCAACCCTGATTCTGACAATGAGTTTGACAGTGATCCCAACACTAATTCTGGCCCTGATGTTGACACTGAGGCTAACAGTGAGCCCGTAATTGATTTTGACACTGACCTCAGTGAGTCCCACAGTGATCCTAACACTGACCCCACACTGAGCCCCAGATGAGTTCCTGACATTGATTTTGACACTGATCTATATTCAGTATGATGAAGATAAGATTGAGAAACTGATCTTGACTCTATTCTGACAGTGATCCTGACAATGACCCTGACACTGACAATGATCCTGATGTGAGTCAACATAGATGCCGATACTGAATCCAAAACTAGCCTGACTCTGATTTAATTTTTTTAATTTTTGGTTTTTGGGCCATACCTGGTGAAGCTCAGGGGTTACTCCTGGCTCTGTGCTCAGAAATCGCTCCTGGCTTGGGGGACCATTTGGGATGCTAGGGATTGAATTGCAGTCTGTTCTTGGTCAGATGCGCGCACGGCAAACACCCTACCACTGCACCACTGCTCTGGCTCCTGACCCTGATTTTAACATAGATCCCTTTATGGATCCTGACACTAAGCCTGACCTTGATCCTTATAGTGAATCTGTCATTGATCACAAACCTAACACAGTTCCTGGCAATGATCTTAATACTAAGCCAACACCGAGCCCAATTCTGATCTTGACTGTGATCCTGACTATGATCCTGACATTGAGCCAATACTGAGCCTGAGACTGACAGTCTAACAGTGATCCTAACTGATCCTGCTAGTGATTCCAACACTGAGTCTTACAAGTCTGGGCTGAACTTGAGGTTGAATCTGGTACTGCCATGTCACATGTGTTCTTGGGGCTGCTAACTGCATCCCATTTCTGGTCTTTTTATTTTGCGTCTACCAGACTAATAATGATAGCCAAGGTCTGAGGCATTGGGGTAAAGCTGGCAGAGACTGATTCAGTAAATGAAAGTCTGAGCATCCTGGTCACACAGGAGCTCAGTCATACAGCAGCACCCATTATGCCAGCCAGAGTATCTCAGTTTCCAAAGAATCTGGAATTAGAGCATGTATCAGATATCTCCAAATTGTTAAGTGGCAAGTATTTCAGATGACAAGGAAAAGCAGAAGCATCAGAGGTGAAGAAGTTGGTGGGTGAGAGTCAATCCTTGTTCCAATTCTGTCCTTTACTCACTTTAAAGATACGGGAATTACAAGCCCTGGTTATCTGTGCTGCAGAAATCCTGCCCAGGACGACAAAACCCACTTGTGGGCATCTCTAAGGCCCTTCCAGAAGATCTCTTGTGACCTCAAGGTCTCCAGTAAACAAACCCAAATCCATCCCACCAGCCCGTGCCCCTCCTCAGGTTGCCCTGCCAGAGACCTCGCTCCTTTATCCTGTGTTCACAGCTGGTAAATGATGATTAAAGTTTCTCTGTGCCAGGTTCGTGGCAAATATAACTTTTTAGGATTTCAAAGGTTCTTTACGAAAATGAACTCTCAAACTATAAGGAAGAAAGTCAAACCGTAAGAAAGGAAGTGTTTCTATTTTGCAAGCACCAACTCTGGCTGGGGCACAAGGTTACTTGAAGGTGGTGGGCCTTTGGGGAACCTGGTGGGACAGCCTGGTCTCTGGTCCTGCAGCTTTCAGAGCGTACACATTACTTGTTGGGTTTGGAACCCCTTTCCTCTGGGCAGGGCCAAGTCTTTTGCAGAGGTGGGAGGCTGGATGCAGCTCGAGGTAGCGGAGCAGCCAGCGCTGGAAGTGCACCTGGCCAGCCATCCCCTCTGGAGTGGCCGCTTCCCCGGCTGCAATAATTCATCACAGGCGGGTTCACAAATGTACTTAAGAAAGAAGGGATGATCTATTTTGTACATGCTCCTTAAAGGGATTCCATTTTAGCTCCAATTGTAATTTTTACCTTTTTCAGGGGAATTTATTGACACAGTGCCTAGCTCAGCCCTAGTTTTCGGCATCCTCCTTTTGTCTGCAAGTACACTCACCAGCCGCTTAATTTGTCATAGCCCTGGAGGTATCAGAACTAATGAGCTTTGTTTGAATAGACTTTTTCCAGTTCATCTAGCACACTTTGGGGTAATCACTCAGTTTCTGTTTGCTTCTGATCTGAGGCATTGTGGGAAATATAAGAGAATAATGGTTAAAAAAGCAGTATAAATTGGTAACAGCCACATTTTCTGCAAAGCCCTAAAGATGTTATTTCTTTAATTTCACCACTTATTGAAGTATTGAGAGGACTCTAAGTAGGACCATTACAATAGAATATCAGAGGAGCACCTGATAAAATGCCATTTTTCAATTAGTCAGGAGTTTACTTCTTGCCTTTTTAAAAGCAATTCATAGCTAACAAATCTTTAAACAATCTAGGTTGGGAAGTGGACGATAATAAACAGGAACACACAACAGTGCCTACAAGGAGTCAGACATCTATTGCAGGAGACACACTCAGGAACGCTTTCCATTGGCCACACAGTCACATTTTCGTTGTTCAAAAACTGCTCCTCTTTGTCCCTGATTCTACCAAGTATGTTGTAGAAACTCTAAGAAATGATGCTGGGGTGAAGGGGCTGCCTGCATAGTACAGTGGTTGGACAGAGGCTTCTAAGTCTCACTTCCCAAGAAGTATTTGTGGCTCCCAGGAGGGCAGAGGTCTAGGCTAGATCTTCCTTTCTTAAGGTTTTCCATGTGTGTCCCTGTGCCTGGAGATGTAAAAGGGTCTGCTGGGCATAACCCTTCATTTCCCCAGGCCACACTTGGGGTGATCACACAAGTCACTTTGTTCTCGGGGTTCTTCCTGCTGATTTCTGAAATAAATCTAAGAAGCAGAGTCCGAGGATGTCCACCCTCTGCACACCTCACAGATAGGTATGGAGATATTGGGCCCCACTGAACAGTCTTGGAGAAAAGGTGCCTTTGGAATGGTTGGCAGCCCTCCCTTAGTCTGTATGCACCCCCTAAATTTTTCTACCCACCACTTTGGATTTGAAGCAAGGTCTTTAATAACAATGACTATTTACATTTTTACTTATGAAATCCTTGTTTTAAAGGAAAAAAAAGGAACAATAAAAGAATATTTACATACAGGAAACATTTCCCATTCTTATCTTTCTTTTTTCTTTTTTTGGCCATACCTGGTGGTACTCAGGGACTGTTTTTGTCAAGGTTCAGTGGAGCATATGACCTGCTGAGGGTTGAACCTAGGTTGGTCACATACAAGGCATATGCCATATCTGTTGTACTATCTTTTTGGCACCCTTTTGTTTTGGGGCCATTGGTTGTGGGGGTATTAAACTCAGGATCCAGAGGGAGTGAATCCAGGTCTCCCACATGCACTCAATTTCCTAACCAATCTCTCTGGTCTTCTCAACTTTTTACCTTAAAACAAATACCAAAAGGCATGTGATGAGGGGTCAAGTTTAAGCTGCACCCTAGGGCAAAGCTAGTGGAGTCCAGTTATAAAGCAGGTATTTATGACCTAGGACCAGCTTTCTCTCTACTATGTATTGGAATTGGCCTCTCGATTCTGACTCTTCATCTCAATGGCCTACTCTAACCTCTGGATCATTTCTTTTCTAATGAGTCTTATTTGTCTCTAAACATACAATAGAATGTTTTTGATGGTAGAGGGTCTACTCATAGACCAAAAAATCAAGATTTCAGCTGTGAGAAATCCATTTATTTATTTAAAACAAAATCATCCTATACCTTATTTACATAATCAGATTCTCTTAGAAGACCTTGCCCAGCACAGGGTCAATTAAAAATGTGGACATGATGTTTGTGTCTATCCCTCTTATTCAGGTGTGGCCTTCATTTCACCAGACTATTTTATGTAGGCACCATCAAAACAGAAAAAGCACCTTCAATTAAAACAATTTCATGTTTTCCTGAAGACCATGACTAATGGGGTATTCTGACGAGCAGTACTCAAAGGAAGCTATTCTGAAGGTGAAGTTCTGGGGATCCCAGGTTTCCTGTGTTCCCATTGCATGCACTTCTCCCACCACTTTTGGATGCTTGGGTGCATGGAGCTCAGCTACAGAAAAGCCACTTTCTATGCTGAAGGTTGTCTCTTCACTGTGCAGTTTGTCTCATGATTCTGTGTCATCATCACAGTGATGTCGATGTTAGTGCATATATATGTAAGTATGCATAGATGTGTGTGTTTGAGGGAGTATAGAGCAGGCATGAAGCAGGATGGGGGCTGTGCAGAGGGGGCAGCACTTGGATCTGAGGACTGTGGTCATTTTATTGTTTTAATAGAGACCACATCATTAGATGTGGTATTAAAGAAGTGACCATTAGAGGTTTCCATACCTTGGTAGAATAGAGTTGTCGCTGCAGTTTCAGATGGGGTGGAGGGTTCACCCACTTGCTGGGAGACTCTCTGTAAATCACTCAACCATTCTGACTCTGATTTTTATGCATTAGAAGACCACACTTTGATTCTAGACACTCCACATGGTATTCATGAAGGTCTTGCCTTTGCCTGTCTCAAGTTAAAGTGTGTGTGGCATTCTGGCTGTGGGTAAACTGGAATAATAATATGGATGGATGTACATGTTTCTAACTTTGGGTAACCAACAGCAAGATAGACATTCTGTTAATTTCACATAGCAAATTCTTGCAGTTTAAATCATGATGTAGAGTAGAAAATGTTATAGATAAATATTGCCTGAACTCACTCACTCAAACTTGTGATATCATAAAAAATGATCGCCTAAGTTGTCAAACCTTGAGCTCTCAGATTTACCAATTTCCAAATCCAACCCTTCTGTTTCTTCTAGAAACAGTTTATAGAATATAATCCCCCTGACAAAGATGATACTTAAAAAAAAAAGCATTTTTCCAGATTTTGTTTCAAAGGCTATGTCCTCTTCTAGCATAAGCTGCTGGTGGCCAAGCCCAGGGCAGGCACTGGTGGGATTGCTTTTCTCCTTGGCTGGGATGGAGAAGCCCAGAAGATGCTTGGGATCCTTCCCTACCTTGAGGGAAGTACTTAGTTCCACAGCTTTCAAATTGCATAAATAATGAAAGCAATGCAGTGCAATCCCTGACTTATTCTGTTTGGGTTTTGAGGATCCTGTTAGCTAGGGCTGGAAAGAAGCAGGGTTTGACTCTCATACTGGATCACATGACCACTGGCTCTCACCACTCTGCCCTGCATCTAGATTAGCAGTGCCTGGAGGGTAGGAGTCAGGTACAGCTATTTCTTTATGTCTCCCAGGTCTCCCAAAGTGCTTCTTGAAGCTGAAACCAAGAGTTTTTTTAGAGACAAATATTCCCCCAGTGTTATTTCCAAGGGGCAGCATACTACACTGTCCCCATGGGAGTCTGGTGACTCAGAGCTGACACCACTCACGGTGTAGGTGACCATGTGACCATATCTGTTCACATACTGATCTGACAGCTGAGAACTGGGAATTTAATTCTTCCAGCACCTGGAAGGCAGGTGGGCTAAACTCTCTTTCTCCTAGCACCCACAGAAGCTGTCAGCCTGATGACTTGCCCAAGGCGCTCTGGCTACTATATGCTTCTCATTCCTTGTTCAGGCCACAGTCCCTCAGCCATGGGGTGGAGCATTAATTATGCAGTGCAAGAACAGGGTGCTAGCAAGGGAGTCAGCGTGGCTGCTCTCACAGCTGGGTAAGTGGGGGTGTCAGGCAGGGCAGAAGCAGGTGCAGAAGTGGAACCTTTTTGCTATAGTGAGTTATTGGTTGCTTTGGAAGGGATTTGGTTGGGGCCCTGTATTGTGTCCCCACGCTGCTGCCTCCACTCTATTTGGGTTACTGATGGGGACTGGTAGAAGGCAGCCTGAGGGCACTCCACAGTAGCCAGCCACATCCTTCTCTCTCGAAGAGGTGCCACTGAGCCGCTCATGGCAATGAAAGTCCATTTAGAAAGGGGCTCAGCTCTGCAGAGGAGCAATCAGGTGGGAGTGAGGTTTGCACATATACCAAGAAGGGAAAGTGGCTATGGACAGTGAGATGAGGAGCAGCGAAGACTGGCCAGCATCTATAGATACAAGTCCTAGACTCACAGCTTTTAGGCATTTGTTGAATTTCTCTGGAACTGCAAGGATGAAGAAAAAAAAAGAGAATCAAAGATTTTAAAATCTGAAAGTGATAGTGGATAGTGGGGGATGATCTCTGTGGGCCAAAGTCCACAAGTTCTCCCAGGTTGTGGGAAGTAGTGGGAGTGAAGTCGATAAAGTCAGGAAGGGATAAGTTTGGAATCCTAACGCAGACTGAATTGGAGAGAGTGCCTGTTCTTTATAATTGTGAAAATGCTGGTACCTAGAAAATCGTTAAAGTTCCAAGTTGAGAACCCTAGGCTGGACCATTTGACCATTGGTTGCATTTCATCTGACTTGTATAGGGGTTTCTCATTATAGACTTTAAAAGTTAAGAGCCAAGGACTGGAATGATAGCACAGCAGTAGAGCAATTGCTTTGCACGCTGCTAATCCCAGTTCGGTCCTTGGCATCCCATATGATTCCATGAGCACTTCTAATAGTAATTCCTGAGTAAAGAGCCAGAAGTAACCACTGAACACTGCCTAATGTGACCCCCACAACCAAAATAAATGAAAAGAAAAATACATGAGAGTCAAGGGCTGAGGTGATGATTAAAAGGCTTCATGAAGCTTAGTACACAGAAGTTCTGGGTTCATTCTCCACACTTCGTAGGATCCTGAACACCTCGAGGAGAGACCTCCGAGCACCACATTATAAGCAGCCCCTAGGTATGACCCAAAAGACAAGTATAAGAGTATATACAAAAATACAAAAAGCACAGTTGCTCCTTTCCAAATAGCATACTAGAAGTTTGTAATGTAAATAGAGTCCTTTGAATTAATCTTCATTTGTATCTTGTTTTCCATTGGTCTTGTTTCCCCATTGCCTTTCTTTTTTTTGGGGGGGGGCACACCCTTTTGATGCTCAGGGGTTACTCCTGGCTAAGCACTCAGAAATTGCCCCTGGCTTGGGGGGACCATATGGGACACTTGGGGATCAAACTGCGGTCCTTCCTTGGCTAGCACTTGCAAGGCAGACACCTTACCTCTAGTGCCACCTCATCAGCCTGATCGATCCCCCATTGCCTTTTATCTGGCATTTTCCCCTCCCCTTGGGGGGGTGGGGCTTGGTGTTTTGATCTCAATAAATACTACTCAGGAGACCTTAACTGAGAGCTTGTGATTCCACATTATGGAGCCACTGGCTTGTGGGTAAACAGCTTGCAGTGTGAGTTTCTTGCCAGCTAAAACTTCCATATCTGTGTAGATTATTTATTGAGGTGAATTATTACTGGACCATCTACTCCTATCCTCTCGGATAGGGGGTATGGGATTCCCCTTTCCTCATTGGGGATTGTGGAATATTCAACCTGACTTTCAACAGAAGTTAGCCACACTTCCCACCCCACTCCTTACTGGTCAGCCCGCCACTGGAGCAAGTAGCTATTTCCAGTGCAAATCTGGTTGTCTTGCAGAAGACGAAGAACTGTCTCTAGGTCCCTACCCAAAGGGGGTTAGTAGGATAAAACATTCTCTTGCCTCTCCTCAGTCAAGATTCCTCCCCTCCCTAGGCCAGCAATCATTGGTGTCAAAGACCACTGATGAAAGATTGAGAGAGGGAGAAACTTCTGTCAAGAGTTTAAGGAATGGAGGCTGAGGGGGAAGGTCTGGGTTAAATCAGGTTCATCTGGTGGAGGGCAACTAGCTTTTCTCCAGCACTAAAGCCAATCGCTCAGAATCCTTGAGTTTATTAGGGGAGGCCCAGTTGACAATCTCAAGATGACAGTTTTTTTTCACTTGGCAATTGCTTGTGTTAATAAGTTGGTTATGAAGTAGGGTTAAATGAAGCAGGCATGCAGCGTGTGTGTGTGTGTGTGTGTGTGTGTGTGTGTGTGTGTGAGTGAAAGAGAAAGAAAGAGAGAGAAAGAGAAAAAGAAAGAGAAAGAGAAAGAGAAAGAGAAAAAGAAAGAGAAAGAGAAAGAGGAGAGCGAGAGAGAACATGTGTGGTTTCCTGGAGTCTGGGAAAATCTGTCAGCCTTTCTAATACTGAGTTAGTTTTGACAACAGAATAAGATGTATTTTGAACACATGCATGTCTTGTCTTTTTCAAAGGGGGGCTAATGAGAACAGATCCCAGGAGGAGGGAGGGATGGAGGTGGGGCTGGCTTTCTTTGTGGGGCATTTTGCTCAGTTTCTTCTGGGGACAAAAGCTTAGGGTTTTTGGGTAGCACTAGGGCTGCTCCGGTTTGAGGATTTTCCCTAGCAGAGTTGTATTTTGGACCCTGGTCAGGCTTGGTAAAAGGTCATTAAATGCCAAATTCTCCACACACTCTTCCCCCCAAATACCCCTAGTTCTAGTGTCCCGCAGATAGGGTCCTACAACTGCACTTGAAACACTTGGGCGGAGGAGTCTATAGAATAGAATACATCCTTTAAACTCATTTTATAAAAATGCAAATTTAAGGCAAGCAATTAAAAACAGATAGAAATTAGAGATTTGGATTTTGCAGAGCAAGCTTTCTGCAGCCACTGTCAGATCTCCGCGCAATTTATCTGGCTGCAGTCAGTGGTGGCCAGACCGGAGGTTGATAAAGAGCCGCAAATCTGTCCCTCTCCAGCTTCTGTGACTCACCACGCACTCCATTCACGCTGAAGCCTCGCACAATCCCTTGCATAATTTGGAGTTAATCATTTGTACTTCACAGACTCTGAGAGCCTCAGACTCGGGAGGTGGGGACAGATTTGGCTTTTTAATCGCCTTGTATATTGTACAGCTTGAGATAAATGACACCGACTGTCTGAAATCTACATTCTTGCTTCTGATGCAAAACTGTAATTAATTTTGTGCAGTGTTTCAGAATTGATCGTGGTCACTTGAATTTCTAATTTTTCATTCACTTCAAAGACCCTGCCTTTTTTTTTTTTTTCTCTCTCTCTCTCCCTCTTTTCCCTTGCCTTAAAGGAGCGCACTCAGGGCTGGGAAAGCTGTGTGGCGTGGCGATGCTAAATGCCTCTCCCAGGCCTCTTTTTCAATAAGGTGAAACAGAGGTCACGGCCTATGGCTCCTTGCTGATCTTCCTGGCTGGTATTCAGATGTATTTCCTGACTTATAGGGAATACTATCAAAACTTTATTAAATTATAGCTAAATAGTTCAGTCGCACTTATGGATCGTAAAAAGCTTAAAAAGCTTCATTCATACATCCTATTCAGGATAAGACAATTAAGCACAATTTAGGCAATAATTACCCTAATTAACTACACTCTAATGTTTGTATTCAGGATTATGGCAACGCGATATCACTTTGCTATTTAAATAATAACAAGGTTTCCTAATTTCTTTGTATTGATAGTTGTTGTATGTGATTCTTTGTTTGGTATATTTCCACTGTAAAAATATTTGTCAGTGAAAGATTGAACAATATGAATGAATTTGATTATGCCATTGTCAAAAGCCCCATGCATCACAATTCCTTGTTTTTAATCACTACTGTAAGCCTTGCAGCCGGAGGGCATAGTTTTAATTTGGGTGTCTTACTAATGAAAAGAAAAAAATAATTGTTTTGCCAGGATTTAATAATAAGCAATAAAATCAGCCAACCAGATTTTACCTCTGCATTCAATCTCTTTTTTATTATAAAACATTTTTGTCCTTTTTTTAGATTACAGGCGTAGATACTGAACATTTTACTAATAAATATTTCAGTTTGCTTATGGAGGCTAATGCTGTCATCTGAATATGGAATTATATTTCTTTCATGCTTCATTATCATTTCATGGTAGTAATGACAGTGAGGCGATGGAATATTTACAGGCTTTTCAGAAGACATTTATCCAATACATTCCCTGAAGGGCACCTAGGCTTAAAGATACATTATCCTTTTGTAAAGCTCTGCCCAGAATCCCAATTCCTGAATCAGCCAATCAGAACTTTATTTTCCCCTCTCTCATGGAACACATTGATGACACATCCTCTGTCCACCCCTTTGGTGAGCCATTCATCCTGTGAGTTATGAGGAAGGTGTGTGTGTGTGTGTGTGTGTGTGTGTGTGTGTGTGTGTGTGTGTACATGCATTCTTGTGTGCATGTGTGTGAGGGAGCTATGCCTCCACCAGCCCAGTCTGTAAAATGGGCACATGGTTCCTGCCTTCATTGTTGCCTGGGGTCTGGGTATGATTTATTCTGGTTTTATTCAAAGTGCTGTTTAGACGGTCTTTCTCCAGGTTCCTAGGTCCTTAGAATCACTGTGCTTATTAAATGATATTGCTGTGACTGGGGTGAGATGGGAAGTCTAGGGCCTTGGGGAATTTAAAGACTTTGACCCTGATTCCAGGAGGAGAGAAGGCTGTGATTAGGAAGCTGCTAAGATGCTGACAGCTATGGAGGGCAGAGGTCTCCTGGGGCGCTAATGTGGATCTGGGGGTTGCCCTCCTGGATGCACCCACATAGTAGGCTCCAGACATTAGAAGAGGCTGTGACCACAGAAAACTGACTGTGCCTACCTGCTTGAGCCACAACTGGTCTCTGCACCTGATGTTGTCAGACTGACCTTTCCAGGAAGATTGGAAAAGCTCTGCCCTCCACCCTTAAAATTTGCTTTTAAATATCGCCTGTTAATTCAAACATCTACATAACAGCGCTGGATGACTCTGGTCATTGTTTTAGGGGCCTGACATGGAGCCAGCTAAGCTGCTTAGGCTGCCAACTGTCCATGGGACAGGAGGGCATGGGACATTGGAGGCTAAGATCCTGCTTGGCCCACCTGCACTCCCCTTGCCCAGTTGGGTAGGCATGTGGCATGTGCGCCCTTCTCCTGGAGTGACTGATTCTGAGCTAACTTTTTCTCTCCTAGATGCTGTTTCATCTGTGCTGCATTGGACACTGGGCCTAGACCCTTGGTGAAGAGTTGGAGAAGGCTGTTTCTAGGCCTGGCCAAGGCGCTGGTGGAAGAGAAACAAAGGGAAAGGAAGGAAGCTCAGAGGCAGAAGGCTGGCAGGCCTGAGAATGCAGGGGTACAGAGGATTTCAGTGGAGAGCTAGGTACTTCCCAGGGCTGCATTGGGGGGGGGTGTACAGGTGCCTTTTATTCCCACACGGGGCTGGCCCAGAGCCAGGCAATGGTAGTGGGGGTCTGGTGCTCCCACTGCCCAATATTGGGCAGCACCAGTGTAGACAGGGCTACCTAGGGGCGTCTCCTCCTTGGGAAACTCAGACCCAAGCTCCTGCCCAGCCGCCCCTGGAAAAGCTCGGCTGTCTGCAGGCGCATCTATATTTAGGTTTCCATGTGATGAAGCAGCAACAAGATGTGAGACTTTCTGGTCTAGGAGAGAAGATGAGTCAGTCTGGCCATAATTGATTCTGAAAAGGAAGTGGTGCGGCCTGGCTCTTCCTGGCACATTAGCTAGGCTCCAGGGAGCACTGCTAGGCCAGGTGGGGTGCAGGGCTTGACCTGAAAATCACCAGTCAGCAGCTCCTTGGGATGGCTGAGGCTTGGGGCTTGGCGAGAGTGTCCTGGGCCTTGTTCTCTCATGGTTCTGTCTCAACCCTCCCAGCCCCCAAGTTTGGGGATGGTTTGGGGCTATACCCAGAATCCAGACTAGGTAGTGTGGGGGCTGTTCCTCTTTATCACGATGGTCCAGGTTTTCCTCCAGTAGTTCATCTCTGGGTATGGAGGAAGGGGTGCATTGAGGAAAGTCAAGGTGAATGGGTGTGGGAATATTCTGGTTATTGAGGTAAGGTTTTAGTTTCCTTGTCTGTTCACTCCTGGTGCTGTCCTGCAAAGCTTCTTAGAGATACGTGCAAACGCCCCACACTGCAGCTTTCCCCCAGGAGTTTATTTTCAGTATAAATATCTCTCGAATACACGCGGGGCATAACAATGCTGGAATAATTTTTTTACTATATTATTTTCATATTTGGTACATAGTGATTTTTTTTGTTAGCACAACTATCTCATGCATATTTGAAGCCTATTCTTTTTCTTGGAAGCATTTTGGTAAACATTACCTCATTGCTTCTTTTAAAAAATTATTCATTATTATTACCATAGTTTAGATGACATGGTTACATAGAGTTAACGTTTATGGTTTTGAGGTACAGTTATGCAGCTTCACCATGAAGGAGCAAGACCCTCCACTATTGCCCAAATGCCACTTCCAGTCCTTCTCTTTCCCCTATCCCACCCCAACTACTCATCATCAAACCCTTCATTTTGTCATTCAAGGTCAACAGTTTGTCACTATTCAGGAGTGTCTAGTTATTTTTTTTTTTTGTGGTTATCTATATAGCACAGCGGGGTATCTGTCTTTTCCTTCACTTATTTTGAGCTACACAATATATTTTATTAAGAATGACAAGTTTTTTTTATTTGGTCTCAAGTCCAAATGTAACCAAGTGTACTGGGTTTTTGTTTTCAGAGCATACACTCTGTGTCAGGCCACTCCAGAAGCTGCTGGAATCCAAGTTTGGAGCAGGTCCCTCAGCCTAGCTCCGAGCTGCTTCCAGAGATGCAGGAGGGATCTTTCGATTTCCCAGCAGGCACTTTCAAGGGTCACAGACAATCATCAAAGATTGCCCTGGATGCTTGGTGAAAGTGTGCCTCCCTTCCCTACTATGTGCCCAGCACAGTGCCCCCTGCCTCTCTACACAGATATTATCAGTCTCAGCTCTCCTTCCCCAGCATCCGCTCTGCCCTTTTTATCAGGTGGTTGCAGAGTGGGCAGGGTAGCACTGCAGCAAGTCCTCATAGGAAGGGAGGAGCCATGAGAGTCCCCCTCCTGCTCGGGCTATTGCTATTGAAATGCAGTTCTAAGTGGACCTCCCTTAGATGGAACTGGTGCATTGCTCCTACACTAGATCTCCAGGCCAGAAGCCCCCAGGATCATTCCAACAGTTGGAGGGTATTGGAAACAGCCCTAAAGCCCCATTCCTTTAAGGATTATGACACCAGTTATGAGCCGCCCCCTGTAAATGCCACTGGAGGTCAAGTGGAACTGGGGTATATAAGGCTGAAGCAGAAGGGCTGACATCTTGCTTTTGCTCTAGCTTTGGCCTTCTCTTTCTGCCTCTGTCTCTCTCTGTCTCTGTCTTTCTGTCTGTCTGTTTGTCTGTCCCCCTCAGGCCAGGGGGCTTACCATTAGGTCTCTGACCTTCCTGCTTTGCCTTTCCCTTAATTAAACTTACTTCTGACCCCCTTTCATTGGGGTTTTGATTGGCTTGCGACAAGAAGCTGTCTCTGGAAGCTTCACTCTGTAGTGGTCCCAGTGAAGGGTCTGGAGGGGTTGTAGGGTGCAGGTGTCCCTCCTGTCCTGCTCAGCCCCACAGAGCACTCCTTCTAGGTGGGGTAATTGATGCCACCAGATGGTAGTGCTGTGTCCTCTCGGATAGCATCCTAGGCAGGGTCATGAACTAGCACATGGCCTTTTCACCTCAAGGTTGGCCTGGGAAGTGCCCTGTGCCAGTCTGCATCACACAGGCCAGGCTGCCGGTGTTGGTTGAGGCCATGAGACCTGCTGTCTATTTCCAGCACCATCCTGACTTTGCTGCTTCCCTCAGGTCGGGAAGGAGAGGCAGTTTGGGGAACACACATCATATTTTTGACAGAGGGCTCCAATCACAAAAAGCGGTGATGGCGACTGCAAATGTATCGATTTGTTTTCTCTCCATAGACCTGTGTGCTGTTTGTAGGTAGAGGGGGAGAAAGCCTGCAAACAGAGTGGAATCTACTTCTTAGAAGCCTGGGTTATCAAACTCATTAATCTACATGTCAAGAGGCTAGGAATGAATAATTGTGTGTAGAATTTATCTGCCAACATGATAGCTACTTTTCAGCTTTCTGCTCAGAGCTCCTCCATTGCGCGCCCCTTATTATACGCTTTGTCTTCACCACCCGAGCTACTGGGCAGCAGAGGCGCCATCCTCGGCCCCTCTGAGGACTGGAGCTTTGACACATGACATGGCCGGGTCCTGCCACTCTCTGGGCCCAGCAGAGACACGTGGCCTTATTAGTGTCGTGCAGTGGCTCTCGCCTAGATTGGCAGCGAATGCGATACACACACAGACTGCAGAGCAGTAGGGGATCCTTTTCTGAGTCAGTGGCCTAGGTAAGAAGAAGTAGTGAGTATTCTAGGGACTCTTTGTTGAGGGTTTGGGTGGATCAGACTTCTGGGCTTGCAGGCTCACGTCCTTCACTCATATTAGTAAGAGACAAAGAACAGAACTAAGCCAAGGGGTTACCCGAACCCAGATCAGAGGAGCTTGAGGGGGCTGCTTAGGTGCTAGGACCCATCAGTGACTCATCTGCAACTTGGGGGGGGTTACAGAGGTCCAAACCTCATCCCATCTGGTCTTCCTGTGCCCCATGGGGGCCATGAAAGTGGCTGAGGGACAGATGGGCCATCATGGGGGGCATCACTCAGTACTTTGCACGGTGACCCCCTTGCCACAAGCATCGGCAGACAGCCTCTGCCTTGTCAGCTACATTTATGATGCACTCATAATTAAATGTCCACGGAGCTCGCAGTGTGCCGACCACAGAGGGGCCATAAGCAGTAAGATAAATGAGACTGGGAGAGGCAATATTGCTTCACGGGTGGACTTGGGCTGATGTTAAAGATCATCAGGGATAATTATTAATATGTGACCTGGTTGAGTCTTTCCGTGAACAATCACAATTTTAATAAAGTGGTCAACTCTGTGGTCGCTGTGCCTTCATGTCCTGCTTTAGACACAGTCCCTTTTCACCAAGAACCTCTTTCTCTCCAATCTGCAGGTGCTGCAATTTCCAGTGAGTGGACATTGCTCTTTTAATATGGTGGATGTGTGTCTAACCATGACAGCTTCAGTGTGACTTCTTCAGGGCGATTCTGCCTCCTGGTGTTGTAGCAGATGACTAGTGTGTTCAGATCATCTTTTTTTTTTAAAATAATATATTTAAGTACCATGATCACAACATGATTGTAGTTGGATTCCAGTCATAAACAGAATACCCCCTTCACCAGAGTAACATTCCCATCACCGATAGCCCCCACCCACCTGTATTCGCGACAAGCATTCTACTTCTCTCACTCATTAACGTTGTCATGATAGTTGATAGTGTAGTTATTTCTCTAACTGTATTCACCACTTTTTGTTTTGAGCCTTTCCTCTGTGCTTTGCTCAGAGGTCTCCCATTCATCCTTTTGCTAAAGGGGGAGGGGCTTATTCCCAGAGCTGTAGGAGAGTTGAAACTACTAGAGGTCCTGGTCTCCCCATCATCACTCTCGCAGCATCTAACACAGCCTAGCTCATTGTCAGCCACTGACAGTGTTAGAGATAAAAGGAAGAGAGAGACAGGACAAGTCACAAGCTCTATTTTATGGTCTAGTAACTGTTAAATGAATAAAATCTTGTTTAGAAAACTAAATTTGTGGGGGGGGGGTAGAGCGATAGTACAGCAGAGAGGGTTACCTGGGTTCTATCCACGCCAACCCATATGGTCCTCTGAGTACTGCCAAGAGCAATTTCTGGGTGCAGAGCCAAAAGTAACCTCTGACCACAGCTAGGTGTGGTTCCAAACAAAAACGAAAAACGAAACAACAGAAAAGTAAACTTAAAGGCTAAAAATTAACTTCTGAAGAGAAGTCATAGTACATAAAAGTTAGCAAATAATCCAAATACAGAACTCCAATATTTAATAAATGCTTAAGGAATAACTGGAGGAGAAACTGTAACACGGAGACTAAAGAATGAGAATAAAAATGTGCTAACTGCAATGTTTGCTAAAATATTCAGATTCTTTCCAACTTTAAAAATTAGAGAAATACAAAAGCTAAATATAGGGGTTAAATAATATGTCTAAGGCACTTAAAACTATTTTCTATCTAAGCTAAACTCTTTATTGAAAAAATATATTTCATAGATAAAAAAGACATAAAGAGAAAAACAAAGAAGAGAAAAACAATCTAGATATAAAGGATATATCAAAAAAAAAAAAACACCAGCATGAGACAAAGCCGAAATGAGAGTAAAAGCATTACTTAAAACACATGTATTTCTATTGATAAAGTGCATATTGTGCATACTGAGGCTCTCCCAATAATTTGCAAATTTATTGTTACACTTATTTAATAAATACTGGACCAAGGGCTGGTAATTCAGTGTTAAACTAGGCAGATATTCTTTCTATCTTCATTGAACTTGCATTTTAGTACATGGAGTTGATCCTGGAGCCTTATATATCAGACTACATTTAGTGAAATATGATTAAAAATTGGTAGGAGTGCATGATAAAATGGCCCTGGTCATACTTTAGTCACATCATACTGAAAAGCTTTAATATAGCTCTTTTGTATTTGGTAAGTCTTATGGGCAAATAGTACCAATATTTAGAGGATTTTAAATAATATAGTTTTTAAATGTAAATTAATATGGTTTTTCTTTTGTTTGTGGGGATAGAGGTTCCCCAGAAATACTTAGTGGGCTTAGGGATCTCTTCAAGAGATATTTGGCTGACTATGTCAATAGTTCAATGGTGGGGGTCTGTAAAATGTGGTGCTTTCTGAGCCTTATAAACTGGAGACCACCAGGGTCATACAGATGGAGTTAGGGACATCTAGGGGCCAACCTGTCAATGCTTAGATATATTAAGAAATATAACTGGTGATGCTTGAGATGGCATGTGTTGCTGAGAACTGCATTGGATTAGGTGCATGTCAAGTATGGGCCCTAACTACTGAACTTTCTTCTGACCCAAGATTCTTTACATAAGGTATTATTTCAGCCCAGTGGTTTCGACTGTGAGAAACCGTGAGTGTTGCCTGTGCATGTTTTTCCACTGTCCTATCTCCTGAACCTCTTGGGAGTGGGCCAAAAAGGGCCCAGAAAAATAGGTCTCCCAGAGGCTCATCCAAGGGCTGGAACGCCAAGTAACTGTGTCCAACCATGAAAACCGGCTACCCGCAGTATTCTCCAGAAAGGCAGGTCTCCTGTTTGTGATGCCAGGATGGGAAAATTTATGCCTGCCCAGTGGTTTCTGACAGTGAGATTCTGTGAGTGTTGCCAGTGCATGTTTTTCCACTGTCCTGTCTCCTGAACCTCTTGGGAGTGGGCCGAAAAGTGACCAGAAAAATAGCTCTCCCAGAGGCTCCAGAAGAGCACAGCCGCTCCACTTTGCTATGCACTCTTTCTAATCAATGACACCACCACAACATGCAGAAAAAAACACACTACTATCATGATAATGGGGAAACCTCACAGGCAAACACTATGCACAGAGAATGAAGACGATAGCTCAGATGACCTAAAAAATTACAACCATCTGATTAACCTCTTGGATAAGGAGTTTAGAATAGAAATATGGAAGATGTTTGTAGAACTCAAAAAAAGCATAGATTATTCTGAACAGAACACAAAGACAGAAATCAGAAAACTCCAAACTGAAATAACAGATCTGAAAAACATGGTAGCTCAACTGAAAAACTCAGTCAATGACCTCTCCAGCAGGGTAACAGCAGCTGAGGACAGAATCAGCATACTGGAAGATGAGATGCAGAAAAACTTAACACAGCAGAAGACATTGGAAAAGAACCTTAAGACAAACGATCAGGCAATGGAAAAATTACACAAGGAATGTGAACAGGTGAAAATAGAAGTCTTTAATAAACTCAACACAAACAACATAAGAATCATTGGAGTACCTAAGGCCCAGGTAGGAGATCACCAGGAAGAATCAACTGTCAAAGACATCATCAAAGAGATACTCCCAGAGTTAAAGACTAGATGCAATCAAAGCCTGCATGCCCGAAGAGTACCAGCTAAAAGAGACCCAAAGAAAAACACCCCAAGACACATCATTGTTATGATGACAAATCACACAGCTAGAGATAGAATATGGAAAGCAGCAAGATCAAAAAGGGAAATTACATTCAAAGGAGCATCCCTAAGACTTACATGTCACAAGAAACTCTCAAGGCCAGAAGACAGTGGTGGGATATTGTGACAAGACTGAATGAAATGGATGCCTCACCGAGAATACTGCACCCAGCCTGACTCACATTCAGGTTTGAAGGAAAGATACATATCTTCATGAATAAACAACAGCTCAGAAACTTCACAGATGAAAAACCAATCTTAAAGGAAAAACTGACAGGTCTACTTTTTTTTTTAAATTGTATTTTTTTTGTATATAATAATATATTGTATATACATTGTATTCCATTATTGAATAACAATATTTTTTTTTCTTAACACCACCCATCACCAGTGCAACATTCCCATCACCAATGTCCCAAGTCTCCCTCCTCCCCACCCGACCCCCGCCTGTACTCTAAACAGGTTCTCAATTTCCCTCATACATTCTCATTATTAGGACAGTTCAAAATGTAGTTATTTATCCAACTAAACTCATCACTCTTTGTGATGAACTTCCTGAGGTGAGCTGGAACTTCCAGCTCTTTTCTCTTTTGTGTCTGAAAGTTATTATTGCAAGAATGTCTTTCATTTTTCTTAAAACCCATAAATGTGTGAGACCATTCTGTGTTTTTCTCTCTCTCTCTGACTTATTTCACTCAGATTCCGTGTACATCCATGTATAGGAAAATTTCATGACTTCATCTCTCCTGACAGCTGCATAATATTCCATTGTGTATATGTACCACAGTTTCTTTAGCCATTCGTCTGTTGAAGGGCATCTTGGTTGTTTCCAGAGTCTTGCTATGGTAAATAGTGCTGCAATGAATATAGGTGTAAGGAAGGGGTTTTTGTATTGTATTTTTGTGTTCCTAGGGTATATTCCTAGGAGTGGTATAGCTGGATCCTATGGGAGCTCGATTTCAAGTTTTTGGAGGAATCTCCATATCGCTTTCCATAAAGGTTGAACTAGACGGCATTCCCACCAGCAGTGGGAAAGAGTTCCTTTCTCCCCACATCCCCGCCAACACTGTTTATTCTCATTCTTTGTGATGTGTGCCATTCTCTGGGGTGTGAGGTGGTATCTCATCGTTGTTTTGATTTGCATCTCCCTGATGATTAGTGATGTGGAGCACTTTTTCATGTGTCTTTTGGCCATCTGTATTTCTTCTTTGTCAAAGTGTCTGTTCATTTCTTCTCCCCATTTTTTGATGGGATTAGATGTTTTTTTCTTGTAAAGTTCTGTCAGTGCCTTGTATATTTTGGAGATTAGCCCCTTATCTGAATGGGTATTGGGTGAATAGTTTCTCCCACTCAGTGGGTGGCTCTTGTATCTTGGGCACTATTTCCTTTGAGGTGCAGAAGCTTCTCAGCTTAATATATTCCCATCTGTTAATTTCTGCTTTCACTTGCTTGGAGAGTGCAGTTTCTTCCTTGAAGATGCCTTTAGCCTCAATGTCCTGGAGTGTTTTACCTACGTATTGTTCTATATATCTTATGGTTTTGGGGCTGATATCGAGGTCTTTAATCCATTTGGATTTTACCTTCGTACATGATGTTAGCTGGGGGTCTAAGTTCAATTTTTTGCAAGTGGCTACCCAGTTGTGCCAACACCACTTGTTGAAGAGGCTTTCTTTGTTCCATTTAGGATTTTTTGCTCCTTTATCAAAAATTAGGTGATTGTATGTCTGGGGAACATTCTCTGAGTATTCAAGCTTATTCCACTGATCTGAGGGCCTGTCCTTATTCCAATACCATGCTGTTTTGATAACTATTGCTTTGTAGTAAAGTTTAAAGTTGGGGAAAGTAATTCCTCCCATATTCTTTTTCCCAATGATTGCTTTAGCTATTCTAGGGTGTTTATTGTTCCAAATAAATTTCAAAAGTGCCTGGTCCACTTCTTTGAAGAATGTCATGGGTATCTTTAGGGGGATCGCATTAAATCTGTACAGTGCTTTGGGGAGTATTGCCATTTTAATGATGTTAATCCTGCCAATCCATGAGCAGGGTATGTGCTTCCATTTCCGCGTGTCCTCTCTTATTTCTTGGAGCAGAGTTTTATAGTTTTCCTTGTATAGGTCCTTCACGTTTTTAGTCAAGTTGATTCCAAGATATTTGAGTTTGTGTGACACTATAGTGAATGGAGTTGTTTTCTTAATGTCCATTTCTTCCTTATTAGTATTGGTGTATAGAAAGGCCATTGATTTTTGTGTGTTAATTTTGTAGCCTGCCACCTTGCTATATGAGTCTATTGTTTCTAGAAGCTTTTTGGTAGAGTCTTTGGGGTTTTCTAAGTAGAGTATCATGTCATCTGCAAACAGTGAGAGCTTGACTTCTTCCTTTCCTATCTGGGTTCCCTTGATATCCTTTTCTTGCCTAATCGCTATAGCGAGTACTTCCAGTGCTATGTTGAATAGGAGTGGTGAGAGAGGACAGCCTTGTCTTGTGCCAGAATTTAGAGGAAAGGCTTTCAGTTTTTCTCCATTGAGGACAATATTTGCCTCTGGCTTGTGGTAGATGGCCTTAACTATATTGAGAAAGGTTCCTTCCATTCCCATCTTGCTGAGAGTTTTGATCAAGAATGGGTGTTGGACCTTGTCAAATGCTTTCTCTGCGTCGATTGATATGATCATGTGATTTTTATTTTTCTTGCTGTTGATGTTGTGTATTATGTTGATAGATTTACGGATGTTAAACCAGCCTTGCATTCCTGGAATGAAACCTACTTGATCGTAGTGGATGATCTTCTTAATGAGGCATTGAATCCTATTTGCCAGGATTTTGTTGAAGATCTTTGCATCTGCATTCATCAGCGATATTGGTCTGTAATTTTCTTTTTTCGTAGCATCTCTGTCTGGTTTAGGTATCAAGGTAATGTTGGCTTCATAAAAGCTATTTGGAAGTTTTCCTGTTTTTTCAATTTCATGAAAGAGTCTTGCCAGGATTGGTAGTAGTTCCTCTTGAAAGGTTTGAAAGAATTCATTAGTAAATCCATCTGGGCCTGGGCTTTTGTTTTTGGGCAGACATTTGATTACTTTCTTAATTTCCTCAATAGTAATGGGTGTGTTTAGATATGCTACATCCTCTTCATTCAATCGTGGAAGATTATAAGATTCCAAAAATTTATCTATTTCTTCCAGGTTTTCATTTTTAGTGGCATAGAGTTTCTCAAAGTAGTTTCTGATTACCCTTTGAATCTCTACCATATCAGTAGTGATCTCTCCTTTTTCATTCCTAATACGAGTTATCAAGTTTCTCTCTCTTTCTTTCTTTGTTAGTTTTGCCAGTGGTCTATCAATCTTGTTTATTTTTTCAAAGAACCAACTTCTGCTTTCGTTGATCTTTTGGATGGTTTTTCTGGTTTCCACTTCATTGATTTCTGCTCTCAGCTTTGTTATTTCCTTCTGCCTCCCTATTTTTGGATCCTTTTGTTGAGCACTTTCTAATTCTATGAGCTGCGTCATTAAGCTATTCAGGTATGCCCCTTCTTCTTTCCTGATGTGTGCTTGCAAAGCTATAAATTTTCCTCTCAGTACTGCTTTTGCTGTGTCCCATAGGTTCTGATAATTTGTGTATCCATTGTCATTTGTTTTCAGGAAGGTTTTGATTTCCTCTTTGATTTCATCTCGGACCCACTGATTATTCAGTATGAGGCTATTTAACTTCCAGGTGTTAACATTTTTCTTCTGTGTCCCTTTGTAGTTTATATATAATTTCAGGGCTTTGTGGTCAGCAAAGGCAGCCTGCAAAATTTCTATCCTCTTGATATTATGGAGGTATGTTTTGTGTGCTAACATGTAGTCTATCCTAGAGAATGTCCCATGTACATTAGAGAAAAATGTGTATCCAGGCTTCTGGGGGTGGAGTGTCCTGTATATATCTACTAGGCCTCTTTCTTCCATTTCTCTCCTCAGGTCTAGTATATTCTTGTTGGGTTTCAGTCTGGTTGACCTGTCTAGTGTTGACAATGCCGTGTTGATGTCTCCCACAATTATTGTGTTGTTATTGATATTATTTTTCAGATCTGTCAACAATTATATTAAATATTTTGCTGGCCCCTCATTCGGTGCATATATGTTTAGGAGGGTGATTTCTTCCTGCTGTACATATCCCTTGATTAATACAAAATGTCCATCTTTGTCCCTTACAACTTTCCTAAGTATAAAGTTTGCATCATCTGATATTAATATGGCCACTCCTGCTTTTTTTTTGGGTGTTGTTTGCTTGGATGATTTTCCTCCAGCCTTTTATTTTGAGTCTATGTTTGTTCTGACTATTCAGGTGCGTTTCTTGTAGGCAGCAGAAGGTTGGATTGAGTTTTTTGATCCATTTAGCCACTCTGTGTCTCTTAACTGGTGCATTTAGTCCATTGACATTGAGAGAAAGAATTGTCCTGGGAGTTAGTGCCATCTTTATATTAAAGTTTGGTGTGTCTGTTGGTAAGCCTTTTCTTAAAGTATGCCGTTCAGTTTTTCTTTTAAGAATGGTTTTGAGTCTGTGAAGTTTTTGAGCTGTTGTTTGTCTGTGAAACTATGTATTGTTCCTTCAAACCTGAAAGTGAGTTTTGCTGGGTGCAGTATTCTAGGCGAAGCATTTATTTCATTGAGTTTTGTCACTATGTCCCACCACTGCCTTCTGGCCTTGAGTGTTTCTGGTGACAGGTCTGCAGTAAATCTCAAGGATGTTCCCTTGAATGTAATTTCTCTTTTCGATCTTGCTGCTTTCAGAATTCTGTCTCTATCTATGGGATTCGTCATTGTGACTAGGATGTGTCTTGGGGTGTTTTTTCTGGGGTCTCTTTTAGTTGGCACTCTTCGGGCATGCAGGATTTGATCACATGTATTCATTATCTCTGGTAGTTTCTCTTTAATGATGTTCTTGACTGTTGATTCTTCCTGGAGATTTTCTTCCTGAGTCTCTGGGACTCCAATGATTCTTAAGTTGTTTCTGTTGAGCTTATCATAGACTTCTATTTTCATCTGTTCCCATTCTTTGAGTAATTTTTCTATTGTTTGATCATTTGCTTTGAGGCTTTTTTCCAATTTCTTCTGCTGTATGTAATTTTTTATGTATCTCATCTTCCAGTGTACTGATTCTATCCTCAGCTGCTGTTAACCTGTGGGAAATCTCAAACATGTTTTTCTTCAATTCATCTACTGAGTTTCTCAGACCTGTTATTTGATCTGAAATTTCTGTTTGGAGTTTTCTCATTTCTATCTTCATATTCTCCTGATTCTTTTTAGTTTTCTCTTCTATACTTTGTTTGAGTTCTTTGAACATGTTCCATATTGCAACTCTAAACTCCTTATCTGAGAGACTGACTAGGTGGTTGGTCATGTTCAAGTCATCAGAGTTGCCATCTTCATTCTCTATGTCTGGCACTGGCCCGTGTTGTTTCCCCATTGTCACACTAGTACTGCGTGTTTTTCTACGTGTTGTGATTGTATTCATCGGCTAAATGCTGTGCACCATCGTGAAGGGGAGCGGAGCAACCGTGCTCCTCTGGCTTCTCCCTTTCTGGGCGTGTCGACTCACCTCCACGGAAGGCTCACAGGAAGGCAGGCTGGCAGATGGGCCGCACCCAGGATGAAATCAGGCCAAAAATGCAGGACAGCAGAGTAGAGAGGCAGAAGTGTGCTGGCATCTGAGATCCAGCGAAGTTCAGTGGCTCCTCCCTTTCTGGGCGTGTCACAGGAAGGCAGGCTGGCTGATGAGCTGCACCAAAGGTGAAATCAGGCCGAAAATGCAGGACAGCAGAGTAGAGAGGCAGAAGGGTGCTGGCATCTGAGATCCAGCGAAGTTCAGTGGCCTATTCTCAAATTCTTGATCTGTGACTAGACCATAATCATAACTTTCTTCTAAAAGTGAACTTTATACACAAAAGTGCTTTGCAAACTGTAAAACTATAGACTAATGTTAGAATAATAAAAAAAAATATTGGGTCCACTTGACCAATAGAGTTAAGATAGGAATCTTTCAGTAGTAATTAAGAGAGTAAGTTGAAAACCCCTGGCTCCAAATCCTGTCCATTGTACTTACTACCTGACCTTCACAGAGTCACCAATTCTTCTTAATCCTCAACTTCTTTTTCTGTGAAATAATATATAGTAAGATTTCTTTGATAGGTTGTATGAGAAAAAAATAATAAAATTTATTTAGAATGCAAAGGGCTTGGCATACTGATAATCACTGCCATCCATCCACCCATGAAAACAAAGTTTGTTTCCAGGAAAAGACTAAATGTCAGAATTCAACATGATTTTCCAAGAATGTTGAACCTGGAAGAGATCTAAGAACCTACAGTCAGCTCCCACCATTCATTTCGCAGAAAGCAAAGCTGAAGTGACAGAGCCAAAGTGACACCAATACTGAGTGGCAGAGTCAGAGCTAAGCCCATTCCCCCTGACGATCCTGAACTCATTCTTGAGTAGCTTAGTATAACAGTTCATCTGTATCTTCAGTTGTAAATAAAGGATAGTTCTTCATTAAAGATTTTCAAGTATCACGGAAAGAGCTAAATCACATCCAATCCACCCATAAATTAAACAGACTCTGTTAAAATTTAAAACACTGACATTGAGAAAAAAAAACAGCAGCATTTATATCTTAAATAACATCTCTTTTCTAAAAATTGGAGAACTTCTGCTTCCAATCATGACAGAATAACTGATATGAGACTTGCCCTTCTGCCAAAAACAACTATAAAACTAGACAAATCTATGAAGCAACTGTTTCAGACATAGAACAACAGACAGTGCAGGACTGTAATTCTAAGAGAAGGCACACACATGCAGTGAACCACGGTATTTTTCCCTTACAACTTTCCTAAGTATAAAGTTTGCATCATCTGATATTAATATGGCCACTCCTGCTTTTTTTTGGGTGTTGTTTGCTTGGATGATTTTCCTCCAGCCTTTTATTTTGAGTCTATGTTTGTTCTGACTATTCAGGTGCGTTTCTTGTACGCAGCAGAAGGTTGGATTGAGTTTTTTGATCCATTTAGCCACTCTGTGTCTCTTAACTGGTGCATTTAGTCCATTGACATTGAGAGAAAGAATTGTCCTGGGAGTTAGTGCCATCTTTATATTAAAGTTTGGTGTGTCTGTTGGTAAGCCTTTTCTTAAAGTATGCCGTTCAGTTTTTCTTTTAAGAATGGTTTTGAGTCTGTGAAGTTTTTGAGCTATTGTTTGTCTGTGTTGTTTGTTTGCTCCTTCAAACCTGAAAGTGAGTTTTGCTGGGTTGACAGGTCTACTTTAAGACAAGAGAGACCAACAAATACAGCAAACTTATCTACAAAGATGACATTAAATCCTATGACAATCATCTCCCTCAATGTCAATGGACTAAATTCACCAATAAAAGACACAGAGTGGCAAACTGGGTCAAAAAGATGAATCTAACCTTCTGCTGCCTACATAAAACACACCTGAATAGTCAGAACAAACACAGACTCAAAATGAAAGGCTGGAAGAAAATCATCCAAGCAAACAACACCCTTAAAAAAGCTGGGGTGGCCATCTTAATATCTGATGACACAAAGTTTATACTCAGAAAAGTTGTAAGGGACAAAGATGGACACTATGTACTAATCCAGGGATATGTGAAACAGGAAGAAATCACACTATTAAGCATATATGCACCCAATGAGAGACCAGCAAATTATCTAATATAATTACTGACAAATCTGAAAGAAGACATACATAATTACAATAATTGTGGGAGACCTCAACACGGCCCCATCAACACTTGATAGGTCAACCAGACTGACCCAACAAAAACATACTAGCCCTGAAAAGAGTAATGGAAGAAAGAGGACTAGTAGATATATATAGGACATTCCACCCCAAAACACATGGATACACATTCTTCTCTAATGTACATGGGTCATTCTTCAGGATAGACCACATGCTGACACATAAAACATACCTTCATAAAATCAAGGGGATAGAAATCTTGCAGGCTACCTTTGCTGACCACAAGGCTCTGAAATTAGATGTGAACTACAAAGGCACACAGAAGAAAAACGTTAACAATTGGAAATTAAACAGCCTGCTTTTGAATAACCAGTGGGTCTGAGATGAAATCAAAGAGGAAACCAAAACTTTCCTGGAAACAAATGATAATGAAGACACAAACTGCCAGAATCTATGGGACACAGCAAAAGCAGTCCTGAGAGGAAAATTTATAGCTTTACAAGCACACATCAGGAAGGAAGAAGGGGAATACCTGAATAACTTAATGATGCAGCTCATAAAATTAGAAAATGACCAACAAAAGGAACCAAAATAGGGAGACAGAAGGAAATAACAAAACTGAAAGCAGAAATCAATGAAGGGAAAACCAAAAAACAATCTGAAAAATCAACGAAAGCAGAAGTTGGTTCTTTAAAAAAGTTAAACAAGATTGATAGACTGTTGACAAACCTCACAAAGAGAGAGAAACTTGATAACCCATATTAGAAATGAAAAGGGAGAGATAACAGCAGATATTTCAGAGATCCAAAGGGTAATCAGAGACTACTATGAGAAACTTTATGCTACTAAACATGATAACCTAGAAGAAATGGATGAATTCTTGGACACTTATAACCTTCCACAGTTAAGTAAGTAGGATGTAGAATATCTAAACACCCACATCACTATTCAGGAAATTGAAACTGTAATCAAACATCTGCCCAAAAAGAAAAGCCCAGGCCCAAATGGATTTACTAATGAATTCTTTCAAACCTTTCACGAGGAGCTACTACCAATTCTATCCAGGCTCTTCTTTGAAATTGAAAAAAGGGAAATACTCCCAAACAGCTTTTATGAAGCCAACATCACCTTGATACCAAAACCAGACAGAGATGCTGCCAAAAAAGAAAATTACAGACCAATATCCCTGATGAATGCAGATGCAAAGATCTTCAACAAAAGCCTGGCAAATAGGATCCAATGCATCATCAATAAGATCATATACTACGATCAAGTAGGTTTCATCCCAGGAATGCAAGGATGGTTTAACATCCGTAAATCTATCAACATCATACACAACATCAACAAGAAAAATAAAAATTACATAATCATATCAATAGTTGCAGAGAAAGCATTTGATAAGGTCCAACACCCTTTCTTGATAAAAACTCTTAGCAAGATGGGCATGAACAGAACCTTTCTCATTCTAGTTAAAGCCATCTACCAAAAGCTAATGGCAAATATTATCTACAATGAAGAAAAACTAAGAGCCTTTCCTCTAAATTCTGGTACAAGACAAGGCTGTCTGCTCACACCAGTCCTCTTCAACATAGTACTGGAAGTTCTTGCTATAGCGATCAGGCAAGAAAAAGATATCAAGGGAATCCAAATAGGAAAGGAAGAAATCAAGCTCTCACTGTTTGCAGATGAAATGATACTCTACTTTGAAAACCCTAAAGACTCTACCAAAAAGCTTCTAGAAACAATAGACTCTTATAGCAAGGTGGCAGGCTACAAAATTAACACACATAAATCAATGGCCTTTTTATACACCAATAATGATAGGGAAGAGATGGACATCAAGAAGGCAATCCCATTCACATTAGTGCCACACAAACTCAAATATCTTGGAGTCAACTTGACCAAAGATGTGAAGGACCTATACAAAGAAAACTATAAAGCCCTGCTCCAAAAAATAAGAGAGGACATACCAAAATGGAAACACATGCATGGCTCATGGATTGGCAGGATCAACATCATTAAATTGGCAATACTCCCCAAAGCATTGTACATATTTAATGGAATCCCTCTAAAGATACCCATGACATTCTTCAAAGAAGTGGATCAAACACTTATGAAGTTCATCTGGAACAATAAACACCCTCGAATAGCTAAAGCACTCCTAGGGAAAAGGAAAATGGGAGGCATTATTTCCCCGACTTTAAACTGTACTACAAAGCAATAGTTATCAAACCAGCATGGTATTGGAATAAAGACAGACCCTCAGATCAGTATAATAGGCTTGAGTTCTCAGACAATGTTCCCGAGATATACAATCACCTAATTTTTCACAAAGGAGCAAGAAATCCTAAGTGGGGCAGGGAAAACTCTTCAACAAGTGGTGCTGGCAGAACTGGTTAGCCACTTGCAAAAAAGCGAACATAGACCCCCAGTTAACATCATGTACGAAGGTAAAATCCAAATGAATTAAACACCTTGATATCAGGCCTGATATCATAAGGTGTATAGAACAACACGTAGGTAAAACACTCCCTGACATAGACTAAAGGCATCTTCAGGGAGGAAACTGCACTTTCCAAACAAGTGGAAGCAGAGATAAACAGATGGGAATGCATTAAGCTGAGAAGCTTCTGCACCTCAAAAGAAATAGTGCCCAGGATACAAGAGCCACCCACCAACTGGGAGAAACTATTCACCGAATACCCATCAGGTAAGGGGCTAATATCCAAAATATACAGGGCACTGACAGAACTTTAGAAGAAAAAAAATCTAATCCCATTAAAAAAATGGGGAGAAGAAATGAGTAGACACTTTGATAAATAAGAAATACAAATGGCCAAAAGGCACATGAAAAATGCTCCTCATCATTAATCATTATGGAGATGCAAATCAAAACAATGATGAGATACCATCTCACACCACAGAGATTGGCACACATCACAAAGAATGAGAACAATCAGTGCTGGCGGGGATGTGGAGAGAAAGAAACTCTTATCCACTGCTGGTGGGAATGTCGTCTAGTCCAACCTCTATGGAAGGCATTATGGAGATTCCTCCAAGTACTGGAAATTGAGCTTCCATTTGACCCAGCTATTCCACTCCTAGTGATATACCTTAGAAATACAAGAAGACAATACAAAAACTTCTTCCTCACACCTATATTTATTGCAGCACTATTCACAATAGCCAGGCTCTGAAAACAACCAAGATGTCCTTCAACAGATGAATGGCTAAAGAAACTATGGTACCAGATGAATGGCTAAAGAAACTATGGTACATATACACAATGGAATATTATGCAGCATCAGGAGAGATGAAGTCATGAAATTTTCCTATACATGGATGTACATGGAATCTATTATGCTGAGTGAAATAAGTCAGAGGGAGAGAGAGAGTGATGCAGAATAGTCTCACTCATCTATGGGTTTTAAGAAAAATAAAAGTCATTTTTGCAACAATTCTCAGAGACAATGAGAGGAGGGCTGGAACTTCCAGGTCCCTTTATGAAGCTTACCACAAAGTGTGGTGAGTGCAGTTATAGAAATAACTACACTGAGAACTAGCATAATCATGTGAATGCATGAGGGAACTGGAAAGCCTATCTAGAGTACAGGTGTGGGCGGGGAGGAATGGAGGGAGATTTGGGACATTGGTGGTGGGAATGTTGCACTGGAGGTGGGAGGTGTTCTTTACATGACTGAAACCTAATCACAATCATATTTGTAATCAAGATGTTTATATAAAGAAAAAAGTTAAAAAAAGAAAACAATGGAAAAAAGGTATTATTTCAACTCAAAATATTCATAAAACAGTGTACTTTGACTGAAAATGTTAACTGAAAGCATTTCAGGAATAGAAACTGTACAGGTGTTCTATTTTATAAAAATCACTAGTATAATTAAAATATTAATTAAACATATCTGAACTCACATTCCGATTAATACCTAAATATTAATATATTAATCATAAACAATATCTATATATTATTATGAATCAACATATTTAATACCAATATTGTATATATATCTATTAGGTCAAACAGGTACCATAAAAAATAATGACAATGATGATACATCAGAACTGGCATTGGGTCAAAGCCCTCCTCAGTAAAAATTTTGAAGTCTTTAAGTACCCATTCTAATAATCATTGATTCAAAATAAAAGGATAATGCATTTAACTCATAATAAATTAGAAATAAAGCAAAAAAATAAGTCTAGGAAAATATTGACAAAGAAAATAGTAAATTCTAAAAGTTAATCTACACAAAAGCACTTGAGTGCTAATTTAAATAAAACCAATTGATAAACCACATGTGAAATATTAAAATTTTAAAAGAGAAATATCCATATATTCTAAAAGCTAAGAAGATGGTAGAATTTTATTATATATTAACATAATAATTTTTTTAAAATGGGTGATTTTCTGGAAAATTTTAAATTGCAAAGTTTTTTGTAGAATAGTTGAAAAAGTGAAGAAAGTGAAAAAAATGTTAAAATAGTCTATAAGAAATTTAGTTATATCTATGCAGGGACATATTATGATTATCCGAGTACTAATCACTGGAAATTTCTTAATTTATCTTACAATGCAAGAACAATCTAATATCTAATCCAAAAAAAAAAGCAAACAAATCAATTTACAGGTTACATTAACATGTAAATATAAATGTAGAAGTCATAAATGTGAACATTAGACATACCTCTACCTACATCTAAATCAACATCTAAACTATCTATACCTGGGGAAAATTGATATAAAATAGAGGATATTTAATATGTGTACCTAGATGAAATTAGACATATACATATGCCTTTGATACCATCACCACTATCAAGCTAATTAAATATAACCAAAACCTCCCAATATTTCAGTGTGTGTGTGTGTGTGTGTGTGTGTGTGTGTGCGAGCGTGCATGTGTGTGTGTAGGGTGTTTTGGAAGTAAGACTAATAAGCACAAAAATCTACTCTCTTAAAGTATTTCATAATGCACTGACCTGCATTACCTATAGGAATTATGTTGTACAACATACTCTAGAATTTTATTCATCAAATTCCCCCCTTCCATATAGGGAATCCCTATTTTATTATTTGCCTAGAAGAGTTAAATGATTTTATGTCCCTCTTACACATAGAGCTATATGATGTTTGTTCCTTTTGGAACTGACAAATTTCATTTAGTATAGTGGCTTGTTGCTAGATATAAGCAAACCCCACTACTCTCCACTGATCACTCCTTGGTTTTAAGATGCTGGGTTGATTTAGGGAATCAGTTGTAAATAACTTGTGTCTTTCTCTTTTTTCTTCTCTGAATCTCTCTCTTTTTGTTTGTTTTTGTTTTATTTTTTGTTTGGGGGCCACATCTGGCAGTGCTCCAGGATTACTTCTGGATTTGTGTTCAGAAATTACTCCTGTCAGGCTCTGGGACCATATGGAATTCTGGGGATAAAACCCAGGTGGGCCAAGTGCCAGACAAACGTCCTACTTGTTGTGCGTTTGTTGTCTCCTTTTTGACTCTCTTCCTACTCTTCAAATTTCCACTTGAATGTTTTAAATGTACCAGAAATGACATAGCCCAAGAAATCCTAAATGACACCTTCCCTCTCTCCTATCTCAGTCTCATTAGGATTTTAGGCCTGTGCACCCCATGGCCCTTTTATGCTGTGTAACTTCCAAGATTTTAAACTAGAACATCTACTTTTCCAAAGTTTCTTGATGACAAGCCAAGTACTCTGTCTTTACTTCCATGTCACAGTAGACTTGTCTATCCAATATTTCAGAAGGAGAGAAGTGTCCAAACTAAAAGGTGAACCTGATTTCAGTGGACCAATAAAAAAAAAAATACAAAAAGCCTTACAGAGAAAAGGGGTTTCTCCTGACATCGCTTCCTTTTTCCTTTATGTCCCTCCAGGGAGAACTTTGCTGCTTCATTACTTCCCTTTCCACCTATCCTCAACACATGCACTTTGGCTCAGAAAAATAGGACACCCCACAAAACCCTGTACTTAAAAAGAAATAGAATTGACCATGTGAATTTTGTTACCATCCAAACATTTCCTCATGTGTGATATTGTCTCTTCGTCTCTTATAGGGGGTGGGTCTCTTTTCTGGGTTTATTTTTAGTTCACTCCCTTATGATTTGATCAAATCTTTCTGACCTGTTATGAATATTTGATTGAACCACAAGTGAATCTTCTGTGATTTTAGTTAAAATATGATCTCTAAAGGGCATCTTGAAACATAATAATCTTTTTTTTTTTTTTTTTTTTTTTTTAGTTTTTGGGTCACACCCGGCGGTTCTCAGGGGTTACTGCTGGCAGGCACGGGGGACCATATGGGACACCGGGATTTGAACCAACCACCTTTGGTCCTGGATCGGCTGCTTGCAAGGCAAACACCACTGTGCTATCTCTCCGGGCCCAATAATCTTTTTTTTTTTTTTTTTTTTGGTTTTTGGGCCACACCTGGTGGTGCTCAGGGGTTACTCCTGGCTGTCTGCTCAGAAATAGCTCCTTGCAGGCACAGGGGACCATATGGGACACCAGGATTCGAACCAACCACCTTTGGTCCTGGATCTGCTGCTTGCAAGGCAAACACCGCTGTGCTATCTCTCCGGGGAAACATAATAATCTTAAAGGCTGGTCCAATAGTTTTTTTTTTTCTTTGCTTTGTTTTTGGGTTACACCCAACAGTGAACAGTTCTCAGGAGTTACTCCTTGCTCTGAGCTCAGAAATTGCTCCTGGCAGGCTTAGGAGACCATATGGGATGCTGGGGGAATCAAATCTGGGTCAGCCACATGCAAGGCAAATGTCCTACCCACTGTGCTATTGCTCTGGCTCCCAATAGTATTTTGGATAGAGTAAGACAGACATAAAAAATTGAATCCATTCATGATGACATAAATGAGTAGTAACCTTATTTTCTGAAGGCCGAATAACTGTTCCATTGCACATATATAACACACTTTAAGAATTCATATCTCTATTGGGTTGTTAACATATTTTGGTGTGTTATCATGGCTAAATATATCATGACTAACACATTGTGACTTAATGGCCTAAAGAATACAAAGTGGAACATAAATCCCTTTGATATTTGTTTCATAATTTTGGATAAATTCCCATGAGGGGGTTACTAGACCACATAGGGTTTCTATTTTGAGTATTCTTTAAAATTTTCATTATTTTAGTTAAAACTTATTACAGCTATGTAAAAATGGTCTTTAAATAAAGTGATTTATAATGAAAAATATTACAATATCTGGGGAGCAATATTTTTAATATAATTTACAACATAGCTAGCTTAGTTGATTATACATTTGTTTTCAGGTAAGTGGGAGTGAAATTGTTAAAAAAGAAAAGAAATAAGAGAGGGACCGGAGAGATAGCATGGAGGTAAGGCATTTGCCTTTCATGCAGAAGGTCATTGGTTCAAATCCTGGTATCCCATATTGTTCCCCGCACCTGCCAGGAGTAACCCCTGAGCGTTACTGGGTGTGATCCCCCCCAAAAAAAAACAAAAGAAAAGAAGAAATAAAAAGAATACAACAAGAAATTTTGTGAAAGTGATTGTATATTGCAATGAGATCATTAAATCATTGTCAGAAGGTTTAGTAAATTCTTTTTTTGTGTAAGTTTAGGTATTTATTTCTTTTTTTTAATATAATTTTTTATTTTGATCATCGTGGCTTACATATTGTTGACAATATTATTTTAGGTACATATTTACATAAAATCAAGGGGGATTCCCATCACCAGATTGTCTTCCTTATACCTCCATTTTTGTCCTCCCTCCCATTTCCTCTTCCCTCACCCTCAGGGTGGCTAGAATATGTGGTCCCCTCTGTATCTGGCCCATTACTTAGTAGTCTTGCACCTGTTTGGTCTTGATGTCTCCCTTATTTCCCACTCTAACTGGAGGCGGGACTAGCTAGTTCAAGATGCATGGTTTTGTTTGAAAAAGAGAAAAGCAATAAGCTGGGGTAAGAAACTAATATGCCGAAAATGGGCGGAATCCTTCTAGGGGCTCTCATCAACGCTTTGAGAGATGAAGGAGATAAAGAAGGTGAAACACTCCACCAGTACCAAAAGAAGTGTCAAATATCCAGTGAGGATTCCAGCTATATCGATTAGCACCACAAAAAAACAAGCAAACAAAAACAAAACAAAACAAAGAGAAACAGACAAACAAAAACAAAAACAAATCAAAACGAAAAACGCCATGGTCTTGAAATAAGAAACATGGCATAGCACATAAAGAGAGAAAAGAAAAGAAGAGAAAAAAATAAGTATAACTGGGGACAACAATTTCAATAATCACACCCAAACAGAGAAATCAACCAAAGATAGGTAGGTAAATAAAAATAATAATAATAATAATAATAAATGAAGATAAAAAATAATATATATAAAAAATTACCGAGGTTTTGTGCTTTTTGTATTTTTGTTTTTTCCCTCCTGCCCTGGCACAGTAGATATTGGGGTCATTCGAAGAGGAATTCACTTGGCCTAAGAAATATGGGATTTCTCCGTCCTTGGAGTATATTGTCATGGGATCAACTATAGACTCTGTTCAGGATCATTTATTCTCCCGGTGGTGCTTTTGTGGTGTGTGGAAGATTTCTGCCCTGTCCTGGGTGATACAATCAGACCTCTGTGTCTAGAGGTCTCAGTATCTGCACGGATCCTGAGGTGGGACTTATGATGAAGTCAGTCTTTGTGGTTCTAGAGGTTCTGTTCCCTCAGTGTCATTTTAATTCATCTTCTGTGGTTGGAGATCTTGGTCTTTGTGTTGAACCTGGGATGGCACCTAGGATAGCGTCTTTCTTTGTGCTTCCAGAAGCCCCATTCCGTTACAATTGTCTCTGCCAGACCTTTGGAACTGGGGATCATAATTATTGTGCAGGTCATAGTTCAAACCCTAAACTAGGGCTTTTTTATTGGTCCCAAGATATATACAGTCTGGTCATGGTTATAGCAGCCAGTCATCTATAAATCGCGATCTTGGCTTCTGGACCTACCAAAGGGTGACAAGTCTTCTGGTTTTGTCTTGTCATTAGCTGGTAAGGTAGGCTGATCTGTTCTAAGGTCAAGTTGTTCACATTTTCCTCGTTGTCAGGATATCATGTTAGAGCTGGTCCTTGTTGGTGACCCCACAGTATTAAGGCTGTCCCGGCTGGGATTTGTTTCTTGTAGCTGTTGTGAAGAACTGTGCCGTTTCTATGTCTGGGGTCCAGGGTTCAAGGCTGGATGACTGGTATCTAATCACCTGAGGTCTAAGTTGATTCCACATGACATATTTTCAGGGTAGGAGATATCCCTGTATTGTAAACAACTATGAGTTCCATTCTGTTTGCTTTTTTCCTGAACATTAGAGAGATTCAGATACACATTGACATTTAAATAAATTGATGGTTCCTACAGGGATGACAGCATTAAAAAAATGGAATTGTCACTCAGTCAGGAATTCTAAGCTTTATTATGAATACTGCAGGTTTTGTGGGACATGTTTTGGGTTAGCCACGTTTTCTAGAAATATAAGAAGGTAGAGAAAAGGTGCCTGCACTTACTTCCTCCCCCACCCAAAAAGAAAGTCATGGTGATATCTGCCCAAATACTGTCATACTTGGAGTTTTAGTCATATTGATGTTGAGGAGTGGAGAAGCAGAGCCATTGGTGAAGAATCAATGTGGGTGACGGGAGCAGTAGGAGTGGTTTCAGCAGGGTGAGGACTTGGTCCACTCTCTCCCAGTTTTCAGCTGTATGACTGAGATAGTCACGATTTTTCATGGCTTGGCTTATATCTATTTCAAGAATAGAGTGAGTCTATGGAACTGGTCAAATGCAGACATGACAACTGCATTTGTGTCTATTTTTGAGTCTTGAGGAACTTACATACATTTTTCCATGGTGACTACTCTACTCTGCATTCCCACCATTAGTCTGAGAAGGTTCCAGTTTTTGCATGTCCCTTGCAAAATAGGCTTAAATATAGATCCATCTTAAGAGATGTGAGGTGATAGCTTATTATGGTCTAGTCTGCATTTCCTTGTTAATGAGTGAAGCTGGGTACATTTTTAAAATTTTGTATCTTCTTTAAAGAACATCTATTCAGGTAATTTACTTAATTTTTATTCATGTCTTTTTTGTTATGGGTGGAATGTGGTCACTCTCCAGATTCAAAGGCCTGGCATTTGTATGATCCTAAATAAAGGATATTTTTTAAGAGACCTGTGTACTGACAAAGCTAAATTTTTTATTGAAAAAAAAAAGACTTGCAGGCTCGAGTTTTTAAGGGACATTCTGCCTCACAGGTGGCCACAGGTTCAGTCTTTTTGATTGTGACTATATTTGGGCTCTTTGCAGAGATACACATCCTATCATCAAGATGAATTCTGACACTGGAAGCAAGACCTAATAGAGGATGTCCTTTGCTTGCATCTCTTCTAGCTTTGCTCTGATGGTCTTAACTGTGACTGCTTGTTTCTTATTTTGTGTAATAATATTTTGGTATCACTGGCTTTAGGAAACAACAATATCACTGGTCATAGCTTCCAGTATAGTCATGCAAATTTGGGAATGATTGTCATTTACCCCCCCTGCTCCTGCCACTCATGCCCAGCTTGGCCTGGAATGTGTGTGGTATGTTTATTTGGGCCCCACCTTGTATTGGAGCTCCAACATCAAATTGGGGAAAGAAAATGGATTATTTATTTCTTTTATTTGGCTACTAAAGTCTAGGAGATCTTTAGATTTTTTGATTATTAATCTTTACCAAATACATAATTTTCTTTCCTACCCTACAGGGTGTCTTTTTACTCTATTGTTTATTTCCTTTCCTATGCCGGGCCTTTATTTTTATGCAATCACACCTGTTTGATTTTTATTTAATTTCCAGAGCTTTTGGTGCTAAAACTAAGGAAATCATTGTCAAGGAGATTTCAGCTAGAATAATAGCACAGCATTTGCCTTGCATGTGTCTGTGATTTCTGGCATCCCATATGGTCTCCTGAGTCCACCAGGAGTGGTTTCTGAGTGCAGAACCAGGAGTAATCCCTGAGTACTACCGGGTGTTGCCCAACCTTCCACAGATTTTACTTTATTATTTTTAAAGGAATTTTGTTCTTTTAGACCCTTATGTTTAAATCTTTTGTCCCTTTGAGTTGATTTTTGTATGTAGTATAATTAGGGGTAGATATTATTTTGTTATTATTTCATATATAAAAATAGGCTTTGCTGAGGATTTGAAGAAAAGGGAACTTTATTGTTGGGAGAATGAAGTTTGGTGCTGACCTGTGGAAAATGGTATAGAGATATCTTAAAAATCTAAATGGATGGGAAGGAATATTAGCACAGCTGATAAGGCATTTGCTTTGTACATAGCTGACCTGGGTTTGATCCCTGAGTCTGCCAGGAATAATTTCTGAGCATAGCCAGGGTTAACCCCTAAGTGTCAGTGGTTGTGCTCCCCCAAATCTAACTGGAAATTTCTTTTGGTTAAGCAAAATAAGTCCAAGACTTATCAAAAAGTTTTAATTCAAAACTATATGTGTCCCAATGTGCACAGATACAATTTGCCATAACTAAAATATTAAATTTTTTTTAATTTTTTTTTTTTGGTTTTTGGGCCACACCCCGTGGTGCTCAGGGCTTACTCCTGGCTGTCTGCTCAGAAATAGCTCCTGGCAGGCACGGGGGACCATATGGGACACCGGGATTCGAACCAACCACCTTTGGTCCTGGGTCAGGTGCTTGCAAGGCAAACACCGCTGTGCTATATCTCCGGGCCAACTAAAATATTAGATCAGCTTAAATGTGCATGACAAGATAACTGACAATGAAGTTATGATATATTTACTCAACAGAAAGCTACTCTGCCATTAAAATGTGAGGAAGTAGGATTTCCCAACTGCCCATTTTTTGTTTTGGGGCCATACATAGCAGTGCTCAGGGCTTACTCTTGGCTTTGTGATTGGGGATTGCTCCAGGAGTGCTTGGAGAACCATACTGGATGCTAAGGATCAAATATGTGGTGAACAAATGCAAGGCAAGTACTCAACCAGTTATATAATTGCTCCAGTTTCAGATTTTCTTCTCTTATGCTTTGGTTAGAGCAGCTGCCATGCCTGACCTCTACAACCTCAGCAGGATCATATTTGCATTCTGACCCTCTGATTGCTCATTCAGTGTTCCAGGTCCCACAACCGCATCTTAACCTATAATTATGCTTTCTTTGGCCAGTACTCTATATTGGGCGACAGCTCTACTCATAGCATTTCACTCTGCACATGTTGATACTTCCTGTAACTAGGTGAGGGCTGAAAGGAAAGCTAAAGAGCATCACACAGCTAGATTTCTCAAGTTTAACAGAAGGGTGAACTACAGAGATTCACCCTCTGAGCATAACAAACAAGAAGGGGAAAGCACATTAAAACCCACCAATCTCAGGGATGAAGATAATAGCAGAGAAAGTTCCAATCAGCTCTGCAACCTCTCAGATAATGACTATAGACACATCTTGTTGATGATGTTTAATGAGCTTAGAAAGACTATACACAGGAATCAGAAATATTGAGCATAAATAAAAAACTATATCATAAAATAATAGAAATAAAGGGTAGAGAAGGTGAAATAAAAAACTCATTAGAAGGCCAGAGCAGCAGAATAATAGTGGCTAAGGAAAAAAAGCAGTGAACTCCAAGATGAAATGCTTCCTCTAGGAAACAAAAGAAGATGGAAGAAATTTGAAAAGAAAGAAAAAGTACATCAAAGAAATAATGAATTCAAGAATTATGAGTTCATAAGGAATTAATTCAAGAATCATTGGAGTCTCTGAGGAATAGGAAGGCAAATTTAACAAAGAATTTCTAGTCAAAGAAATCACAGAGAAGAATTTCCCAGAGTTTAGTAGTACATATACTTAGCTCGAAGGGTCCTGAAGGGTCACAGTAAAATCAGATACAAAAAAGAAAAGCTGTAAGCCACCTTGTATTCAGAATGACAAAAGCCTAAAAGACAGAGACAAAATATGAAAGCAGGAAGATTAAAGAAGCAACTAACATACAAAAGATCTCCCACAAAAGGCACAGCATATATGAAATAGAAAATGCTGGGACATAATTAAAACAAAACTCAAGTGTACACTTCACCAAGAATGCTCTATCTAGCTAGAGATTATCCAGATTTAAAGGAATTATACCGAGTTCTTGTGGGCAAACCACAGTTTAGGGAATTGTTCATTTTCGAAACTGAAGTTTTGCAAGGAACATTATAGGAGAGTCTTTAAAATACAGGATATGGGATTAATTGGATTGTGGGATTGATCTGATCCCACTCCATTCAGTATATGCCTTGTTACTCATTGGTTGAAAACATCTTTGAATATATTACCTTGGTTTGGTGTTTAGACCACCTAATCCCACCTCCAGGTGTGGTCTCTTCCTTCAGGATAAATACTAGGATTTTCAAAAAAACACTCTTCGATTTCTAGACTTTCAAGGAGCTTGCTACTTCTTAGGAGATGAAGGCTTCTTAAAATACCTGAATCCATTTCTCTCTCTCTCTCTCTCTCTCTCTCTCTCTCTCTCTCTCTCTCTCTCTCTCTCTCTCTCTCTCTCTCTCTCTCTCTCTCTCTCTGTGTGTGTGTGTGTGTGTGTGTGTATTATTTCCTAGATTGACATTTGCTTCTAGACCTCTTCTCTCCAATGTTTTGGTTTTAGAACCTGAGGATTAATCCTATGACAAGACTCACAAACACATACCTTATACAAAATGATACCAATAAATTCCTTCACCTCAATAATTTCACTCAATACAGTGGCCTGAACGCATCACTCAAGAACTCAAGAGACACACAGTGACAAGATGAATCAGAAAACTGAACCCAACTTTTTGCTGCCTATAAAAGATATATCTGAACAGTGAGAGTAAACAAGGCTCAAAGTTAAAGCTTAAAACCATCTTAGAAGCAAACGATGTTGAAGTGGCCATATTTAAAATTAATCAAAGTTTCATAGACAAGTAAAAACTTAGAAGCCAGTTTTGCAACAAAAACAGTAGAAGAGTTTCTTTGAAAAACAAGACAAACTTCTCAAAACTTCACCATTAAGTATGGCTTTCATTCATGAGCGTACAGTTGCCTGTTGCTAGATTAAGAAAGGTCTGTTTATGTCTAGCTTGTAAGAATTTTATAGTTTTAAAATAATGAATTAATGTTCCACTCATTTTGAATTTTATTTCTATGCCTAGAAATTGAGCTTCCATATGATCCTAGGAACAGACCCTCAGGGCCCAAAAACACAATGCAGAAAAGGCATCTGTACTCCTATGTTCATTGAAAGATATTTTCTTTAAGAGTACAAAAAGCAGTCAGGTTGCACCTAAGAGAGTTCCAGAACTTCCTGAGCAGGGTTGTATCACCTATTTTGTGAAACACTGATATATATGTATAACACACACACATATATATATGTATATATATACATATACACACCTGTGATGCCCATATTTGTATTACACTGCTGTAAATATTGTAGCTTTGTTTTCGAATGTCTATATGTAAAACATCTTGCAGTTTAAGAACTTAGAACTGTGCTGAAGTACAATTAATGCATACCACTGCACATACATTATGCACCACTAGTGTACAATTATGTACAATTAATGCATAATGTGCATTAGTGCAATAATCATGTATGACTAATGTATACCACTAAAGTATTCAAGATCCTCCACCACAGTCTCTGTATCACCTTCTTGATTGGCCTTATTTCCCTTCCTTCCTTTCCCCTACTGTTTGGTAGATTTTTTGGTATTCCAAGACTGCATGTTAGTCATTGTTCAGTATTGTCTATTTTCTTATTTTGTCTTTATATTCCACGAATGAGTGAGATCATTCAATATTTGGTTTTCTGCTTCTGATTTAATTTTCTTAATATGATACCTTCCCATTTCATTTACATTGCAACAAAATGCGTGATTCTATTTTTTTCTTATATTCTATAGTATATCACAATTTTTTTTAATCCATTCATCTGTTGAACATTTGGGTTGTTTTCAAATCCTGGTTATTATACTAAGGGCTGCAATGAACAGAGGTGTGCACCTATCTTTTTAACTTAATGTTTTTGTTTGGGGTAGATGTCAGTTAGATTATGTGGGATATATGGAATCATATTCTTACACTCTGGGGGAGAAATCTTCAAGTTCCTTTTCACAGAGGCTAAGCCAATATGAATGAAGCTTCCTTTTTCCTCATTTCCATCAACACTGGAATTTCTAGTTTTTCTGATATATGACATTCATTGGTGTGAGTTGTTTTGTTTTTATTTATATCCTTCAAATATTAAGTGGCAATGGGCATTTTTTCATATGCCCATTAACTATTAGTATGTCTTCTTTGGAGAAGTGTCGTCCATATGTTTTATTCAATATTTGAAGAGGATATTGTTTTGTTGTTGTTGTTGACCTTTGTGAGTGCTTTATATATCTTGGATATTAGTCCTTAGTTGACCTGTTTTGTGAAGATATTTTCTTTCATTAAGTAGTGTCTTAAATTTTTTTTTTGTTTTGAGGCCACACCCGTTTGATGCTCAGCATCTGGCTAAGCACTCAGAAATTGCCCCTGGCTTGGGGGGACCATATGGGACGCTGGGGGATCGAACTGTGGTCCGGTCCTTCCTTGGCTAGCGCTTGCAAGGCGGACACCTCACCTCTAGCGCCACCTCACTGGCCCTGTGTTTTAAAATTTTAGCCCACATTTATTTTGTCATGCATAAACCTCTTAATTTGATGCAGTCTCGTGTGTGTGTTTGTGTGTGTGTGTGTGTGTGTGTGCGTGCGTGCGTGTGTGTGTGTGTGTGTGTGTGTGTGTGGTCACACCTGGCAATGCTCAGGGACTTCTCTGACTCTGAGCTCAGGAATTGTTCCTGGTGGTGCTATGGGATGCAGAGGATTGAATCTCTGTCAGCTGTGTGCAAAACAATTGCCCTACCTGCTATACTATCCTGCCAGCCCTCATTTTTTAATCTTTATTTAAACACCGTGATTACAAACATGACTGTAATTGGGTTTTGGTCACAAAAAGAACATTCTCTTTCACTAGTGCAACATTGCCACCACCAATTCACCCCATATCCCGACACCCACACCCCCTGCCTGTATTCAACACAGGCATTCTACTTCTCTCACTCATTAATATTGTCATGGTAGTTGTTAGTGTTCTAACTGCACTCACCACTCCTTGAGGTGAGCTTCATATCATGGGCCAGTCCTGGTCCTCATCTCTGGGTATTATTACAATAATGTCTTTTATTTTTTTTAAACTCATAGATAATTGAAACTATTCTGTGTCTCTTTCTCCCTCTGACTTATTTCACTCAGCATAGTAGTTTTCATGTTCATTCATGTATAGGAAAATATCATGACTTCATCTCTCCTGGTTGCATAATAGTCTATTGTGTATATGTGCCACAGTTTATTTAGCCATTCATCTGTTGAAGGGCATCTTGGTTGTTTCCAGAGTCTTGCTATTGTAAATATCGCTGCAATGAATATAGGTGTGAGGAAAAGATTTTTGTATTTTGTTTTTGTGTTCCCAGGGTATATCCCTAGGAGTGGTATTACTGGATCATATGGGAGCTCAATTTCCAGTTTTTTGAAGAATCTCCATATTGTTTTCCATAAGGGTTGGACTAGGCGGCATTCCCACCAGTATTGAATGAGATTTCCTTTCTCCCCACATCCTTGCCAGCACTTATTATTCTTGGTCTTTGTGATGTGTGCCCCAACCCTCATTTTTTTTAAAAACTTTATTTATTGATTAATTGATTGATTGGTTGTTGGGACATACCCAGCAGCACTCAGAGGTCACTCTGGCTCTGCACTCAGATTACCCCTGGAAGGCTGGGTGCCTGGAATTGAACCGGGTCTCTCCCAGGTTTGCTGCAGGCAAGACAAATGCCCTACTGCTGTGCTCTCTGGGCCCCCCTCATTTGTTTATTTTTGTTTTTCTCTAAACATTTCTTATTTAGACACTTTGATTTACATAGTTTTTTTACCATAGGTTGTCTGGCACACACTGTTCCCATCTTCATCACATTCCTCCTTAGCTTATCCCATATTCTATTTCATCACTCCACACAACATTTTTAAGTTTAATTGTAGTAGTTATGGTAATCTTGGTTCTAGTGCTTTGGATATATGTAGATAATTCACTCTAAGACCGTAGAGAACAAAAATCTAGCAAAAAATTGAAAAAATTGAAAAAAAAATCTAGCAAATTTTTCTAGCAAAAATCATTGAAGATTCCTTTGCATTTCATTTCCTCAAGATTTTCACTTATAAATTACTCAATTCATTTGATTGATTCTGGTGTATTCTTTAAGTTTTTAATTCCCTACTTAACTTTTGTGAATGAAACTAGATATGATTCTAGTTTATTATTTAATATGTGGCTGTCCTATTGTCCTGTTGTATAAGAGACTTTCCTTGTTCTACTTTATGCACCCAGTCTCTTGGTTACAGATAAACTATCAATTTGGTGATTTTTTTTTGTTATTATTTTGGGCCACCTCTGGAGTCACTGTCGGTTTACTCTTGGCTCTGTGCTCAGGTTTCATTCATCATGACTCAGGAGTGATGCTGGGGATCAAACCTGGATTGGTTATGTGCCAGGTAAATATCCCACCCCTCATATTACTAGAAGCCCGAGCCCTATCAACTACACCCACATCTGACAGCAGCTGCTGCTATGTAAATGTCCAGCTTCACAGTTTTATGACTAATCTAGAACAGATGCCAACCAAATGAAATTCAGCTTATATGATTATTTTTTATTAAAACACCACGATTTACAAAGTTGTTTATAACAGGGTTGTTTTAATCATACAATATTCCATCTTTTTCTCACTTTATATGGTGTATTCTATTAAGTAATATACTGAATCATCCTTGAATCCCTGGGATAAAACCCACTTGATCATGGCATATGATCCTTTTGCTATATTTTTGGCTTTAGTTTGCTAAGAATTTGTTGAGGATCTTTACACCAGTGGCCACTATGGACATTAGTCTGTAGTTTTCTTTTTTAGTGATAGATCTGTCTGACTTTGCTATTTGTGTCATGTTGGCTTAATAGATATTAGGAAAGTTTGAATTGGGTTTATTAGGAAGCTATTAGGATGATTTTCTGTACCTTTGATATTTTGGAAGATTTTGAGGAGTATGTGCACCAAGCCTTTAAAATTTTAGTAGAATTCATTGGTGAAACAGTTTGTTCTAATAGAGATTTTTAATTATTGTTTTCTTACTTGTAATTGGTCTGTTAAGGTTTTCTACTTATACTTGATTCGATCTAGGGCAGCGATACAATTTTTCGAATTTGTTCATTCTAGATTTTCAGCATAGGAAGCATAGAATTGTTTATAGTACATGTTTATAATCTTTTGTATTTCTGAGTGTTGTGATTTCTCCTTTTATAATTTCCAATACAATTTATTTTGGGTTTCTTTAGTTTTACCACAAGTATAGGGAAAGATTTGTTAATTTTGTTTATTCTTAAAAATTACTTCTGATTTTATTTCTTTAAATTTAAATTCTTTAAATTGTTTTCTTGGTTTCTATGTTATTGGTTTCTGTTTTGAATTTTGTTGTTTCCTTTTCTTACTTTGATATTCATTTATTGTTCTTTTTCTAGTTTCCCATGCTATGAGGCTAGCTCATTGATTTGTCCGTTTTTCTTTTTTTCTGAGAAAAGTTTGTATTACTATGAACTTTCCTATAGTGATGCTATTGGGGTGCTTTATAGATTTTAAAATATTTTTATTCATTCTCACTTCTAAGATTTTTTTTTATTTTTGGACCAAGTCATGCGGTCTCAGGGGTTACTCCCAGCTCAACACTCAGAAATTACTCCTGGCAAGCTCTGGGAATCATATGGGATGTCTGGAATTGAACCCGGATCTATCTTGGGTCAGCCTTGTGCAAGGCAAATGCCCTATTGCTGTGCTATCTCTCAGGCCCCTAGGAATTGTTTTGTCTTTGATTATTTCTTTGATCCATTTTTTTTAATGGAATGTTGTTTAGCTTTCATTTGGTTTTTCCAACTTTCATTTTATGCTTTATTGCTTTCTACCTTTATGATTTGGTGTTCTATAAAGATACCTGATATGACCAGTGGTATGGTTATACTTGCGTCCATAGGAATTCTGGTATGTTTGTATGAGGGAGCTGGACTTGGGACTGGAATAAAGGTAATCACCCCATGACAAATGCTGAATGGGGTAGGCATCTGGTGGTGCCAGGGCTGTGGTCTGCCAGTGGCATATGAAAACTATTGGTATGGGACTGTGAAAACTCCATTTTGTTTGTTTGTTTTATTTTGGTCCACACCTGTTTGACGCTCAGGGGTTACTCCTGGCTATGTGCTCAGAAATCGCCCCTGGCTTGGGGGGAACCATATGGGATGCTGGGAGATGGGACCTCAGTCATTCCTAAGCTAGCGCTTGCAAGGCAGATGCCTTACCTCTAGCGCCACCTCTCAGGCCTGGTGGGAACTCATTAGATGTCTTATTCTAGATATTCAGTGTGGTTATCTGACTGACTGTATTTGATGCCTCTTTTACAGGTCAAATATTTATGAAGAATATGGATGCAAAATTCATCAACCTATTTCTAGCTATATTTGTATGTCTGTATAAATTTTCAACAGCCACATTGGAAGAACCACATATCAAGATAAAGTAAGATTTTATCCCTGGAATACAAGGATGGTTTAACATACATACTCAGTCAATATCATACAACACATTAATAGAATGAAAGATAAAAATAATGTAATTTTCAAGTTAAATGCAGAAAAATTATTTGATAAAATCTGGCACATATTCAAAAGCTACAATTTAAATATCAATTTAAATTTAAATAACCAATACAAAAAAGACTATATAGAAGTGACAACTAATAAACTCAGTAGTAAAATACTGAAGGGTTTTCCTTGAAGACAAACAAAATAAGGCCTTCCACTCTTGTCACTTGTATTAAATACAATATTTACTACAATAATATAATAATAATAATAATAATAATAACTGAAAGCATACTCTTACCAGAGAAAATACTAGTCTGGGAAAAGAAAGCATCCAAATTAGAAAGAAAGCAGTTGTAGTCTGAAGATAACATGGTCTTATATACAGAAAGCTTAAGACTTCACACACAAACCCATCAAAAGCAACAGATTTGCAGAAAGAAAAATCAACATACAAAAATAATTTGCATTCTATACACTAAAATTAATATCTACAAAGAAAATGAGAGGAGATACTTTTGTAATATAAAATATTTTAATTTAGACATAATTTTTTAACTAAGGGGTGAGAGAATTTTATTAAAATCTGTAAAACACTGAAACATTGACAGAGATTAAAGCATCATCAGATAGAAATACATTCTGCATTTATGGATTAGAATAATAATAATTATTTTTTTAATTTTTTTTTTGGTTTTTGGGGTCACACCCTTTTGATGCTCAGGGTTTACTCCTGGCTAAGTGCTCAGAAATTGCCCCTGGCTTGGGGGGACCATATGGGACGCCGGGGGATTGAACCGCAGTCCTTCCTTAGCTAGCGCTTGCAAGGCAGACACCTGACCTCTAGCGCCATCTCACCGGCCCCAAAGAATAATTATTAAAGTTATTAGCCAAGATGATATACAAATTCATGGCAATCAACCAAAATTTTAATGCCATCTCAATATAATTAGAAAAAACTTAATATTCATAAGGAACCACAGATAGTTAAATTAAATTAAATTAACCATCAGATAGTTAAATTGATCTTGAGAAAAAAGAACACTATCTCATATTAAATATGGAGTGGATATGTGACGTTGCTTTGTGTGAGGCCCTGATTTGCCATCCAGCACTGGATAGACCTAGGAGCACTTTTGGGAGCAATTCCTAAACACTTAAACAGGAGTAGCTCCTGAGAACTGGGTGTGGTTCCAAACCATTCTTTCTCAACAGTCCCCCCCTTTCTCTCTCTCTCTCAGAGATACTCATTCATATCATGTATAAGTAAATGCCCAATTTATTATTGTATAATTGCTCAGGCCCTAGCATTTTCTGTTTTTGGGCCACACCCATTTGACGCTCAGGTGTTACTCCTGGCTATGCACTCAGAAATTGTCCCTGGCTTGGGGGGACCATATGGGATGCCGGGGGATAGAACCGCAGTCCTTCCTTGGCTAGCGCTTGCAAGGCAGACACCTTACCTCTAGCGCCACCTTCCCGGCCCCAGGCCCTAGCATTTTCAATAATGAATTAACATTTCATTTACACAAAATAAAGTATTTCAAGAAAAAAAATGATATAGAAAATAATTTAACAAACAAGTGTGTATGTATGTTTTTAACACCCATAAATCACATGCAAAAATAGATACATTAACTGACAACGAAATTTCTGAAAATTCTAAAATGTAATTAGACCATATTGCAATCATTCACTGACCAAATAATAAAATAACAACCAAAGGAGAGAGGAAATAAATCTTCATATTCATAAATATAAAAACCCATACAAAGTCTTGTGTTTATAAAGAAATAAAAAGTACAAATTACCAATAATTTATAAATAAGCACTAGAGCATTAAATATTAAAATCTGTGAGATGTTGCTAAAGCAGCAATCAGAGGAAAATTTATGGACTCAAATGCATGCATTAGAAAATGAAAGAAATTGGAATCAAATGGACCAAATATAATATCAGAAAACTAGAAAAAAAGAACAAAATATATCAATCTCCAGAAACTATAAGAAATTAATAAAGATAACATTGACACTAATAAATGAGAAAGAACAAGAAAGTCATTAGAATTAATAAAATGTGTATCAAACTTTATAAAAATGAGGATTATAAATTATCTAGAGAAATATAATTACAAATAAACAATGAATGAATTTTAAATGATACTTTCCTTATGTTAATAACTAAAAATGTATATGAAATGCATGGTTTTATTTAAAACATACCTTGGAAAATCAAGAAGTCTTAGAAAATTTCAATGTGATAATTTCTATAAACTAGAAAGCTGATCCAATCTCTTCTAAGGCCATAAGATCTTAAAATTTAATTCTAGCATATCTTCCAAAACTATACTATTTAAAATTAGATGCTACTTAACTAATTCTAATTATAAGCCCATTATATTTTTGATATTAAAATAATAGTATGTCAATGTATTTTTAAAAATCACTCTTTAAGGCAAATACAAACAACCCACATACTCATACATTAAAAAAATCCCAACTTTTATTATCAGGGTAAAGGCACCAAATAGAAGTCTGTGACAGTGTCTGGAGCAATAGTGCAATCATTGGCAATACTTCTCTCTTCGATGAATGAATACTGTATTGGAGGTCCTTGCTAATGGTACATAACGAGAAAGAATTTGAAAGACACATGAGTATTGAAAAGAAAGAAATGATAGTGTGAGTAATATCATCGGTCTAAAAAATATCATTACTATTAATATATTTCGCTGTCCCTTATCATTTATGAGTTCCCAAACTCTCTCACCAGCTGCTCTGGTTTCTGGATTGCTTTAGTTAGGAGAGGTCCAAGTACGAGCAGCCAGCCAAGCAAGCAAAACGTGGTAGTCTCTTGCCTCATCCCACAGACCAAAAAGCCAAACGAGTTTGGGAGTTTTCACATTTTAATGATTTCTGCTACCCCAGTTTACCTTATTAAGACAGGGCACCAAAGCTAGTCCTATGTCACTATGTTACTGTTTGGAGATGAGAGGCCTTAAAAACCCTTTACTACTGTGCCACTTGAGTTGTGGGTGATCTTGATTTCTTCAACTCAAACATTTGCTACCTTTGACTTGAATTTTTGACCTTTGACCTTTGACTCGACTGCTTTCATAAGATCAATTGCTGCATAACATTTTTTTCTCACGGAGCAAGAATCCACCAGCCATGGAAAATATCCTGCTGACAACAGTGTCATTTTATTTTTAGTGAAGCACCCTAAAAGATGCAAAATATCAGTTAAGAAACCATTAAAACTAATAAGAAAATACTATTATAAAGCGGGCCAATACAAGATAAATGTATACAAACAAATAGCTTTGGCACATCAGTATTATAAAAATAAATAGGAATATTGCTCAATTTACATGGCAATATAAATATCTAGGCATAACCATCAGATTTGTGAGGAGCATAATAGATCTGAATAGCATAAAATAAGACTTGTATCTATAGGTCTTATTTTGGGATGAGAGTGCTTATAATAGAAAAGGTATATGCTTCCCTATAATTCATTATCTAACAATATTTGTATGGAAGTTGTCAAGTTACTATAAAGTCAACAGAGAAAACAAATGTGTGAGAAAAACCAAGACAATTTAAAAGACAAACAAGAGGCATACTTGCTTTACTAAATATATAGGCATACAATAAACTAAAATACACATTGAGACATACTACGAATTTAAATATTAAGACATACTATAGAGTTAAAGACATACTAAAGATTAAAATATTGGTACTAAAATTTTAACTAGTACAGACCAATCAGTTTAGAAACAGACTTGTATATATTGGTTTGCAAAAATTGACATTTTATGTTAGTGTTAGGAAGGAGAAAGGAAAAATGGATGTTTCAATAAATTTTGAAAAATTAGTTTCCAGTGGGAAAGGTAAGAATATTTTAATATCATAATGTTCACCAAATTAAATTTCAGATGTATTCAAGAGTTAAATTTAAACAAGAATAATATAGTGAAAGAAATATCATACTTGCATTTGTACCTAATCTGCAAAGGAAAATATAAATTCATAGAGAATTTTTGATATGTTTATACAGAATTTATACAGAAGCTTTGATATAATAAAAGACACCATAAATGAGATGATACATGATAGTGAGGCATTATTTTCTACATTTGCATTAGTAAGAAATTAATATTCAGAACAAATACGAACATTTATAAGTTAAAAAATGAAAAAATCGGGGCTGTAGTGGTAGCACAGCAGTAGAGCATTTGCTTTGCACACTGCTGACCCAGGACAGACCTGGGTTCGATCCCCAGAATCCCATACAGTCCCCCAAGCCAGGAGTGATTTCTGGGTGCATAGCCAGGAGTAAGCCCTGAGCATCACTAAGTATGCCTCCCCAATTATTATATTAAAAGTAAAATTATAGAAATACAAATAAGCAATTGATAAAGAGAAGAGAAATATATAAAACAGTACTCAACTTCATTAAAAGTAAGGGGTATCAAAATTAATGGGCACAGAAATCTCTTTTTTTATTTTTACCCAGAATATGGGTTAATGTAGGGGATGATAATAAAAACTCTAGGATTTTGCTTGAGAATAAATTAAGCCAGAAAAAGCACACATATAAAATACCACAATTTTGCTTTTTTTAATTTTTAAGTTTTTATTGAGACCAATGTGACTTACAAGACTTTCACAGTGATATTTAAGGTACATAGTGGCAGTGTATAAGGGCAGTTCTCACCACCAGTGTTGACCTCCCTCCACCATAGTTGCCAGCATGCATCCTGTACCTATACCCTTAGCCCCTCCTGGACTGCCTATTGTAGTTTGGGACTCTTTTTTTTGGTTAAAATTACATTTTAATATATTCTCCCACTACAAGAACAATATTCACAGAACACGATCAAATGTTGAAACTATAGAGCATAAGAAAAACATTTCTAAAATGTGCATGTAGTTATGTCTTAAAATAGTCTATAACATCTGTATTATTCTATCTTGTAACTTTTCTTTTTTTTAAATTTTATTAAAACACCTTGATTACAAACATGATTATGGTTGGGTTTTAGTCTTGTAAGGAACAACCCCCATCACCAGTACAACATTTCCAACACCAGTGTCCCAAATCTCCCTCCTTCCCACCCACCCCTTCCTGTACTCTAGACAGGCTTTCTACTCATTGTTAGGATAGTTCACAATGTAGTTATTTCTCTAACTAAACTCATCACTCTGTGGTGAGCTTCATGTGGTGAGCTGTAACTTCCAGCCCTCCTCTCTTTTGTCTCTGAAAATTATTATTGCAAGAATGTCTTTCATTTTTCTTAAAACCCATAGATGAGTGAGACAATTCTGCATCTTTCTCTCTCTCTGACTTATTTCACTCAGCATAATAGATTTCATGTACATTCATGTATAGGAAAATTTCATTACTTAATTTCTTCTGACAGCTGCGTAGTATTCCATTGTGTATATGTACCACAGTTTCCTTAGCCATTCATCTGTTGAAGGGCATCTTGGTTGTATCCAGAGTCTTGCTATGGTAAAAAGTGCTGTAATGGAGATAGGTGTAAGGAAGGGATTTTTGTATTGTATCTTGATTCATCTGTAATTGTCTTTGGGTTGGGTATTTAGGTCTAATTATTTTTTATTTCCACTCAATTTGGCTCATGAGACCACTTTGCCTCTGGTACCATCCACTTTTTTTATTTGTAGGAAGCCATAGAAATATCAGGACAAACAAAATGATTCATGTTCTTTGGTTCTGTTAAGAAAAGAAAAACCTGGGGTCGGAGAGATAGCATGGAGGTAAGGTGTTTGCCTTTCATGCAGAAGGTCATCTGTTCGAATCCCGGCATCCCATATGGTCCCTTGTGCCTGCCAGTAGCAATTTCTGAGCATGGAGCCAGGAGTAACCCCTGAGCACTGCCGGGTGTGACCCAAAAACCACACACACAAAAAAAAAAGAAGAAGAAAAGAAAAACCTGGTGGAAGCCCCTATCTAGATGCTATAAATATAAATTTAAAAGAAGAAAAAAGCAAAAGAAAGAAAAAGAGGGGCCGGAGCAGTGCTGCAGTCATTAGGGCGTTTGCCACTAGTGTTCAAAGACTATTGGAAAACGCTCTGCTCTGGGATCATTCCCAATATGCTTAAGGGATTATGTATTGCCATATATCTTGACCCTCCAGCATGTAAAGCATGCACTTAGCCCATTGAGCTATCTCTTGGAAGCTAGTCCAGATACTTTTAAGTGGAATTTAGCATTATTTTTGGAAATTAAATGAACAAAGTATATAACCAATAGTATCTGGGAGAAATATTAAATATATTCTTTGCTTCTTTGTTGATGATAAAATTTTGTATTGATTAGATGCATAAATTGGGAAAACTGCAATTTATATGAATTGATATAGACAACCAACATATTCTTATGTGTGAAAAAAATAGATTGTAGTACAATATAGGTATAATGATCTCAACCCCCTAAATCTTTCAGAAGAAAATCATGCATTTTATTTTCACTGACATGTACACAGAGGTATTGGGAGACACCAGGACATGATGAATGTTATGTTTAGATTCCCTAGGATTTAAATCTTTATTTGCCTCTTAGGAATCACAGAGTAGGTTCTCCCTATCTCCTTTCTGTTTTAATTTTCTGTCTCCTTTTTTGAGGGGCCAGAACATTTGGCAGTGTTCAGGGCTCTGAGATTACTGGCTCTGAGCTTAGGGATCACACTTGGTGGAACTCAAGGGACCATCTACAGTGCTGGAGATTGAACCCAGGTCAGCAGTTAACAAGGCAAGCGCCCTATCTATCATCATACTATCATTTTGGGCCTCAGTGTTATCTTTTGAAAAATAAAAAACTAGCATTTGCATTCACCCCATAAACTGCTGGAAAGGTTATACAAGTTAATAAATATAAATTACTCTGAGCCTCAACCACAAGTGGTAAACACCCTTAAGTGTCATTTATTTTTATTATGGAAAAACTCTGGGTTTTAAGTACCTTGAGTTTAGAGTATGTTACTTCTGATCACTAAATGCAATTGGAAGCTGAATGAAGATTAGATCAAGGAGAATTTTTATACTTTTAATTATTTAAGTTTTACTTCCACTCTTTTTTTTTGTTGTGGGCCATGAGTTACAGTATGGTTAATGATAGTTTCAAGCAAAGAACATTTCAGCTTCCCAACACCACACTCACCACTACAGTGCTCACTTCCCTCCGCCAATGTTGTCAGGACCAATACCACAGTGCTCTACCTGCCCTCCTCCCGTGTAAGTTCAGTTCTATAGACTATTGAACAGTTAGTTTTGGTCATTTATTGGGTTCTAGAATCAATTCAGATATTCTCTACTCCTTTCCTCACTGCCCTGGTACCATCAATGTGTGTGTGTGTGTGTGTGTGTGTGTGTGTGTGTGTGTGTGTGTGTGTTATTTTTGAGCCACACCCAGAGGTGATCAGGACTTACTCCTGGTTCTATAAGTAGGAATTTCTAGTGGAGGAGTTTGGGGGACCATATTTGGTGCTGGGGATAGAACCTGGGTCAACTGTGTGCAAGGCTAGTGCACTACCTCTCTAATATTTACTCCAATCTCGAATCTCCAGTAATATTATCAACTGAAATTTTATTTACTGGTGTTTTGTTTAAATGATCTAAATATAATTACAATTTTATAAAATATTTTTTATTTGAAGCATTTTGATTTACAGAGATATTCATAATTAAGTTTTAGACATACACTGTTTCAACACCAATTCCACCATCAGTGTCAACCTTCTTCCACTAATGTTCCAAGAGTCCATCCATCCCTATACTCTGGAGCCAAGTGTGATCTAGTCATCTCCACCATATTATTGCATTTCCTTAGGCAATTATTCTAAATCCATATGTAATGGATAGCCTGTATTTATCTGCATTCTTCTGGCTTACTTCTAGCATAATGGCTTCTAGTTCCATCCAGGTTGCAGCAACCTCCATGATTGCATGATTTTTTAGAACTGTGTAGTATTCCTGAATGAATACTTACCACATCTTCAGGATCCACTTATCTGTTATTGGACATCTAGGTTGATTCCAAATCTTAACTATTATACTGAGTGCTGCAATGAATAACGATGTGCATATCCCTCTATACTCCTCCCATAATTATCATCTTCCCTATGTATTTCATTCTGGGGGAATGACATTTGTTCTTTAAGTGTGTCTATGCTAACTCAGAATAAACTTAGACTTCTTTAATTGTAACTAGTAGTTTCCTCTCATGAAAGATCTAAAATTGATTGAAACAGCAACCTCACAGTCACTCAGAAGATGTTATTTTATTTAGTCATCACTTTATTTAAAGTTGGCTGCCACTTGCTTGATTGATAACATTCATTCTCTTGTTATTTTTCTGTTTAAAGATTTTTATGTCCTCATTGGAATAGGTTTATTTTTCCAAATATCTGGCTATTTTTGGAAAACTCATCATCTTAGTAATTTGAAGCCTTAGTTAATTTTTTATGCTTTTTAATATAGTTCAATGAATTTTGTCAAATATATAGTTGTGTGCACAATACCCCAATATATACATCAATTTTATTGTTCCCAACTTCCTGTGTTCATCTCACTCACTTTTTGTCCCCTAGCCTGACAACCACCAATCTGTTCGCTGTCCCTATAGTTTTGCCTTTCCAGAATGTGCTATAAATAGAATTGCATATATATCCTTTTGAGTCTGACTTTATTCACTTAGCATAATGCTTTATTGTTTAATCCCTGTTATTGCATTACCAATAATTTCTTTGTTTTGCTAAATAAAGTTCCACTGTAGAAATATGTTTATTGATCTATGTACTAGCTGATAGACATTTGGGCTGTTTCCAGATTTGAGTGATTATGAGTAACTGGGATATCATTTTTATGAACATATGTATTCTTTTCTCTTGGGTAAATACCTAGGAATAGGATTGCTAAGTCATGTGGTAAGTATATGTTTAACTTTATGAGAAACTATCAAAATGTTTTCCAAGTGGTTATGCATTTTTAAAGCCCTTTTATTTCGAGATAATTATAGTTGTAAGAAATATCAGAGGTCAACTGCACCCATTACCCACTCTTTCTATTAGTAGGTGGATAGCATATTGCACACTGTAATATGATAGTCAGAAAAATGCTATTGAAGAAATTCAGAGATACACACAGCTCTACTGCAGGAACTCTGTTGTAGGCAGCCTGAGCCCTTCCAATCCAATCTCATTATGCTGCCATTTATTTTCATGAAATTATGTTTATTTCTACCCTTGCTTCCTTCTGTTGATCTTTTTGTGGTGACATTGTCTTGCACACATTGTGGTGCTCACATATTTTAGTTGTGGTGCTGGCTGGGATCATTCATCAGGTTGTGGTGTTGCCACACTTGGCTTAAATGCTCCTGGTGCATTGTTTACACCTTAGTTGTGCTCACACATATCCTCATCAGGGATCACACTCCTGACCCTGGTGCTTACACATCTTTTTGTTTTGTTTGCTTTGTTTTGGTTTTTGGGTCACATCCTGTGGTACTCAGAGATTACTCCTGGCTCTGTGCTCATAAATCGATCCTGGCAGCCTCGGGGGACCAAATGGGGTGCTGGGGATTGAATTCCGTATCATCCTGGGTTGGCCACATGCAAGGCAAACATCTTATCATTGTGCTATCACTCCAGCCCCTGCTCACACATTTTTTTGTTTGTTTTTGGGTCACACCTGGCAGTGCTCAGGGGTTACTCCTGGCTCTATGGCAGGTACAGGGGACCATATGGGATGCAGGGATTCGAACTACCGTCCTTCTGCATGAAAGGCAAATGCCTTACCTCCATGCTATCTCTCTGGCCCCTACACATCTTTTTAGTTATGCTGGCACCCTGGGACAAGTCACTATCCTTTGGTTGAGGTAATATATCCTAGAGATCTATCACAGTTGTCGTGAGCATTCCTTTAATTAATTAATATTTTAAAATAGAATGTTATATTATATCAAAATCACACATTGTAAAAAGTAAAATTGTCCACTAAGGAGACTGGAGAGATAATGTAGGAATTAAGATACTTATCTTCCATGATCCTGGTTTGATCCCTGGCACTACATGTTCTCACAAACAGGGGACCCAGGTTGAGCCCCTTTACAGTAGGCCTGAAGCAGTACTGGATCCTCAGGACTTTACTTTGATCACTCTCTGGTTGGCTGATAATTCCTGGGAGAGGGTCCCAGGGCTACTTAGGGTACACCCAAGATGTTCATTAAGAATTTGATATTTCCTAGCTTTTACTAAAATTTTAATTGCCGAGTTCTCATGGGAAAGAAATAGCTCATTCATTATTTTTCACTGCTGAATAATCTTTTACATTCTGAATATGAGAGAGTTAGTTTAATTGTTTATTTGTTGAAGGATGAATGACTATTTCTAGTATAATTATTTCAAATACAACTGCCATAAATACTCATGCATCAGTTTTTACTTGCACATGTTTTCCTTTTCTGAGTTGAATACCTGTGTGCAGCTGTTAGATCCAATGGTAATTCTGTATTTAACTTTTTAAGAAAAGTGTTTTTCAGAATGTCAGCATTCTGCATCCTCATTACCAATGTAAAATGCCGCAGTTTCTCTACATCTGCATCAACATTTAATATTGCTACTTATTTTCCTTTTGGATATATTTGGATATATTTGATATTTTGGCTTCATTTTGATAGGTGTGTGCTGACAGTTCATTTTAATTTGTAGCACTTTAATAATTTGTGGTGTAAACTGTCTTTTCAGGTCCTTATCTGCATTTTAGAAATTTTTTTCTGTGTCTTTCGTACTTTTTCTAATTTTCCTATTGTTTAGTCTTGCTAATTTTCTGTTCAGTAATTCTATCAGGCTTGCTGAAGACCCTAATTATAATTGCGGTTTATCTTTTTGACTTTTTCAGTTTATGTTTTATGTATTTGAATCTTTGTTGTTTGTTTATGTATGTATCTAAGTATGTTTATGAACATACTTAGACCGATTATGTATTACTGGTGTATTGATCCTCTTTGCTTCTAATGACTGCTTTGTTATAAAGTTCACTTTATTGGATATTAACGTACTCACATCTGACTTCTAGAAATTAATATTTTCATGCATCTCCATTCTTTTCTTTCTATGCAGGTACTTAAGGATTTCATCTTGATTTATTTATAGCTTTTTAAAACCTATATCAGTTTTATTTTATATTACATAGTACTTTTGAGTATATTATTTTTTATGGTTTTTTATTATGGTAGCTCAATATCAAGATGCAATCTATCACTGTCTTTGACAACCTCATTTTGCCATTTAGAGTGATGTGTGCAAAGTATGCTTAATTGAATGAAATCTTCTGTCTACAAAATCCACCTACTTAAATTTTTTTTCTTTTATTTAAACACTGGCCAGGAATATTTCCCACCACTAGATTTTTTGTTTGTTTGTTTGTTTTGTTTTGTTTTGTTTTGTTTTTGCTCTGCATTCAGGTATCTCTCCTGGTGACCTTGTGAAACTATTTTAGTGCTGGGGATAGAACCAGAGATGTCCATGCCAATGGCAAGTGCTTTACCAACTTTACTATCTTTTCAGTCCAATTCATTATTTTTTCCTCAGTGTATTGAGTTTTTTAAAAATGTATTTCCTTTTTATTTGAAGAATGTCATGAATAAATGAAAGTACTACATATATTTTTCATGTTCCTTTCGTTGACCATGCCTTTAAATGGGTTTACTGAGCTTATAATTCTCAATTATGCTTTCTCCCTCTCTAATACTTGAGAAATATGAGGCCACTTCCATCAGTTTCTACCATTTTAGGTGGGAAATTGGATATCTAATATTATCTTTAGGTGGCGTGTTATTTTTCTCCTGCTGCTTTTAACATTTTTATGTTTATTTTTATTTTTGTAATTTCAATATGCTGCTGAATTTGGGGGAGTATCTATTTTGATATTTCCTAACATTTTTGGATCTGTTGTCAAATCTTAGAAGTTTCAGCCATATTTCTTTTACTATTTCCTCAGTCCTACCCCTTTTCATTTTCTCAAGGTCACCAGTGCTGCTATTGACCAGACCTCCATGAATCTCTGTTCACTCTTTTAAAATATATTTTGTGACTACTGTTCAGACTGAGTAAATTCTTGTGGTTTGTCCTCAAGGTCACTGATTTTATTCTCTGTCATCTTTATTCAATATTGAGTATCCTCAAGTTTTTTTTATATCTTTTATGGCCTTTTCAGTTGTATAATTTCCATCCAGTTGTTTTGAATATGCTGCTTATTTAATGCAGTATTAAATATCTAAGATTTTATTTATTTATTAAGATATCTAAGATTTTGGGGCTGGAGAGATAGCATGGAGGTAGAGCTTTTGCCTTGCATGCAGAAGGACGGGTGGTTTGAATCCCAGCATCCCATATGGTCCCCCGTGCCTGCCAGGGGCGATTTCTGAGCACAGAGCCATTAGTAACCCCTGAGCACTGCTGGGTGTGACCCAAAACCCAATATATATATGATATCTAAGATTTTATTTGTTTTAAAATAATGTGATTGCTTGTTAGGTCATTTGCAAATTTCTTTCAGTTAATTTCAATACTGATTAATATCAATTTGATATTTAATTTAAATAAACATATTTTAAAATCTATGAATATTTTGGAATCTATAGATACTTTCTTTTTTAAGGAATCCTTAAAGGTGGACAGGTCAGTTCTCAACAAACTCAGTCTGATACTGTAGACTTGGTAGTTCTGTGCTTGAGATCCAGTGATACATAGGGCCACTGAGACCATATCCAGCAGTGCCAGGGTAAAGGCATGTGGTGCCAGAAATGAAATTCAGGGTCTTGTCCATACTAGTAATTGACTCTGTCCTTGAACCCAGATTCCCTTTATTCAGATAAATTGTGGTTTTTCAACAAGAGATAGTATGGTAATAATATTCACAGACAATAGAGATAAGGGTCAGGAGGACCAGCCCAGGATAGGAAGCTAGCCACAGAGTGGTGAATGAGGATAAAGTAGAGAAAAGTCTACTAGGACAATAATAGTTGGAATTGACCACTCTGGATAAGAACTTGGTGCTGAAAGTGAAGAAAGTGACACACTAGGCATCTCTCCATTAATAATAGGGCAAAGCACAGTGTCAAAAATGTGAATAGAGAGAGGAGTGTGAAAGAGAAAGAGAGAAAAAAAGGGGAGAAACAAATTGCTTGTCCTAGAGACAGGCGAGAGTGGGGGTAGGGGTGGCAGGGAAATGGGAGACAGATGGCAGAGGGGTGCACTGGTGTAGGATGGTGTATATTATATGAATGAAACTCAACAATCAACAGTTTTGTAATCACTGTGCTTAAATAAAAATAAAAAAAATAAATTGTGGGGCTGGAGAGATAGCATGGAGGTAAAGCATTTGCCTTGCATGCAGAAGGATGGTGGTTTGAATCCCGGCATCCCATATGGTCCCCCAAGCCTGCCAGGAGTGATTTCTGAGAGTAGAGCCAGGAGGAACCCCTGAGCACTGCTGGGTGTGACCCAAAAACCAAAAAAAAAAAATTGTGGTTTTCCTAATTCTTGGTCTGATATCTGACTTGATCATATCTTGAACATTTTTGGAAAAATAAATTCTTTAATTGAATCACCATGAGATGCACAGTTACAAAGTTATTCATGATTGAGTTTCAGTCAGATAATGTCCAACATCCTACACTAGTGCATGTTTCTAGCCTCCAACGTCCCCACTTTCTTCCTTTTTGCCCTCCCTTTGCCTTCTCTTCTGCTTACCTCTGTGACAAATGTTTTTCTTCTTCACCGTGGTTTGCAATATTTTTACTTAAGGGGTATCATATATATCTCTATCTTCTTTCAGCACTCACTTTTTGTTCAACTTAGGAATCTTAAACATTTTGGCATGTTAAGACATTGGGTTTTATTTAAGCATCTAGTCTAAGCAAGTGGTTACCTTGTTTAGGTTTGGCGTACAGAGTTTGGACTTGCTTTATTGAGTTATAATTCCTATGACAGGTTAATATTTGGAGACTGGGTTGTTAATTTGGGCTGCTTAGTCTATTCTGCTACTGGGATCTCATAGGCCCTTGCTGGTGCTTATTAAATAAGGGGAAAAAACCTTCTTAAGGTTGGATCTCTGGTGAAATTGTGTGTGTGTGAGAGAAAGAGAGAAAAAGAGAAGAAGAAGAAAGAAAAAAGAAGGGGAAAGGAAGAGGTGGGAGAGGGAAGAGGAAAGGAAAAAGGAGAGGAAGAGAAGAGAGGAGGGGAAGGTATATGAAAGAGAAAGAAGAGAGAAGAGAGAAAAAGAAAAGAGAGAAAAGAGCTATGCCTGCTCAGTGGCTCCCGACTGTGAGAAACTGTGAGTGTTGTTTGTGCGTGTTTTTTTTTTTTTTTTTTACTGTCCTTTCTCCTGAACCTCTCGGGAGTGGGCCGAAAGAGCCCAGAAAAATCGCTCTCCCAGAGGCTCATTCAAGCTGGGCCCGAATGCCAAGGAACTGCTTCCAATCGTGAAAACCGGCTATAAGGAAGCCGCTGAACTCTGCTGGAACTCTGATGCCAGTACCTATCTCTGACTGTCTCCTGTGCTGCGCTGCATTCTCAACCTAATTTTATCTTGTGTGTGGCTTCATCTGCGGATGGCTAGCCTTTCCTGGAGGTGAGTTGATACTCCCAGAAAGGGAGGAGCCAGATTCATTACGTGGCCACACACATCATTTAGCCAATGAATACAACCACAACTCGTAGAAAAACCCTCAATACAAGTGTGACAATGGGGAAACAACGCAGGCCAGCGCCAGACATAGAGAATGAAGATGGCAACTCTGATGACCGGAACATGGCCAACCAACTAGTCAATCTCAGATAAGGAGTTTAGAGTCAAAATATGGAAGATGTTCAAAGAACTCAAAGAAAGTATAGAAGAGAACACAAATAAGAATCAAGAGAATATGAAGATAGAAATCAGAAAACTCCAAACTGAAATTTCAGGTCAAATAACAAGTCTGAAAAACTCAGTAGATAAATTGAAGAAAAAAATGGATGAGCTTTCCCACAGGTTAACAGCAGCTGAGGCTAGAATTAGTACATTGGAAGGTGAGATGAATAACAAATCCATACAGCAGAAGAGATTGGAAAAAAGCCTTAAAGAAAATGATCAAACAATGGAAAAATTACTCAAAGAATAGGAACAGATGAAAATAGAAGTCTATGATAAGCTCAACAGAAACATCTTAAGAATCATTCGAGTCCCAGAGACCTAGGAAGAAAATCTCCAGGAAGAATCAACTGTCAAGAACATCATTAAAGAGAAACTACCAGAGCTAAAGAATACATGTGATCAAATCCTGCATGCCCGAAGACTACTAACTAAAAGAGACCCCAGAAAAAAAACACCCCAAGACACATCCTAGTCACAATGACGAATCCCACAGATAGAGACAGAATTCTGAAAGCAGCAAGATCGAAAAGAGAAATTATATACAAGGGAACATCCTTGAGATTTACCGCAGACATGTCATCAGAAACATTTAAGGCCAGAAGGCAGTGGTGGGACATAGTGACAAAACTCAATAAAATAAATGCTTTGCCTAGAATACTGCACCCAGCAAAACTCACTTTCAGGTTTGAAGGAACAATACATGGTTTCATAGACGAACAACAGCTCAGAAACTTTACAGACTCAAAACCAGTCTTAAAAAAAAAACTGAAAGACCTAGCTTAAGACAAGACTGACCAACAGACACACCCAACTTCGATATAAAGATGGCACTTAATCCCAGGACAATTCTTTCTCTCGATGTCAATGGACTAAATGCACCAGTTAAGAGACACAGAGTGGCTAAATGGATCAAAAAACTCAATCCAACCTTCTGCTGCCCACAAGAAAGGCTCCTGAATAGTCAGAACAAACATAGACTCAAAATAAAAGGCTGGAAGAAAATCATCCAAGCAAACAACACCCATTAAAAAGCTGGAGTGGCCATACTAATATCAGATGATGCAAACTTTATACTCAGGACTGTTGTAAGGGACAAAGATGGACATTTTGTATTAATCAAGGGATATGTACAGCAGGAAAAAAATCACTCTCCTAAACATATATGCACCAAATGAGGGGCCAGCAAAATATTTAATATAATTGTTGACAGATCTGAAAAATAATATCAATAACAACACAATAATTTTGGGAGACCTCAACATGGTATTGTCAACACTGGATGGGTTAACCAGACTGAAACCCAACAAGAATATACTAGACCTGAGAAGAAAAATGGAAGAGAGAGGACTAGTAGATATATATAGGACACTCCACCCCCAGAAACCTGGATACACATTCTTCTCTAATGTGCATAGGACATTATCCAGGATAAACTACATGTTAGCACATAAAACATACCTCTATAATATCAAGAGGATAGAAAATTTGCAGGCTACCTTCGCTGACCACAAGGCCATGAAATGTGAACTACAAAGGGACACAGAAGAAAAACTTTAATACCTGAAAGTTAAACAGCCTAAAACTGAATAAACAGTGGGTCCGAGATGAAATCAAAGAGGAAATCAAAACCTTCCTAAAAACAAATGACAATAGAGGCACAAACAATCAGAACCTATGGGACACAGCAAAAGTTGTACTGAGAGGAAAATTTATAGCTTTGCAAGCACACATCAGGAAAGAAGAAGGGGCATACCTGAATAGCTTAATGACTCAGCTCATAGAATTAGAAAGTGCTCAATAAAAGGAACAAAAAATAGGGAGACAGAAGGAAATAACAAAGCTGAGAGCAGAAATCAATGAAGTGGAAACCCAAAAAACAATCCGAAAGATCAATGAAAGCAAAAGTTGGTTTTTTGCAAAAAAAAAACAAGATTGATAGACCACAGGCAAAACTAACAAAGAAAGAGAGACAGAGAAAATTGATAACTCGTATTAGGAATGAAAAAGGAGAGATCACTACTGATATGGCAGAGATTCAAAGGGTAATCAGAAACTACTTTGAGAAATTCTATGTCACTAAAAATGAGAACCTGGAAGAAATGGATAAATTATTGGACACTTATAATCTTGACGGAAGAAGATGTAGTATATCTAAACACCCCCATCACTATTGAGAAAATTAAGACCATAATCAAATGTCTGCCCAAAAACAAAAGCCCAGGCCCAGATGGAATCTTTCAAGAGGAACTACTACCAATTCTGGCAAGACTCTTTCATGAAATCGAAAAAACAGGAACACTTCCAAATAGCTTTTATGAAGCCAACATCACCTTGATATCTAAACCCAACAGAGATGCTGCAAAACAAGAAAATTACAGACCAATATTGCTGATGAACACAGATGCAAAGATCCTCAACAAAATTATGGCAAACAGGATTCAATGCCTCATTAAGAAGATCATCCACTACAATCAAGTAGGCTTCATCCCAGGAATGCAAGGATGGTTTAACATCCGTAAACCTATCAACATAATACACAACATCAACAACAAGAAAAATAAAAAACCACATGATCATATCAATAGATGCAGAGAAAGCATTTTATAAGGTCCAACACCCATTCTTGATCAAAATTCTCAGCAAGATGGGAATGGAAGGAACCTTTCTCAATATAATTAAGGCCATCTACTACAAGCCAGTGGCAAATACTTTTCTCAATGGAGAAAAACTAAAATCCCTTCCTCTAAATTCTGGTACAAAACAAAGCTCTTCTCTCTCACCACTCCTATTCAACATAGCACTGGATGTACTTGCTATAGCGATTAGGCAAGAAAAAGATATTGAGGGAATCCAGATAGGAAAGGAAGAAGTCAAGCTCTCACTGTTTGCAGATGACATGATACTCTACTTAGAAAACCTTAAAGACTCTACTGAAAAGTTTCTAGAAATAATAAACTCATATAGCAATGTGGTAGGTTACAAAATAACACACAAAAATCAATGGCCTTTCTATACACCAATAATAATCGGGAGGAAATGGACATTGAAAAAACAACACCATTCATAATAGTGCCACCCAAACTCAAATATCTTGGAATCAATTAGACTAAAAATATGAAGGACCTATACAAAGAAAACTATAAAATTCTGCTCCATGAAATAAGAGAGGACATGTGAAAATGGAAACACATATCCTGCTCATGGATTGGCAGCATTAACATCATCAAAATGGCAATACTCTCCAAAGCATTGTACATATTTAATGTGATCCCTTTAAATATACCCATGACATTCTTCAAAAAGTGGATTAGGCACTTTTGAAATTCATTAGAAACAATAAACACCCTAGAATAGCTAAAGCAATCATTGGGAAAAAGAATAGGGGAGGAATTACTTTCCCCAACTTTAAACCTTACTATAAAGCAATAGTCATCAAAATAGCATGGTATTGGAATAAGGACAGGACCTCAGATTAGTGGAATAGGCTTGAATACTCAGAGAATGATGCCCAGATATGCAATCACCTAATTTTTGATAAAGGAGCAAGAAATCCTAAATGGAGCAAAGAAAGCCTCTTCAACAAGTGGTATTGGCACAACTGGCTAGCCACTTGCAAAAAATTGAACTTAGACCCCCGGTTAACATCATGTACAAACGTAAAATCCAAATGGATTAAAGACCTCGACATCAGACCCAAAACCATAAAATATGTAGAACAACACGTAGGCAAAACACTCCAGGACATTGAGATTACAGGCATTTTTAAGGAGGAAACTGCACTCTCCAAGCAAGTGAAAGCAGAGATTAACAGATGGGAATATATTAAGCTGAGAAGCTTCTGCACCTCAAAGGAAATAGTGCCCAGGATACAAGAGCCACGCACTGATTGGGAGAAACTATTCACCCAATACCCATCAGATAAGAGGCGAATATCCAAAATATACAAGTCACTGACAGAACTTTACAAAAAAAAATCTAATCCCAACAAAAAATGGGGAGAAGAAATGGACAGACACTTTGACAAAGAAGAAATACAAATGGCCAAAAGACACATGAAAAAATGCTCCACATCACTAATCATCAGAGAGTTGCAAATCAAAACAACTATGAGGTACCACCTCACACCACAGAGATTGGCACACATCACAAAGAATGAGAACAAGCAGTGTTGGAGGGGGTGTGGAGAGAAAGGAATTCTTATCGACTGCTGGTGGGAATGCTGTCTAGTTCAACCTTTATGGAATGCAATATGGAGATTGCTCCAAAAACTGGAAATTGAGCTCCCATATAATCCAGCTATATCACTCCTAGGACTATACCCTAGGAACACAAAAATACAATAGAAAAACCCCTTCCTTACACCTATATTCATTGCATCACTATTTACCATAGCAAGACTCTGGAAACAACCAAGATACCCTTCAACAAATGAATGGCTAAAGAAACTGTGGTACATATAAACAATGGAATATTATGCAACTGTCAGGAGAGATGAAGTCATGAAATTTTTCTATACATGGATGTACATGGAATTTATTATGCTGAGTGAAATAAGTCAGAGAGAGAGAAAGACGCAGAATGGTCTCACTCATCTATGGGTTTTAAGAAAAATGAAAGACATTCTTGCAATAATAATTTTCAGACACAAAAGAGAGGAGGGCTGGAAGTTACAGCTCACCTCATGAATCTCACCACAAACAGGGATAAGTTTAGAGAAATAACTACAATTTGAACTATCCGAACAATGAGAATGTATGAGGAAAATAGAAAGCCTGTCTAGAGTACAGGTGGGGATAGGGTGGGGAGGAGGGAGATTTGGGACATTGGAAATGGGATTGTTGCACTGGTGATGGGTGGTTTTATTTACATGACTGAAATCTAAACACAATCCTGTATGTTATCAAGGTGTTTAAATAATATATATGTACATATATATATATTTAAAAAAAGAGAGAAAAGAGGAGAGGTGAGGAGAGGAATGGAAAGGAGGGAAAGGGAGAAGAGGAGAAGGGAGAGAGGAGGTAGAGGAGAGGAGAGAAGAGAAAAGAAGAGTAGGGGAGAGGAGAGGAGAGGAGAGGAAGGGAGAAGAGAAGAGGAAAGAGTGTGGAAGAGGGAAGAGTATGGGGGTGGAGAATTGAGAGGAGGGGAGGGAGGGGGAGAGGAGCAGAGGGAAAAGGAGAGGAGAGGAAAAGAGAGAACCAAGCCCCAAGGAAGGCAGGGCCCAGAAAGCAAATTCCAGAAATTCACAAGAAGGGGGAACTTGGTCACTCATGGTCACATGATTCTAAGGTTTCTCTGGACGATGTTCTGGATGTTCTGTGAGGAGAATGTTTATTGGTTGGGACCACCATCCCTGATGAACCTGTCATCAGTGCTTTAGCTTTGTCCCTCAGTTAATTTTTACTCATTTGCCTTAAGTTACTCCCATGTGTTGTGTGTATGAAGGGCAGGATGGCTTGTCATAGTGAGGGGCATTCAGGCCTCCTGGCTCAGTCTTGCCTCTTGGGATTAGATCAACTCAGGAGTGTTTCTTCCCACTCAGGCCAAGATGTACTTCTCCCTCCCTGCTCTGATGTACCTGGCCATGAAAGGACCGGTTCAAGGTGATCCACTCAACTGCTTCAAATTCACCTTACACCTAGTTTTTGTAGGTGCTTTTGGGGTCCCACTACAGATACGAGTCCCAAGCCTGACTCTTCCCTGGTGTCCTTGTATTGTTCGCTGTATTTCTATGTCTGTCAGATCCCACCTCCCCTTTCTATTTCAGGGATTGTCGTGTATTCTACTGCCCAAAATATCCCTTTCTGTATTCAGAAGGATCCTATGTATAGATTGTCTATCAGTTTTCTATCCTTCATCAGAAATTTCCAAGGATTCTGAGAGTAGAAGTTTAGCTTTTCTCCTTCATCTAAATTTTTTGTGATCTCCTGCTCTCACATTTTTTTAGAATAAACATGCATTACTTTTATAATAAATAAAAAAACATTAGTCTATTAGGCTGTGGTAGACATATTTGTCCTCAGGGGAGTTCTAAGCCATGTCCCTTGCTGTTGAGCTGGATGTAGACACCACAAGGACACCTCAACTGTGGAAAGTTTCCTAAGTCTTATAGGAGGAGGAAATCCTTTTCCTTCTCAAACTGCCAGTGTTTGCAAAATGCTAACACTACACATTTAAGTGACATATAGATCAGAACGGGATCATAGCTTGATGGAATAAATTAAAGTAATTATATTCATTAGCATGATAAAAAATATGCAAACAAATGTTTATTAAATGCAACCATATATCAACTCCAAAGGCCTTGGCGTTGTTTATGTCTTTGTTGTTCTGGCATTTTGTCAAAGGTGGCCTGTCAGGCTGAACTTAATTGTCACTAATAGCGGGAGAGGGAGGAGAAACCAGCTGAATATGGTTTGGCTCTGGGAAGCTGGGGAGATTTTGGGATTTGTTTCTAGGACTCTTAAACTCAGAATCTTGGCCAGGAAGGCCCTAGAGAGGGCTGGGAAAGGAAATGTTTTTCCAGGATATTGGCCACCAGGTGGGTGTGAGAATGTTCACAGAAGATCCTAGAAACACCTTCTGCTGCCAGTACCCCACAAAATACCTATTCCTAAAAAGGAACCATTTATAGCAAGGTTGGGCGAAAGCATTTGTTTGTTCCTGAATCCCCGGGGACAGAGACAGGCTGGGCTCAGAGGGAGGCTGTTGGGCATCTGTGTTGGGTTCTTGCCGGGGAATCAGGCAGACTGCTGACAAGGCAGCTCATTTTCTGCCGAGAAACCTATGAATCCTATTCACCAACACCATTACCAACTATAACTTTCCAGCTCTGTCTATGCAATGCCCAGGGACATGGGGAATAACCTTTTGGTCATGGCTTCTTCGGTGTGACCCCCTCCACTGGGTGTGTAACCAGCAATGGCTTCCTGTCACACTCCAGGTACATTTGACTAGTTACGTCTGTGTAAGTGGGGTAGCAAGGAAAGTGAGACCTATTTAGTCATGGAGATAGATGTGGGGACAATGGGGTAGGAGAGTCAGGCCTTTAGAAAGTAAGGGCGTTGCATAGTTTCTCACTTCTACCTTTGCCTGCTGTTGATTCTAAGAAGACCACAACAGGAGGCCATGGTATGACTGACTGTGAGTAGGGCAGGATGTTCCCTCAGTCCCTTTGTTCTCCGGATCACAATGAACTTGTTTTAAATTTTGTTTTGCTCTGTTTTGGGGCCACACTCAGTGGTGCTCAGGATTATTATTCCTGGATTTGCACCCAGAAATCATTCCTGGTGGGCTCAGGGGACCATATGAGATGCCAGGGAATGAATTTGGGTCAGCCAGATGCAAAGCAAATTCCTACCTGCTGTGCTATTGCTCCACCCTACAATGACCTCTCAGTAGTTTTGGGCTTCCCAGAAGAGGTGGACACTTGTCCATGTGCTATTTTTAGGATGCATCTTCAAAAGCAGAAAGCAGCAGGGATGTTGGAATTTTCAGGGCTAGGGCTAGTTCAGGGCACCGAGCATGGCCCAGTATCTCCTTGTGATCATGTAAGGTTAGAAAAAAACCTGGGCACTGGGGTGGTGGTGGTGGTCCTGCCTGAGTCCTTCAGGCCAAGCCACTGCTGATGCTGATCACCCTTTTACCAAGAAAGAAAGTCTTGTCATATATTTCTCAGGGGGTTCAGGCTGGGACAGAGAGAACAGTTATTGAGGAAACAAAGGTGGGTGTACCATTTTTGTTTCGGGGCCAATGGTGATCAGTCCCATATATGTTACAGCCTTGGCCATGTTTGGGGATGGCTATTTCAAGCCATTTCAATCAAAAGTGGTGCCACTCTAGGCGTTAAACAAAGGCCTAGATTTATTTTTTTTCTGGCAGCACAATCCTCAAAGATTACACTTGCTGCAACATTTTTAGCCACGTCAACATTCCTTAGGAAATACAAATATGGGCATTATTTCATGGAGATGGCACTGGGTAATATAATAAAATGGATTTATTTCATCTTAATTTATTTAAAATGTGCATAGACAGAACTGGGATAAAATCCATGAGATGAAATATCTCGTTTGCATGAATATATTGAAAAATTCAGCCACCTTCTAAGCCAAAAAAAGAGGCAACATTTTTTCCCCTCATTTTCAGAATAAAAAGAATAGGTGCTCTTTTTAAAACAAGAAAATATAACCTTGACAGAAGGAAGTGATTCATGGTTCATGGTCCCGCTAAGGTATGAGGGATTGGTGGGTCGGGGGGAGGGCTGCAGCAGGGCCTGGGTGAAGGCTGGGATGGACGTAAATTGGGATTGTGGTTTTCAGGGCTAGAATATGTGTGTGTCTGGGTGAAATATGAAAGTTTGGATTTCTTACTTGTGGGGTCAACAGAGAGGTTCAGTGTCAGCTATGTGGCCCTCTTCTTAGCCTCTGTTAAATAATCTTTGAAACCCCTCAGGTTTTGGGGCTCAGGCTGCTGAGTATCCTTCCTATTATTGGGATTGAGCCCAGGAAGCTCTTCCTTATTGCTGCTCCCCACTTTGTCCCCTTCCCCAGATGCCTTCCATATCCAGGATGAGCTGTGATGCCATAATCACTTAAAAGGCTAAGAGCCTGAGGGCTAGGGTCTCAGCTTGGATTTAGTTTAGTCTCTACCATTTTTAAGTTATGTAATCTTGAGCAAGTTTATCTCACAAAAATGCATTTATTTTTTTGGTGGAGGGAGGGATATTGGGCATATGCTCTAAGGCTACTCCCAGCGGAGTATTTCCTCTGGTGCTGAAGATTGAACCTGGGCCTTCTGAATACAAAGTATGGTCTTTATTTTTTTAATTTTAGCTTTTGGACCACATCAGCAGTGCTTAGGGGTTACTCCTGGCTGTGTGTTCAAAAATCACTCCCTGAAGGCTTGGGAGACCATGTTGGATGCCGGGATTGAACTTGTGTTGGTTGCATGGCAGGCAAACACCCTGACTTCTGCGCTATTGCTCCAGCCCCCGAAAATGGACTTTGGGGGCAAGATTTTTAAACCCTTTATGGTGTCAGTTAGAAATGAACTCAGTGGGGGGGGGATCTACCCCAAAATAAGCTTCTGAGGTTGATGAGAAATAATCAGGACATATGCAGCCTGACATAATTGGCATTCAGGGAACTTCTAATGTTATCTTTTCACCAGAATAGAAGTGATTTTTCAGAACAGATTAGTACTGACCATTATTGTATGCTATGGATTGTGCTCTTGTTGGATTTTTTTTAAGCTGATTTTTCTTCATTTCTTCATGATCTCTGGACTTCCTGAAGGGAAAAAGGACACATGCATGCTGTAGTGTTGGGGTAGACCCTGTGGAGAGAATATGTATTCTGAGGCCAGCATTGATACCCTGTTGTTCCTAAGAACCCCCGACCTCAGTTTATTGTCTTGGCCCTCAAATCTTCAGCAGTTACTGGTCTGTGAACTGAATGACTGAAGATCAGAGATTTTTTTACTACCTTCTGAGACTATGGGGGCCTCTTATGTGGACTTTTTCTCTGAAAGTTCATTCCATACTCCTCTCCTGGGCTGGAAGGAAATGCAGGAGCAACATCTTCAGCCACTACAAATTTAGTAAAGACTTAATATGGGACTCCATGTGGACTCACCTGCCAGCCAAAGCATTTGGGAAACAAGTCAGTACAGGGCATTGCCATAGTTCAGGGGCTTGATACTGGGCAGGACTGAAACAGTTTGAGGGGCCTTGGTGGCTGCATTCCAGGATTCGATGGTCTGAAAAGAACTCAGTGAATCTGAAGCTTGAGAATATCCCTGGTATCATGTCTTCTCTTTGCTTCTAGAGAATCTCAAACTACCTGAGATTAGCTTTGCAGCCTACCTTTGAAGGTAGCTTTAGCATAAGTCTTCAGGCTCCTTCAATGCATGTGCTAGGATCAAACATCATGTTCAGCTCTTGCTCAAGGTTAAGGAGGAAACTGATGGGTTTTCTGAAGCATGCACTTTCCCCATCTTGTTGGTCACTTCAGTGCTGCTCAGAAGAACATAGCAACTGACTGTGGAGACCCTTCCTAAGTGAGATGAGGACAGGATGGTGCATTAGGAACAGAATGTAGGCTTCCAAGCCCAATTTTATCCAAATTCGATCCCAGAATCCCTGGAGAATGCTCAGCAAAGGGTTTGTTCCCTCTGGGCAAAGAGAAAAAGTCCCAGAGCTTCCTGTGAAATGCTTAAGACTCAAGAAGAAAACTGCCAATACTGCCTTTTCCTGGAGTCCAGTGGAAATGGAGATGACACACAGCTTGGGTCCCCTGAATAAGAAAAGGTCTCTCACTAGTAATGGCCATGAGGTGTTCAGAGGCATCCAAGAGATGCCACAACCTCATTCTCAGTTAGTCTCAGAATATTCCAGAGCTGGTGTGAAAAGCAGCAACACTCTGGCCATTTATTTGGGGTTTTGTTCACTTAAAAATATAATATAGAAGCTCTTAGTCCTGCCTCCCAATTAGAGGGGGAAATAAGGGAGGCACCAAGACCAAACAGGTGCAAGACTACTATGTAGTAAGATAGGTACATAGGGGACCACATATTCTAGCAGCCCTGGGGGTGAGGGAAGGGGGAGGTAGGACAAAAACGGAGGTGTAGGGAGGACAATTTGGTGATGGGAATCCCCCCTGATTTTATGTAAATATTTACCTAAAGTATTATTGTCAACAATATGTAAGCCACTATGATCAAAATACAAATTATATTATTAATAAAAAATAAAATAAAACTTATAGAAAACAGTAAAAAATATACATAGAAGGTCTTTAGTGCTTTAAGAATTATGACCCACCCGTCATCTGGTCTAGGTCAGTCTGTTTCCCTGGGCTGGGAATTCTGCTATGATTTGGGGGGTCAACTGTCTTAGCCAAATTGCAGACAGACTTCTGCTGCCTCTTTCTAAAGGAACAGATATTTTTCTCTTTGCCCTACTGCTCCCCCCAAACTGCTTCTGCTTTTCCTGTCCCAGGAACGAGGCCACAGCAAGGGAGAGGAAACTGAAGAGATGACCTTGATGTTGGGATGTTTCCAACAGTGGTTACTGTTCAGTTATGAAGTATGAACCCCTGTTATGGGCCTTTAGATCTTGTTTGGCTCAATTGAATATAATTCGAACCCTTTTTCTTATCCAATAGTTTGGGGACCCTAACCTTTTTCCCAGGAGCATCTCTTGAAAGGTGGTTTCTATGACAATGGTCAGGAAAGAAAGAGAGAGCAGCTGGAGGAGATGATCAGGTCGAAGAGGCAATCTGCAGTGACCACACTGCCTGACTGGGATTCCAAGACAAATGTCCGATATTAGTCAAAATGTGATTTACTTATCTATATTGGAATGAATGCATGTTTAAATCCTTTGCTGATCATAAAAAGTTGGGGGATCACCTTCATGTTGAAGACAGGACCAATATTCAGATAAGAGTACCCCACATTATAACAGTAGCAACAGTCATGGAACTGTTCATCCACTCACTCATTTGCTCACTGAACACCTCAGGGGCAAAATCAGGTAAATGATTAGAAGGTGTGAGTGCTGGTTGCAGGAAGATTTGCTCGTACCCAAGGGGTGGGTCAGGGTGTGCTGTTTGAGATTAATAGTGGTCCCCATAAACCTTGGTGAAAATAGTGACATGCTGGTTGAAGCTTGTCCACCCTCCACCCCTCAGTGCCAACCACTTTTACCCCCAAGCCCTGTGCTGGTTTCTTGTATCAGTCCCTAGATTCAAACCTTTCTGTTTTGAGTTTAATAAGGGCCAGAGAGATAGCACAGCGGTAGGGCATTTGCCTTGCACACAGCCAATTCAGGACAGATGGTGGTTTGAATCCCGGCATCCCATATGGTCACCCTAGCCTGCCAGGAGTAATCTCTGAACATAGAGCCAGAAGTAACCCCTGAGCGCTGCTGGGTGTGACCCCAAAGCCAAAAAAAATAAAGTTTAATTTTAATAGTAAATTTTTAATGGAATTACTGTGAGATACAGTTACAAAGTTGTTTGTCATTGAGTGTCTCATGCAATGTCCAAGACACACACAAACAAGCATGCAAACAAAAACCCACCAAAACCTCTTTCTTCTGGAACTCTCTTGAACCTTGCTAAATCATAGACTTCATCAGCAGGTCATTTCTGATGTCAAACATGTGCAAGAAACACAAAGAGAGACTTTCTCTAATTAGCAGGAACTTGGTTTTTACTTAAAAATCAACCCAAACCAACTGAAAATTGCTATTTGCTTTTCTGAGCATTGGCTTTGATCAGGAGTTGAAATGTTGCATGGCTGTAGAAACTGGGAACTGATTTTAGAGTCTACTGGCAAACAGGCTGGGTGATTCGTCTCTGTGGCTAAGGGAGAAGAGTTTAGCTGAGTCTATGGAAGCATATTTGAGGTATTATCTGTCATATACTTGCCCAGAGGTGACAGGGTGGCGTGGAGGCAACTGATTTGAAATGACCAGCTGCAGGGTTATGTGAAATTTCTGGAAGGAGCAGAGGCTCCACTTTATTCTTTGCATAGAGTTTTCAAACAGAAAACATGTTAGTATGGGAGATGGACTTCCAGTAGTTGTTCCATATACTTCAGGGGGTCTCTGAGGAAAACCAGCATCATAGAGGCTTGGAAAAATGATAGTCATTCTTATTATTCTGCTGCTTCTTGAATTGCTCTTGTTTACTCCTCGCCACCATCTGAGAGCTTGTCCATCCTCCTCCAATGTCTCAGTCTCCGAGGATGCATATAGGCCATACTTCATTTGACAGCGAGGTGTCAAATCATGAATGTCCTCCTCTTTCACCTTTGATGCCCACAACAAGACTTCCTTATGCCACACACCTCCCTTCATTCGTCTTTCTTTCTCTTACTCCTTCCCTTGGTTCTCCTCTTCCACCCATCTCTAAACTTCTCAAGGACTCTGATCTCATTTACTCAACACCTTTTGCCTGCACATCCTCCTCATTTCTTGACTGGGTGTTCCAGGTTAGTTAGTTGTTGTAAGATATTTCATAGTTTTAAAAGGGTCATTCTTTAAAAGATCATGCCTATGCAGACATTTTTCTCAGTTCATTTCCTTAAAGGATAGAAGCTTGCAAAAATATTACTTGAATAATCATGAATAGCTGCTATCTTCATATGTGTACTTCCTTCTCTTCTAAAACACAGGGATTGAATTCTTTCTGTTGCCTTCTGTTGGCCCCCACATTGCCACTTTAGGAAGCTTGGAAATTTGTAGGTACTCTTCTCCCTCTTTCTGCTTCAACATAACTATTCATCATAACTGGTCCTGTTAGAGTTTCACTTTCTCCTGCATCTCCCTCTCTCACTGTGATTTTATTTTATCTCTGTATCCATTTGCTCAGTGGGACTTTCACAGCAATGAAATATTGGTTCCTCTTCTCTTCTTCACTGTTGTCCCAGCTCATCCACTTCTTAGACTTTTACAATGATAATAACTAAATAGTAGTACAATATATAGCTAAGACATTCCATCTAACATCTACAATTCCAACTTCACCAACTTTCCCAAAACTGCTTTGAGACATCTGAGCATCCTCGAATAATCCTAGTTTATCTGTTACTTCAAAAGCTTCATCTTCCCTGCAATACAGCCAAGCCTCTTTCTCCACAGTGTTCTCCAATTCAGAAAGCAGCCTTGTTTCCTTTGCTTAACCCCTAACCTAGTTTTATTATTTTCCATTTTTTAATTCATCAAGGTGTCATTTGCATGGTGAAGAGCCATTTCATTTCATTTTTCATTTTCTTTTCTTTTTCTTTTTCTTTTTTTTTTGTTTTCTGTTTTGTGCCATATCCAGCAGTGCTCAGGCCTTACTACTGTGCTCAAGAACCAATTCCCTGGCAGTGCTCAGGGAATCAACCTGAATTGAATCAACCAGTACTCTGTAGTGCTCAACCCTATCCTCTGTTCTCTCTTCAACCCAAAGTAAATCATTTTTAAAATGAGCAATTCAATTTAGTGATAAAATGTTGTACAAATGCACCAACCCTGCTCTAGAACTTTTTTTTTTTTTTTCGGGCCACACCAGTTAGATGCTCAGGGGTTACTCCTGGCTACATGCTCAGAAATTTCCCTTGGCTTGGGGGGACCATATGGGACGCCGGGGGATCGAACCGTGGTCCTTTCCTTGGCTAGCACTTGCAAGGCAGACACCTTACCTCTAGAGCCACCTCGCTGGCCCCTCTAGAGCATTTTTATACTAGACAATAAGCCCTATGCTTTCTAAGTAGTCAACCCCTATTTTCCATTCTATTACTCTTGCTACTGATCTGAGTTTGTTTGTGACCTTTCCTATTCTGGATAGTTCCTATAACTGGAATCACATATTTGTCTTTTGTTTTGAGTGAGATGTTTAGGTTCATCCATATAATGTATTGACATTACATTCACTCTCATGGCCGAATAATGTTCCATTGACTGTCTACTCATGATTATCAGTTAATCATGGACATCTGGGCTGTTTTTATCTTTTGAGTGGTGAATGTTGTTGTTATGAGCATACATTTTTTGTGCACCTATTTTCAACTCTTTTAGGTATAGACTAAAAGTGAGGTATATACCTAGAACTGAGATTGCTCTGTTAAAAGATAATTTTATACTTAGTATCCTTTGCAATACAGCAGTTGCATTATTTTATATGCTTACCAACAGCATATAAAGGCCTCAATTTCCCCACAACTTCCCTCACACTGTTATTTTATTTTGATTAAAAGTTTTCTTTTATTGTAGTAGTCTAATAGGTGTTCTCATAATTATGCTTTATTTAATGACTGAAAGTATTGAATTCATTTTTATGTTTCTTAATAATTTGTACATTGTCTTTGGAAAACTAAAATCTTTGTCCATTTAAAAATGGGCATTAGTGAAGATAAATAAAAGTAGTCAGATCCAACGGGGACCGGAGATAGCATGGAGGTAAGGTGTTTGCCTTTCATGCAGAAAGTCATTGGTTCGAATCCCAGCATCCCATATGGTCCCCGAGCCTGCCAGGAGCGATTTTTGAGCATAGAGCCAGGAGTAACCCCCGAGCGCTGCTGGGTGCGACCCAAAAACCATAAATAAATAAATAAATAAATAAATAAATAAATAAATAAATAAATAGAAGTAACCAGATCCACTGCAGTTGTGGCCTGGCGCAGTTGTATATTGCATTTGAGGATTACTCTGTTAAAACCGAACCACAGCATGAAGAAGAAAATGAAGAGAATCTAGACTTGGTGCACTTCTAACTGGCAGAACTGCTAGAACTCAGATTAAATTCCTGATTGGATGCAGCTTGGGTATGTGTCCAGCCATTTCACTGAGGTGCACAGCTTCTGACTTTACTGTAAGCTCTGACCATGTGGACCATCAGTCACAGTCTTGTCATCCATCACCATAGTCTTCTTTGACTGGGGCTGAGGTACTGATGCTTAATTGTAGAAAAGGTGGTGATCAAGTCTATTGTACATTTCAATTGGTGTTGGGTCTATGATATTCCTGTTTCAGGGACATACATGTGAAAAGTTACACATATTTTATAAATAAATACTAAAATGTGAAATTTAAAATAAAAAAATCAGGTGATTTGTCTTTTTGTGAATTTGTAAAAGTTCTTTATATATCTTGGTGCTATTCTTTATCAGATAGACAACTTGCAAGTCATACCACTGCAAGAATATCCAGTTTTTTTTCATAGCCCTTATGCTTACACACACACACACACACACACACACACACACACACACACACACACACACTTATTCTGCCTACAGATTCTCTCCTAGCACTATCTGTGTATATCAATATCTGTCCATCTTTACCTTGTATCTCACTATCAAACGCACACCCTGGATAAATTTTCAGAACCTGAATAATATCTCTAATTTGTTTCTTCCCTTCTGATTTTATTTCCTCATAATTTATTTTCTACTCAATAATGATTAAAATGTGTTTTTAAAGTTAAAAACATTTTAATGTCATCTTAGTATTACTTAAAACTGTTTAAATGAATATATGGATCTATTTTCTCATTTATTTGTTTAATTTAAGCATTGTTATTTACAATGCTATTGAAACAAACATTCAGGCATTCAGAATTCCAACTCCAAATCCATCATCAATATTAGTTGCCCATTACCAATGACTGAAAATTTTCTCCCTCTCCCCTATCCATCTCCTTAGCAAACTCCTTAAATTTTTTTTACTTACTATTTGGATCATATGCTCACACTGGTATCAACTCTCATGGTTTTCACATAGTCACTTCATCATTTTATGATAGTCACTTCATCTCTATATCACCAAAATGTCCAGGATCCTTGACTTTATTTTATATGCACTTCCACATCTCCCCTTTCCTCTATTCTTTCTTTGACATTATCATTTCTAAAATCAAAGGCTAAGGGTTTGCATCATTCAATGACTTTCATTTCCCCCTCTTTTTGTCTATCTGTGTACCACAGATAAATGTCAATATCTAGTATTCTTTTCCCTCGTTTAATATAATACCTTCTACTTCTATCTGCATGCACAAATATATCCATGATTTTATTTTTTTCTTCTAGCTGCATACTATTCAATTTTGTATAACTCATAACTTATTTATCTATTCATTTGTCCTTAGACATTTGGGCTGTTTACATATCTATGCTATTATTCTAAGCTCTGCAATGAGCATAATTATGTCTTTTTTAATTTTTTTGTGGTAGATATAAATAAATAGAATTGCTGGGTCATGTGAAAAACTATATTCTTGTTTTTATTTATTTATTTTTAAGAGTACATAAATTCCTGTTTTATTTTTACTGTGGCAAAAATAGTAACATAAAAACAAAACATGAAAATATACAATTTATATTACACTATGTTATAAACAAAATATAAAACTAAAACTTCATGTTATACTTACATATTTATTTAGTTCATTAAATTTCAGGTGAAATGGTAGGTCACACATACTTTGTTTTGATATTTTTGAGAAACATTTATATTGTTTTCCACAGGAGCTGGACTAGACAACATTCCCACCAGCAGTTAATAAAAATTGGTTCCTTTCCCAATCAACACTAGTTGATTCTTGATATATGCCATACTTGCTGGTATGAGATGATACCTGATTGTCATTTTGTTTTTTTATTTACTTGAAAATAAGTCATGATAAGCATTTTAATGTTTTTATTGGGCATTTATATGTCCTTTTCAATGAAATATCTGTTCATCTCTTCCTATTTTTGGATAGTTTTTAGATATCTTTGTTGCTGAGCTTTGTAAATACTCTCTTTGATATTTTAATGTCTTTAATGAAGATATCTTTCAATAGGGTGTCTTTTTATTTTATCATGAGTTAATGTTAATAGAAATTTTTGATGTTGATGTAGCTCCATTTATTTATTTATTTATTTATTTATTTATTTATTTATTTATTTATTTATTTATTTATTTATTGGTTTTTGGGTGACACCTGGCAGCACTCAGAGGTTACTTCTGGCTCTACTCTCAGAAATCACTCCTGTCAGGCTCGGGGGACCATATGGGATGCCAGGATTCGAACCACTGTGCTTCTGCATGTCAGGCAAATGCCCTACCTCCATGCTATTTCTACAGCCCCTGTTTATTTTTTATATCTGTTATATTTGACTTGGGGTGGCAGCATTAAAAATACATTTACAATCTAGGGCCTGAAACAGTTTATCTAGATTTTCTTTAATATATTTATGTATTTTATTTATTTGTAATATTTTTGTATATAAACCGCAATGATCTTTATTTTTTTATTTTTTGTATATAAAACACAATGATTTTTATTTTTTTTGTATATAAGCCACAATGATTTTTATTTTTATTATTTTATTTAATTTTATTATTATTATTATTATTTTTTTTTTTTTGGTTTTTGGGCCACACCCGGTGATGCTCAGGGGTTACTCCTGGCTATGCACTCAGAAGTCGCTCCTGGCTTGGGGGACCATATGGGACGCCGGGGGATCGAACCGCGGTTCGTCCTAGGCTAGCGCAGGCAAGGCAGGCACCTTACCTCTAGCGCCACCGCCCGGCCCCGATTTTTATTTTTAAGAATGATCTCAGGTTAGGCTGAATAGCACAGCGGTAGGGCATTTGCCTTACATGCAGCTGACCTAGGACAGATCTTGTTTCGATCCCCGGAGTCTCATATGGTCCCCTAAAGCTAGGAACGATTTTTGAGCGCATAGCCAGGAGTAGCACCTGAGCGTCACCGAGTGTGGCTCAAAAATAAAAACAAAACAAGAATGATCTCAGGTTTACAACAAAACAGCAAGGGGCATAGATTTCCCAGTCTTTTCCCGATCCCATGACCTCCAACTCACTGCCTGTGGCTAGAATGATACATACATATTTGTATTTTACTAAGAATGAATCTGCACTGCTACAAAAATCACTCACAGTTCACAGTTTACTGATTTTATGATTTGGACAAATGTATAATGCCATATTCCCACCAGAATAAATCACAAATAAATTATGCATAGTATTGGCTCTGCCCTAATTACACCCCCTCCACAGCTACTGATCTATTTGTTGGCACTAGTATTTCTCTTTTCAGAGTCTTTTTGGATTTGGGGGTGATTCTGGCCACACCCAGTGGTGCTCAGGGGTTACTCCTGGTTTTGCACTCAGAAATCACTACTGGCAGGTTGGGGGGACCATCTGGGATGCTGGGTATCGAACCTGGATCGACCACTTGTAAGGCAAATGCTCTACCTCTGTGCTATCACTCTGGCCACCAGCAGATTTTTTTTCCCCTACAGTCATAGATATTTAATTTTCTTCCATGTGTTCCATGAATTTATAGTTAATTTCTTTTTAATGCTGAGACTAATTAGCATTTTTATATTTTTAATATCTATACTTAATTCTGGATCTACCAACATTTATATACTTTAGCTACTGAAGGTCTTCTTTATTGTATCCAAATTTTGAAGCTTCTGAATAAAGTTGCTATAATATGTAATAAACAACCATATAAAGATATTTGTGAATACTTCTTTGAATAAATACCAAGGAGAATGATGTTTTGTTTGGGGGGGGTCATCATACTTAGTAGTGGTTAGGGACTGCCATCAGCTTGGAGTTTATTCCCAGAAGTTCAGTAGAGTTGGGAATACTGAAAATCACCTTCTTCCTGAATGCAAAGCATGTGCCCCAGATTTTTGAGTTACCTCCTGGGTCCCATATGTTAAGAGATTCCTAGACTTTTTTTTAATTAAAATTTTAAAGATGTGAAATACTAGTTTACAAATAATTGAAACACGGAACCTATATAGACAGATATGGAAATAGTTCAAGTGATTTTTTTGTTTTATAAGAAGTCACCAAAAACTATCCTAGCATTCTTTTGCAGTAGCAATGAGGAGAATTCCAGTTGCTTCATATCCTCCTTAGCACTCGTGGAAAGTATATTCTGAATTTGGCTCTCCTAACAGGGATATAGAGCTATATCCTTGTTATAATTTGTAAATATATGATGACATCTGGAAAGAAGCATCTATTATTATTATTATTAATTATTAAGCTAGCTTGATGTATAATACTGTTAATGTATATGCCTTTGGTTACTGCATCTCTATCATTATTCAAGTGCCAACAGTAGACTATCTTTTCAGCAGCTTATTTACTTCTATAGATACTTTTTTGCTGACATGTCTGTGAAGGTCTTTGGCCCATTTGAAAATCAGATAGTTTCTTATTGTTGAATTTTTAAAAAGTCTTTGTCTATTTTGGATTAGAATCTTTTATCAGTTGTGTCTTTGGAATATATAGTCTCCTGGTTTGTGGTTTGTCTTCTAATTCTCAAGATAATGTCTTTCATAGGGTAGAAAAATACAAATTTAATGAGGTCCAGATTTCCAGTTATTTTTTTCATGAATTATGTTTTTGGTCTTGCAGCTGCGGAGTCAGTCTCCTTGCACCCAGCATTATTGAGGTGTCTTCACAATCACTTTCTGTTGTGGCTAAAGTTTGAAACTGCTTAATGGCAGCATATGAGAAATGTTAAAATCTCATCAAAAACAGAAAAAGAAACCCCTTAGCAGTGAGATTATGTCCCGTAAATCTGCTTTAAACCCTTCCCCATGTATCTAGAGCAGAATTTGGGCCTTCCTCTCTGCCCCACTGCTCTGATTGAACCCAGGTGAATTTTTTGACCCCTCCTGCACACCAGCTCATCACTTCTTCCACTATCTCTGTAGGAAGAATGGCTTCTTCTCATGGCTTCTTCTCAGCAACTTTCTGGCATCAGCTGACTTGTCACCTTGCCAGAGAGGGCTTCCTCAATCCCTGGAGTGATCTAACAAACTTCCTTTTCCTTCCACCATCCAATTTCCACCATATGCAGATATTCTGTGCTCATTGGCTTCTAGTGCAAATAAGGTCACTGCTCTGTAAGACGGATCTTTGAAATGAATGGAATAGAGCTTAATCCATAATATGAGGCAATAAATAAGGAGAGTAGCATAAGTCCATGGGTGGAAGAGGGATAGGGAGAGATTTCTAGGAGGGCTCCCTGAATGGGGACTTTGAGTTAAGAAGAGCTTTGAGAGATCCTTTAGCTAAACAAAGGCTGGGAGAGCTGGAAGGCTCCAGGGAGATAGAGTAGCTTGTGGAGAGGACAAGCTATGTGCCATGGCAGTTAAAGCATGGAACCCTGTCAAAGTGAGGGATGGGTAGAGGGGCTGGCAAAAGGGAGGTAAACCTATGTTCTCTTAATCTTTTGGGTCTAGTGTTTGTACTATGAGCTGCAGAAGAAGCTCTCCTACTTTATCCACTGCAGAAACCCTGCTTCTAGCAAGTGCCTGCCTGGAGTAGGTGCTGAATAAATATTTATGAATGCTAAATGAATATTATTACTATTAATGAGATTAACTCAACCCCCCCTCCTTCTTTTTGTTTATAATATCCATGTCATTACTGGGCTTTTTGTTTTCTGGTCATGCCAAAGGGAGACTTCAGGTCTGCCCTGGCTAGTCTTTGTAATGTTTGATTTGGAGCACTCTATGTCATCCAAGAGTCACTGATACCCCTCTGCTTCTCCTAAATGATGTCTTTCTCTACAGTGTCATTTTCTTGATGTTCCAGACTCTTCTATATGGTCCACTCCTCCCAAAAAGTCTGAACTATTTCCAAGCCAAAAGAACAGTGGAATCCTCCCAGTTTGACAACTGTTGAGGGGTTGGGCATAATTTTTAAGGGCTTACTTCTGGGTGCTGAGGAGGCCACGTGTTTTTATTTTTTTATATGTAAAACAGGCTGTCTAGACGGGTCCAGCTTGTCTGCATTTGATGTGGAATCTTTGTTAGGCACTGGGGACCCGGGAGAAGCTCGAATCCAAAACAGCTTCTGCAGTGAGACCCTTGCCAGGGCCGTCTGTTCCTAATGAGATCTTCATGTCGGCGGTGTCTCTGTTAACCCAGGGCCAACCTAGGTTTTTCCCACATGAAATTAATTTATTGGCTGCACTGCTCAGACGTCATTTGGCTCTCACTGTGTGCGTATGTACTGGCTTCTTTTGGAAAACACTTAGTATTTTTAAGGACTGATGCCTCAGGATTCGTCCACAGAGTTTGACTATTGATTCTCTTGGCTGCCTTAAGAGGCAACGTCCCTATTGGAGTGAATTGGAGTGTGTCTGTGAGTGTGTTTCGGAGTCTCTGTGGATGTCTATGTGAGGATATGTCTGAATGTGTGTCTATGTGTGAATGTGTCAGTGTGTGAGGCTATCTCTGCATGTGTGTTTTATGTGTAGGCAGAGCCCTGCCCTCCCCCCCTGCCATATGAACCAGAACTGGGGAAAGCCTCAGGTCTGGGGGTATGTGGTAGTATGTGGAAGAAAAGCACTGTGCTTAGAAGAATGGCTGTTTTTGGCCATGGGGTTAGACTCATGTAGACCAGGATGGTATCTAGCAGACATGGTGTATTCAAAGCCAGCCTAGACTGGCACTCCAGCTCTGTCTCACTCCTTGGGTGGTCCTGGGCATATTCCTTTGTTTCTCTGTGCCTTGATTTTCTCAATTGCAAGTGGGATTAATAAAAGTGCCTTACAAAGTTGTGGACAGATGATTGTGAGGAAATACACACTAAGCACTTGAAACAGTGCCTGGCATGTGGGAGGGCCTGGTGAGTGTCAGCTGAGTATCATTGCTGTGACCTCTGCCTGGGCACATTCTCTCTCAGTGGCACATTATACTGTTTGGTAGGAATCTTTTCTACCATTTCATTTACACAAGTTGTATGGTAGATCTTTATTCATTCTAACTTCCAAACAAGGTACCACAGGATGCTGAACTTTGGGCTGTCTATACTCATGTTTTCCAAAGTGGACAATACTGCCTCCAGGGGACTCTGATATAATCTGGGGATGGTAATTGTAGTAGCAGACACCACTAGGAGTGGGCACTGACTGAACTTTTATTCTGAAATGGGGGAAGTGGTCCAAATTCATCTGGAGCCCTTTGGTCTAGGTCCTTGACATGTTCTAGCTGGCCTCTCAACAGACCTCTTCCCACATGGCATGTACTATACCTCCCTCAGAACCATCCTCCTGATTCTACCATTTCTTAATTCTTCCCCTACTCCAGATATCATTCCCTCTAGTTTTCTCCAGAGTTAACCCAAAGTTAACTGGCTCCAGAGTTAACTCAGAAGGCAGAAGAATCAGAATCTAGGTCCTGTCCAGACCACAGGGCTTCATGCTTGCTCTATGTCTGCTCATCTTAGACATAGTGTTCCTGAAATGCATCAGGCGAATCCATTTTAAGAAAAGTTTTTCCTCCAGTTTTGTGCCTGTACCCTAAATGTCTTTAAAGACAGACACTTCTGAAAAGTTCTTACATAAGAAGGAATTGAGTGGAAGAGGAGAGACACAAATATAAAAGGATGGGAACTAGGGGCCAAGCAGTAGCAGGTGCATTAGCTGTATTAATAAAGGACAGAACTAAATATACAAGCTAAAGGCAACAATAATGAAACCAAGGAATCCAAACTTTAACAATATAAACTTAAAATGGGCCTCTTATACTGACAGGCTTGGGGGCAGGAAGGGTGATATGGGATGTACTTGAGGAACATCGGTGGAGAGAAGTAGACATTGGTGGTAGGATTGGCCCTGATTCATTGTATGTCTGAAACCCAACCATGAAAGACTTAGAGAGATGGGGGGTATTGGTGGTCAGAATGTTGCACTGGTGAAGGGGGGGTATCTATTTCTTTTTTTTTGTTTGTTTGTTTTTTTGGGGCCACACCCAGCGGTGCTCAGGGGTTACTCCTGGCTGTCTGCTCAGAAGTAGCTCCTGGCAGGCACGGGGGACCATATGGGACACTGGGATTCGAACCAACCACCTTTGGTCCTGGATCGGCTGCTTGCAAGGCAAACGCCGCTGTGCTATCTCTCTGAGCCCGGGGGTATCTATTTCTATAACTGAAATCCAACTACAAGCATGCTTGTAATCATGATGCTTAAATAAAGATATTAATTAAAAATAAAATTAAAATAAATAAAATAAAATAAATTAATATATTAATTAAAATAAAATAATACAAATATACAAATACAGATGAATATGAGAAAAGACATAGAGTATGGATGAAATAAAGAAATATTTGCACACTCAGAAAAAAGTTCCTACATATAAAAGTCATTCCTGAGCTGAAGATATAATACAGCGGATTCAGTGATTATTTTGCTTGTAGTTGACCCATTTGACCTTCTACTTCCCATAGGGTCCCTCAAGCACTGCCAGGCATAGTTCTTGAGTGCAGAGCCAAGAGTAACACCTGAGCATCGCCAGGGATGGCCCCAAAACAAGACAAAAAAGTTACTCTAGTGTATAATTACGTTTAGGTAAAATGAGGGCAGTCTTCCAATCAATCCATGCTAAACAGTTGAAATTAGATTTTTGTAGGAACACCAACTTTGAATTACTTAGGCTCATACTATATTTCTGCATGAATATGGCCTTTCTCACACCAACACTATTTTAGAATCCAGCTGCTGGCATCCTCACAGCATTTGGTAGTTAAGCATTGTCACTTCACCTCTTTTTTGCCTTGAACATGAACTGGTCTGGCAGGCATGTAGTGAGAGCTCAGAGCAGTCTCCATTTGCATTTTCCTAGTGGCTAGTGATGCTAAACAACCTTTACTTATGGGGCTTTCTGACTTTGTCCATATTTCTGGTTATGTGTCTTGTTAGCAGTTTTTTCCCATTTTGGATGATTGAATTGTTTGTTGTCCTAATATTGAGAGATAGAGAGTTCTTGATATAATTTGAATTCCAAAAAGCAAACCAAAAGAGGAGTTCCAGTCCACTGCTGGTTTTTTGTGACTGGCAAAGATTCTCTTCCCATGTATGGCTTGTCCTTTCCTTCTCTTCAAAGCATCTTTGGCAGAGAAGACGTGCTTCATCTTGATAAAGTCCAATTTATCATTTCTTTCTTTCAAGGCCTGTGTGCTGAGTGTCATCCCATAGAAGTTCATTCTTTGTACTTCCATTCTTCTCAAACCAGGTGCAGTATTGGGTGTGACTTTCTGGTAGTTGGGCAGTGTTTGGGTTTGCAGATGTCAAGTGAGATGTGTCCTTTACAGAGGACATACTGATGTTCCTACGCACACTGTGCGTGATCACACTGTGGTGATCGCCTGCCTAGACTCCCACATTTTTGGGGGGGCCACACTTGGTGACACTCAGGAGTTACTCCTGGCTATGCACTCAGAGATCGCTCCTGTCTTGGGGGACCATATGGGACACCCGGGGATCGAACTTCAGTCTGTCCTAGGCTAGCGCGTGCAAGGCACTTATAGCTTGCACCACCACTCCGGCCCCAAGACTCTCACTTTCTTTTTTGGAGGGGGGCGGATTTTGGACCACACCCAGAGGTGCTCAGGGATTACTCCTGGCTATCTGCTCAGGGGTTACTCCTGACTATGTGTTCAGAAATAGCTCCTGGCAGGCATGGGGACCATATGGGATGCTGGGATTCGAACCAACCACCTTAGGTCCTGGGTTGGCTGCTTGCAAGGCAAACGCCGCGATGCTATCTCTCCAGCCCCAGACTCCCACTTTCTTAAGGTGTTTTTATTTCAGAAGCTTCTTTGCTTCTACGCCTCCAGTCTCTGCCAAGGACACCAGAGTTCCCACCATGAAGTTTCTCAAGCTTTGAATATCAGAAAACAGCGTTGTCCTTTATTCTTCAACAAGATATAGAACTTGCTGTGGATTGATTTGGGGGTGACTACAGAGAGACCCTCAGGGATCTTTGCTTCCTGAAAACAGATCAGATTATACTTGCCTGTGAGTGGAGCTTAGGAGAGGTCTTAAACATCTGTGAAGACTGGAGTCCTAGAATGGCATCAAGGGGTAGAAACAGAGGAGAGTGTCAGCGCGATAGCACAGAAGTAGGACGTTTGCCTTGCACACAGTAGATCCAGGAAGGACCTGGTTCGATCCTAAGCATCCCATATGGTCCCCAAAGCCAGGAGTTATTTCTGAGCATGTAGCCAGGAGTAACCCCAGAGCATCACTGGGTGTGTCCCAGAAATGAAACAAAATAAACAAAAAACAAAAAAAAGAAACAGAGAATAGAGTGTCTTCTCCCTACACCCACTGTTAGTTACAGTTTCTTTAGATGCAGGGAGGACTGTGGACCTGAACTTCATTTGGGTCCTGGAATATGTAGGGTATACTGGTATATGGGGATTGTGTGTGTGTGTGTGTGTGTGTGTGTGTGTGTGTGTTTGTGTCAGAAAGAGAGAGAGAGAGAGTGAGAGAGAAATGAAATGATATATGTACACGAGGGAGTGCACATGTATGTGTGAGAGAGATAGGGAGATAATGTGTGAGTGTGTGTGTGTATCTGTTTTCATGCCTCACACTAGAGGCTGCCACTCTCCCTATAAATAAGCACCTCCTTCCCAGTGAGTCTAGTTAGAATTTTCTTTCTGATTTAAGATTTCCTCTTGCAAGAGAGAGCTAGTGCAAAGGCCCAGTGTTGAGCAGAGGCAGGTGAGAGGGGACTTGGGAGCATCTGAAACACAATGGGGATGTATCTGGCTTTTCTTTCCTTGAGCCAGGATCCAAACAAATAATAATGACGAGCAGAAAAGAAACGGAGAGTGAAAACATTTCTTTTATTGAAACTCATATATATGCATATATAATAAGCTAGAGAAATTATGGAGACTTGAAATAGCCTGTCATTTAGGATAAAACAAACCCAGCACCACCAGGCTGACCATGTATTCATGTCTGTGGCCTCTATTCCTTCTGCCAAACGGGGCTCTGTCGTGCAGGCCCTGGGGGAAAGATGGGTTCCTTTGGTGTGTATGTGTGGGTTCCTGACATGCTGGAGTGGACCTAGAGGTCAGACTATGACTCAGGGGTGCTTGGGGAAGCAATGGAATCTGAGACTGGTTTAGGCTGTCTCTCAGAACCCAGTAAAGCAGGCTTGCAATGGGATCTGTGGTGACAATAGCAATGACAGTCAGATGTCAGCCACTCCTCCAGGCCTGGCCATGAGTCAGAACTCTGCAGTCCTGCCTGCTGACCAGCCCCTCCTCCTGTACACACAGAAGCCCATTCTTTGTGAAGTTCTGCTCAGGACATTCTCTGGGTCTCTGAAACTGGCTTAGCTCTGATCCATAAAGTCTTACTCACTGGGAAGCATTCTCCTTGTCTGATCCTCCACAGCACTGCAGCGGTTTGTGGTAGTTGGTGACCTTCGATGCAGTAATTCCCTCCTTTGAGCATTAAAATTGATTTTCTTCCTTATGCCATATACAGATTCAAAGCCTTCCCCATCCTCCCTGTCCCTAGAGATGCTGCCAGCTGCAGCTGAGTTGGGGGAAGAGAAGAGCAGGTGCCATGGGATGGGGGAAGCCCTTGGACAGGGGCCTCTGCCTGCTCAAAACAGCCCTGTCTGTGCTTCCTGTCAGTGGGAGGAAACAGACAATCATTGTGGCAGTTTCTTGGCCAAACTGGATCTTAATCTAGGAGAATTAGAGGCCCTGACTGTCTTTCATGTCTGTAGATGAAGCCAGTGATGATAGATGCTGAGTGAGTTTGTGATCGGGTGGCTTAGTGGGTCAGCAGGGGATGAGTGCTTACAGATTCAAACCTTCCTGGAGATTACTTGGTTTATTTTATCTGAGGTTGGGGTACTTCTGATGTGCTTCAGCCAATCAGGTGAGGGGAATGTAGGATGTAAGCTCTGTGTGCTGAGGGAAAAGCATGGTGTGAGCTGTGTGTTTAGGGGATTAAGGGAAAACAGGGTGTGTGCTTAGCTACACATGCCCTCTCTTGGAAATCTGGCATTTGTCTCAGTTTCCAGATAATGCACCTGGCCTTCCTAGCCCTGGCTCTCCATGGGTGAGGAAAGGCATTGGGATGATGTCTCTGTGTCTCAGTTGTTTCCCATCTCCCCCTCTCTTAACCCCTGATACCTCTTCTTCTCCTCCTCAGCCCCTGACACCACCCTTTCCTTCCCTCTTCCTAAGTCCTGACGTCTCCATCTTTTCCTGAATAAGCTGGTAAGTCCAGGGTAGAATCCTCATTGTTGGAGAGCAGGGTGGAGGAAAATTGGAGGAAGTGGGCTGATGCCCTTAGTCTTGTACTTTTTCCAGAAGCTCCAGAAAGAACAGTCCTACCAGTCTCCTATTTCCTATCAGGTCTCTGATACCTTTCCTGCTCCAGAGGATACATGGGAGCTTGTCACTACCTGCCTTTTGGAGCCTATAAAAATCCAAACATCGTAAAACTTATTATCTATTAACCCTAGGTTAACAGGACAACCTGAGGGCCCTTCATGTTCCCCAAGGGTTATCTAGACATACTGTCTTCTTGTATTTCCCAAATGGAAGTCACTATGCTCTTCCCGCTGATTCTTGCCAATTGATTGTCATTCATTTTACTTGTTTTGGTCTTAGAAGCTTAAACTTGGTGGCATGTGCACTGTTCTTCCATACATGTGAGATTTCAGGCAGTACCTATAGGTGTCTTACATGTTGTGGCTCTCTGTGCCCGAGACAGGACATAGACAGGGAGCAAGCTGATAATCCAGGGTTCAAGATCTCCCTGGTAATGGCAGAAAAGCCTCTGAGGTTAGAACATTGAACAGGAAGAAGAACTGGAATCTGGGAAGGAGAGCAATGGCCCATTGTTGGGCAGAGGCCAGGTGATAGAGGGGCTGGAAGCATCTGACACAGAGTGGGGATATTTAACAAATAATCCAGGATCCAAACGAATAATAATAATGACCAGAAAAGAAATGGAGAGTGAAAACATTTTCCTTTATTGAAACTCATATATATAATATGCCAGAAAAATTATACTACAAGAATGAAAAATATGTAATAGACTAAGACTTCTAAATTACATTAATGTAGAAAAACATATTCCTACAGTTGCCTGCTACAGTTGTGAATAATAACATTATGGCTTCTCATTTTCAGCCTTGGATTTTGCAAATTTTCCAATGACTGCCAACTTCATATATCCCTGCTCAGTGTTCACTACCTTCATATATCTCTGTCTCTTCTTCCAAAGGTGGTTAATGAACACTTCTTTATTTTCAGATTTATTTTTGCAGTAAAAAGGTTACTTTTGCTATGTTTTATTAGTGTGCCACATCCAGCTATTTTCAGGGTTACTCCTGATTCTGTGCTTAGCAGTGGGCTTGGTGGCCTTGGACCGCATGAGGTTCTGAGGACCAAATCCTAATCCATTGATTGCAAGATTCATTGATTGCAAAATACCCACTGTACTCTTTCTGCCAATAAAAAGGTTTTATTTAGAGAAATTTGAGAGGGAGCGAGGAAGAGAAAGATAGATAGATTGATAGAACAAGCACAGATTTCTTCAGAGGATATAGAGCCTCACATTGAGATATGAGCTAATCCTAAGATGGAGAATGTGCCATAATTATAGAATTATACATCTCAGATTGAGAAAATATTCATTTTAAAATAGATTAAATATTAATTTTAATTCCATTTTTTTCACTTACAGTAACAGATATGTAAATAGTCCCAAAAAGTCTTAATCCTGAGAATGATTTTGTTATCAATTAAAAAATTCTATTTCGTTGTAATTCAGTTATTTGATTATCACTGAAGTATTATCAGAAAAATTCTTCACAAATTTCTACTGTATTTAATAAAAGTATTGACAGTTTTCTTTCTTTTTTTTTTTTTTTTACAAAAGTCAGAAGAAGGTGGGATGATATTGAGCATGACATTGAGTGCAGGGCTTTATGTATAGACTTTAGATTTGGGTGGAAATAATTAAAAATTTTAGACTTTATTCTTTCAGATTCTTCTGTCAATATCTTTCTCATTTCTCCTGAAATTCTTCTAAAATATATAAAATACCTGACTCCTTTTCTACTTTATTGTCCATTTATTTGCATTTAGTAACTGTCTAGAATAGATAGTGGTTTTTCCAATTTCTCCAGTTTCTCAGCACAGATCTTCAAGGAGCATCTAGGAAATTCCATGTTTCAGTTACTTTTGTGACTAATTAACCTCATCTTTAACTTCACACTAGGCTAAATCTAAGTTGTGCCATTGCTATAATACATTATTTCTTCATCTCCTTTTAACTTTAACACAAAAAATTAGCAAGGAAAAACAATACATTTAAATCTCAAAAGTACTCTTCAAATTCAATAAATCATACTTGAACTAAAATTTGTCTTTATGAAACAAACAAGTTATCATTGTTGTTGTTCACACTTTTTTTTTTCAACATTTAAATACAAATGAACTTTCAAGTGATCACTTGGGATAAAAGATCTGAAATCATGGAAGTTATATTTCTTGGAGGTTGATAATCAGAATGAATCTGTTTAGATATGGGGATATATAGTTCTACAGGGCTAAAAGCCAGAGTGAGCCTCAAAAATTCTGTTTTTTGGGGAAGGGACCACACCCAAAAGTGCTCAAAGCTTTCTCCTGTCTTTGGGATAAGGAATCACTCTTGGTACTTGTGGTGCCAGGGATTGAATCAGTGTTGCTCATTTGCAAGGCAAGCACTCTGTCCTCTGTGCTATCTTATGTCTCCTAGCTTCAACAACTCTGAATTTTACTCATTGACTCGAAACAAAAGCAGCCAATGAGTCTTGGAAGCTTCTAGAAATTATTTTAATTAACTCTTTTGAGATATCAACTGTATTAAAATATTAAAACAATGAAAATGCATTCCTATGAAGCTAGTACATTTATCATTAAATCTCAGAACAATGACTGCTCTTGTTTAGAACTTAGAGCAAAAACAATTTGCGGGGAGTGTTTTATCTCTAACAATCTTTGGAGTTGTTGGTGATAAGATGGCTCTTAGATCATCTGTTCCCTTTCTGCTAGGTCCTGGGAAGCCCGTTTACTTGAGTAGGATGGGCAGTGCTGCCTGGAACCTGGTGGTGGAGGAATGAAATTGGGAGTGCTGCAAGAACTAGGATAGAGGGGTCTTGAGGGTCCTGGAAATGGGGAGAAGATTTTTTAATCAAGAACAATGCACTTTCAACAAACCATATATATGTATATGTGTATGTATGTATGTATGTATGCATGTATGTATGTATGTATATATACACACACCATAAAGCATGCTAACCTGGAAATTACGAAGCAATAGAAAATCTTTTCTGGCAGACATAATGTTAGCAGAATTCCTGCAACTGGTAGATTCTTGCCCTTTGACACAGGAGCCAGAGCTCACAAAAAACCAGTTCATTTCTCCAAGGCAAGATAGAAACAAGTACTTAATGGCAGCAGAAAAGTCTCAGCATGTTGCTCCATGGCAGCTTTTCTTACTTCCTGTACTATGGTCCCCATGGTCAGGTGAGGTCTCAGTTTGGGACCCTGTCCTTAAGGAGAGAGGAAGGGAAGAAAGAACTAGAGTTAAAAAAACTAATTCAGACACTGTGAATGACAACACTGCTAATATAATAGTTTTAGATATAAAATGTTCTAGCTCTAAATGGGTTGGAGTCAGACCACTATTAGCTTCCTCCACTAATGTTTCAGGGTCTTTCCCATCCCAATTTTTAAGCAAATTTTTAAAAATGTAGTTCTTATAGTTTTATAGTAGCTCACATGTTTTTAATAGAGTTGGCCTTTTAATTTTGGTGTATACAGTTACCTTAGTTCACTTTGTTAAAAATTTTTTTTTTAAATTTAGGCACCTTGAAATTACTAAGTTATTTGTGACTAGTTTCAGGTATACAATGAATGCATCAACACTAATCCCTTAACATGTGTCTTCTTTCTACTATCTTCCCTATTTTTTTTTTCTTAGTGCTATGGCAAGTATTTTCAGTATAATATTACATAAAAGTGCTGAAAGTGGGCAATGTTGTCTTGTGCCTGATATTACAGGGAAGGCTTTTTAGTTTTTCTCTGTTTAGTATAATATTTGCTGTGACCTTTCCAGTAAATGGTTTTGATTATGTTTAAAAAAGTTCCTTTAATTCCCAGCTTTTTTGTTTTTATCATGATTTGGTGCTGGATCTTGCCATATGTTTTCTTTTTATCTATTGATATGGTCATAGAATGTTATTGATATGGTAAATTACATGTATTGATTTGCATATGTTAAACTTTTCTTGCATCCCTGGAATGAATCCTACTTTGATTCTCTTAGCTAGGATTTTGTTGTGAATCTTTACATCTGTATTCATGAGAAATATCAACTAGTAAAGAAAGAGAATTTTTGTTTTGTGTGTGTGATAACTTTGCTTTAGGTGTCATGGTGATGTTGGTTTTATGGAAGCTGTTTGAGAATATTTCTCTTTCTTAAAATTTCTAGAAGAGCCTGAGAAGAATTAGCAGTAGGTCTGTAAACATTTGGAGAACTCACTAGTGAATCAATTTGGGTCTAGTCTTTTGTTTTGGGGGAAAAGTTTGATTACCATAATGACTTCTCTGAAAGTAGTAAATCTCTTCAGATTTTCCATATCTTTTTGGGTCAACCTTGGGAAGTTATGAGTCCAACAATTTAGTCATTTATTCTAGGTTCTCTCGTTTCATGGAGCAAGTGAATATCTGATAATCTTTTAAATTATCTGTTGTGACATCCCTCCTTTCATTTCTGATTAAGTTTATTAGGTTTTCTCTCTAATTTTGAGAATCTTGCTAGTGGTTTATCAAACTAACGTATTTTTTTTTCAAAGAACCAGTGCTTTGTTTTATTGATCTTTTGAATTATATTTGGACTTAAGTTCATTAATTTCTGCTCTAAGTTTATTATTTTGTTTCTCCTACAAACTTTGGGCTCTTTTTGATGCTTGTTTCCAGTTTCTTAAGTTGTGCAGTCAAATGATTTATATGGATCTTTCCTTTCTTCCTGATGAATACTTGCACAACTATGAACTTTCTTCTCAACACCAGTTTTGCTATGTCTTTATTCAATTATACAAATTATGGTAACTCTTGTACTTATTCTAGTTTTCTTTCAGTAATCTTTAAAGTTAGTCTTTGATTTTTTTTCTCTGACCTATTTTTTCAAGTGTTTGAGTTGTTTCTCTGTTTTGTTTGTGACTTTTATTTTTAGTTCATATTGGGCTAAGAATATAGTTTGTATAAATTTTATCCTATTGACTTTGTGAAGGTATTTTTTGTATCACAACATGTGATCTTGGAAAATGTCCCAGGTTTATTGGAGGAAAATGTATAATCTACCTTTGAGGCTAAAAAGTCCATTACATATCTATCAAACCTTTCTTTTCAATTCTACTTCCTTCACTTCTATACTACCAAAATATTGAGATCTTTGACCAATTTCTCTATATTACCACCAGTCTGCCTCCCCACCCCACATTTCTCTTTCCTTGAACATTCTCATTTTCATAAATTTTTATTTCTCTAAAGTCTTATTTCTTTAGCACAAGGTTAAGGGTTTGTCCTCATTTGATACCTTCTAATATCTTGTTTTGCCACACTACATCCATGAGAATATCTGGTATTTGTCCTCCCTTTGACTTACATTGCTTAACATGATACTCTAGTTTCATTGAAGTTGCAATGACTAGTATGATTTAATCCTTTCTTTATGACTTCATAGCATTCTTTGCAAATATCTTTTCAATAGTAATTTATTTTAGTTTTGGGGTAGATGCCAAGAAGTAGAATTGTTGAGTCATATAGGAGCTCTATTCTTTGTTTTTTGAAAAATTTTCATGCTATTTTCCATAGGGGATTTCCACCAGCACAGATGAGAGTTTCTATTTTACCACATATTTACCCAGCACTGATTGAGACTCCACTAGAATTTAAAAATCTTTTCCCATGGATGAGGTGGTGGGTGAGTTAGCCAAATGTGAAAGTCTTTGAATTGCTACCATGGGTTCTTCATGAGGCCAAGAAAAAAATTGATTGATGGATTCTCTTGACCATGTAAAAACTTAAAGGACGTTTTCCATTAACTTTTTATTTGGGAAAAGGATGGGAGTTGGGCCAAATCTAACTTTGTTCAGGGCTTATTATTGGTTCTGTGCTAAGGGATCTTTCATGGTCATGCTCAGGAGACCATATGTAGTGCTGGGAATTAAACTCAGGTTAGTTTCATGCTAGGTAAGTGGTTTACGTACCTTACTATCTCTCTGGCTCTTGCAATGACTCTAGATAAGTGGTCATAAATAAAATAACAGTAATAATAGAACTAGCATGACTATAAATTTCCTGAAGTCTTGCATTGTATTTCATGTATTTTTACATAAGCAGGGCTCATGAAAGACTGGATAGAGACAAGAGTAGATTACACATAAAACTTGAGCTTGGAAACTTCAATCTGCAGCATTCAATTTAAAAGACCATGCAGTTAGATATCTTGGAAGTTAAAATACTACCTTTACCTGTAACAACTGGTCCAGGAGGATAAAGAATAGTTTGATAGCCCAATATCACAGCATTGAGCTCCAAATGGTCAGAATTGGTTTCATGACACATACTATTCCTAATTTTCCTGTTTCTAGTTAGAACCCATTGAAAAAAGTCAAAGAAAGCATCTCACTAAACACATTGGACATACGACATTTGCCTTTCAGCACCCTAGAAACATCTTCCCCTGATTCTAGAGAAACCTGAGGGCCTCTCTATTTTCATCAGAAGCTTTCTCACTCCTCTGCTTATTCAGTCTTTGAGTTTCATTTTATAGCATTCTTGAACAAATATCTTGGTTTATTCTCAAACATTTGGCTCATTGTGCATTTGGGTCTCACAACCAATGAGTGAAGAATGAATTCAGAAGTGCCACCCAGAAATTGGCTTAAGTAATGAAGAGATGAAGCTAAGGAGGAAGAGATGGACAGCAACAGGATTTACTAAAGCATGAGAGGCATAGCTGCAGGTAAAATGACAGGCACTTTCTCTTGAATCTAATCATCTTTTCTTGCATGCTCCTTTGTACATAAACATGGGCTCCCACCCTGTAAAGGTATATTTTATGTAAACCATTTATTTAATATTTCCACTTAATCATAATATACTTATCATCTAAGAATGCTATTATAAATGACTACATACAGCCCTATATGATCAAATGGATGATTGCTTCTAAACTTAAACAAAATTCCTGATTCTAAGTTAGCACTAAATTCTAAAAATTTTCTTACATATTTTTATGAACAAAAATAAAAATTTGTCCTCATATTTATTATATGGAAAACATACATTAAAATTTTTGTTTATTAAAGCAAAGCGATTCTGTAATTTATAATATGTTGTTTTAGGTACATGGTGTTCCAAAACCATTTCACCACCTCCAGCACTTTCCCTCCAGCAATGTCCAGTTTTTCTCCATTACTGCAACCTGTTCCTTAGCAGGCACATAAAACTTTTATTTCAAATTGTTTTTTCCTAAAGAACTTAAAAAATGGCAAATAGAACTATCAGAAAATAAATCAAGATAGTTATCAGAAAATAAATTTTTCTGATAGTTTCTGATAGTTTATCAGAAAATAAATCAAGATATTTGTGATAATTGATCGATAGATAATTTTAACCTATGAAAATAAAAATTTAAAACATTTAAAAATAATTTAATGGTACTCTTAGTTTTCGTTCATTTTTATGAATATATTTATTTAAGCACAATGATTACAAACAGGTTTGTAGTTGGGTTTCAGTAAAAAAAAATACTCCATCTTCACCAGTGCAACCTTCCCACCACCAATGTCCCCTACAACTCCTTCTTCCCCCACCTCCTGACTGTCTTCTAGACACGCATTCTATTTCTCTCACTCACTACCATTATCATGATAGTTGTTGATGTAGTTATTTTTCTAACTCTACTCACAAAACTTTGTGGTAAGCTTCATATTATGGCCTGCTCCTTTCCAACCTCATCTATATTGTCTCTGGGTATTATTACTACACTATCTTTTATTTTTCTTAAATCCCACAGGTGAGAGTGACTATTCTGTGTCTATCATTCTCCCTATGACTCATTTAATTAAGATTAATTTTTTCCATGTCCATCCATGTATAGAAAAATTTCATGACTTCATTTTTCCTGACAGCTGCATAGTATTCCGTTGTATATATGTACCAAAGTTTCTTTAGCCACTCATCTGTTGTTGGGCATTTGGGTTGTTTCCAGATTCCGTCTATTGTAAATAGAGCTACAATGAACATAGGGGTGCAGAAGATGGTTTTGGATTGTGTTTTTTGTGTTCCTAGGATATATCCCTAGGGGTGATGTAGCTGGATCATATGGGAGCTCAATTTCCAGTTTTTTGAGAAAACTCCATATTGTTTTCCATAAAGGCTGGACTAGAAGGCATTCCCACCAGCAGTGTATGAGAGTTCCTTTCTCCCCACATTCCCTCCAACAATGATTGTTCTTGTTCTTTGTGATGTGTACCAGTCTCTGTGGCATGAGGCAGTACCACATCGTTGTTTTCATTTGCATCTCCCTATAATTAGTGATGTGGAGCATTTTTTCATGTGCCTTTAGGCCATCTGTATTTTTTCTTTGAGGAATTTTCTGTTCATTTATTCTCTCCATTTTTTAATGGGGTTAGATTTTTTTTTTTGTTAAGTTCTGTCAGTACCTTGTGTATCTTAGATGTTAACCCCTAATCTGATGGGCATTGGAAGAATAGTTTCTCCCATTCCATGAGTGGCCTTTGTATTCTAGTTGCTGTTTTCTTTCAGGTACAGAAGCTTCTCAGTTTAATGTAGTCTCATTTGTTTATCTCTGCTTCCAGTTAAATAAACAAGTTTTCAACTCTGGTAACTAAAATATATCACATTAGCTTTATTTTGTAATTGTGTCTCATTATGGTAAATCTTTACTATCAGTAATAAAAGTTTTACAAAAATTCTTCACTAATGTATTTTGGAATTTACATGAAATAGGTAAATCCCACAATTGTAAAATTGTAAAAGAATGAGGAGAATTAAAAAAATTTAAAGGAGAAAATTTGACTGTGTCTATAAAAGTATAAAGTGTTTTATTCCAAGAAAGGGAATATAGATAGGTTTTATATTAGAAAACATATATATATATATAGACACTGCTTAAAAATATTATAGATACTGCTTATTTAAATGTCTGCTAATGCAGAGAAGAGATTGAAGTAAAATATATGTATGTAAAAATACTGATAAGACACAGAACATATTCTATAAATGGGATATTAATTTGCTATTGGAAATGTATAAAGTCTCTTAGCAGGCTAGGAGTAAACTTACCTTTTTTATTCTATTAGCAGACAACCATTAGCACTATGAGTGAATGCATTAATATTTGTAAGATAAGAAGTATATTTTATATTGATTTGTATATCTTTGGTGACTAATGGACTAATATATTAAATATATATATTTAGGGCTTATGAACATGCCTATTTTAGAGCTTGATAGATAGAACATGCCTTGCATGCAGCTGACCTAGGTTCTATGCCTAACATGACATATGGAGTGATCCTTCTGGAGGTAGTGATCAGGAGTAGTCCAAAAGCAAAACAACATTTTTTCTTTTTGGCAGAACACAGTCAAGTGGTTTGAACCTGGCAATTTGGTGTTTAAACCAAATTTTACTTTATAAATAAAAATTTATAAAAATTTATTTTATTTGGTGTTTAAACCAAACCACAGATAAGGTGCTACTCAGGTCTAGCTGTGCTTGGGATTCTTTGGGCTAGTCTTGTTGAATTCAAAGCCTCTCAAATGCTAGGGATACAATCTAGCATTTGATTTACCTGGACCCTGGACAAACAATATTTAATATAGATGATGATTTATTTCTTTTAGATAAATTTTATGTTTTTCACATATCTTTTTTTCAGGCAATTCAATACTTTCTTTCTTTCTTTCTTTCTTTTTTTTTTTTTTTTGGTTTTTGGGCCACACCAGGCAGTGCTCAGGGGTTACTTCTGGCTGTCTGCTCAGAAATAGCTCCTGGCAGGCACGGGGGACCATATGGGACACCGGGATTCGAACCAACCACCTTTGGTCCTGGATCGGCTGCTTGCAAGGCAAACACTGCTGTGCTATCTCTCCGGGCCCCAATTCAATACTTTTAATGCATAAATTTATAATTAATTTCTATATCTGTTATGAAACATCTTTTAGGAGTCCACCTTTTCACAAAATTTTATGAGAATTATAAATTATATGAGAATTTTGGCTGAAATTTTATTATATTTATAAATAAATGTAGAAACCTTATAAGACTATTAATTTATATTATATAAATTAATATATAAATTTAAATTTATATAAATTTATATTTCTATTCAGAATGTTTTGTTTTACAGATTCTTTTGGCAGTGGTCAGGGCTTACTATTTATACTCAGGGATAAAGCTTGAGATTCTAAATGGGGTTCTGAATATTAAACCAATGTTGTCCACATGTAAGGCAACCACTCTATCCTCTGTGTTATTTCTCCCAGCCCCCTACAAAGACATTCATAAATGCATTGTTTAGTTTATTCCTATGTGTTCAGAATTTCAATTATAGTTTATTTCTATGTATTCCGAATTTCAATTACTATTGTGGATGGCACTATATTGTATTATTAATTGTGGTTAATATTCACTGGTCATGTGGATAAATAGGAAAGCATGCACACACACTAAAACACATACACACGCAGACATACACTTTCTATCATATTCTACTCAGTCATTCTAATTTGTATTTTCAGTAGATTCTCTTGGGATTCCAGGTTAACAACATAGTGAAAGAATAAAAAAAAATTGCCTGTACTTTTGTAAGAGTCATAAATTTTGTTTTTTGTCTTTGAGCTCTTGAATTAGCTATAAGAGACAAAACATTGTTAATGCTGATAATGAACAACCATGTCCAATTAGTCTACCGTCAGGTGATATTATTGCTCGTGGTTTGAGGTAACTATTTTGCATAGTTTTAAGACTCTGCGTTTGCTCCAAAGCTACTGAGTTTTCATTGGGACAATACTGAATTTAAATCATGATTTCTGTTTCCATTAAGATGACTGCTTTGGCCATCTTCTGAGAAGAAAAACATTCCAGTTCCTCTACCAATCTCCAAGAGAAAATAATGGCCTCTGACTTATTCCAGGTTTATACTTCTGGGGGGATTTTCAGAATGAGTGGGGATAGATTCCTCTTTCTGCCTGAACCCACAGAAGTGCACTGCCTCACCCAGCACTGTCTGACAGAAAATGTCCAGCTCCACTACATAAGCTTAAACTGCCATGCCACCAATTTGTTTCACATCTATAGATTCTGGACTGAGCTTCTACAAGTGGCCATGCAACATTTCCAAATTGAATAATACGGTTAGGCCTGTAGTATCAAAGGAAATCTGATAGGAAAGTTACATAATAACCTATCAAGTTATAATCAAATCTTACCTAATTACCAAATCTACCAAACCCAGTGAGTCTAAGCACTAAACTATCCTTACCACAGCCAAGCAAATCCTCAAACACTGACTTCAGTACCGTCATGGAGAGATATAAAAGTTATCTAAAATTGACCCTTGTTGATCTAAGTTCGCAAGATTTGCCTTTGTGTTGTAATAAACAAAATAAAGTTAATTTATTTGTGTTTCCCGGGGGAGGGGGGCAGGCTAGAGTGGTGGGTAGAAAATTTGTGACATTGGTGAAGAAAATGTCACACAGGTGGTGGGATTGGTGCTTAAATACATTAAATGCTTGAAATGACTGTATTATGAACAACTTGGTAAATCACAGTGTTATGATAAAAAATTATTGTAAAAAAGATTGCTGCCTGATTTTTCTTATTTTCCTCTAATGCAAAGACTTTCAACGAGATGACTATTTCATTTTCAATGAAATGAGATAATTAATAGATGATTCTAATGTTAGGGAATTTGCATTTTGGCAAGAAAACCTTGATTTTGTTGAATTTAATTTGCACTATTTTACTTAGGATGTTTACATCTATATTCATAAATGAGACTGAAATATAGATTTTTAAATTTGTGTTATATTTTTGTGAAATTCAAGGTTATGTTTGCTTTATATAATGAGATGGAAGAATATTTAGTTTTCTCTTTACTGTGGGGGAAAAAAACAAATATCATGGGGACCACCCACTTGATGTTGGAAAAAATAACCTTTAAAAACTTTAATTCAGGGGCTAGAAATAGCTCAAAGGACTGAAATGCATCCCTTGCTCTGTATGGTTCCCCAAAGAGTAAATTTAGGAGTAACCTTCTTCCCAGCGCCACCAGATATAGTTCCTATAAAAGAAGACTTTAATTCATGTCTTTTTATTTATTTGTTGTTGCTATTTTTGGGCCACACTCTGTGACACTCAGGGGTTACTTCTGGATCTGCACTCAGAAATTGCTACTGGCTTGGGGGACCATATAAAATGCTGGGGATGGAACCGAAGTCCATCCTGGGTCAGCCATGTGCAAGGAAAACGCTCTACCACAGCGCTATCGCTCTGGCCCCTCATGTCTTTTTTTAAGGAATATTTCTTTACCCCCCAGTTCTTTTGCTTATCAAATTAATCTCCCATCTTATTTTCAAATATTTTGTTGGCAATTGTGGTACTCATAAATTCTTAGATATGTCTTAATATTATTGGAATGTTAAAAAGCAATTCACATGAATTTGAGGGGCAGTATATAAAATAAGGTTATGATAAACAAGGAGCTGTCTCAGGCCAAAAAAATACAGTCACTTGATCACTAATTCAATGTGGGATATTTGATAGGATTCTGGGTCAAAAAAGAACACTAGTGGAAACGTTGATGAAGTCTGAAATTTGTTAAAAAATGATTAGTATGTTCTTATAGTATCATGTTCTTAAAAAAAGCACCACTGTCCAAAGCACTGATTATTTTTTTTCTTTTTTAATCACAGTTAAATGTTATTGTTCTGACTAGGTTTGATAGTGATTTGTTTTAAGAAAAACCCATTTTAACCAATCTAACCAAACTTCAGGTATGCTGATATTTCACAAATGCAGTCACCATGTCTATACCTGGACAGCTCCATAGACTCACTCTATACTTAATAGAGATATAAACCAAGCTGTGAAAAATTATAGGTACACTGGCCATATAACTGAAAGCTGGCAATCTTAGAAGGATAGGGCGAAACCACCCTCTGTCCTGCTGAATCCACCCACACCTGCTGCATCCATCACCCATAATGACCACTGTGCCTGACCCCTGATTCACCACTCTTCTACAATTATCTGCAGAGACACCAATCTGACCAAATTCCAAGTAGGCCAGTATTTGGACTGATATCACCAGGACCTTTTTCTGGGTGAGTGTGGGCACCACCGACCCTACCATCTCGTATTTCTAAAAGACCTGTCAGCTGAAAAACATCCCACAAAAGTTGCAGTAATAGTAATAGTGCTTCGAATTCCTGAGCAACTTTATTTTTAATACTGTCATTCCCAAAGGAATACACTAATTCAGATGCCAATGTGTCACTTAAGACATTTAGTGTTCAGAAACAAATAAAATAATAGAATGGTCAGTTAGCCACATTAGCTGACTAACCCTTCTGACAGGACTTAATGACCTCATTAGAGATATAATAGCTTTCACAAACTTGCTTGTTGCTGTACCTTTCCCCCTTTCCCCCCCTTCTCTTTCTTTATTTCAGTTCTTTTAAAAGTATTTTTGTTCTAACTTATTTGGAAACAAATGTTTAAAAATCATCAACTATATCTACTATGACAATTCAAAATTATATTGTCAATCATTAACCTTTTATGTTGCTATGTTGCTATTACTTACAACTTAGATAAAAGTAACAAGAATAGCTGAAGGGATTTCCATATAGATCTTGTGAAGTATTTAAATTTTTCAGTTTTTTTCTGTCTTACATTTAATGATATATTAATTTTTACACTTATACTTAGCACCCTTTATTATAAAGAAATATTTTTTCTAAATCATTTAACAATAAGTTGATGAAATAGTTTTCCTTTATTTCTAAGAAGCACTTCAATCTTGTTTCCTAAAAACAAGGACATTCTTGTAGGTAAGTACAGTAGGCACAGTTACTCAAATCAGGATGTTTGATATTGCTAAACTATGATTTAATTCACATTTCCTTGTCAAGTTCTGTCAATTGTCTTATGTTGTCCTTAAATTATTTTTCTCTTATGATATAGGTAAATTCTTATAATATAGATGAATTTAGTTGCCATGTATCTTTTGCTTTGTCTAATCAGGGGCTCAACCTTCCTTGTTTCTTGATCTTGACTAATTTTTTTTTTGTTGTTGTTATTTGGGCCACAAACAGCTGTGCTCAGGGGTTACTCCTGGCTCTGTGCTGAGAAATCACTCCTGGTAGGTTCGGGGATGCCAGGAATCAAACCCAGATCCACCATGTGCAAGGCAAACATCTTACCCGCTATAATATCTCTTGGGCCCCAATCTTGACATTTTTTTAAGAGTATAGTTCAATTGTTTTTTAGAGTGTCTCACTCCAGAGTTTGCTTTATGAGTCACTAACAGATTTAGATATACACCTCTGGCAGAAATGTTTTGCAAATGAAGCTTTTCTCATCACAGCCTCCTATGTGATACTGATTTGTTCTAACAATGCAGGTGTCAGCTTTGACACTGGTTAAGGAGATGTCTATCTGGTTTATCCACTGTAAAGTTGCTATATTTTGCCACAAATATACAAACGACAACTGTGAGAAAATTGCTATATTCTTTGTATGTTCAAAATAGGTTTTTTTGGGAAAAGGAAAGGAAACTCCCCAGCCAGGGAGAAATTTAGGATATGACTAAGTTAGAAAATTTTCTATATTCTTCTTCAAAATCTATATTCAAAAGTCTATATTCTCCTTCAGAGTCTATATTCTCCTTCACAATCTGTGTGGAGATACTTTGATACTGTTCTTTTTCTCATCAAAATTTCCCCATTGATTTTATACATTGCTAGTTAGCACCATCATTTATTCTAAAATCACAATCATCCTTCTACCATACAGAAGGTTTTTCCACACCTCTTAATACATTTTTAAAAATTATTAATATTACTCTTTACTCATGAACTCTTGATTTATTCAGTGGTTTGTACTATATTTCTATCATTGTCTAAACTATCCTGCTTTATAGAACATGTTCAAATAGTCTAAGACTTGATCAATTAATATCCCCTTTCACATGCCTGTCTTCTTTAAACATGTCCTTCTGACTATTTCAGTCATAGAAAGTTCTACTTTTCTCTGCCTAAGCTCTAGCTTAAGCTCCGTCTCCAAGAGACCCTCCCTAAAACAAGTTGTAAACAGATAACTAATTTTTCAATTGACTGTGCTTTCTAGCTGGCTTTCCTTTTTGCAATGTTAATGAATTATATAATTTTGAAACCATATTCTGTGAATCATAGGCTTGACAACATGAATAAATATACATAGAAGATAACAGGATTAGAGTGTAAAATATGGAAAATGGATTCGGAATATGCACATAATATTGGATAGAATTGAAGGCTGGAAATGACCTTATAACTTAACTTCTCTGTCTCTATCTGTTCCCCATCTCACCTGTAAAAATTATATAGTACCAGAAACTAATATTAAAGCCTAGTTAATGTGTGTGAGTGTATGCTCATGAACACACATGCACACCTATTTTCTATCTCTGACACATCTTCTGACAGATCCTAGAAGCAATCATGTAACACTAGCAATAAGCATATCTAATATAAGAGCTTGATTTTAAATTATTAATCTGAATTAAAATTCCAAAACCTGTATTCTTTTGTGTATTCTAGAACAAAATTTTCAGAATGCTATGTAAATTTCTAAATATGATTTTTAAATACATATTCTATGTATAGCACATTGCAATAAAACTTATTTTCAAGAATATAAGTGTTCTGTAGATGCACTGTCAGATCCACTAGAACATATGTAGTTAGTGAGAGATTAAGACTACGAATTCTTTTCACTTTATTAATAGGATTTTGAATTTAAATAGAGGCTTGCTAGATTTTTGATATAAAATCATATATAGATATGTGTATAAAATGTATGTACATTTATACATGGGTATATATCCATATTATTGAATTTTATTAATGATGTTAAAATACATTTTGTTCATATATATTGACCCTGAATTTTGAATTAATGCCATATAATATATATTTGTTTATGAAAATATTGAACCCATTCATTGCCATATATGGTACAAGTGGAAAAAAGTTCACATTGATCATTTTGCTTTAATCTTTATCTTGTTAAATATTAATATCATAATAGTCTGAATTATTTTTGTTTGTTTTTATAGTAAGTCTTTGCCCATCACTTTCTTTGGCATGCTGAAAGAATTCAATATTTATTTGTTGAATGAATAGTTCACAAATAATTTTTTTAAACTTTTGGTTTCTACTATAGATGTGCTCATCTTTAATAGTACAAAGATGAATTTTGTTTTTGAATCAAGCTCAGTCTTTATTAAAAGAGATTTTTAACTCAAGACCCTGGCTTTTTTTTGTGGTGCCTATCGTTATCATTGGAGTGCTCACTGGATATTTGACACTTCTTTTTGTACTGTTGGGGTGTTTCACCTTCTTTTTCTCCTTCATCTCTCAAACTGACGATGAGATCCTCTAGAAGGATTCCCCCCATTTTCGGCATATTAGACTTTTACCCCAGTTTATTACTTTTCTCTTCTTCAAATAAAAGCACATAACTTGAACTATGTAGTCCTTCCTACCAGTTAGAGGGGGAAATAAGGGAGGCACCAAGACCAAGACTACTAAGTAGTAAGCTAGGTACAGAGGGGACCACATATTCTCGCAGCTCCAGGGGTAAGGGAGGAGGATTTGGGAGGTAGGATGAACACGGAGGTGTAGGGAGGACAAATCGGTGATGGGAACCCCCCTGATTTTATGTAAATGTGAACCAATAATATTATTGTCAACAATATGTAAACCACTACGATCAAAATAAAAATTATGTTAAAAATACAAAAACTAAATAAATATATACTGAAGGAAAAAAAAGAGATTTTTGACTCAACTGAAGTCTTTTGTAGTGAGATTGTCTTTGATGAAATGCACCATGGCCTATGGAGCAATTTCTGGGGAAGAAACCTAGGAACACTTTCACCTTGAAAACAAGGAAGATTCTTCCTTGTTCATTATTGTGTCTCCTTCTTTTCTTTTTTTTTGGATTGATTTTATGACCACTGTAATTCCACCTTTTCATATATGTTTTCCTTTTTTCACTTGAATCCTGAAACTCGCTTGAGCTGATCATTCTCTACATTTAAAAACCATTATTTGTATTTATTGCCCCCAAACAATCCTGCTACTCGCTTTCAAACATTCTTTTAGGAGGGCATGCAGAGATCTGTACATTTTCTCCCTTACATAACCTGGCCATGTCATGTGAGGTTTTCTCTAATTGTCCAGATGTATGCCTCTACCTTGAATAGTTAAATATTTCCATATGTCTCTAGACTTTCTGTTTTCTCTCCCACCCAGACGAGGTCAGAGTGTAATCTAGTAGGGATTCTGAGTGAGGGTATATGAGCTTCTGTTTAAAGTTATCAAGGGCAGAGGGATAAGTTTAGATTTACTGTAGTTTCCCCCCACCCCCCACCCCACACACATTAGTTCCCATGATCCATGACCAGAGTAACCTGCCTCTGGCGTTTCCCTATTGTGCTGAGGACTTTCTGCCTCCTGCTGATTACCACATCGGCAGCTCTGAACTCGGGTGAGATAATGTTCTCCTCCTCAATTTTTCAGGATTGAAGAGTTGAGAGGTGCTGAGTAATTGAAGACAGCCCCCAGAATGCATGTGTGCTGGATGTGTTCCTAATTCCCCAAGATTTCTCTCAGATTGAGGGTAGACTTCCAAAGTTATTATTTTATTATTAATTATTATTATTTGCCACACCAGGTGGTGCTCAGGGTTTACTACTGGCTCTATGCTTATGGTGGTGCCTGGTAGATTCTGGGAATGAACCATGGTCAGCCAAATGCAAGGCATGCCGTACTTGCTGTACTATGATTCTGGCCTTGATATTCAGTGTTAGAAGTTACCATCTGATCACCAGCTAGTTATGCCCAGATCAGTTCTGTGAGAGCTGGGGATCAGAGACAATCAGACTCAATACAGTGCTATTTGCTTTGGGGCTTTTCTTACTCCTGAAGTCCAAATTCAGAAGACCTAAGGTTGTGGGGAACCAAGGTCAAAACCTAAAGCTATTTTTTTTGTTTTTGTTTGTTTGTTTTGGGGCATAGCAAGCTAATGTGCCCAGACCGAAGTCTCAAAGCACTGCAGATCAGATTTGAATTAGAAAGTGCTCCAGATCCTGTACCTTCTGCCCTAGTGTCTGCTTTGACAGAGTAATCTTCTGCGCCCAGACCTAGCATTGATGAATATGTCTGGGTAGCACATTCACATCCTCAGGGCAAGGGGTCTCAAAGGCAGGTCTGTACTCTGTAGTTAGGTAGCAGTGGCATATGTTACTGCTACATACTCTTCTGAACATCAGTTTCCTCTCTGCCATATGGGGCTAATGTTTTGGCTTCACAGTGTTGGTGTTACAGTAGAATGACTAACTTTGGGTTCTTGTGGAAAATGTGTAAGACCAGCATGCCAATTATTGAATATCTTTAGTGTTACAATTCTTTAACAGTTCTTTATTTTATAGCAAAGGCAGGTATAGCTCTCTGGTGGCAGTCACAGAACCTCTGTGTCAGGGACAGCAACCCCAATCACCACTTGTTGCTCTACCAATTGGTCACTTGTTGCTGCCACTGCTTGCACAGCTTCACACTGCTCTCCTGAATGGCTGCTTTATCTGTGTCATATTTTTTTCAATGTTTGAATCATCTACTCTTAGACGATCTCCTCTGCAGTGACTTGTCTTTATATGTATGACCTATTTATACCCTTAGCTATTTCTATCTGGTTATATTCTATGTAAAGGAAATTTAGTAAAAACCATATTGCATATGTCTTATATCAGAGGTTATGTAAAACAACTAGCCATGTTATCTTAATTATCCTAAATCCTCCTGCTTCTCCTTTTGAAACAGTGGGAATGATACATCATCATCAAGCTTCCAGCTCCTCAGTGAAAGGCACTGTGTGAGGATCAAACTATCTGGCACAACTTACTGAGTCTTTGAGTCTTGGGTTTTTCATTTGTGAACTGGGGATAAAATACGGCTTCCTACTTTTGTCCAAAGCATGCAGAGAGGTGTGTAAAATAGTTAACATGTTGCCTGACACCAAGTACCAATTCAATAAATAATAAACTTAAATATTGAGATAATACTGGTTTATACAGTATACAACTCTTCAAAGTCTAAGTCACCAGCACCACCACATATCAATATTAATATCTCTGCACCATAGTCCATTGGGTCTCCTTTCCCATTTTGAGTCCCAATCTCATTCTGGTAACCAAAGCTCTGTAAATACTCTTAATTTAGTCATACATTCAAAGTCCCTTGGGTAAGCACTTTTAATTAATAAAAAGAAAAATATCTGGTATGTTTGTTCTTGTGGTCTACTCCAGAGTAGCAGTGTTACAAATAAACAGCATTGTCAGCTGCAGAGTAGTAATATAGAATGAAAAACCAGAAATGGTCATTAGCAAAAATGGTATGTGTCCTACAGAACACCGTGCCTTTGCTGAGTGAAGTGACCCTCTGAGACTCACAAGAAAAAAAATCTCAAGACCTATATATAGCTGAGTGAAAGCAATGGATCAAACCTCACAGCACAGAAAAATCCAGTAAAGACTCCATAGTAAAATGGACATGCAGAAGTGGCTCTGTGGACACAGAACCTGATCATTCAGGCAGAATGTTCTGCAGACTCTCTTCTAACCTTTTTGAGGTTGATTTCACTTTTGAATTGTGTTTTGTACGTGACATCTAATGGGACCTTGCAGTATGTATGTACACAGAACACACAGGTTGACAGTGGCATCCATGTCAGCACATGCCATGTCACAATAGGCATCCCCTGTTGTGAGAAAAGTCACAACTATAGCAGAACCTCCACCTGTAGAAGTGTGGGCACCTGTGGTAGAAGCCAGCTAACCTGCCTAGCCTGGGGTCCTTCTTGGGAGTGTCTGCACCAATATTAACTCTAAAACCAGAGTGTTAGGCACTGATGATTCCCTGAGTCATCTTAGTCCAGTACAATAAAAGAAAAGCATATATATATGTATATATACATATATATATATATATGCATATCAGGGCTTGAAAATAAAGCTGGCCAAAGCAGAAATAAAAACTTAAGGATTGTAGAATCCCTGCCTTTGAAGACTACTGACACACTGCAAAGCAAATATCTATAGTGTAACAGCTAAAGATACATCTCAGTGATGAAAAGACTGCTTTTTCAATGTGAAGCATCAGAAGAACCTCTTATTAAGGAGAGGCAATTTTGAAATTAATGCTTCCTTGTAACTAAAGTACAGTGATAGAATGCTATAAACAGGTACTTTGAATTATATACAAATAAAGAAGTCACTTTCAGTTTTCTTGTATGACCTCTACATGATACAGTAAATGTCAGTAGAAATATTAAAATGCCATGGTATAAATTGATATGCAAAGTTAAATTCAGATAGAAGACAAAAGTAATTTTTATGAAGAGTTCATTTTTTTTGAAGAGTTGTTCCTTGGGAATCACCAGTTGTGAGTATTCTAAATTTATACTTTGAAATAATGATCAAAAAATTTATACTAATGTCACACATTCTATTAGCCCCTGAAACAGTTGTATCAGCAGAGGTTAACTTCAAATTTGACATACTCAAATATTACCTGTAGTCTAGCATTTGCCACATTGATAGACCTCAATTTTGAAAGTATTAAATGAAGAAAAACTTATCAAAAGTATAAATTTGGTGACTTGAATGAATTTGCAGAAATTTGGAGGAAAGCAAAGAAAATTTTATGATCCTGCAAAGAATCACAATATTAAACATATGTAAAATTATGACATTTTTGTTTTGCATTTTCTAAGTTATGTTTGCATTTGTAATTACACAAGTTATCATATCACATGCTACATCTTATAAATAAAACTATTTTTGTATAGGATTTAATCAGAGTGGTCCTGGGAAGATAGGCCTGCCTGATGTTTCAGGGAACAAGCTCTGTATTGTATTGCTGGGAGCCTGGCAGTGTTGGGCTCACCTATGCCCCCAGAGGTATTCAGGACCCAAAAAACGTCATCACCCAGATATGCTTAGCAGCTACCAAAGTTACTTACTGGCACTTTTCTGGCCACAGGATCAAACTCAGAGCCTTGCACATGACCTGTGTTATACCACTTTGAGTGATATCCCTGGCCTTGTAACACAGTCTGCGTTTTAGCATCATACCAATTGGAAAGGATGCTTCTATATTGTGTTATAAATGAGGCTAAGTTGCTTAAATCTGTACAAAATTTTTTACTGTAAAGTTACTGCTTTTCCTTTTGTTATTATGTATTGTGGGCAGTTTCTTTGAGACTACACTGATATCCCATTTTTCTTTCTTTCTTTCTTTTTCTTTTTCTTTCTTTCTTTCTTTCTTTCTTTCTTTCTTTCTTTCTTTCTTTCTTTCTTTCTTTCTTTCTTTCTTTCTTTCTTTCTTTCTTTCTTTCTTTATTTCTTTCTCTCTTTCTCTCTTTCTTTCTCTCTCTTTCTCTCTTTCTCTCTCTCTTTCTTTCTTTCTTTCTTTCTTTCTTTCTTTCTTTCTTTCTTTCTTTCATTCTTTCTTTCTTTCTTTCTTTCTTTCTTTCTTTCTTTCTTTCTTTCTCTTTCTTTCTTTCTTTCTTTCTTTCTTTCTTTCTTTCTTTCTTTCTTTCTTTCTTTCTTTCTTTCTTTCTTTCTTTCTTTCTTTCTTTCTTTCTTTCTTTCTTTCTTTCTTCTTTCTTTCTTTCTTCTTTCTTTCTTTCTTTCTTTCTTTCTTTCTTTCTTTCTTTCTTTCTTTCTTTCTCTCTCTTTCTTTCTTTCATTCTTTCTTTCTCTCTCTTTCTCTCTTTCTTTCTTTCTCTCTCTTTCTCTTTCTTTCTTTCTTCTTTCTTTCTTTCTTTCTTTCTTTCTATCTTTCTTTCTTCTTTCTTTCTTTCTTTCTTTCTTTCTTTCTTTCTTTCTTTCTTTCTTTCTTTCTTTCTTTCTTTCTTTCTTTCTTTCTTTCTTTCTTTCTTTCTTTCTTTCTTTCTTTCCTCTCTCTTTCTGTCTCTCTTTCCTTCTTTCTTTTATTTCTTTTTCTCTCTTTCTTTCCTTTCTCTTTCTGTGGAGAGCCTTCCCAGTGGTTCTTGGAGACTCTGTAACTATGCCTGTTGTTACTAAATAATCATGTCTGGCCTGTAGATCTGATGATCTTGTGCTCCTTGCAGTGCAGCAATCAAATTTGGGGCCTCACACATGCTAGGTATGTGCTTCAGTCTTTAAGCTTTCGCTCTGACCATGATACCCGTTTTTCATTGCGTTTGTCTAGTTTTGCTGGCAGCAGTTATTCTTGGAGTATTTGTCTAATGGTGAAGATTTCCATCCATCATTTTATGCTTGCCAATTGAAATTTCATGTAAGAAAGAGCTATTCCTCCTACCTGACTTACTTATTCAATAATTTATGGAGATCATCTAGTACTTAGTGATAGATGCTTCCTTCTGAGTGTTGCCATCTAGTATTCTAAATTTTTTCTGTATGCATGTGTATATGTTTGTGTATGGACATGTGCATGCATTAAGGGTTGAACCCAGGGTCTCCTGTGTGTAAAAGTACATTTTCTACCTCTGAGCTTCATACCTGTACCCACTATTTTTTTTTCTCACTTCCATTGCTCCATCTTTCATCAGTGTAAATTCCTTCAAGGTTGACCTTCTTTCTTTTGATCCCCTTCCCACCATTATTTTCTGGCACTGCCGATATTTTTATGTCTCGGCCCAGACAACTCCTCCTTGATGTTCATTTTCAAGCTAAACTCAGGGGGACTGTAACCCTTCCCCCCAACAACCTTTACCTAAGCTTTCTTTTGAGATGTTAATCCCTCCTGGTTGATCAGACCCACCCATACCTAGGATGAGGTGGGCTGTTTTAAATAAAGAATAAAGAAGTCTGGTTGGGGGTGGGGAAGCGAGGAGAGAAGCAGCAAAAAGGCAGAGAGGGTCAGCAAAAAGTTTAGCAGATGAAGGATATGTGAGGAAAAGCATATGGTGGACAGGGTCATGGAATAAAAGCAAGCTGACTCAGATGAAACTTTAAATGGCAGCTTGTGAATTATTTCTCTGTTGTTACTCTGCATCTTTAGACCTACTGGTCAAAGGGGCTAGAGGTGCCATGCCAGGAGGGGACTCACCCAACACGTGGACTTTATATTTTTATTCAACAGGGACTACATAAAACCTTATGGTCATAAGACTAAAATAGTGAAAGATTAAGATTTAGATGTGTTATATTCAGCTGTGTGCTTAGATGATTTGGTATGGTACTGGTGATTAATAACATCTTAGGGTGTGAAGATTTACTCTCATGGTTTATTACCATAGAAATGAGTGCATTTTTTTCTACTACAATAGGAACTATATTCAGGATTTCCTTCTTTCTCACCAAGTATAGGCCAGGGAATCCAAGGTACTACTACTTGGGGCAGGGCAGTTTGGCTGGATGGTTGTGGGTTCTACGTTGAAAGTTAGTATCTCATATCTCATATAGGTGCATCTTTGAGTCCTGGCCCAGTCAATTCACCTGCCAGAATGACACCAAGATTTTAGTGAGTTATTGGTATTATTATTATTATTATTATTACTACTACTACTATTATTTTGGTTTTTGGGTCACACCCGGCAGTGCTCAGGGGTTACTCCTGGCTGTCTGCTCAGAAATAGCTCCTGGCAGGCACGGGGGACCATATGGGACACCGGGATTCGAACCAACCACCTTTGGTCCTGGATTGGCTGCTTGCAAGGCAAACGCTGCTGTGCTATCTTTCCGGGCCCCAGTTATTGGTATTATTTTCCCCAAATAATTCTGTTTTGCCAAGAAAGAAATCTAGGTTCTTAAGTGGTGACCCTGATTTTAAAAAGTAACTATTCCAGTGCTGGAGCACTAGTACAATGGGTAGGACACTTACCTTGAAAATGGCCCACCCAGGTTAGATTCCTGACACCTTACATGGTCTCTGAACCCTTTGGGAGTGATCCCTAAGCGCAGAGCCAGTGGTAAGCCCTGAGCCCTGATGGGTGTGGCTCAAAAAACGAAAACAAAAACATTTAAGTTTTCCAAATGTTTTAAATTATAAGAGAAAAATAACAACCCAACTCAATTGTTCTTGGAGAGTGGTAGATGGAATTTTGAGAATGAAGTATCTATAATATATTAAAGACATTTAAAGTCTTTTTGTTTAAGAGTAACACAATGCTTTTAGTGCCTTGTAATTTTACGGTGGTTTTATAGTTTAAATTTAACTAAATGTAGTTTATTCAGGCTGTACTTAAAAGTTTGTCTGCTATATGAAACTCAAATGTTTTGTTGCTACAGATACTAAACTCTGGTGCTTCATCGGAACTCCGGACTTCTAGATTTCTGGTAGTTAGGAGAAATAGATTTTAGGAATCAATGGGTGTCAGAGAAGAGCAAAGAATAACATGATTATATCTTTAAAACTCAAAACACTTCAGAAGTAAGAAGATCCCTCTCCCTACTCAAGTCCATAAGACAGATTGAATATTATTTGCTGAGTCAAATTAGATGTAAGAAGTATCAAATTTTGAGTTCTCAGAGAGAGAACTATAATTTTTTGGTGGGATTCGTGGTTTTCATTTAGATCACCCCATTCCTGCTTTCTCCAAATTTTGGCCATTTATATTTATTTGCATCACATATGTTCATAGGCTTCCTATTGTATTAGAGAAACAATTGGGGTTGTGAAGAGTAGGTGTTATGGTGGGGATGGAGGAGGATGGTGGAAGTTGTAGAACATCTATATGATTTGATTGTTCACTTTAAATCTCACTTACATTGTGTGTAGCCAACCAGATGACAAAAACAGCTAAAAGTGGGAGTACTTAATAGATGAAAAAACAGGCCATGCTTAGGCAGGCATTAGTTCAGCAGATTGCCCCATAGGCTAGACTAAACTTGGCAGATAGCTTGCAAAGAAAACAGTCAGAGAGACAACACGGACATGAAGAAAGTGACATGACAGTACAGTGAGTCGGTGACCAGTAACTAAAACAGATGGTTTAAGGCAAGTGGCCTCAGCAACAAGTGGCCACTGGTGTTGATGCCCTGGATGTGTGATTCTCTTTCTGGGGCTGCTGCAGCCTTCAGAGATACACCTACAAGAGCTGTTAAATAAAGAGCAGGACATTCAATGGTCCTCGTGCTAATCTTACACACATTCCACAAGGTCCCAGAGTTTAGCCAGCATGCATTGTAATAGAAGTCCAGGATTTGGCCATTTGCACCTCCTTTCTCAGTAAGGCTTGTGTGCACCAAGGGGAGATTGTTGGCATACAAATGGGTGTTGTCTCTACTGTGCCACAGCCCACTGGTAACTCTGCTCGTAAGTTAGACCAGGGCTGAGGAATCAGAGGCTTTTATTTTGGGTGCTAAATCTGCCTTTTACCTGTTTAAATTTCAATGCTGAATAATTATGTATGTGTAAAAACTGTCAAAGGTATAGTTAAATTGTACCTTTGCTGTGTTTTAAAATTACATTTCATTCTGACCTATTTGCACATCATTTGAACCAAATATCTCAGCCTGAAAGTGGCAATGTGCTTTTGTTTTGGCTCTGCAAGTTGGGTCAGCCAACGTCAGCAACAAATACAATGGCCTGGGTGAAGGTGACATGATTTACTTAAATCAGGCAATTTCTCCATTAAAGCACTGAAGCCTCAACTCATAAAGACACTCTTTAGCAGATGAACTATAACTTCGCCCAGCATTTGTCATATTAGGTGATTTGAAAGGAAAGAACAATTATAAAAATGAATGTAATTCTCTCTTGAAGAAAAAAAAATTCCAGTTTTTCCAGCAGGGGGTGGTTAATTTTCCACCGATAAAAACAGGTTTCACGGTAATTCTGCTGCTATAACGTTCCACAATTAAAACAGAAGAAGGAAAGGTTCCGCGCCAAGGCAGACAGTTGTAGGAATTAGTTGTTTGGGGTGGGGGAAGCAGGTTTCCCCTCCAGCATCAAAACCTATTTTGTTCCCCATCGGAACTGCTCCATTGCCATAAAGCGGGCTGGTGTGCCCCTAGCCCCCGCCTCAGCCCTGCTTCTGAGCTGCTTTCAATTAGCAGGGATTATTAAACTGGAAACATTTTAAACTGCTGCTGAAGCTGCTTCTTGCATTATGAGCTGAGCTAGAGGCGTCACAATAAAAGCTGATTGATTGGCAAAGGATGTACTTACAGCAACTGATGCCCAGTGTCGTATTCTAAGCATTTCCCCACCTCACCTGCCCTGAGAATTTTGTGTTTTCATTGGGAGCTGACTTAACCTTGGCTTTGCTCTCTGGCACCGTCTACAGCCTGGAGACTCAGCTTACAGCTCAGCTGCCTGCCCTGAACCATCTCCATCCTTCCATCCTTCCTCCCAACTGGATCCCAAAAGAGGTGACCAAAAGAACAATGAGGAAGGGGCCCAAAGGGAGGTGATCATTTCTTTCCCCATCACTTTGTTCCTAAGTGTTTTATAGCCAGAATGTTAAAAACAACAACAACCCAGCAACAATCACCCCTTTCCAAAAAGAACACAAATCTGAACCCTGTGGTAGAGGCAGGCCTGTGGATTTTCCAGTTTTAGAAACTAAAGGTACTAAAGGCTTTGAAGCATCATTTACAAATCTTTTTTTAAATTTTGGTGGGCAATTCTTGTTTCTCTTTCCAAGGAAATTAATCGATTAAATAATACATATTATTAGCATCATGCTAAACATATATGTGAACATATGAATATGCATAAATATATACTCAAGACATAGTTATGATATCAATCAATCAATCAATCTATCATCTATCTATCTATCTATCTATCTATCTATCTATCTATCTATCTATCTATCTATCTATCTATCTATCTATCTATCTATCTATCTATCTATCTATCTATCTATCTATCTATCTATCTATCTATCTATCTATCTAAACATTTAAAGTCTCTACCACTTAATACTGTAAAAAATGCTTTTCCTTATAGCTAACAATGCCTGATTTCATAGATGAGCAACCGAAGGTTCCTGCTAGTGGTTGAGATTGACCTTAGGAACACAGACCTCAGATGCTGCTGTTTTGTGAAAACCTGTCCCTGCCCAGTTTTTCCAGAGCACTGCCTGGTAAGAAGGGCTGGAAATAGAGCTCAGCTTATGCTGGTTGTGTGTCTGCTGTGGATTTGGTTCAAGGCAGGTGAACAAGCCAAAGGCTGTCTTCTCCTTGATGCGGTGGGAAGATCATGTCCTGCTCTGACCATTTCTGGTCAGTTTATAGGGGACAGTAAAACCCCCCTTCAATGGGATGGACATTAGGCTTCCAGGTATCATCTGGAAACACATTTGTGTCCGCTGAGAAAGTATGGGTCTGAGTCAGTGGACCCTTCCTGCTCCAATAAGGAAGCTGGAAAAAATGGGAACCCCTATGGTGGGGTTGGCTGAGAGTTATATCTCAGACTGGCATGGAAGCCTTTGCCCAGACTGCCATCTCAATGGTGTCACATATGGACTAGCTGGGCAGTACAGCATGCATGAGAGAAGACTCTGGCTTTTCTCTGAGATTCACAGGGGCCTCTTGCAGCCCCTCCTAGGCCCAGGGATTGGGGAGGGGAGGCAAGCAGTTCCCCAGGGGTGGGGCATGGGGGGAGGCGGACCCCAGTTATTTCTGGATTATGACTCAAAGCTCACAACAAGAAGCATTTATTACCTCCAAAGTAGTGCTGGCTCTGTAGTGCTGGATGGAGAGGTGAGGTATTGCAGCTGTTATCTTTTCAACTAACTGCTATTGCATGTCCCATGACCAGCCGTGGCAGGGTTTTTGTTCCCATGAATGAATGGGCTATAAATCTGTCGGAGTTGACACTAGCAGCAGTACTAGAGGGTGTAAAGAGAAAATGTGCCGAAGAATCTTGTGGTCTTTGCTTGCCTGGAAAATGAGTTCAATAAAATGGAGGTGATCAGTGCTTATTTATAGGGCAAACGGATACATCCAGCACAGCCGTCAGAACCTAACTTAGTGTTTTCTCATTTACACCCACTCTTGAAAGGCCCTTCCAGCCACAGGGCGCTGCGTGTCATTGCACCCGGAGGAAAGGCGCCACCTGTGGAGAAAGGCACCCAGGTCCTCTTAGAGCTCAGGCTGGGAGCTATGAGGGGTAACTAGCTGCAGCGACTGAGCTTTGAGGTTGGTAGGTTGGTAAGGTGAGGGGAAACCCAAGACTTTGCACAGTTATTTACAGTTCAGTTTTTGAGGGTGAATGACAGGAAGTGGGATAAAATTAATTGCCATTTTTTCAGGCCTTTGAAACAATAAATTCCAGCCACCATAAATATGGAGCTGGGTTAAGTACTGAAAACAATTTATTGCTAATTTTTTCCTTTAATTGCATTCCCCCCAGAAGAAGGTTTGGTGCTTCCTGGTGGAATTATTACATAACAATGATTCGTTAGAAAGCACCACGGGCCATAAATCAGAAGCTCACCTGAATGGGGTCAGGTACCCCACAACTCATCCTGCTTCCCCCAGGCTGGCTCTGAGAGGGCCTAGGCCCACAGGAGGATTGAGAAGAAAACACCTGCGATTCCAGGCTTTCTATCATGACCTCACAGAGGTGATTCTTTTAAGATGTCTCGCCTCCTAAAAGCAGTCTGAAGTCACAAGTGTATGGAGAGCAAAGAGGTGACCCCACAAAGCCTTCTAGCCTTCTTTAATTTGTTTTGAGATGCTGTATTGCACCTGACTCAGGACAGTGAAGAGTACTGACTCTATTGATGAAGAAAGTTTAAATATAGCAGCTTCTTGAGGCCAAAGTTTAAAGATAGCAGCTTCTTGAGGCCAGAGTGATAATACAGTGGATAGGGCTTTTGTATTGCACATGGCAGGCCCAGGCTCAATTTTAAGCATCATAAAAATGGCAAGGAATGAACACAGAGCACAGAGGTAGGAGTAAGCCACTGAATACCACTGGGTTTGGCCCAAAAAGTAAAGAAAAACACACACACACACAACAAAAAATAACAAAAACCCAAGAACTAAGATGGCAGCTTCCTGTATGTTGCTGGTCAGATGAAGCTGCTTGTCTGTGCTGTCAGCAGCCAGTCATCTCAGACTTCAGGGAGGAAAAGAAGAAACTTTTGACACTGAGATGCTCATGAAAGAGGAGTTTCCATGAGTTATCACAATGCCCAAAAAGTGACTGTTACCTTTCAGTGCTTAATCCAGAAGATTTGCTCCTGAGGACTGAAGATTGTTCTCCTATGACTCTGCCTGTACTCCCACAAGATGGGGGAGGCCATTCTGTGGACATTACCCACTCGGAGGAGTCTCCTGGGCATTTTGTGAGCAAAGAGAGATTTGTGAGTCTGACCAAGCAGCCAGAGCTAGAGTTTGGCTCATAAGATTGGCCCTTTTGGGAGCTTCAGGTGGTGGAAGCACAGCTTTCATACCCTCTGAGGGAAGGAGTGCCATGAGTGTTTATGACATCAAAAAAAAAAAGGAATAGTAAACACAGTTGGTGAAAAGGCAACAAGTGCATCTGATGGTGAAGTCCCTGTGTCTTTGTTGCACATCTGTCTAACCAACAGCATCTGTGGTTGTGGGATAGTTTTGATGTTTGGTGCAGGCCTGGTTACATACTAAGACAACTCTGTTTTTTCATGGAAGGTTCTCTTGTGCAGGGCACTAGGAAAATAGGCATTTGAGAACAGAGTAGGCACATTTTTACATGACAGAATTGTGCGTCAAAGTAGAAAAGGTAAAACCACAGTAAACCACTGTTTGGACCATAGTTTCTTTATCCACTCATCTATTCTCGGATACCTGGGTTGTTTCCAGATTCTGACTACTGTGAATAGAGCTGCATTGAACATAGGAGTGCAGATCCCTTTTCTGCATTGTGTTTTGGGGCCCCTAGTGTATATTCCCAAAAGCAGAATTGCTGTTTTTATGGAAGCTCAATTTTATTTATTTTTTTAATAATTTCCATATTATTTTCCAAAATTCTGGACCAGTCAACATTTCCACCAGTAGTGAATAAGAGTTCTTTTCTCTCCACACTCATATCAGTACTGGTTGTCCTTATTCTTCACAGAAGAAAGTGTGTGTGTGTGTGTGTGTGTGTGTGTGTGTGTATGGGGAGGGTGAATACTGTGGACATTCATGGCAGAAACAGTACACTGGTGGAGGGATGTACTGGAACATTGTACAATTGAAACTCAACCATGAAAAACTCTGTAACGTATATTACGATGATTTCAATTAAAACAACAGTGGCACTGGAGGAATTGTGCAGCGAGTAGGGCATCTGCCTTGCACATGGTTTGATCCCTGGCATTTTATATGTTCCCTTGAGCCTGCCAGCTGGGTTCTTGAGTGCAGAGCCTGGAGAACCCCTGACCACCACTGAATGTGCACCCTATAAAAACTCCCCCAAACCAAAACAAGCCCTTGCACTTCTCACACCTCCCTCATAGTCAACACAGATGCCAGTGCATTAGAAGATGATCCCACGTTAAGCATGGCCAGGTTCCTGTAGTCTCAGAACAGTTGATTACTCTCTTTGCTCAATCTCAGAAGGACCTTGAGCTTGGCAACATGATCACCAGTGAGATTCTAACAGATGATCAGCAGATTTCAGTCCCAAAACACCAGGGAGGGACTAATTCTCATTTCTGTCACCTGGGTCCCAAGCTGGGTCTTTGTATGGGGACCTGACCCTTACAGTTATGGTTAGACATGGTTGAGAATGCGTTCAAACAAAAGGATGGTGATTGCCGACACACTAGAAAGTGAGAGAGCACAGTCCCAAGGAACTGACCCATTTTCTGTGGGAAGCTGGTCTCAGGTCTGGGATTTGGCAGTATCTGTTATGTGGCTATTGAGATTCCTGTGGGCAAACAAGCAGGAGTCTGTGGACCTTGGGCAAAGCACCAGCCCCAACAGTGACCAAGTCAGCTCAGAACAGGGGTAACCTATAGGATGCTATTCTCATACCCCAAGTTAGTGCTGTGGGGCTCAGGAACTATAAAGAACAAGAGTGAAGTGTTGCTTTGTGAGGAGATGAGCAATGCATATTTATCTTCCTATTTGAAAAATACAGGGAAGTTTCAGGAAAAAAAAAAACAAAAACCTGCTCTAATCCCATTGACCCAGAGATAAACATTGTTAAATTTCTCAGGCACTTTTTCTTTTTTTTTTTTTTTCCTACAGGTCCATGGACATTGAGATGGATTATTATTTTTTTTCCTAAATTGGGATTCTACTCTGCACAGAATTTTATGCCCTACTTACCCCTTCACATACTATAAACATTGGCCATGACTTTAATGTTCTTCACAAACTTATTTTTTAATTTAAAAAAATACAGAAAACTACACTTCATAGATATACCACCATCATTTAACCATTTTGCTCTTGGTAAATGAGTTGTTTCACATTTCTTTGATTTAGGTGGAGAACTCCAGCAAATATCATTTTGGTGAAATCCTGTAAGAGGAAAAGTGGCGAAGTTCCTTTATTTGTCAGAAGGTTGGAGTTTTGCATTGGAAGAGAGACAGTGCTACTTCCCATACAGGGCCATCTTTCTTAAGCAGCCTTCTTGATGGATTCAAATATGTATAATGGAACTTTCTTTTATGTGTGATGTTGAATACATTTTATATGTCTATTGCATATGCATCTATTTCTTTCCCCGTGAATGTTCGATCATCTGCCCATTTTTTTCCTTGAGGGGTGAGTCTTCGAAAGTTCTTTCTAGGAGAAACTGAATCTTCTCTTTTCTGTTAGGGCTGAGAAAGGATACTGAAGTGTCAGGAATTTGAGCCAGACCTTGTAGACTTAGGGGAACTTCATTACCTGAGGTTTCTTTCCCAAGTAAATACGCAATTCAGGTGAGTCATGAAAGGAACCCTCAGAAAAACCTCACTATCCACTTTGTCCATTTAAGTCTGTTAGCAGAAGAGAGAAAACTAGTTTGAGCAGGTCTCTGCTGTAAACAGATTTGTCTGTGCAAAGGGTGCACCAGCCACCTTTACAGAGAAAATTTTTCATGAAACAAGACCACCCTGATTTTCTTCTTTGAATCAGGGGCTTGGACAAGGAGGTAGAAGGCTCTGTATGGAAATGGCAAGACTTGGAAATGGGGTTTGCTATTTCCCTGCCTGTGCATATGCATGTGTCGTGTACATATGTGTGTGTGTGAACCTCGCTGTTGGCTCCCAGAACCCCACCGGCTGACATTTATGGGAGTATTAACCACCACCCCATTTCATGGGGAAGACCTTGTTTTAAGCCTCCCATAATGCTCCCCTTTCTATGGTGGCCTCCTTGCATGTTAGCGTCTGTGCACACGTGGGAAGGGGAGGAACATTACTGGCTGGCCTGAATTTGGGCTGTCTCTGATTGGCTTCATGTTAGGCTGCTAATGATCACTCACTCCCCCATCTCAGAGGGTGTTGGCAAGGCGATAATGCAATTAACATCTCCCTCTTTGATAGAGAGTGAGGTGAAGACAAGCTGACTTTTTTGGAGCCTATAATCACTGATAATTAGGGGAAACCCTTGAGGGGACATATTGGTTGTTTTAACAATTGCATTTGGAGACATGGATGGTGAGTGAACCTCAGAAACAGGGGGCCAGGCAGATGAACACCCACTGGCCCTATCCCTCTGGGCTTGGAGTGGGCATTGCCATTCTGTGCTTTATTTTTAGCAAATGTGTATAGCTAATGTGGCTAGAACCACTGGTGATGTTTCAGGAAATTTATTTAAAATTCAATTTATACATCGTGACTTTAAGCACTACTTTTGGGGAAGTGTGTTTTGCATTATGCCATATCAGTTCAGGATTATGGACTCCAAGGGAATATGTATAATTTTTATGCACTATGTTTATTGGCACAATTGTGTTAATAGCCAATAAGATGATATTGCCATCTTAATACCTTGCGAGTCTCTGTGACTCTGTGGCTAATGAGTGGGGGCCTCTGAGTACCTGACTGAAGGGCGGGGGGAAGGAGGTGGGTGGGCTGAGGCTAAAGAAAGCAGGTTGGACAGCCCGATCCTGGGTGTGCAGATTGTGTTCCTGAAAGACAGTAGGAGCTCTTGGATGCTGAGGGGCTCTACCCTTAATCAGGACACACACCACCATGGAGACCTTGGCCTGCTGGCACAGCAGCAACCTTCATTTAGAGGGAAAGCCAATCCCAGAGATACTTAGCTCTCAATTAAATAAAGCCATAGCCTCCAGACCACTGCAGTGACCCTTTTGCTTCCGGGAACTTGGGCTCATGTTTTGCAGTGAATTTACAGTTTCTTCTGGACAGTAACAAGCAGAGGGACATCTGACCCTCCAACTTTTTGCTCCAACTCCTCATGTGGATTGCATATAATTTTCCAAGGCCTATCTCAGATGTTGAATTATTTATGAAAATGGCACCAAGAACTGAGTCATGTTTTATATCTATGTATTCATGTTAGTAAACCATGTCCATTGGACTTAAATTTTTTTTTCTTTATAAGAAAGCCCAAACAGAGCATGGAGTCTCCAGGGAACTTGTGTCCTGATGAAACGTGTGTATCCTGATCTGTGGCTATGGGAGATTTGGGTCTAAAACCAGGTCTCAGAAATCAGCCACTTTCTGGCAACCTCAGCAATTACAAGGATTGTAGATCTTTAAACCTCCATTTCGAAGGGACCTGCTGTGATTCTTTTTTTGGACTGAGAGGTGATATAATTGCATTAAGATGCAAAGTCTTGTTGACAATTTCTCTGAAAACTAGTGAGTAGCAAGAAATCAGGAGGTGGAATGACCTTGGAGACCTGGTCACTGGGATGTCCCAGAGCTTCACCCCCCACTGCCTGATCACAGGAGCTTGCATCTGTGTGTCATCTCAGAGCATCTGTTTCTAGGATCTTTCATCACCTAAAAAACCAGTGCAACACCCAGCAAGGAGTCACAGATTTGTTGAATCCACACATCTGCACAGTGACCCCTGAAACCTAGAGATCGCCTCCCTGCAGTCCCACTGAGGGTTCCAGGGTGGACATCTATGCTTCTTCCCTTCCTCCCACCCACTTAAAAAACTTGGGAGCTTTTCTGGGGCAACCTTCTCCTGTAGTGTGAGGGGAAAAAGCTGATAAGGTACTTATGTAATACCCCCTTACCCATCACACTAACCCCTAAATCCCCATCCCATAGGATATCCGAATGAAGGTGACTTGAATCCTAATGAAAGTAACTTGCAAACAAATTCTTTAGGCCAAAGGTAAATCTGGGTAGCAGTTCTGCTTGAATTTGGGCTTATTTTTAAAATCATCCAAACCCCAATCTTAGAAAATATTGATCTAAGATTTTAACTTTCATCTAGCCAGAATTATGACTTGTGAATGCCTGGGACCTTGTGTATTTGGAATGATGGTGTTAGTGCCACATATGGGCAAGAGATTTTTTTTCCTGCATGTCAATTTTGTGGTGTATAGTGACATCACTTCAATCCCGAGAGTCTATGTTTATTTAATTGAGAGCTATGTGTGTCTGATGGTCACCAAAGCCTGTCTGTTGACAGAGAAGTTGGAACTCAGAAAAGTACCAGTTCCCTGAAGTTGGTGAGATTTGGTTTGAATTCAAGCTGTGCAGGGTGAATGGCTCATTTGTGAATCTGAAAAGATTTTCTCAATAAATCCTTGTCTGGGTGAGACTGAATGAGTTGGTGACTGCTCCCATTGATCTGGGGCTTTGATGAGATGGGGCTACTGCCTTAAGTTGCCTTTGCATTTTTACTCAGTGGAAAGACTTCACATAGGTTCTGTGTTGTCATCATTCTCATGATCTGTTATCAGGACCTCCTGTCCTCCTCCAGCTTGGCTTTTTTTTCCCAGACTGATGTCAATCTTTCAGGAAGAAAATACATGGAGGCTCTTCATTTTGTCTCCTAGCACCAAGATCACGTCTACTCTATCATGACATTAGCTGGAAATGACAAGAGACCAGCTTAGGCATCAGCCTCTTCTCATATCCTATCCCAGGGTCTTGTCTCTGGTTTGGGAATCTGCTCCTTCCAACTTGCCAGGGCCCAATGTCCCACCTGACTTACTATGGCCAAAATGGGTCAGAACTGCTTTGCCACCGCCTATGTCTGCTGAAACACAGATGACCTTGCATTGTCTTCTTGGAAGACTTCTTCAGTTTTCTGAGGTCCCTCCTTACACCTGGGTTTTGCTTTTTCTGTATGTAGTTCTCTAGATTTCAGCACCAGAGGTGTTGTGTGTGTGTGTGTGTGTATGTATGGGGTGAGGAGTCTGCTGGTATGACTGTCCTCCTTGCTCTGGAGCATGAAGCACTCTAGTTTTAGACTTTTGGTTTGTTTTTGAGTTACACCCAGTTGTTTCAGGGCTTCTTCCAACCTCTTTGCTCAGGAATAACTCCTGGCAGGGCTCTGGAACCACATAAGATGCCAGGGATTATATGGAGTTACCACATGCAAAGCAAGCACCCTCTTTTTACTCCAGTCCTTCACTCTACTTTTAAGGACCTGAGGATAGAGCATCTAGCTGGGTATATCCCATATTTGTTCTCCACTATTCATAATAACCAATAGTTGGAAATAATCTAAGAAGTCGATCAGTAGGATGGGTCAGGAGATGTGGAGTCTGGCTGCACAGTGGAACACTACTCAGTGATAAGACAAAGTCCTGCTATTTGCAACCAAAACAATGGCCCTGGAGAAGATTGTACTCAGGAAGAAAAGTGACATGGATAGAAACATGGCCAATAGGACTTTGTTTGTCTTTGATCTATGAGTAAAATAGATGTGTAAACTAAAAAACCCTACCTACTCAACTATAAAGTCAAATTATCAGATTGTTAGCAGGGGAAGAGAGAATGAAAGGGCTCCAGGTGTGGTGAAGGAGAAGACTGGCCTTTTTAGAACTTACTTGAGTGTTGAACTTGAAGGAATATACACTACCATTTGTTTATAAAGATATATGCCTGCCATTTATGGAATGCTATGACAGCATGCTTCCTCATTAAAAAATGTAGGGCAAAATGACTCCAGTCTGGCATCAGTTTATTTATACCCTTACTACTCCTTGCCCTCTGTGGTTCAGCTTCAACACAAGATCATGGCAAGAGAGATTCTAGACATGCCAGGAACCATTCACTTAAAACCTAATGCTCGCTCAGGCTTTGTGCCTGGCACATGCCATGAAATAGTCTTTTTATTTTAATTTTATTGAAACCATTATGATTTACAAAATCCTTCATAGTTGGGTTGCAGACATACAATAAATATTAGGGCCAGTCACACCACCAGTGTCCATCTTCCTCTACCAATGTTCCCTAAGTGTATCCCATATCACCCCCTTGCTTCCCAGCCTGCCAGATGACCATTTGTGACCATTTCAAGTTTGGATAAAATAGCCATTCTTGACCCCATGGTAAAGAATGTGGTGTGCTAGCCAGTCATATTGATTTGGAGGGGAGATTAGTAGTGGGGAAGGGAGAAGAGAAGGATTTGAAACTGGAGATGGGAAAAATGACTGAGATCCTTCCCTGGAACCTGCTGTCACAGGTAATTGGGCACAAATAACTGGGAATCTTCTATAGCCTTCCTTCACCTTTTTCAGCCCTGCTTAGTGTAAAAAGTGACTCATAGGGTGTGGAACCCTAATGGTCAGGAGGGGAAGCTGAAAGGAAGATGTCACCGGCCACTTTCTATGTCCTTCAGGCAGCTGTCACCTTGCAGGCACTCCAATTTCACCCTTAAAAATAATCCCAGCTAAATAACTCTACTTAGGTGTTTTTTTTAGACCCCATAGTGTTTGCAACAACCGTTATGGCTCTATTATGATAATACAAGAAAGTTACATTATGAAATAAATGCATTTTAAGGTTTTTCCCTGGCAACATAATGTAAGGATCATTCTGCATGTTGGTACTAAAGAATCAAAAACAGTTTAGTCAGTGGATGTGAACACTGTTTCTTGTCATCCAGTTAATGGATCTACTGTAGTATTTGTGTTCTTCCTAGCCCTGCTGCCGTACATCAATGAAAAATTATGTTTTTTCCCTCTGTGCAACAACACCCGTCATCTTTATAGGCAACGCATTCCCCTTCAAGTCGAGCGGTGTAAAATGCCTACCATTTCTCTGCCCCTTTCCCTCCCCGTCATTTACCTGGTTTCTGGCAATCAGGGGTCAGTGCTTTCTTTTATTAATGTTCTGTGTAATAGAAACCAGAGCGCCCATGGTACTAGGCGGAAGCCCCAGCCAGCAACAGCTCTTAGTGTGCAAAGGGCAGACAGGAAGCAGAGCCTTATTTTTTTTTTAACCTTCTTTGTTTACTGGATCCTGGCAGTCAATCACCAGTCCTCCCTGCATCTGAACTCAGCCTGCCTGCCTCAGGAAGCAACCCCCAACCAGGGACACTCTCTCCGTTAGACAAGACAAACCACCAATGCCCCTCTCACCTCAGAGATGCAAAATGACCTACTTTGCTTCTTTAAAAATTGTACTTCCCTGGTCTGCGAAGTTTCATTCTCTAAAGGGTGACAAGGGAGACGTAGGGGAACCCCAGTTGCAGGGGACTGGTTTTCTGATGTCACTGTCTTTGAGGTGGCCTGGTGTGTGGGCTTATGTGAGTAAATATTACTAGGATTACTAGGATGTCCACTGGCCTCTGTGTTCCTCATCATGTGGGATCTGCAACACCTCAGCAACTGAGTCTGAGGTCAGGCAGGCAGTCAATGCTTGCAAAACCCAGAGGCCCTACTCTAGTCCATTTGTCAGGTGGGAATCTGATCCAAAATTGTCAGGTCACCGAGAAGCTATGACACAGACTGTTACAAAAGGCCAGCGTAGGGCAGGGAGATAGCAACTGGCTGGAGTAAAGACTTTGCAGGCTGGAAGCTCACCTGGTGTGGCCCAACAACAGGGACTGAACTGGGAAAGGCTCAGCCTCATTGTCAGTGTAAATTGACAAAATTGTAAATAAACCACTGGGCCATTAAATGGACATCTAACCTGTGCATCTCAAATCAAGCTGGCCTGTGGTGCTGCTCTCCCTTGGGACGTCCTTATCCCTTCAGGTTGTGCAGTCTCTCACTCCAGGTCTGTTTGGTATCTCCAGAGCCTGAACATAGCTGGGTTTCTGCAGGACACTTGTGTGAGGAATCAGCCTTCCTGAGAATACTGAAAGCTGAAAGCTCCCTGCCAAGATGTCAGGGTGGGTCAGGGGATAGGACAAGATCTTGGGAATCCAAACGTTGAGTAGAATTCACAGAGGATTTGATTCATGGGTTGCAGGCAGCAAACATAACCTGCCTTAAAAGCAGTGCCCTTCCACAGACGTGCCTGCAGGCAGCTGCCAGGGGCCCTGGCTGAACTCAACTCACATTGGTCGGTGGTCTGGCACTTTTCCAGGTGTTGCCAGTCCTATGATGCAGCAATCTCAGCATTTTAGAAATGGGCTGGAGCAAGAGGGTGGTGCACTGGCTTGCTTTGAGTGTGGGACTTTGGCTTGGGGACGTGACTATTGTCATGTAGGCAGGTCCATGGGGACACTGATGGGTTAGGCAGTGGCATGTTTATGGCAGGGGGCAGAGGGAAGAGGGGGCAGAGGCCTGACCTGAGCCCACAATGTGCTCTTCCAAATGGCCTAACATACCCTGGAGCATGCTAGTCTGGCCCGTTTCCATGACTTCTGCTTTCCAAGGACAAGTGAGTGGCTACAGAGCCAGAGCCTGCTGATTGGCTGTCTGGGTTCTACATAGGAGTCAGCATGAGGTCCTGGGATGGCTCTTGGCATCCTGTAGCACTGTGGGTGGCTAACCAGTCTCTCTTCTCTCTGTGCAAGCAGAGCTGCACTCAGACTGTGCCTTTGCTGATCCCCCAGCCAAGCAATGCCTCCAACTAGGACACTAGATATTCTGTGAGGCTGGAACTCATGCAGGAGCATGTGTATGTGTGTGTGTGTGTGGGGGGGGTGAGGGTAGGGGTCTTTTCATACTTCTTTAGAATGTGTGCATGTGGGGGGGGGGAATTACTTAGAAATATTTCCATCCTCCTTATATCCTTCTCTGCTTCTGTCTGTGCATGGAATTGAGATCTCTGACTCCAGAGTCTGATACCTTCAGAAATACTCTGTGGATGGTGGAACTTGGATAAGGAGTAAGGGTTTAGCTAGCCAGGACACCACATTTCTGCCCAAATTATGATGGGGCAGTGTGAGATGAGACTAGATAATAACCCAACTTCCTCCTTCCCTAAACCTCTTTCTTTGATATGTAAAAGCCCACCTGGATTACTCGACCTTCCCTCTCCTGGTATTGAGAATTGGTTTGAGTAAAGAAAGGAGTCTGGCTATTGGCTGAGGCAGAGAGAGCACAAGGCAAAGGCCGCAGATGCCATTTTCATTCTTTTCCTGTCTGGCTTGGTTATTATTTCTTTGTCTCTACCCTAGTTCTTTAGACCTAAGGGATTAGAAACAAGGCTTGGGGGTGAGATCACAACACATGAATTTTTATTTTACAGGGCATGGGGAAGGGACAACCTCCACAGAGGATCCCTTCCTGAGGCCAGTTGGTCAGTGTTACCACCTTTAATTATTGTAATGTTCACCTAGGTAACTTAAGAGGACAAAGTTCCTCCCATTGAGTGAGCATGGGTAAGAATTGTTCAAGAAGGAGGGAATTGTATCTCCTCCCTATTTCCCTGAGAAGAGATGTCTCAGCTCCTGGTGCCTGGGTGTAGTGGCTGTCCTTGCCTGTATTCTCATGGTGAGCTCTCCCAGGCAGGAACTATGGCCAGCTTTGCTCTCTCTCACTGTCTGATTTCTTCCTATTCCTGCTCTTTCCCATCCAACTGCCCAGCCACGCACATCATCCACACTTGTCTTGCTTAGTTGGAAACAGATGCCACTGCTGCTTTTCCTTTGCGGCAAAGCAGACGTGTGACATGGCCCTTGAGGAGGCCCCATGTCCAGGTGATGCTGTAGGGAGCCTCAAGGCAGGGGCAAAGAGGGGTGGCTCCACCCTGGGTTGGCCTTTGAGGGCCCCGCAGAGGGGGAGATTTGTCATCTGTCCTGGAAGGATTGCATGTCACATGCCTGGCTGGCCCAGCACGACCCCTTGGTCTGTGCTTTTCCAGACTGGAACTGTCTCTGGCCCCCAGGAGGCCCTGCTTAACTGAGCAAGGCCTCAGTCAGTGCCGCTTCCTGTTTCTGCTTCACCTCCTGGACGTGGGCTGAGTTGCTTTCTCGAAAAGTCTTGACTCCAGCAAAAAGTTGATGGTTTTCTCTGTGACCTTTGCTGAAGCCTTGAGGAAACTGCAGGAGAGAATGAAAAGCTCAGTTTATGCTGCAGTGTGGGGTGCACAGTGCATCATCTCTAGACCCCTAGAAATGTCATAGCTGCAAGGGGCTCTTCCAAGAAAAACAACATGGAGGACACTAAGATTAGCAGGGACTTAAAATTGACCCACTGAGCTGGGTTTCTCTATGGTGACTTGAGCTTTTCCTGGTCTTGAGACTTCGAGGGAGTCTCCTGACTGGGGAGTCAGGGCCTGGGGTATGGCTTAGACCAAACAGAATGGAACTTTCTTTTCTTTCAGAACACCTATAGTTTCTGGGATGACTTGGTGTGATCCAAGGTAAACACTCAAGTCTATGGGCCTTAGAGTCTCATCTATCAGTGTAAGAAACTTCTCTGGCATTATGAATGGAAGATGAGGAGATGATTTGTACTTTAGGAAGGAAAACAAAACTTGCATTGCTTTTCATCCTCAGGATGTCATCACATAAGAGTGAAAATTTTACTTCAACCCTTCACAGAAAAGACTCATAAATTTGTGCTTATTTCACTTGGCTCCCTATTTCTGAGTCCTGTCAGTTGGAGGAGACACAAAGTTGACTATTCATTGCAGTCTAGATAGAATCATGGTAAATACTCAAAGGAGGCCAAGTTTGGCTCTGATTTGGAGATTGTGAAAGGCATTTGGAGGCACCACTACAAACTCTAAAGGTTTATATCTTGCTTATAGATATAGTGATCATAAGACAGGGGTGTCTGTAGAAAATAAATATTAAGTGGGAGGTTTAGAATGAGGGGTGGTCAGTGTCTCTTTGAAAGACCTTCCCTTGGGTCTTGACCCCCTTCCTCCTTTGGTATTTTGACCTTTCCTGGGTGACCTGCAGTGTTGACTGAAGACATATTCCTCAGCAATTTGAGTCTGTGCATGTAAAAAGCAGACGGACCCCACAAAAAAAGAGGCTCTGGACATGAGTGGCCCAAACAGCCACGTTGCACTGACTATCAAAGAAAGACCTTCTACCAGGTCGGGCCTGTTGGTTTAATGCTGGGCCAGAGTCCTGGATACCTTCAATGTGTCCTTGTAGAAATCAGGAGGAGGTAGAAAGCACTGGATCCTCTATGGTTCAGGGTTCCTCCCAAGCCCTCCTCTCCCAAGAAGGCTTTGGGATTAGAGTGCCCAGATTTGCCCAACTTAATGAGAGCAGCAAACAAAGTTGTGGGGCTGAGTGATTGGTATGCATTGTTTTGTTTCTTTCATTAATTCCTGCTGCCATCCAGGTTGCAGGGATGAACAATAGCAGGGACCTGTATAGATCAATACCAGATTGCTGATAGTGCCTATCTGTTCTTGGAGTAGATTATTTGATAAATGGCATGGGCCATACCTTGTGACAGGTGCTCACCGTACAGCCTGGACTGGGCTACTTTAGTGGAGCCCATTTGCGGCAAGCCAGGGGAGCAGAGAGATTTCCTTTTTTGTACAAACCTATATTGAGATTGTCGCTGTTAAGCCATAGATAATGAATTTTTAGCAGGAAAGGGAAGGAGAAGATGGAAGCGATCTGTCTGACTTTGCTTCCCCCAGGAGTGGTTTTCCCCGAGCTTGAGTTTTGTTAGAATCTGGTGTGCATCTGGGCTCTGCCAGGGGAAGAATGTGGAGGGTGTATTTTGAAGTTAGCATAGTAACTGGAAGGATGACTGCTTTATAGGGGAAAGAAACTATGGGTCCCATGAGTCACTGATGGGCCTCAGGGATTTCTGATGTGGAAGGAGTCTCAGGTGTGCAGTGTTCGGAGCTCCAAGTCTGTAACTACATTGATGGACAGTAGTAAGTAGTAAGGGCAGTAGTAAGGTCTGGTGGAACTGTCTGTTCCTATCTTCCCCATTGGCCTAGTTTTCTTCTGTTTTCTATACAGCAAGTGCATAGTTACCTGGACACCTGTAGGCATGACATTCAGCTTCTTGGACTGCCTGAGAGGTTCAATGCACTTCTTCCCCATCTTTCTCATTCTCTTGCTCCATAATGATCACACAGTCAGCAAAGTGGTTAGTCCCTGGATCACAACTGATGTGTGCACAGGTATCAGCCAAAGCATCAGACCTACTGTGTTCTCCATGTGCCTACAAGAGCCACAAGGACTTCAGGATAAAGTGTGTGAGTTGGGTAGAGAGCATGATTCTAGCATGATTGGTACTATATTTAGGTTTGACCTAAGAGTGGGCTGAGTCTATCCCAGATCTCAGTAGGGCCTTGAGGCTTTCATGTGGGTCCTGGCATAGGCCCTGATAAACCTCTCACAGCACCCCGTCACTCACCCACCCCTGCCCCACACGTCCTCTGGAGGCAGCTGGGAGAATCTTTCTGCTTAGCAATCCTGAAATCTGCTGTCCCTGCACAAAGAGGGATCCTGAAGGTTCACTAGAGCCATCCCTCTTGCGATGTGGACTTTGCTCTCAGGGACTGATCACAAGGGGAGAGGCGATTACAGGGGGGATGGTGACCCTGTCCACCAGAAATGTGGGGGAGGCCGGGCAGTGATATATGAGATGTCAAGCATTATATTTTAGACTCTGCTTTTAAAAATCTCTAACGGCCTCCTAAGGAATGATTTGACATCCTTAAGTTCAACACTGGGCACAAATAAAGCTTATGGCAAAATTAACATAAATCATTAGCATTAATCATGCTGGGTTATTGATAGCCGTACGCAGGCATGTATCACAACCCTGGCCAGGGATTCGGCTTGGGCGATATTTCTTCCAGCTGTCCCAGGCAGCCTCGCTGCATATGGCGCTAAAGTCAGCTTCTTTTTTAATTTTCCTCCTCGGCTTGAGCTGTCACAGGAGGCCCCCTCGCTCCCATTCCCCTTCTCCTCATGCTGGGCCCTGCTCCATGCCTCTTTCTCCCTTCTCTCTCTTTCTCCAAAGCCAGATTTCGAGACCAGGTCAGAATCTGTCAATGTCTGTGGCTGTCACCCACCATGTGACTCTTAGAAGCAAAATAGTGGGCTGACAATTAGCCCTGGTTGACCCACATAGATCAGTTTCAATCTGGTAGCCTTCAATTTTACTTATCCATTCATCTCTGAAGCTGAGAAGTGCTCCCTGGGCCCTCCTGGGGAGGAAAAAATGCATATTCTCACCAGGTCAGGATTCTGAGGGTGGGAGATTATAAAAGTAGAATAAGGCAAGACAGAGCTTACTTGCCTTTTGAAACACATATACATCCCTCACCTTTATGGAAATGATGAGAAATTCCATTGTTCTGATCTTAAAACAGGTCTCTGCAACTACAGTGCACTGTTGGTTGCATTAATGAGAGTAGAGTGTGAAGAACAATGGAGGTGAGGGGAAGGAGCTCAGTTTCACCATGCTAATCAGATCACACTGCATAGTATTGTGCTAAAGAAGCCTGAGACAGATTTAAAACAGAGCAATAAAGAAATAAGACACATTGGATCAAATTATAATAACACCCAGAGACCAAGTTTTCTGACTTTTCATGCTGGAAAGAAGAGCTTACTTGAAAATAGGCCGCTGTGGAAGCTTCAGAAACATAGATAAGATTCCTAGAATAAAGGAAAACTTGAGACTCTCAATAGTGGCCAAAGATGGTATTAGCCATAAAGGAGAGATAGGGAGTGATTTTTCCATCACCAGTGGCATTCAACACAAGCAATGTGGACATTTATAGAAGAGATTGGTAGGAAATTAAGCATTAAATAGGGGTCATAATAAATGTGATTTGAGGTCCTTTCACCCAGGCTAAGCCTGGAACTTTATGTATGTTGGTAGATGCCTTTGGATTGGTCCTTATATTGCCTTAGATGTCTCTCAATTGGTTCCATTGGTTTACATGTTAAAAAGGTATTTTCCCATTGCCTCCTCATCTGGCTTTTTCCCTACCCTTGGTGGTGAGCTTTGTTTATCCTAATAAAGGCTACTCAAAAGACCTGGAGAAAGAGCTGCCATCTAGTCTTGTGGTTCCATGTCATGGAGCAACTGGCTTGTGAACAGTTGGGTGAACAGCTTGCTGTGTTCGTTTCTGACCTGCTATACCTTCCCAATTGTGTGTGGGTTATTTCTTGTGTCGGAATTGCTGCCTAACCTTCATCTCTTGTCCTACCTGGATAGAGGTTATGGGAAACATTTTCCCTCTCTCACAACCCACCAGTCAATACATGTGCATATTCTGATCTGAACTACATAAATAGTGCTTTCTTCCTCTCTCTTGCTCTTGGGATACAGTTGCAGATAAGGGTATGAGCTCAGCTGCTTCATTTTCTTCCTCCCTGTTTTAGTAGCCTGGACTTCATGGTTCTGAGGGAGCTACAATGTGTGTGATCAAATTTAGGGGGAACTGAGTCTTCATGGAGAGCTTGATTAGGAGTGGCATAAATGTTCTCCACACCTCAATGAATCCTAGAGAAGATACTGCACCTGTCCATGAACAATGGATCCCAAGAGTTCAAGACTGTGGTCATTTCATTTAAGACTGGGAGGATTCAGGTGTGACAAATAAGGACAGAAGTCAAGTGACAAACAATGTCAGAGCCAGTGATGGAGAGTGAGAGGCCCAGACTTTCTGGTTCTCTGGAAGCCCTTTTGGGTGCCATGTTTTCCCCTTCCTGCTCCTTCATTCTCTGTCTTCCTTAGAGTCCTGCCATCTTTCTGAGTGGGAGAAAGGGGATCAGATTGATCTGTACTCTAGGTTTCTGGGTTCTTGGAAGGGTTAACATAAAATAAAGACATCGCATGTTATTATCCTACTCTTTCTACATTAAGCAAGAGGGAAAATATCTGTGCTTCATAAATAAAACATTTCATCTATCCTTCAGGTAAAGTTTGAGCTAGTAGATTACAGGATATCACCAGAACTATCTTGGTATTGGCATTGACACCAGTTTCCATATAATATCACCTCCCTTTCCCAACACTCTAACCCCATCTTTCTTGCATAATGTCATTTAAATGAATTATCGACTACTTGACCCGAATTGGCTCATTATTTCCTGGAGTCAGGATAAAGACACCTTGACTGACTGAAGACAAAGGTCCTACCTTGGTGCTGTATGTGGGATCAACCTTGTCAAACTCAAGACAGAGAAAGGAGGGACTGAAGATTGTACAGTGGACAGGGTACTTGCCTTGCAGGTTACCAATCTGGGTTCAATTCCCAGCACCCAATATGATCCTCCCAATCCTTGACAGGAGTGATTCCTGAACTCAGGGTCAGTAGTAAGCTTTGAGCCCTGCTGGGCATGGTGCTGCCATCTCCAAAAAATAGAACAGAGAATGAAACTTTGAAAATTTGTTTTACAAAAAAACCAAACCAAATAATGACATTTGTTATTATCTGTATAGAAAACATACTTGTTTGCTACATTCTGTATAGAAAATATACTTGCTACGCTTAATTCACCCTAAATGGTTTTTAAAGGTCGTGCTCCAGGAATGTTCTGCATTTCAGGTTTCTTACTAGGTTTCTTCAAGCTTTCCCCACTTCTCATCCATCTTTCATTGAAATGTTTGTAGAGTTCAGGCTTTATTTTCCTGGTGAAATTAAAGGAGGAAAGTGCACTTCAGCAAGAGACATTCTCTGATGTATGCTGAGAGTGGGCAGTCATTTTGGGTGGTCCACAGAGGCCAATACTCCTCCTTTCAGAAGTGATTGAGCTAGAGGACACTATTTTGTGCTGGGATTTGTCTTGCACTAGATGCATAGTGCCTTCACCAAATATGCACAGAGCATACACAGTTGTACAGACCCTAGGAAAACAGGTCAGCAAGGTTTTTTCTACATGATTATGCTAAAGCTAGCCCAAAAGCTTGGCTTGCTACTTGTGAAACTGATTCCCCCTTTCCTCTGTGTCTGTGAGCAGCCTTGCAGCAGATTGTAATGACTGGGAGTGGCACCGTCGACAGGCATGAACAGGTCTCTTAATTTCATGGTTTAAAAATACGTTAGTTGACCTCAGTCTAATTCCTACATTTTAGTCATTTATGCGTCATGACTCAGTACTCATTCATTAAATATAGTGCTTTTCAAATGAACAACGGAGATGAACATTTTTTTTTAATGATGACAAGTTATAAAATGTAGTTTCATTTCTGTTGGATCATGGTGCCCAGGAGCCTGGCCATGACTTGGGGTCTGTCTGTGGCGCCATTGTGGGCTCTACTTGGAGAAGTATTTTGTGCCACATATCACTCAGTTAACTGTGATTCTGGGGGGGCTGGAAGATCCCGTGTTGATCTTTGGCCCCTTTGGTTGTGAGTTGCGTGGCTTCCTCAGAAGATATCATTGAGCACCCGAGGATGCTGAGGTGGTAAGGTGGGAGGTAAGACCCTTTGAGGGTGTAAGCAAAGGATAAACATTGTTAAGAATCTTGGGTTTTGTTGTCTCGAGGGCACCTTTTTTTCCCTCAGCAATGGCTTTGTCTGGCCCTGCATGGATGCTCTTCACCAACAGAATTGAATGGCTCTTCAGAGTCGGCTCAATGATCAGTACAGTTTCCAATGGACACACTCCGAGTTGGCACTTAGAGAGGCTATGGGAATGGGGTGTGTGTTTGTAATACCCTGAAAATGAAAGTCTCATTTTGAAAATTAGAAAACAAGGCCTTCCCTATGGCAGCCTGAACAGCTCTTCCTGAGGCTGGTATCTGGGACGCCCCCCCTGCCCCTGTACTAACCAGTGGTCCTATCTGCATGATTGGTTCCAGTAAGTCCCAGGCCTCCCCTTTGGGTCGTTTCTTTTTTCTAGGGAGGGGGGTTCACTGCGACTTTAATGTAACAGTCTTATTCTATGTTCATCTGAAGGGATATTAAAGCCATTTCCTTTTATTGGTACAGAAGGTTTAGAGAGTGGGAGGAGATGGAAAGTACATAAGACCCAGCTTCTCAGCGGTTTCCATTGTAATGGACACTCTGTAAAGGGAGCCTCTATACCTTTACCAGGCTACCCATTGGGTCACATATGCAACCCTAGACCACAATGAGTCCTGGATTATAACCCTTGAGCAAGGACTGATTACTTTTTAAACTTAAATTACAGCCTCCCTGAAGAGTCAGGGAGTGCTAGAGAATGTTCCTGACATGTGCAAGGCCCAGTCTCATATGGACACCTCCAGAAACTTGAGTGTGGCACTGATTTGGCAGAGAACCCCTGGGGAATGACCCTGACATCTCCAGCACTTCTGGGGTTTCTTCTATAAACAGAGTCCTTGTGCAGTCTGGCACTTGGAGAGGCAATGAGGCTTTGGCTCTGGGGTTCACTATTCCCCAAGTGGGGATACACTGGGGCAATTTAAGAATGTAAGTGGATAAAATAAGCCTGAAAATGGACCTGGGTGTCTCCCTCCTTGCTTTATCTAAGCCTTTTCCTGGGGTGTTGATTATCTCGGAAATGGCCAAGAGGCTTCAGACACTTCCTGGACCCTGCCTGTCACTTTCCTGGTTCTGACTCCCCTTTGGAACTGCCAGCCAGAGGTTCTAGTGTGGTCATTTCCAGGCATGTGAATGAATGAGCTTCTGGGAAGTGGGACAGAAATGTGTGAGAAAAGGAAACAGAGTCAGTCCCAGGAGTAGCTTCTGTGGGAGGAGGTACTCCGGCCCAACTCCTCAGAGGATCAGGAATTCCCTCTGGGCCCTGAAGCTATTGGAAACATAAGACCTACATCAAGATATCTTATGTCCATCATAATGGGAAGCTCATGTTGGAAGGGCAGAAAATTAACTGTGTGCCCTCCCAATTGGCTCCCCATATTGGGACCTAGTAATCTCCTCATAAACTCTTGGTCATGAACAGGAGCCTTCCCCCACCTGCTTCTCCAGACCATATTCTTCTTTCATTTCAGGCCTGCATATACTAGATTGAATTGGGAACTTAGAGATTTCTGCTGGATGGGAACCCAGAAAGGGCTCCCTGACAAACTGCTTCTGGGCTTGGGAATATCAGGGCTCCTTTTCTCAGGCATGTTTGAGAGAGCTCACAGCCCAGCCCACCATCTGTAAGTTCTAAGAGTCTACCTTGGGGGTCACAATGAGCTTCTATGTCTCCTGCATCATTTATCACTAAGCTGAAAGAAGCGAAGCCCAAGGGCACAGGGTCAGGGTTGTTCAAGGGCATATTTTATCCTTTCTTTTCCTGTCTGACAACTTCTGGTTTTCTGGGGCTTGAGATGCTGGCAGTGGGAGTCATATAACAGTACAGATTTGAGAGTGTGGGGTCCAATAGGGATCATATGGTATTCTGGGTAATCTTCCAAGGAACCCCAAGTGAAAGAACCACTTACAGAGGAGAAGGTGGAAGTGGGGTAAATTGAGTCCATAGATATGAGCAGTGCTGGACAGAACAGTCTGGATTTGACAGAGAAGGAACTTGGTCACCAGCAGTACCAGCTGCTTGGTCACCAGCTCTTTTAGGGGCTCTAGATTAAGCCCAACAGAAGCTCTTGATGGTTATCTCTAGTAAATTTCTGGCTGTATAGAGGCAAATTGGAGAACCCAGCCCCTGTGCCTATAGCTGGCTTGTGTAAGTCAGATCCTCTTGGTGGGGTTTGTTTTCCCATTTCTAAAAGGGAGAATGAGTGAGAATTTTCACCTCACACCACTGAAAACTGACATATCATCTGTGGGTTGGTATAGGGGGATCTTATTAGTCAGGAGAAATATTATTAGGGCAGCTTGGCCGTTGGTATGGGTTCTTGGCTCTTTTCCTGGAAGTGGCTCATGTAGGTGAGTAAAATGATGGTTCTTGTCAAGTGGAGTCAACATTATGGATTGACTCAAGGATTCCAGTATAAGTTCTAACCTTATGGGACTCAAGGATTTCATCTAAGTTCCAAAGAGGGTCAGTTGAAGTTCCATTGGGTCATCTAAAACTCCAAAGAGGTTGTATCCATGGGGACTCTATATCCATGGGCTCAGCATTTGGGGCAATTGCTCATACAAATGTGTTATTTTGTGGCAGAGAGGCTCATTGGAAAGGTGGTTACATCAAGATTTGGAATATAAGGTCCCTTTCAATGGGGCATAAAGACATCAGTGCCCATTGGGTCTAGTTTTCCGGATGTGCCTCAGACCCTCGTAATGATCCCAGAAGAGTCATCAACGGCCTGGAGTTGCAGACCTTTTTAAGGAAAATCCCACCTTTAGCAATTGAGCACCCTCTCCCTTCAATTAGGGGGTGTGGCTCTCCCTGGAGTTGGGGGTCAGAAACTCCTAGAGCCATCAGGAAGAGAGCTGTGACTTAGTTGTCTAGGTGACAATTTGTATCCCTTATTTATATCTCTCAGAAAAACAACCAATGTTCTGATGATTTCTGAAGAGTTTAAAAACAATATACTTAATTACTGTGAGTAATTTCAGAGCTCATTAATGTAATAAATCTCTGGAGAGAAATAGTCTTAGTTAATGATCAGCATAAAATCAGAGTGTCTCTAGTAGGACATGGAGCCATGGTTCACTTTGTAGTGGAGAAGAACTGTGTAGATGGGGAGTGCCTGTTATGTGGTAGCCACACAAGGCTACTCAGTGGACTGTGTCAGATGGATACTGGGTGGCCAGAATGATAGCACAGAATGATAGTCACAGGGTTACTCACAGGGTTATGCACTCAGAAATCACTCCTGGATCTGGGGAACATATGGGGACTTTGGGGATTGAACCAAAGTCTGTCCTGAATTGGTAGGGTGTTTGCCTTGCATACAGCTGACCCTGGTCTATCGCCAGCATCCTGTATGGTCCCCTGAGACTGCCAGGAAGTATTTATGAGCACATAGCCAGGAGTAAACCCTGAGAACTGCTGGGTGTGGCCCAAAAACCAGACTCTGGAAAAGTTGGACATTCATAAAAAAAATCTACAGTACAAATTCTTAATCCATTGATCTGAAATTGGCATTTGAGTTGTTTTTGTATCTTGGCTATTGTACTATGTAGTGATAAATGCAGGTGCACACATATCATTTGAATAGATTTTTCTGTGAGTGTTTTGTGGATAGATGCCAAGAAATGGTATTGCTGGATCATGTGAGAGTTCTATTTTTAGTGTTTGGTGATCTCTGTATGGCTGACCCAGATGACATTCCAAGTTACAGTGAATGAGGGTCCTGTTTCCCATCACAACCCTGCCAGCACTGGCCTTTTTCAGATTCTTTGATATGTGCCATTCTCCCTGGCATAAGGTGATAGCTTAATGTTGTCTTAATTTACATTTTCCTAATGTGAGCGACAATGAACACTTTACCATATGCCTATTGTCTTCTGTAGGCTTTCTTTGGAAAAATGCCAGTCCATCTTCTTGCCCCCTTTATAGATGGGGTTATTGGATTGATTTTTTTATGAAGAGGGGATCACTCTTGGTGGTGCTCAGGGGTTATTCCAGACTCTGCACTCAGAAATTGCTCCTGGCAGGCTCGAGAGACCCTATGGGATGCTGGGAATCAAACTGGGTTCTGTCCTGTGTTGGTTGTGTGCTAGGCAAATGTCTTACCACTGTGCTATCACTCCGGCCCCAGATTGTTGGATTTTTGCTGTTAAGTTTTATGAGTGCTTTCTAGATCTTGGATATCAGCCCTTATATGTAGACATATACAAATTAAGGTAGTGTGTGCAAATATTTTATCCTATTCATTAGGATGACTTTTTACAATTCAAGCTTGACCTTTATTATTATTATTATTTAATCATTAGACTTTATACTGTCAGTAGCCATAGTTTGGCTGGCAGAAGATAGCTCCCCAATAAACTGCCTGAACCCCTCATTCTCTGGGTATGTTTCTGAGCTCAGAGACTCAGAGACCTACCTGTAAGTCACCCCCTTTCTCTCTTTGTGCCTTTTTGTTTTTTGTTTTTGGGCCATACCCAGTGATGCTCAGGGTTTACTCCTGGTGATGCACTCAGAAATCACTTTTGGCTCTGGGGAACATATGGGGACTTTGGGGATCGAATCAAAGTCTGTCCTGAATCGGCAGCATGCAAGGCAAATGCCCTACCACTGTGCTATCACTCCAGTCCCTCTTCATGCCTTTCTGATAAACCCAAGTACTGGTACTGGCATTAGGAGCACCTGGCATGCTGGTGACATGAGATGCTAATCTCATGTAGCAAGGTGGAGACAAATAGATTGGATAGCACCTCAGAGCCCTGGGCTTGTGGTTCCATCCACCTTGTCTCCTAGAGCACTGGAATGGCTAATCCCACAACACACCAGGAGACTCAGCAGCCCCCCGACTGCACCCCATGCTGCAGTCCCTCTCCAGGGAGCTATTCTCAGTATAAGAACAACATGGAGAATTACATAGCTGGGGGCAAATGAGAAACCCACAAGTAGGTGTAAACCTCCTGAGGTCTCCTAATAAAAAATATGACAAGGGAAAAAACAAAACAAATAAACAAAACAAAGCAAAAATATTTGACAAGGCTCCTATTCTGCTTCCTGCCTATACTCTTGTCCTGTGGTGTTTGTTTGTTTGTTTGTTTGTTTGTTTTTCCCTTTTAGAGGTTCAGGAGTCACTCTTGATGGGACAGTCTTTCTACTCAGTGCTTAGATTCAAGGATGTTATGCTGCCTGAGCCCTGCAGTTGACAATACTGGGGAGAGACTGTGTGAAGCTAGGGATCGAATGTGGGTCAGCAAGATGAAGGCAGGTACCCAGTACATTCTCTGTACTGGCCCCTTGAAGTTACTGTTGTGTATATATATGTGTGTGTGTGAGCAGGGGGTTGATATTTGAGTTGTATGAGCAGGGGGTTGATATTTGAGTTAGATCTGGTGATGTTCAGGGCTTATTTCTGCCTCTGTGTTCAAGGGTTACTCCTGGTTTGCAGGGAATGAAAACATTTTATGGGCAAATACTTTAACAGCTGAGCTGTTACAAAAAAGAAAGATTTCCATCAGTACTGTGATCCTAGACTTAAGCACCCAGATACTCTCTCCTCTTTCATCCTATATCCAGCACAACCAGGTCTGAAAAGTAAAGGAAGGAGGAGGGATCGCCTGGAGACAGCTTGAGGTTCAAGGTTAGATGAAATTTGCTGTCCGAGTTTGTCCTGGTCCTTCTCCGCCCTGATAACCACAGGGAACACAGGTAAGTTTTGGAACAAATGACTACAGTCAAGTTGATGTGGGTGGTGTAATGAAAGTCAGAAAAATCAGGCTGATTTGAAGAGTGTATTGGTGTTTTCTCAGATGTTCTACTGGGAACTAGCAAACTCTCCCTCCCTAATAGTCCTGCTCCTTTTGTCAAGGACTGAGGGCCCCATAGCCGAAGTGGGATCTCTGCTCCGGCGCTGGCTTCTTTGCTTTCTCTTGCCTCTAGTGCGGTTCAAAAAATACCCAGCCCCTCAGAAGATGACATTCCTGTCACCTGCTTAAAATAGTGCCATGCTCTTCAAGTCTTCACATGCTCTCTTGGGCTCTCTGTTTTCCATGAAAGCATTTATTTCAGTCAAAATACTTCATGTTTTTTCTCTACTCCGACACTTCGCCAAAAAAGGAGTTGTAAGAGAATATAGCGACTCAGCCCCCCCCCACCCCAAACCCTGACTTCCGCCCCATGTCATTTCAGAAGACTGCTTTGCTACAGGAGGAAGCCCAGTCCCACAGGCTCACAGCGGGAAGGCACAGTTCTGATGCCCAGCAGGCCCTGTCGCTGCCTCTGTGCTTACATGTGTCTTTGGAGTCTGGAGGCTGCCTGGGGTGCTGGGGCCGGCCAGTAGAGGAGCACCCTGGCTTGTCAATGCTGCCCTGCTACCTCTATGTCCTTCCCTCTTGGTTGAGACCAAGGCCAGGTACTTCTGCCTGATCCTCCTCCCGCCTCCCTCGAAGGCCAGGCAGCTGCCTTCATCACCCGCATGATGAATCTTTTGAATATGCGGACCAGAGCTCCTGGCTGGACTTGTCATGTCTTTCCTCTGCTGTTAGCCTGGAGACAACGCGGACTCCCCTGGTTTACCTGTGTAGTCCCCGGGCGTCTCAGGTGCCAGTAGCCGTTGCCTTGCTTGCCTTGTCTCCTGTCAGATGTGGTTGGCGAGAGACGAGGACAGCATGACCACTGGGCACCGTGCACTACAGAGGTCAGCTTGCAAGGACAGCAGTACGGCAGTGATGTGGCCGTGACTAGTTGTCAAGTGAGTGGAGGAGAAGCTGGGCGGGGGGTGGGGGGTTGTGGCAGGCAGGGTGATGGAGGAGGGGGGCTCCAGGAGAGGGGAGACCTGTCATCCCTGATGAAATATTCAGTGTTGTCGGTGATGTTCCAGAGGCGGTTTCCCCCAGGGGGTGGATTTCTAGATCATTCTTCAGGCCCCTCACAGGCGACTGGAGCACTTTGTTTAATAGATTGGGGGGTGCTCATCAGAGACATCTGTAATGCATTACCAGCAGCGGAGTGTGTGTGTGGGGGGAAGCTGGAAGGTGCAAGCGAGCTTGATTATATGTGCATGTCCCACTTGAGCCAGCACGTGCATCAGAGGGGCCCTCTAACCCTGGACCCTGGCCATCCTTGCCCCCCGAATGACTTTTGCCTCCAGCGTGCCACCTTCCAGAGCCTATAGAACTCTGAAAGTGCTGTATAAGTAACAAGTTTGCGCAATTTTGGAAAGGAAACCACAGTAATGATGCCAGTTCTTATGATCATAAATAATCATAATTAACAGGACTGCTGTATATTTATGTTGGTTTGTTTTCAGACACTTTTCATTTTATTTTGAATTTTTTCATATTGTGTTGACTTGAAACACTTCTGTCTATAGCATGGCGTGCTCCACAGAACACTGGAGAGGAGCATTCTTTATTTGTCCTCAGAAACAGACCACAATAATGTGGTAACTCCTATCTGCTGGCAAGCCCGCAGAAGGGCGGTATTAGTGCGCCCCAATGTGCTTTGTGTGAGAGAGTCAAATCTCGGGGCCCACAGCTCCAACTTTGCTCTGGACCTGACAACGTTTCTCTGTTCTTTCCTTGTGGGTCTTGACGGCTCCCTCAGGAAGACCCATACACATATTTTTTAGCTTAAATTCTTGATAAGCTTGGGTAGGATAACTTGACGATGAATAATTGCTCTGTGTCTGAAAATGCAGGATGACTCATGGCTAAAAGCCTCGGAAGCAGAACAATAGCTCTTATTCTGACATTGAAAGAGAGGCTGTGGTTTGAGTCCTTAGTGATCAATAATCTATAACCCATACATTGATTTTGGTAAAGGAACATGTGCTGGGATGCTCAGAAATAACCGTGTCAAATGTGAGAACTCAACTGTTTCAATTAGAAAGGTGAATTCACTTCTGGCAAAGATTCCCAGAAGCCTCTGATTGCTTTTGGTAGGGGGGCATCCCGCGCCCCAGATAGCATACACTCCCAACTCTGATGCATGGCTGGGGCTGTCTCCCTCTCAGTTCTCCTTCTACCTTCAGAGCAGGATTCCCACCATGACCCTTCAAATCTGACACTCACCTTTCCCTGGCTCAGAGGGAGATGTGGCAGGAAAGAGCCTCTTTCCAGCTGAAAAAAAAAAAGCAACTAAAGTTTGCTTTTTTTGCTTTATTCTCTTTCTGCCTTTCTCTGGGCTGTGATTTTAAACTTTTAATATGCGCATTATGATGAAGCATTGTCCCTCCTTAAATTATTTGTCTCCCTGAGTGGCACTTTGGTGGGGAAATGAACTTTTCGTGTAGCTTTTAGAGTCGCCCTGGGTTTATGTGGACGCCTTAAGCCAGGTCTACACAGGCAGAGACCACAGACAATTATGATTATGTTCCAAAGGCTCCTTTCCTGTGATTATCAAGATCTTTCATTCAGAAGCAAGAGCAATTTTATCCCCTTTAATTTTTTTCCACTTCTGTGTCCTCTAGCTAGAGGCTTGCTAGCCATGATCTCAGGAGATGTTGGGGTGCTTATTTTCAGGCAGCTGGGCATGTTTTACTGTTCCATGTAGGGCTAGTTGCAGAGGAGGGCTGGGATGATCTGAAGCAGGGTGAAGAGGGAAAGTATCAAGGAAATAGGGCTGAGTGAGACTTCTTTTTTTTTTTTTTTTTTTTTGGTTTTTGGGCCACACCCGGCTATGCTCAGGGGTTACTCCTGGCTCTCTGCTCAGAAATAGCTCCTGCAGGCATGGGGGACCATATGGGACACCGGGATTCGAACCAACCACCTTTGGTCCTGGATCGGCTGCTCGCAAGGCAAATGCCGCTGTGCTATCTCTCCAGGTCCTGAGTGAGACTTCTAACAGGTTCTGCCTAGTAGCCTCTGGACATCTGGAGCAACATGCCAGGCAGAAATATGGAATAGAAAGAAGTCTGGGAACTTGGCAGAAGGAGGTAGTTCTTAACGTTGACATGCCTAGCGGTCACTGTATGTGCTGAGAAGACTCTCATGGAAGGGATTTTGGGATAACTGGGCTGGGGTACTGAATCAAGGTATTAGGGACTGCCTTCACAATAGTTTGGTGTTGGAAGTCCATGTGGCTCCATTTTAATCTCCTGGATGCTGAAGACAAGTGGGTGGAAGTGTCTCTCAGCTTTGCACTCATCAATTGGAATTTCTTATAGTACTACCTCTGTAAGTCTTAGGGCCCATCCTCAAGGCCAACCTACCTAAGTGTAGAACCAGTGCATAGGGCTCTGGTTTCTGCCATAGCAAGTTGGATCTCAAGTATTGTGCAGCAATAGATATTCAAATCTGGTGGAGATTTGAATCCTTTATGTTTCTTTTTCTGTGTGCTTGCTTTTCAGAAGAAACCAAGGCTGAGAGACATGAGCTGTCTTGCCTAAATCAATGACTAGTGGAAGAGGGGCTTGAACCCCAGTAATCAGATTCCAGAGTCTGTGCTTAGCTTCTGGCTCGACATCTTTCTGCTCAGATTTGCTCATGCTCTACTGGCAGGCACACAGGAACAGGAACTAATCTACTCTCCCCACTTTCAACTGCTCTGTGGGCCTTTGCCTGCCCTGTCTGCTATTCTGGCCCTCACCTTCCTCTGCTGTTACACTTGAACTGGATTAATCCTCTGAGACTCACCAAGTTCAGAATATTTTTCTGAAATGTCCCGGGATGCGAATGAGGCAATGCCTGAGGTTTCCAAAATTAAGCAGGCAAATTTGAGGAAACCCCAACTATTTGTGAGGTAGCAAACAGCTCCCATGGTCTAATTCTCCATTAGTAGTGGAATGTCAGAGAACAAGCAGTTCATGCGGGGTTTGAGGTTGTCCATGGTTGACTTGGGGGACCTGTGACAACCTCACCTATCCTTTGTTCTGGCCTCTTTTTAGTCCCATTGACCTCAGCTGAAGGGCCAGGTGCCAAGTTTGCTGAGCTCTGAGCAGGATCCTGTGTGAAGGATTTGGATCTCTTTCCTAAATGGAACCTAAAACTTGCCTCCTTGTGTCCCCATCCTGGTGACTCCTCTATCTGCCATCAAAACTGAGGGTTCCTCTTGACTTGGCACCAGGGGCCGAGATGTGAGGCACTTTGATCATATCTTACAGAAAAGTTCTCCTTGGTCTCAGTGGAGGCCTGTGGCCCCATTTCCAACTGATTGCAGTTTTCTAGAAGCTTTCTGTGCCCATAGATGGGTTCCCTCAGCCATTGGTCATCAGAACAGAAGTATGAGGTGGGCATTCAGTTTCATCTTTTCCTTCATGCCCCCCACCAGGTCTTTCAGGGTTCCTCCTCAGTGATCCCAAGGGCCCTGGAACATGGGCATTCTTCTTGGTCTCTCGGGGTGCCCTGTGACCTTCATTTCCTAACTGAGTCCCCTGTTTGGGGGGTGGGGGTTGCCCCATCTGAATGATTTGAGATTTCTGCCAGATGCTGCTAAGCCTCTTCCTATTACCCTTAGAAAGCAGGTGGTAGGAGACCGCCCCCTCAGTTTCTCAAGGAAACAAAACACAAGCCTGAGTCCATCACCTCCGTCTCAAGCAGCCTTGTGCATGAGCTTGCACTACCACCGAAGTCTCTGAACCCCAAAATGTGGTGTCACATCTGTAATTCTTCTCATGGAATTGTTAAGCTAAAACTTTTGAGTGCTCATGACAGGCCGGTTTACTTAAATATTTAGCTTGGCAAATGGGAGTAAACCAGGCATATAATTCACAAATTTCCCAATTGTTTCCACTGCCATAGGCAATAGCCCTCATTCAATCTTAAATGAGAGCCTATAAATTTAAAAGCATATTAATGATATTGAGATACATAGAAAGATAGTAATTTACCCTGTTGACCAACATGAGCATATAAAGTAAATGATTAGCAAAAGACAAGTGGAATGTGTATTTACATGTTATGATATATGCAGGGGTAAAACGAGTGGTACAAATGTATTTTTAATTTGAGTGTATTTATTACTTGTGAAAGTGAAGACTAATTATGCTGTCTGTGTCCTGGCATTAGGAGCGAGGTTCGGAGGGAGCTCCATCCCCCCCTTCAAGCCTACAGGCTCCTTCCCTGTCATGAGATGGACTGGTGCATTTCTGGAAGGAGACTTGAAGGACAGAGATGACACAGATTTAATTTCTCCTGTCACCTTGTCCTCTAATTGTCCATCCAGATTCATGCATAATTGCAACTTCCTTGCATAACTTCTCAGTCTTGCATCTCAGGTCATAATTTACTTCTGGTTCTTTAGTGGATGTCCCAGACTGGCCCACCAGGAGGTGTGTCTTAGCTATGGCGAATTCTGTCCATGGAGGTTTTTAGTTTCTATTTCTTTCTTTGTTTGGGGGCCACAGCTCAGGGATTACTCTTGGTTTTGTGTTCAGGGCTCAGGAGACCATCTGTGTTGCTGGGGATTAGTCCTGGATCAGTTATGTGCCAATATCCTACCTGCTCATACAAACAGGCTCTGTCTCCTGTTTGTGGAGATTCAGGTCAAATGTTGACACTGCACTGTTGTGGGTAGCTCTCATGTTTTTGGAGGTATGGTGATTTCTAATTAAAGGTTAAACTGGCATCCAAATTCAGTTAAGGACCTCTGCCTGGGCAAGCACTTTCTTTTGGCAGCTGACAGTGGTACCCATCTGAGGGAACTATGTTCTCAGGGCAGAATGGAGTTCTGGGGCTCATGACTTTAACTCTGAAGGCTTCATCTCATGACTCCAGGGATTTGCAGCTTCTCCCTACGCTATAGTCCTGCTCAGATGAAGTGTTGCTCTCTGGAAATGTAGCCTTCAGACTTCCACACTGGAAGGCCTGGTGGGCCTCACTCACAAAATGTAGGGGACTGAAAACCCAGTACTAAGGGTTACCTATAGCTGAGTGAGCAAGTCTTGGTGTAAGATGTATCAAAGTCACTGCAGTCAATGTGATAAGGTGATAAGGAGCCCAAGTTGCTTCCCTCCCTCTAGAGACCTGACATTGGAGAAGGGGAACTTATTAGAAGCCACTTCCACAAGGCTGACATCTGTGAACAAATAACTGTTTGGTTCTGAAATGCAGAATTCCAGAAATTATTTTTTTTAAATTTAGATTTTGAGAGCAGAGCTCTCAGTTAGGTGTAGACTCACATTTGTCAAGGTCACAAGACTGATGTCTAAATCCAGAAACCCAATGTGTTATTCTTGGTGGCAAAGGCAACAGTGTTTCTTGGGTCAACATAAACTAGTCTTCTTTTGGGGCAAAGTCTTTCCCCACCTCTTCTAAGCAGATAGCTATCTGTGCCAGTGGTTAAAAATGGGTGAAACCATTGTTCTTAAGTGACAAATACAATCAGAGAGTCTCTCCAAAACCATTTGGGAGTTGTGATTCTAGTTTTCTGCAAGTCTGATAAATCTTGGGTATAACTGATCATGTGGCCCTCTGCGCCTTCCAGGATGTATGGAGACCTAGATAAACAAAGCGAGGAGAGGAGGGAAGTAAGTAAGGTAGGAAGAAGGGCAGCTCCTCCCTTCTCCTTGGGGATGTTTATTTATAGGTATCACTATTGCTCAGTGTGAGGAAACCACATTGGAATCTCAGAGCCGCCCAGAAGCCTCATGGTACCTAGGAACATTGTTGATCATGACAAGACAAGTGTCCAGGAGGCAGAAACTCAGCAGGAGAGACTGGGAAGCACTTGGAGTAGTGATGCTGAGAGCAGAGTTTGTGGAGAACATTTCTGATGTGCAGAAGGGCTGGTGGGTTCAGTGATAGCCTCACAGTAACACAGGACATATCTTACCTTAGAAAATCTGTCCAGCAGATTCATCCACTTTCTCCTCATTTACTGAGGGTGCTCTTCCCTCTGTTTCTTCTATCTTTCTTCTGTTCTCCTGAGATCAGTGGATAAACATGTATGTTTTCTGGATAGGGCAGAAGGGGCCCAGGCTAGGAAAGGCATGTGTGGTTTGTATGCGTCTATGCTGTGTCATGACGGGTCCCTGTTTGAAATGCTCCCAGGCTATAGAGCTGGTGTGAATAAGGTAAGTTGGCTGGTTCAGAAAACAAACTAGTGAAAACTTACCTCATGCATTGTCTATGCCCATAGTCTTCAATAGTAGCTATTACTAAGAGAATACATGAAAAATGCATTTCTTGAACATGGGCATCTCTCACAGTGATACGCATCTTGAGTTGATTTGCAAATGCACGGCTCTAAGTGGCGCGTGGTCGGAAACAGTTAGCTTCTAATGTTATGCTGCCGCATGGGCAGCAACCGAACCTATTAATGAACTAATCCCAGACTCTCCTGCGGATGCTGGCTGGGCTCCTCTGTGCTGCACTTGGCATTTCAGCTAAAATCAACAGCGTTAAAGGGGAAAAAAAGAATTTAAATGGATTAGGCTGCTTATCTCCTGCATCACTGTGTCCTCAGCCACTACAGCTGCAAGTATTGCAAGTATGAGAGGGGCAAGGGTTGGTAGAGGAGGAAAGAGATAAAAAGTGCTTGCCAGAGACTAAAACTGGGCTGCAATCAGGCGCCAGCTGTGGGGTCAAGGGCTTAGACTCGGGTTCTGACAAGTACTAGCTGTGCAATTCCAGGTAAAAAGGCGTAGTCTCTCTCTGCTTGGGTTTGCTGACATAGAAGGCTGCTCTGAGGATTTAATGTTGTTCCTTTAAAAATGTGTGAAGTTAGTCAGAAGAAAGGGACAGACAGACAGACACAAAATAAGCATTTTATAAGGAAATGTAGTAGGGGATAACAAATGCTTCAAGACAAAAGAAATTAAGAACTAGACTTCTTTAGAGATGGGGCAGATAGGATGGGGTGGGACAATAGGATAATGGTCCATGAAGCAGTGAACATTGGTGGAGGTTGGGCTTGCTGGAGTGTTTTGTGTATGAAATCTTACCAATAACAGTTTTGTAAGACACAGTGCCTAAAATTAATTTTAAGGAGTGCAATTGTATTTGACACTTAAAATTATTGCTATGTATTAATTTGTTCGGACCATCCCACATATTCCTCATATATATTAGCAGTCTATTATGTGCTTATTGGGATTTTGCTTGAACAAGATAAAGTTCCTGCCCACATGGAGGACAGTCTGCTTGGAAGGCTTCTCTGCCTTCTTAGCAATTTCAGCCTTTGATGGGCTGCACAGGCAGAGGAGGACAGAGCCATCTTAGGGGACCTTAGCGCACAGTGTGGCTGGAGGGCCTGTGGGACAACTTGTGGGAGGACCTGTGGGAAAGTCTATAGGAGGGCTTTTAGGGTTTGTGGAAGGGGTTTTGGAGGGGTCTATAGGAGGACCTGTGGGAGGGTTCTGGGGGGGGGGCTTGAGGGAGGGTCTTTGGAAGGGTCAATGGGAAGGCCTATTGGAAGACTTGTAAGAGGACTTGTGGGAGGGTCTGTGGGAGGGTTTATGAGAGGACCTATGGGAGGGCCTGTTGGAAGGTCTATGGGAGGGTCTATGGAAGGGTTTATAGGAGGGTCTATGAGAAGGCCTGTGGGAGAGCCTGTGGGAGGGCTTGTGGGAGGGTCTATGGGTAGATTTGAGAGGACCTCTAAAAAGGTCTGTGGCAGAGTCTATGGGAGGACTTGTGGAAGGGTCTATGGGGCTGTGAGTTTTGAGAGGACCTATGGGAATGCCTATGGAAGGGTCTATGAGAGGGCCTTTGGGGGTCTATGGGAGGGGCTGGGAGAAGGTCTATGGGAAGGTCTATGAAAGGGACTTTGGATGGGTCTGAGAGGGTCTGTGGGAGAATCTATGGGTGGGTCTGTGGGAGGGACAGTGACAGTCTGTGTGAGGGATCTAATGGAAAGGCCTTTGGGAGGGGCCAGGTCTTTTGGTAGGTCTGTGGGGGGGTCTATGGGAAGGTTTGTGTGAGGGACTATGGGAGGCTCTGTGGGGGGATATGAGAGGGTTTTGGGAGGGGTAGTAGGAGGTTCTGTGGGATTATTGGGGGGGGGGCTTTACGAGGCCCTAGGAGGGTCTCTTGGTGGGTCTTTGGGAAAATCTACGGGAAGATTGTGGGAAGTGTGGTGGGATGGCCTGTGTGGGATAGATAGCCTATGTTCTGCAGAGGCCCAGAGCTACGTTCCACAATGGCAGTGGGGGTTGAGGTTGCATGAAAGCCAAGATATGCAGGAGGGGCTATAGACCTGTACTCTCTTTCTTGAGTTTCAGCTTGGAGAGAAATCCTGAAACTAAGGCACTCTGGTTCTGTCTGGTGAAACTGCCCTCTTACCATGGTGGATGTCCTTAGCCCTGCCCATTAAAAGGGTCTCAGAATGTGGCAGCTCCTGAAAACTACTAGGCTTGTTCCACTGTCTCTCTCTTGGGAGTGTGCTGAGGCGGTGCAGGGGTATGTAACAGAGCAAGGAGGTATTTCTGTGACAGTGGTTCTGTTTTCCTGTGTACCTGTGGGACACTTGTATGTTTTCCTTCTTTGTGCTATTGGGTTCTCTCGTGTCTTTTCTTTACCATTCTGCCTTGTTTTCAGCCTCTGGAGAAGAGTATGAGAAAAGTAGGCAGGAATCCTCAACCCAAGGGTAGGCTACAGATCAGATGCCCCTTCCCTGAAGGTGGAGGCCAGTTGGGGGTGCTCATCTTCCAGAGAAAACACTGGGAGTGGGGGTGAAAGTATGGGGGGTTCCTGCCAGTGCTGACACGGTGGTCTGGCTGTCCTTGGCTGTGGGTGCTTGGGTCTCTGACCTGTCTCTTGAGCTAGAATAGCTTGCCTTTTACAGTGAATTGTTATTTGTTTAAAGATGCATTCTTTAAGAGGCAGCCTGTCCCCAAAGGCAAGTCAAGCAGTTCATCTGGTATTCGACAAAAGAAAGAATGAATCACCAAGAAGGAATAGCAGACGGCACAGCATTACCAGGAGAAAGCAGGGTGGTCCCCAGTGCTCTGCTTTCCCATGGGACGTTTTAGTACTTTGTTGATCCCACACAATTTCCACTAAGTGCTGACTTTGGAACCGAACTTCATTAAGTTCTGATTCCACTGCCTGTGAGGATGGGAGTGGGGGAGAAAGATGGTGGGAAGATGGAAGAGAGACAAGTGGCACAGGGTTTTAGTGTCCAACTGACAGACCTGACTCTGGGTGCCCTGGAAGGATGGTGGCCCTCCTTGCCAATGTGACCCTCTCTCCTGTTGGTAGAGAGCTCTCTAGGATAGTTATGATCAACAGAGAACCACAGGTTATTACCAGAGACTAGGGATGTGTCGAGTTATTCTAGTTTTTCCACACTCCTGATATGTCCAAGTCACCTGATAGCCATGTTAAAATGGCTGGTGGTGGGCACTTCTGCTACTGGAGTTATCATCTTTCTTCCCAAATGAAGGAGAAGTTATTCCCTGGGGTCTCAGAGTCAATGAATGCCACGGAGCTTAGAGAGCACAGAAGCATCCAGATGAAGTTTGAATATCTGAAGGTGGGTCCATCAGCCTTAATTTGCACTGCATCACATTTGCAAGTTGCAAAATGGAATTTGCAATTGCTTTTCGGCAATGTTCAAATTAGCACTTCTTAGCATATTAATGAACTACTTTTTTTTTTTTCATTATGTGACCAATTTTAATGTAAGTAGCAGGCTCAGTGCAAGGATTAGGTCAGTGTTTCATGAAAGTAAAGTTCTATAGCTTCCTGTAGAGGCTGAGTATCTGACCTTTGGATGGTCCTGGCTTTAGTCCAAAGCAAAACCCCAGGAGGTGTTAAGTTTTAGACACTAGATGCTGGGTCTAGGATAAATTCTATGAGTCCTTTGGTTGACTATGGACATTGGTTGACTAAGTGGGAGGTTGTAGTCTCAGTTCCCTTAGAGGCAGGGACTAAGCCAGTAGGCAGGCTTTCTTCAAGGGAACTCCAAGTCAATGCTCAGGAGATTCTTCATGAATCCCACTTGCTAAAACCTTTTCTTGTCTTATACTTCTAATAAAGCCTTCAAGTGGCTGGGCCTAACTCTTAAAAACACATTGAACTCTTAAAAAGCACATTTGGTTCATCTGAGCACTGTCTGGAGTCCTTCCAGGATGAACTGGAAGTATTTTGCTCCACAAGATTCTTTGAGCTGTGGTCAGAGAAATAGTACAGCAGGTAGGACAATTGCATGTGACTACCAGGATTTGATCCATGTGACACCACATATGGTTCCCCAAGTCCAGCCAGGAGTGATTCCTGAGTTGCAGAGACAGGAGTAAGCTCCGAATACAGGTGAGTTTAACTCCTCCACCCCTCACCCCACAAGAAATCATGGAGCAACTAAGACATGAAACTTTGAGGAGAAGAAAAAAACAAACAGAGCTTTAAAATGTATTATGAGACCCATGGTTGTATTCTCCTGGCCTGTCTTCAGAGGCAGTGGTTAGAGAAATGAAAAGTCTGAGTGAGGGGCCAGAGAGATAGCACAGCAGTAGGGCATTTGCCTTGCATGTGGCTGACTCGAGAGTCACCTGGTTCAATTCCTGGTATCCCATATGGACCCTCCAGCCTGCTGGGGTAATTTAGGAGTAGATCCTGAGTGTCGCTGGGTGTGGCCCAGAGGCCAATCAATCAATGAATCAATAAATCAACAAATAAATGAAGTTTTTTTTTTTTAAATAAAAGTCTGAATGAGGTCCTAAAATGCTGGTGAAAGATGAGAGACTGAAACCATCAGGCCACTTGACTGGAGATCTTCTTGTGGGCCCTTGCTTGGTAAGGGGTATTGCCTTCAAGTGGCACAGTTGCAACAGGCTTTCAGAGACAAGAATTGGCCTCAAGTTTTCTAAATGGCAGTGCTTTCTTGGTTCATTATTCAAAGTGAACTGATTATTCATCCCCAGCTTGAAATACCAGTTAAATAGTATTTTCCTGCTGAGTGTACATTTGTAATGCTATCCAATTCGTCCTGTGTGATAGCATTACATTCCAGGGGCTTCAGCTACCTATTCTTTACTATCTATAGATGGTGCGTGGGTGTGCTGATTGCATTTTAAAAACAAGAGTTTGTATATCTGATGGATCTGGAAATAATCAGTAACTAAGGTAGCGAAGGGAGAAAAAAAAAACAGCTCTTGATGAGTAATTTTAAAACTGTGAATACTTCACAGCTTGATAGATTCCAAGGGAAGGAGCCCTGCAGTCAGTGACTCCCCAAATGCAACTGGGCCTGCAGGTGCTTCTTTTCAGGGACCTGGGAGCCCCCTCCCACTTTCCTGTGACTTACTGCATAGCATCAGGTGCCCATTAGATCACAATGAGCAAAACCTGGTTATGACTTACCCAAATAAGATAGACTTTGTCAAACCATAGATGTTCTTGCTCTTGCACTTAAAAAGCATCCCCCCGAGGGGGTCAGATCAATAGGTGTGTCTGGGTGCTTCTCATCTGACAGGAAAAGAAACCCCTGGCCTGTATCTGGCAGAGAAGTGATGATATCTGCTATATCAAAACCCATAGTTTGTGAGAGTAGTATAGCCATATATTCAGGGGCCAGAGTGATAGTACAGTAGAAGGGCATTTACCTTGCATGCAGCCAACCCAGGATGGACTCTGGTTCAATTCCTAGCATCCCATATGATCCCCTGACCCTGCCAGCTGTGATTTCTGAGTGCAGAGCCAGGAGTAACCCCTGAGCATCGCAGGGTGTGGCCCCCAAACCAAAGCACAGATTCAACAACAGATTCAACACAGATTCAACATTGAAAACATGAGATCTAAGCTGAAGCCTCTGACCTTTAATATGCCTGTCAAGATGGCAGGCAGAGGCTAAGGGAGGTTGGTTGGAGGGGAATGATGGAATATGGAAGCTGACATTGGTGATGGAATTGGTGTTGAAATATATGCCTAAAACTCAAGTATCAATAATTTTGTAACACACACACACACACACACACACACACACACACACACACACACAAACTCTGCCATTAGGTTCCCCTGTGAGGTCCTTTGCCTAGCCTCCCCATCCCTATTCAGGCAGTATGACTGCTTTATTCCAGTGGGAGGGCTCCGCAGCTGGAGATGTGTTCTGCCTTCTCAGAAACTCCAGTGAAAGAGGTTTTCATTGTACTAAAACCTACTTTGGAGACAGGCTAGTAGTGCTCAGGTTCTATACCAGGGCGGAGCGAATTACAGTGACTGGTAGAGTGGTGGGAGCCATGTCTTTAGTGTCTTTGTCTTGGTTTCTTGTTTACCCCTCGTGGGTTCTGGTCCCCCAGGAACGCATGGATTGTGCAGGGGGAGGATGATTCCTCAGGGAGAATAGAGATGCTATTTCCAGTTAGAGGAGGAAAGCGGCTGGGCAGGCAAAAACAACAGATGTCCACCCGCCAGCTTCTCAGCTAACTATTCACAGACATCCAAGAGCCAGTTCCATCCAGAGAACAGACAAGGAACCCGAGTTGCTGATTCCACTCTTAAAGTTATTTTCCCCCCTTAGGGAGAGGTTGGCCACTCTCAGTGGATTTCCTTTTTATAAAAGCTTTTTCTTTATTTGCTTTTTGGAGACCAACCCTGATGTGGTGCTTGGCAGATCAGGTGGTGCCAGGGATGAGCTCCTGCACACAGAGCCTGTGTTCCAGCCTTTGAGAATCTCCCTAGTTCCCTGAAGGTTTCCATTGATCTGAGGTTGGCAACTCCCCCAATCCTGTGCCCTTCACCCACTATGCACAAGCTCCTGATGAAACCTTGAGTTTCCAGAACATGGATAGATTGTCTGAGACTCTTGCTTTGCCACTGGTTAGGACTTAGTAACCCTAAGGACCCTTACTGCTCTGGTTTCCTGAGTTTACATGCAGGTCATGAAAGCCAATATAGGAATTTGGGGTATTACTGATGGGCACTAGCAACATTTTCGAGCTTCTTCTGAGATGTGGCTTCAGTCTTTTGTCTTCAGGTTCTCAATGGACTCCTGGGATGTTTTCTGGAACACTGGCTGACTCTCTTAGGGGATAAGGGTTGGGGAAACACCTAGTAGTGCTCAGAGATCATTCTAGGCAGTATTTGTAGGGCCATACATGGTACTGGGTATTGAACTGGGGTTAGCTACATGCAAGTCAAGTGCCTTAACTTCTGATCTACCTCTGCAGATCCCCATTGTATGACTGTTGAGTCTGTTCTACCCTGTTGACTTTTGTAGAATTAGCCATTTTGACCCAGGCTTTTAGAGAAAGCTTTCCATGGTCTGTTCATTCAAAACCTGAGGATGTCACAGCTCGGAGATATTCTAACTTTCTCTATCTCTTCTCCCTCCTCTTTCCATCTTCTATGTCCTTCTCCTTCTCGTCTCAGTCCTCCCATCTCAGACTTTTCAGACTATTTCAGGTCCTGCAGAGAGCTGCTGGGGGCCCCTTAATCTCATGGTGAGTTTCCTGCTCTATTTTCTCTAATGAGGAATAGGGAGCAGAAGGAGCAGGGAGGAGCCACTAGTGGCTGCTCTATTATACCTCACAGCTATATCCCGGCCCCCCACAAGAGACATAGAAATTAAGGGGCACATGCTGACTGTACCCTGAAGTAGACACAGAGTGGGTTAGGCTGGAAGTGGTCTGTGTAGCCCTGATTTCCTCCTTCTGATATACCTTAGGGTCAGAGTTGTCCCCACTGAGGCTGAGTAGTGTCTCTGGAGGATTTCCAGGTGAGGGGCACGGCTACCTCCTTTCCACTTACTAGGGCAGAGACACTCTACACATGTGGAAGAGGCCTGCTGGAGTCTTATTATTTTGGGCTTCATTGAGATGCATGGCAGAGCCATCCCCGGTACTTTATGTACTAAACTTAACTCCAGTAATGTATTCAAATCATTCTGAATTTATCTAGACTGAGTCTCCTTTTATTCTCCTCCTTTTCCTTCTCTTCCTCTTTCTTTACCTCACCTTTCATCCCTCCCACCCTCTTTTCCTCCTTCTCCTTCTCCTCCTCTTCCCGCTCCACAGTTTTTCATAAAAAAGAGCAAATGTGCTTTGAGAGACAACAGCTCAGGGCCACTTTGCAAGGAAGCCAGGTGGCCCCATCCTGCTCATTGTCTTTCTTGCCTAGCAGCCACTCAAGAAAAACCTAATGGCACTGACAGTTGGGGCCTGAAATGCTTTTCCTGACCACATGCTCAATATTCCTCATGTCCTCCTATGATGGGATGTCCCCTCTCCTGGGTAGGCACATGCTCCTAGTTGGAGGTTGTGAAGCTTTGTGAGAAGAAAGTGTGGATAGTGCAGAGGGCCCATAAGAAGGGCCTGGACTGGAAAGTGGAAGCCAGGCCTCATCCCTTTAGACTTTAAAACTGAGGGAGATCAAGAACCACCCCGTCCTCTTTGGTAGGTTTTAGTTTCCTTGATAGGAAAACTCATTGTGGAGAGGTAGTTCAGTTGGCTTGTGTGGGGAATCTTTGCAGGACTTTTGAGATTGTTCACAGATCTCTTGCAGTGTTTTCATCTGGATGCAATAGCCTGTCACCTTCTTTGCATTTTCAGAGGACTCTTTTTGTCCAGTAAGAGCTGAGATCTGATGCATTTATCCAGGACTCCAGGTCTGCAGGAGCCTCTGTTCTAAGGCTTAGTATTACTCAAGCCTTGAAAGGGAATAAGCAGGGAATCGAGGCATAGAGCAGAGAAAAATGGCTGGAGATGGTTCCCCAACTCAGAGATTTCATGTAGTAATGCTGAAAGGATCACTAAAGCCTGTTGTAACTGCCTGGCATCTGGTTATCTGGAGGAACACCAGAAAACACCATGGAGAAAATACCAGAGGACAAAGGAGAGCAGAAAGAAGTCAAAGCTTTTGAACATCACAGCAACAATTGTGAGACTTCTAGTGGTCACGATCTGGGTTTGTCCCCTCAATGCTTTCTGCCAGAAAATTAATGCATGATCTGGATATCTGATCAACTAGGAAACTTAAACATAGCAGTTGAACGAATAACCCAAGACTTCTCCTGGCCACCCTCTCTCTCTCTCTCTCTCTCTCTCTCTCTCTCTCTCTCTCTCTCTCTCTCTGCAGTTGATTCAATTCTTCAAAGTGCTTGTTATGATGGTTTCTTCAAATGACTTTGATTCCTAACATACTCCTGATCTGTGAGTCACAGGGGAAAGAGAGTTTCCCTGAGTTGATGATGGAGAAGCACCTAGGTTTTCCCTCCTGGCTAAAATCACAGGTCTACCTGTAATTTCTTGCTCAGTTTAACTTAGCTCTGGCTAGAGGTCCACATGCTTCATTGCCTGTGGTTTCCCATGGTGTAGAATGACCATCCCTTTTTGTCAAGGCTGTTCTGACTGGAATCTGAAAGATCCCTGCCTAAAAACTGGGGATGGGGGGGATGTCTGCAAACCTGAGGAGTCTGCCTGGTTTGGTCCCAGAGAAGCCAACATCCCTGCTTGCCTAGAGAAGAGGCATGTTCTCTCTGTACCCTGCCCAAATAGAAAGGTTTTTCTTATAGGCTCCCCACAGAACTTAGGCAGTGGTTGGGCCACTCTCTAGTCAAGGAGACACTAATAACACAGAGCTGGATTTAAAATTTAGTCCAAAGCTATTTTTCTACCATGTCTCAAAAAAGCAGGCCTGCTATGCTGGTTGTAGAAATGTTCCTCTGTCCAACTGAGAAAGAAGTTCTGTGTGCTCACCATTAAATACAATTTTATAATGAAAATTTCATCTTATGAAGGTGAAACTTTGAGAACATATTAGAATTCCCATTTTTCTATGCATAGCCATCAAATGACCTTCCTATATGGGCACATAAAGTATAGATTTAAAGTTAAATGGTCCAGTCAGTCATTTAACATTTTCTTTAAAGAGTAATTTCTTCCCTAACTACGGATGTTTACATATGGTTTTCTTCTTGGTATTTACCTTTTAAGAATTGAAGAAAAACTGACATTCTTTTTTGGAACTGTTTTTTAATAGCCTTTGTTTATTTTTAATACGTGGCGTTCCAGGCCCTTGCTCTAATGATTTTTTTCACACTGCATTGATAATTAAATTCATTCATTTTCCCAGCTGCACAATTCCTTTAAATAAAAAGTTATGGGTAATAACACCTCTTACGCTCAATGTACAGAGGAGAAAAGGGCATATCAGGAGCTATCCATGGAGAAGAACCACATGGACTATGGGTCGTGAATTAAGGTGACCGTGTGTCGAAGTTTTCAGGTTCTGGGGTCTTGATTTATTGATGGTGGGTGGGTGGAAAGTCTTAGATCTTTGGGTACTGGAAAATATGCATTTCACTCCCTGATATTCACCAAGATATACTTTATCTCCATCTATCCTATTCAGATTTTTAGTTCATAATTTGCCATCACCATGTCCTCCGAGGAACCGACAGTGTTGGTTTCTCTGAAATGATTGGAAACTGTTTGCATGCGGCTACCAACTTGCACATATATAAGAAGGGCAGTAAAGGGAACTGAGATATTTAGGGGCAGGAACAGGAACCATGTAGATTTGTGAAAATGTAAAACCGTGATCATGGAAGAGGTTCTTGAAGTAATGAGAGAAATGCTTTCTCCCTGGGCTGGTGATTCACTTGTAGCTTCTGTAATTTCATGGATGCTATAAGGATTTGGTTTTTACACATTTTAATTTAGTCCAGAGATGTTCCTATTTTAATTATCCATACACAAGGGCACAGTATCTTTCTACGATTATTGCTATATGTTACATTTATATATAGCAATAGCAATTTGAAAAAAACCAACAAAATGCTTTCACCTAGATGACCAGAGGGTTATACTCATTTGTTTTAATGACACTAGATGGACCTCTGCATTCTTAAACAGAATTCGTAAACCCACACACAAAGCACTCATGGGTGTGCGTACAGCTACCTACAGCAGGCATATAAAGGGTCTGGTTCATGTCCCTTCTTTGAAGGGGTGCTGGGTACATTTGTGGCAATCCCCAAATAAGAAAGTGGGGAGCACCTTATTTTCTTTGCTTGTGGAAATCAGGCACAGGATCAGGGAACTTGAGAACAGACTGATTTCCACTGAGTCTCCACGATCACATTTCACTACAGAAAAACCCATTTGGAGAAACGTGGGATTTAAACTATTGTACTGGGCTCAATCTGTAGATGTTAGCAAGGAAAAAAAGAGATAAAAATATGAGTCATCTATACAATATTGATATATAAAACATATATCCAAATATATTTAAATATACTTGTAAATATGCATAAATGGCATGTAAAAAGAACACTCTGAGGAAAGCAACTATTGACAGAATATGACAATTTAAATCCCCCTGCTCGTGTGTTACATGCAGTGGATGAGGTGAGTATTTCCCGAGAAGGGGAAAACCTGCCACTTCCTTAAAGGGAGGACAGTGCCCAGCAGCCCCATTTAGACGAATCCTCTCCTTGCAAAGCCCTCTCCTGAGAGGTCATCAGTGTTATGCTGAATCCCAGCCAGCTCTGTCCTTTCATTTTTGGCTACCACCCTGCAGGAATGCCTGGGGGAGGGACAGAGATAAAGACTCAGCCAAGCTCATGAACCTTTTCAAATGATTTCAAATGAGTCTCACTGGCCCCCTGAAAAAAAATCCTATGCAGAGTGTTACCCAGCTTCACCTCCCTGAAATTTGTCTTGGCAGCCTGGTTTAATCCTGTCCAACAGGTGGCACAAGGCTAGGGGAAAGAAGAAGCTTTGGGGGCTCCTTGGAGGAAGGATTTAGTACATCAAAGTCAAAAATGATTCATCTATCTGCAGAGCCTCCTATAAGAGAAATATGACTTGGTCCCTAACACTTGATAATTTTTTTTCCCTGGAATGTACAGAAATGTTGGCTAGCTTCAACCCCTGTTCCAGGTTTGTCCCTTCCTGCCAGCCAGGCACTGCATGTCTTTGTGAAACACTGTGGTATCTTTGCCTTCTGAGTTACATGACATCCGGCATGGTTTAACCTCTTCTTGCCCTTGGTTTGAAGTGCCACCCAGACTAAGAACTGTCGGTCACATGGCTCAGAGGTGGCTCATTCCTGTTACCCAGGGGAACCATTTTTCTAGCATGTTCTTGAGACACAATGCTTCCTGGCTTTGGAGTGCAGAGGCTGGTGCGTTACCATACAGCCCCCTTCCCTCTGCATCAGCTAATCTGGGCAAGTTAGCTGCAGGCCCCTGCTCCAGCCTTAAAGATGCATTAATGAGCTCTGAAATCACGAATGGAGGACGAGTCTCATAGGACTGTTGTTTCGATGATTTGTCATTGCCTTCATAGGTGGTAAGACATGCATCTGTGTCTATTTATGTTTATTGTGCATATCTAGATGTGTGTATCTATATGTATCTGCATATACATTTGTATGTGCATCTGTGTATATTTCGGTGTGGGGGGGCAGTGGGGGCTCTGTCATGGCTTTCACTAGGGATCAAGCTGCAAGAGCGTAAGGCAACTCTATATGTCTCTCCAGAGCTGGGCCAAGTTCCAGGGTCCTGTTTCCTGTCACTCTCCTTCTTGGACAGGGAGTTTCTGGGGCCATGGCTGTGTCCTTTCATCTGTATACCTCCTGCATTGGATGTAGGAGCTGATGTTGACCATATGCCTGGCCAGATAGAGGGATGGGAGATTGGTTTTGCCTTTTTGGTGATCTGGAGGAAGCAGCTGCAGAGGCTAGACTGGCCAGGCAGTTTTAGAAACTGCCTGGGATGGAGGAGATGGGCCTCAGAGTCCGTGGCTGAGGGCCTAGTCTTGCTTCTGAATCCTGACCCCAATACTGCCCCTTCTCAGCCACTTCCTTTCCTGAAAGGGCCAGGCAGATTTAGGGTTTCTCTGCCACTTTTTTTTCCCTTCTGCCTCTGGCTACCTGTGCCAGGCCACTGTGGGGCTGATTGGAACTGCCATCCTTCAGGCTGCCTTGGCCTGAGCTGAGGGCCCTCACCTAGCCAGCAGTGTGAGATCAATAAGAACCTGCCCTCCATCTTCCAATGGCAGGGGGACTCTGCATCTCCAGGAAGGAGAGGATTCCCCACTCAGCCTAGAAAAGAAAGGTGTTTGGAGTGGTTTTGGGGTGTGCAGAGATAAAGGACTGGATGGACCTCTCTGTCTGAGGAACTTTTGAGAGACAGTGTAGCTCTCCTCAAATGTCCACAAGGGGCAGAATGCAGCTTTGGGAGTAAAGGGAAATGGAAAAGGCATGTTCTGGATAGCACAAGAGAAACAATATAATTTTGATTACAGGCCTTGGAGGGGAGGAACACCCCCTTATCTTGTTGCTTAAGTGAGGTGACAGGAGAAGGTGAAGGGAATGTCTCTGGCAGTGGCAACACACTCAGGGTTTTTCTCTGGCTGAGCAGGGTGTGGGCTGGGTGGAGAGTCCTTAGACCAGGTTCTGGACTTTGTAGGGGGTTGAAGGGATGCTTTCAAGATGGCTGAAGGGGAGGGAAGTGAAGTGAAGGTTAGAGGCTCCTGTTGTTGGAGGTGCAACCATCTGGGCTGCCCTGACCCCCTTACTTATTCCCCCAATCTATGCCCTTGCCCACCCACTGCTGCTACATTCTAGGCACTCAGTTATTCTGCAAGGTTCTCTCAGGGATTTTTATATATTGTTTTAGTTTGTTTGAGGGATACATCTGGGTGTGCTAAGGCTTTCTCCTGACTGTGCTCAGAGCTCACTCCTTACTGTGGGAACCATATGGGGTGCTGGGACTCAAACCTGGGTCAACCACATGTAAGACAAGTGCCCTACCCATTGTACCCCTGCTCTGAGTTTTATCTCTTAAATTATTCCATCTGCCCACAACACACAATGATCAGACTGCTGCATGTCCAGGAAAAAGCCGAGGAGCACTGTTCCCTCGAGGTGTTCGGGGTGAGGCAGCAGAGAAATACCCACGAACTTGGGGACATAGTGATAGCACAGAGATAGGGCATTTGCCTTGCATGCCGCCAGCTCAAGACGGACCCCGGTTCAATTCTTAGCATTCTATATGGTCCCAGAGCCTGCCAGGAGTGACTTCTGAGTGCAGAGCCAGGAATAACCCCTGAGCGCCACTGAGTGTGACCCAGAGATTAAAAAAAATAAAAAATGAAGAAGAAATACCCACTAACTCTCTGCTGTGGGCTGATGAGGACAGCAAATGTTTGACATGTTTGATCCCTCAAGGTTCTGCAACTTGGGCTGCTCATGGAGCTGGCCCTACTGCGGAGGAGGAGGGACTTGCTTTAAATGGATTGTCCAAATTTGAAGCAAACATTGGTTTCAAATAGCTTAGAGGGAGCTGCCGCTTCAAGCTGAGTGATAGGATTTTCTGAAACGTTACAATGCTCAGTCTTTCCCTCCCCTGGCTGTTTATTTCACAAACCTGTATTTAGGGCTTCTCATGTCTATTTGGAAATTCTGTCTGGGTACAGTGTCCTTAAAGAGCCTGGCTTGGATTTGTCCAGATAATGTCTTACCTTTTTTTTGTTTGTTTGTTTTGTTTTTGGTTTTTGGGTCACATCCGGCAGCGCTCAGGGGTTACTCCTGGCTCTATGCTCAGAAATCGCTCCTGGCAGCCTTGGGGGACCATATGGGATGCCGGGATTCAAACCATTGTCCTTCTGCATGCAAGGCAAACGCCTTACCTAAGGGCGAGAGCAGCAAGGAATGGCTTGCTTGGCAAGACCCAGCTCTATCTGCCTCATTGTTCACACCTGCAGTTTCTCTCCATCCAGGTGTGGAGTTAACACAGGTACCTCAGGTACTTGGAGGGATTCTTTTGGGAGAAAAAATTTATAAAAATATATTTATAAAAATAGATTTTTTTTTAATGCTTAGGAAGAGCCTATGAGGTCATCAGGTAGGTCAGGATGCTTAAGATGGGCCTGGGCAGGTTCTTTTTGTGTGAATAAATCACAATTTCAGCTTTTATTTGTATAGGGAGGGGAAGATGCCAAGTTCTATAGAGAGAATCCTTGTTGAAGAAGGAATATCAATTTCTATACAAGATCTCAGATCTTTAACTATCAGGTATTCTTTTCTAAAATCCTAAGTGTCTCCTAGCAGTGAGATCTCCAGTTGGGAAAGGTGTTGGTTTTTTCTTTTGTTTTTTTCGTCACACCTGGTGATGCCCAGGGGTCACTTCTAGCTATTTGCTCAGAAATCGCTCCTGGCTTGGGGGACCATATGGGACGCTGGGGATCAAACCAAGGTCTGCCCTGGGTCAGCTGTGTGCAAAGCAAACGCACTACTGCTGCTCTATAGCTATTGCCCCTGGGAGCAGGGGAGGTGTTGGGAGGTGCCCTTTATCCTGAGCATTTGTAGCTCCCCAAGAAGCCAAACAGGAAAATGAATCTCTTTTCCTTTCTACCTTCCTCAGGCAGAATAGCTTCATTCAATTGCCAGAGTAGTTCTTCCAGGGCACTGGCAGTCTTCTGTAAATATATATATAGCTTATATTTGAAAATGGTTTCACTGTTTTTTAACCAGGAGAGTTTTTATTTTAAAGGGTGTTCATCTCCCTCTGAAGCCTGTGCTCTATTTAGTTCTCACAGAATTTGGATTCACAAAAGTTGGTATCAAAATGGTTCCTCCCCACTTACCTGTGAATAGGACATTATTATTACTTCAAACAGGCTGTCTTCCACTTGGGGGAAGTTAGTAAATTTGGAGCTTGCAAGAAAAACCTTAAAATCATTTCCCTTTCTCTGGCAGAGAGTAACATTATTCTTAATAGGTAAAGATAAATGTGTTGTCATTCTGCCAAATATTTTAAACCAGGCCAACAGATATATTCCAAATAGATTTCACTTAAATTATTTGAAAGGAAAAATAAGAGGGAGAGGGAGGGGAAAGTGAGGAGGGGGGGGAGGAAGAAGAGAGAGGGAGAGGGAAGGGGAGAGAGAGAGAGAGGGAGAGGGAGGGAGAACGAGAGGGAGAGGGAGGGAGGGAGGGAGGGAGAGAGAGAGAGAGAGAGAGAGAGAGAGAGAGAGAGAGAGAGAGAGAGAGAGAGAGAGAGAGAGAGAGAGAGAGAGAGAGAGAGAGAGAGATGCAGCTGTCACAAAGATTTTGGGCACAAATATTCTTTCATTCCTTTGCATGATTTTGATAAAATTAGGTCAAAGAAATGTTCATTTGAAAACAGTGCTTTGTCATATTATCTACAACACATGTCTAGCAAATTTATGAATCCAGCATTCATCGGCGTGAAGTTCCAAATCCTAATGAATGGTTTAGACAGCATTGTCATCAATTTTCCGCAGGTGCAGCTGAGGCAATCAGTCACTTCAATCAAAAGCCTCCATCAACTTGCGTGGCGCTGTCATTTTTTACACTTGGATTGCTGAAATTAACAGAAACGATCCCTCCCTGGACGCCTTTACACCCCTCCCGCCTTTGGGTGGTGCTTTTGAGCAGCAGTTTGCTGCAAGCTGAGCTGCAGATTCCACATCGATCTTTTTCTTCTCTCTTTCTTTCTTTCTTTCTTTCTTTCTTTCTTTCTTTCTTTCTTTCTTTCTTTCTTTCTTTCTTTCTTTCTTTCTTTCTTTCTTTCTTTCTTTCTTTCTTTCTTTCTTTCTTTCTTTCTTTCTTTCTTTCTTTCTTTCTTTCTTTCTTTCTTTCTTTCTTTCTTTCTTTCTTTTTCTTCTCTCTTTCTTTCTCTTTCTTTCTTCTCTCTCTTTCTTTCTTCTTTCTTTCTTTCTTTCTTTCTTTCTTTCTTTCTTTCTTTCTTTCTTTCTTTCTTTCTTTCTTTCTTTCTTTCTTTCTTTCTTTCTTTCTTTCTTCTTTCTTCTTCTTCTTTCTTTCTTTCTTTCTTTCTTTCTTTCTTTCTTTCTTTCTTTCTTTCTTTCTTTCTTTCTTTCTTTCTTTCTTTCTTTCTTTCTTTCTTTCTTTCTTTCCCTTCTTTTTTCCTTTCCTTTCTTTTTTCCTTTCCTTCCTTCCTTTTTGTTCCTTCTTTTCCCCTTAATCCCTCCTTTTATCTTTCCTTCTTTCTTTCTACTTTCTCTCATTTTCTTCCATCCTTTATTCTTCTCTTCTTTCCCTTAAGTCTTCCTTTTTCTTTCTTTCTCTTCCTTCCCTTTCTTTTTCTTTCTCTCATTTTTCTTCTTTTCTTCCTTTTTTCTTTCTTTTCCTTTTTCTTCCCTTTTCTTTCTTTTCTTCTTTCTTTTGTTTATTCTTTCTTTCCTTTTTCCTTCTTTCTGTCTTCCCTTCTTCCTCCCTTTCTTCATTCCTTTCTCTCAAAATAATGCTTAATAATAATAATAATAATGCTTTTTCTCACAATAATGCTTTTGTAGTACTGCAGAGACAAAATTGTTCTACACTTTAACAAACAAGTCAATAACCTCTTAAAGCAGAGGAAAAAGATAATTTTGTGCAAAAGCAAAGGAAGTACTAGGTTCAGTCACTGGGTGAGGTGGCAGAGTGGGATCTGAATCTTGTTCCCTGCCTACTCAGTGCAGACATCACACTGACAACTGCCCTCTGTCCTTGGGGAACCTTAGCTTTAAGTGATAAGAGTGTAGAGCCAGGTGATCTGGTCCCTCTTAGGTCTTTTGATTTTAGCTCTCACTTACTCCCAGCATCTTGGGAAAGCTTCAGCAGTTCAGTCTTTCTTGGTATGGGGAGAAGAGGTTTTTTGTTTTTGTTTTTGTTTTGTTTTTGTTTTTTTTTTTACAAGATGGATGAGGAGAATTATAATTCTACCTTTGCCGTTGCTGGACTGCTTCTCCTCAAAGGGTTAATAACATCTTCAAAGGCCCTCACAAGCTTTCAAAGACTCCGGAAAGATCCTGATGGAAAAAGCTATGGCTTCTTAGATCATTGAAAAATAATGTTGTTTCTAAAACTCCACAGTCCAGAAAGGGCTGCGATAGGATCAGCAATAGGAAGAGAAGCTGCTTATGCCAAAGACGAGCACGTCTGTCTGGATCCAGAGAACACCAGCAGGTGCTTTCTAAATCTTTAAAATATATGGACAGAAAGAAAGCACTTAGCATTCCTCCCTCCTTGATGAATAGAGTTAACCTTTGTGGTTTGCCAAAAGTCAGTAAGTTTTTCTTTCCCATTTGTTTCGCTAGAAGCAGGACTAGAAATGCAGGTGCGACCAGATGAACCACTGTATCTTGGCTTTTTTTTTTTTTTTTTTTTTTTTGCTTAACAGGAACATTTGAACTGCTTGTAGCAGCTGGTAAGAGACATGCTAATATTAACTTATTAAAATCATTGGGTTGCTTTTATTGGCAGCAGCCCTTGCATTTATTCAACTGGCTTGAAAAATATTTAGGCGTCTTTCCCTTGCAGATGTCATTAATGGTCAATTACCCAATGTTTCTGTGGCCGTGTTTTTAAAAAATGCACATGGTTTTTAAAGAATGCAAATTCTCGGAACTCGAATCAAAAATGTACTTTTAAATAAGTCGTTGTGTCACTTTGCAAATAGCTTTGATGGAGGATTCCTGCTGCATACACTTGAAGCCGGAGCAGTGTCATTCCTACCTGTGCCTATGATATCTTCCCTTAGAGAGCAATTATGGGCTGGAGGAGGCTGAAGTTCTAGCTTATATTTGAGACTACATGTGTCTGCTGCTAAAGGGGGAAAATAAAAGGACTGTGATCATCTCTGAATAAAGGAAAGAATTCCACCAGTTCCCACCTTTGAGACACGATAAAAATTGCATTGGGGGGGGGGTGCTGGAGAGTCTCTTGGGGTGGCTTTTCTGCTGGGAAATGAAAGCTGCCTTGCAGCAGCCAGACGTGCTGCAGAAAAACGTTTGGCTGGGCTCTCTTTGGTGGAGTTTAAAGTTAAATGGTCCTGTCTGCTGCTTCTCTTGTTTGTGTCACTTGCTAAAGGTCCTTTGAAATGCACCATTACAGTTTCCTTTTAGTTTATTACAACAGAGCTGAAACTAGCCAGTGTGGGTTTCGGTGACCCCTAATTTCCTGGAAGGAAGGGCCTATACGGATCAGGTCCTTTTATTTATTTATTTATTTATTTACTTTTTGGTTAGCCAACTATAAAAATACTTGCCATCAGTCTCAGTGTAACTGCAGTCTTGTAATAAAGGTGAAGTGAATTGGGGGGCCATAAATAATAAAAAAAATGGATGTACAGTGAGAATCAACAACAGCTCAAATCATCACAAATATGTATGCTCTTAAAGGCTTTGTGTTATGTGCATTTTAATAATCGGCTTTCTATTAGACTGCTGTCTGTCTGAGGGAAACTATTTCCAGGTTTGATTCTTACCCTGTGTCCTTTTCCAATCCCAAAGAGAATTTCTTTGGTGGTGGTGTTATTTCTTTTCTAGAAGGAAATTTTATTTCCCCTTATAAGTATGTGTGATGGGAGATGACTGCTTCCTTTGACTAAGCATGCAAAATGTTCTATTAATCAGAGCAATAGAGTAAGAATGAAAAAAACTCCGTCTTGAAAAGTGCCCAGGCGCCCAGGTACACAGGGAAATGGGTAAAACCATTGACCAAGCACAATGCGTGGAGAAAAAAAAATGTCGTCTCATTGTGTGATGCGTGAAGGCCATGATAGATGACTTCTAACAACAAAGCGTGGCCACTGAGACAAAATTAGTGTTGTTTTAATTACCAGTGTCTGTAATGTTCTCTATCCATAACTGCCTGAGAGGAAGCGGTGCACGGGGTCAGGCAATGACCTGACTGAAACTTGCTTCAGAACCTCTCCTCGGGGCCTGAGTAATATAGCACAGCAGTAGGGCGTTTGCCTTGCACAGGGCCGATTCTGTACAGACAGACCTGGGTTCGATTCCTGGCATCCCATATAGCCCCCAGAGCCTCCAGGAGCGATTTCTGAGTGTAGAGTCAGGAGTTACCCCAGGCGCTGCCGGGTGTGGCCCAAAAGCCAATAAATAAATAAATAAATAAATAAATAAATAAATAAATAAATAAATAAATAAATAAATAAATTAAAGAACCTCTCCTCCACCAGGCCACCAGTAGGGGCTTAAAAGAAAGTTGAATGTTCCACTTGAGACATTTATATGTAGCCCCCCCAAAAAGTTCCTTGTTTAATAGAAGGGCCTTTATCTCTTTCCTTTCAAAGTGAAGTAACCAGGAGATGTTATTAAATGTGATTTGGAGGTCAGAGGGATGGGCAGAAAATGGAACTAGCTTTGGCATTCTTCAACGCAAGTTTACACTCTCGGAGCTGTGTTTTTTGTCAGTCACAAAAAGCATTATGACACTAATAGGAAGGAAGATTCTTTACTTTTGAAACCTCCTTGAGCAGAGATGGGCCACTCTTCAGACGTTAGTAAGTGTGTGTATTGGGAAGATGAAGTACCCTTTACTTTCTCAGCTTGCGGGAGATGAAAGATAGGCCAGCTTTTGAAAATGGCCTGCGTGGCACATGCTATAAATGAGCAGGGAAAGCAATCGAGCTAATACATTACAGTAATTATCCAATCTTTGGCTAGTTTGTATTGGCAAACTATAAATACAGTACACATTAGAACAAGGTGCTTACAGAATGTACATGAAAGGTCATTGTAATTTGCAAGTCGCTAGTCATTAGAATATGCTAAAAACCATCGCTTCGGGGCTCAGATTTTAATGATGAATACATTGATTATTAAGTAGCAGAGGAAAAATGTACAAGAGCTGCTGTGGTGTAATGATAGGTCGCTTTATTTTGGGAAGGAAATCAACTCAGCCTCAGAATGCATGCATTGAGGAATATAATTGCAGTGAGGAAAATTCCTCAGAGGAGCTTGGCACATATTAAAAGCAAAAACTTGAGACATGTTTGTGATAAGATTACTAATAAATCTCTGGTAAGTCTTAGACTCCTGACAATAATACAGCAACAGAGTACTTCATCTTCTCCCAGCTTTAGAATTTAAGATCAGTCACAAACAATCTAAATTACGACTGATGCTAGGCAGATGCAGTGCCGGACCATGCTGCTCGTCATCAATCTCTCGTTCCTTATATGCAAATTAAACTCCATTTTAAAAGATAATTTTTCACACGGTGATCTCCTTTATTTGTGGAATGCCGGTGATTTTTAACAGAGGGAGGGAAAAAAAAAAGCCAGGCTTCAAGTTGGGATACAATTTTGTACAAGAGGGGCTATGAGAACCCCATCTATAAACTCTGGATGGGGCCCCACCACCAACTGTGGAGCCCAGTGAGACGGCATTATCCCAGTGGCCTTGTGCCTACTGCCCTCATCCCAACCACATTTTCTGGGGGGCTCTCTGCATGCCAAGGCTAGTGACCCTTCTGAGGCAGAGAGGGGTGCTTGTTTAAAGATGGAGATTTGACCTCCCCAATACCAGGTCTGTTCTCCAAAGCATGCCTTTGTATCTTGGCGCCCACACCTGCATTCTCCCTGTGGATGTGAAGTCTTCCCAAAGCTTTCCAAGATAGTTCCTAAATATCTTTTTTGAAGAGGAAAATTCATACAATGGTGGAATTATATCCTGTGCTGTGTCTTTATTTTTTTTTTTAAAGTCCTTTCTTTTATTTGTTGATTTTTAGGGTGAGAAAAAGCAGCTTATATCTGAGTCTTGACAGCTAGGGGGAATTCAAGCGCTTGTTTCTCCTCCTCCCAGACCATCTTCTCAAAAGCATGAAATTTTACGACCTGAGCCATTGGTGGGAAACTCAGGAATAAAGAGTTCAAAAGGAACGTGCATGCCTGCCTTTCCTGAAATCAGATTCTTCTTAATTTATGCCGCAGGTTACAGGAAATGCTCATTTTGAAGTCAGGAGGCAAGGGACCCCATCTAGATCTCAGGAACAATGTTGCTGCTTAGTTTTGATCTGGCCAATGAGCAAAATGAGGGGGCTTCTACTTCCCCCAGGGCTCTGATCGGGGACAGTTTTCTTTCTTCATGCATTTCCGAAGAAATGCCAAGCAAAGTGGCTCTGGGTTCCCTTCTGGCCAGTGGCACAGATCAGGAAATCAGTGGCCAATCAGAGGCTGAGCAGTGCCTGCCCTCGTTCTATGAGGATGAGCCACCCACTCAGCAGTCCTTTGCTTCTTAGTAAGTGGCAGATCCAAGAAAGAGTTGCGAGCTCTGTATTTATTTGTGCTTCTCTTTGTTTATCTGCTATTCTATTCTAGTCTTTGTGCACACACACACAAACACACACACACACACACACACACACACACACACACACACACACACACACACACACTTTCAGTTAACAGAGTCCAAGGGCTTTTGGCTCCATGGCAGAAGAAGGGGCAGGGCTTCCAGGGCAAACTGGTGGAGAGCAACAACCCTCTGGGCCCTTGGCAGCCTTTGCTTTCATCAGCCTGTGCTTTAAGTGGCAATACTGCACAAGGGTAAGAATATAAATATGCTTTACAATTCTCAGCTTCCTATCAGAAGAATACTTCCTGAGTGGATGTAAATTTACAATAGGTGCTTATCAAATGTGAAAATGCTTGCAAATCAGAAACCAAGTTTAGGAGACTGGTAGCATATTTCAGACAGGGTTTTGTAAGGGCTGGTTCGATGCGAAGCAATAACGTGGATCCTCTTTCAATTCTTCATGAAGCTTCTTTCTTTGCTTTGCCTACAGGGAAATGATGACGTTGAGTCTTAGATTCTGGTGTTAAGATGCAGATTTGTTTAATAAAATCTATATTTACCATGGGGGTACAAATACAGTCAACATGCTCTCAATTCATAGGAGAGATCTTTATTTGCAAAAGAACCGATATTTTCATTAACTGAGTATTTCGACTAGAAGGCAGGAATTCTTAAGCATCAATGTACTTGATGGGTCCTTTTTAAAATATTTTTTATCACAACATTTTTATGACTGAAGTGTTTTTTTTTCTTCATCAACTGAAAAAATGACTTTTTTTTTTTTTTTTTTGCTTTGCCTGCCCTATATAGGGGATTCCTTACTTAATATAATTGGGCTTTGTGATTTTTTTCCCCTTGAATTACACTTTTTTTTTTCAGCTTTGAAATAGGCTCCACCCCCTTGCCCCCCAAATCTTTAAGGTTTGCTTGCAAGATGTACTTGTTGTGCAGGGAGTAATTAGCCTGTTACCGAGATATTAATTAACATGTTGGAAATGTTTTCTTTATTAATGAGAAATTCACACATTCTATTTAAATTAATTTGTATAGTTTAAAATTAATTTATCGTGGCCTTTGATGACCTCAAATCTACTAAGACAAAACTGGAGCATTGTACTAACTGTTAAACCATTCATTAAACATTTTATGCAAATAGTGTTTGTTTATAAACAAATTAACTGCAAGGATTTTCAAAACAGGTGCTGTGTTGTGAATGCGTACTAAATGATGTGGTACTGAAAGAATTAATTAGACCTTCAGATGTAATTAGTTGCAATAATTTGCGTGATTAGCGGCTTGGTTAAGAAGTAAGACACACACATTGTAATGCATGGGAGAGTCACTGTGGTGGTTTGCCTTTCACATGGTGAGGAAGAGCCTTCTCCATGTTTGGGGAATTTTTCAAAAAATTGCTGACCTAGCTGGAGTTAATTGCCAAGTGTCCTGTGGGGGGGAATTTTTTTTTCTCCCCTCTTTCTCCCCTGGCTTCTTCCGATGTGTAGCCACTGAATGCACTGCTGTTTGTTCGCACCTTTATGAATTTTTAAAAGAGAGAGTTGTTAACCCCAGATCTTTCCATTCCCAGAGGAAATGACGACACTTAACACTCTGAGGGTTAAAAGACAGAATACAATTATTATAAGCCAAATGAAACATGTCCTGCATGGCCAGACAGGCTGTTATCGCTCTGGGAATAGCAGTAGTCATTTTTTGACATGGCGGTGGCAGTGTCTTGCCTGTTCTTTCAGAAGATGGGCCGCCACTGTGAGCAGTTCAGTCTGATGGGCTGCAGAAACTGCTAATTGTTCCTGCTGATGGCTTGTTTACAGGATGCTGGGCTCCTAGAGGCCAGGCCATCCAGACACCTGGATCACAGCACTCAAGTGGACTTCTTCTCCAGGGCCATGTTGCTGGGAGATGGTCCTCTCCAGGGGGAAGGGGTGTGAGTTTGCATAGACTCTGACCTTTATACATGGAGACTTTCCATAGCAGGATCTTGTTTTGGAGAACACTGCTGACAAAATAGATCAGCATTAATTCAACTATTCACCGACTCCTTTTCTTCCTCACTCTTTCACTCACTCCTCTAATATTCTGGGGGTGCTCTAGGGATGTACAGTGATGAATGCACACGAGGCCCTTTTCTGATGGAGCTTTGTATGGAGCAGAGGCAGACAGGTGATGTTGTTCAGCTGTTTTCAGCGCTAATAGGATGAAAATAAAACATCTGATGAAATGTAAGAGAGAAAGAAAGGGGCTGGGTTAATATAGCTTTTCAGCAGTTTGAGATGGGTCCTGCTCTCTTGCAAGGTTTTCTTCATTTAATTCTGATGTGAAACCTCTATAAGTATTATACATGTTCAAATGTTTGTATTTGCAGGTATTTAAGAATGCAGTAAATGCCTTAACACTTAGCATGGGATCTTGCAGCAAACAGTACCTGCTGAATGTAAATCTGAGTCTTGCTTCATGAGATCCCTATGAATAGTGTGTTTCTGACACATTCTGGAGAAGTTCTGACAAGTTCTGATTGTACCTTAGTCAAATCTGTAATTCCTGGTGCAGTCCCTCTGAACAGCTGTCATTCTTAGGTCATGGAGTCATACTGTGCTGAAGGAAGCAGGACAGAGGTAGTGAATAATGAAGGGGGCATCCACCTGAATGCTTGTGGGGTGATATTTGTGCATATGGTGCCTTGTTATGCCTGGGATTTGTTAATAACACAAAATTAGAAATAGCATATTTTTTACTCTATAAGATGCGCCTGACTAAAAGACACACATAGTTTTTAGATACAAAAAAAAATTAAAAAAAAAAAACAAACAAAAAATGGGGCCAGAACTGTGGCACAAGCCGTATGGCATCTGCCTTGCCTGCACTAGCCTAGTACGAACCACAGTTCATTCCCTCAGCATCCCATATATGCTCCCAAGCCAGGAGTAACCCCTGAGCACCCCTGGGTGTGGCCCCAAAACAAAAGAAAAACAAAAAGCAGAGTTTTAGATGCTCTCCTCCCCTGTATTCAGACTTCAGCTCCATATGGCATTCACTCCATAAAATGCACTTTTTTGGGGGGAGGGGGGATGTCTTATAGTACAAAAAGTACAGTAAGTGATTGACAAGATTGCATGACTTTGGGACAATGCCTGGCTTCCCTCTGGTTCTAGAAATTCTGGGTTCTGCTTTGTGGCTTTGAAGACAAGGAGGATTCAGAGACAATAGCCTGTAAGTTTCCAGAAGACCCAAGTTTTTATAAGAACCTCTCTGAATTTCTTGATGGTGTTTGATTCAGTTCAGACTCATTTTCAGCTGTTGTTTGCCAAGCAGTCTTTAAAATAGGCCCTTTTGGGATGCTGTTTGAACTTGAGCAAAATTAACATTTGCGTGTCATCAGTAGCCACAGTGCATCATTCTGGGCAGTGAAGGATGAAAAGTCAAAGAATATGGGCTGCTTGATTAAAATGAGCAATCAAGGAAAGTTCCAAAAGATGGATATGCATAGCTGGCCTGTGAATTTATGTGGACTTGATTCCAATTGCAAAGGGACATTTTTTTTCTCCCCTGGAACTTTTAAGAAATTAGGTTTTAGAGCTGAACTAGTGCACTACTCAACTTAAAGTCAAAGCGGATTTGATTTCATATGGTGCCTTTTTCATTCGGGCACTCTATACTATTGCATCTCAAGAGCTCCTGACTATAGCAGTTCCTGCATCATGAATGAGACTAAACAGATGATGAACAGCAGCCCCTTCGCTAGCCTTGGAGAAGCATTTTATGTGGAGTTCTAATGCCACTCTCCTCTGTGCCTTTGCATGTCTATCCCCTTCCTTGTATTGTAGGGTTTTTTTTTTTGGGGGGGGGTTAGCCATCCCTGATGATCTTCAGGGTTTACTCCTGGTTCTGTGCTCAGGATTCTACTCCTCGTGGTGCTTGGGGGACCTGGTGTGGTGCCAAGGTTTGAACCTGTGTTGGCTATGTAGAAGGCAAGGACTTACCCACCACATTATCTCTCTCTGACCAATGGCATTGATAAATAATTACTGAGGCCTTAGGATCTCTGTCCACAAATCTCATCTCCCTTGATCCAAGATTCAACTTGAATACTAACCCTTTTCTTGCAGGGATCAGTCCTCATTCTTCCCATGGAATAACCATGAAGATGGCATTCTATATGGTCAGGATATTTGTCTTTCCCTAGTAGCCCTTCAAAAAGCTCTTTACTGCAAGTGGATGGCACTGTAACTGTTCCTGTATCATGGAGTCTCTCAGGATGGGATGAGGCAGAGAGAACATGTACAAAGTGCTTATCAACTCTCCTTACTCTCTCTCTCTCTCTGCATGGGACCAGGCATAATCAAATAGAAAACAAAACCTACTCTCCTCCTGCAAGTTCTGCTCCATGTCTTTCCCCAGCTAGAGGAGGGTTTGGTGTCCTCCCCAGCTGGGGTAAGAATTGGCAACTCATCCTGGGTGGTTTTGTATATGAGATAGTGTTCAATCTAGTTTGATTGCAATACTTATTCCCTGTTGAGAACATGCTTACTGTCCATATGCTCCTAAGCATAATCCTTAAACTAGTCTCTTCACTGGTATACTACTGACTTCACTGTTCTGAGCCTCAATTTTCCCATCATAGAACGAACAATCCTCTCACTATGATAAGTTATGGGTCATAGTTGTATTAACAGCAATTATAGACCAGTGAATAAAACAATACAAGTTATATTTCTCATTTCCTTTGTCCTCCTTATGTATGCTTTAGTTTTTGGTTACTAATTTATTTTGAGTCATATTTTCTACATATTTTTGTATTCAGTGTTATATATATAAGGTGTTAAAATATATGCTGTAGAATAATATTTGGAGTTAAACAAAATCCTATTCAAATAAATGCATAAGCATATTTGGAGTAAAAAGAGGTTTGAAACGGAGAACATTCCCTGAGACACAGTAGCTAAAGACAAGTTATAAAAGAAGAAGGAACTTCCAAAATATTTCCAAATAAATCCAGTGCCTATTTAGGTCTGGGGACTTGAACATAGAAATGGTGGCTTTCTGGTGGGAGGACCAGGCGATACTAAAAATGAAGAAATAATCTAAACTACCACATGATTAATATGAACACTCATCTTCAAAGAGCCATGAGATCTTTAGTATCTACAAAATATATGAGGCCTCTGTTGAAGTTTTTATTGGATAGATGCATCTAGGGCTCTATTTCATCTTCACTCAGCTGAAGGCAACCTTGAGGACTAGATGGAAGGAGGTTGAGGTGGGCGGAGAGAGGTCTGAGGATAGGGACACAATATTCTTGCAGAGATGCCTTGAAAACTTGGTGCCTTGTGGTTGGCTTATGGGAAAATACAAGAGGCGAGACTATCAGCTTGACTGGCATAAGTCTGTCACCTGCAGTCCTCACTAGCCTGGGTTACCTGTCTGGTCAAGTTAGAAGGAGAAGGACTACCTTGCTGAGTTGTTGAACGGAGTAGGGAGAATACATACAACAAGCATTCAACACATTCCTAGTTATCGGCCTGTTGTCTCATTCCCCAATGACTTCCATACAACCATTCTAATTCATGTCTGTCCTTTCCTTGCTTCCTCCACTTTCCCTACATGTTGCCGCAGAGCTAGTGACTTTTTAAAGGCAGTGTTGATGGATTATGTCTCAGCTATTTGGTAGCGCCTTTTCGAACATTTTCAGAAGAACATTTTGGAGACACAAAGGAGAAACTGAGAGGTGTAAGCAGACTAACATAAAAAATGGTTCAAAGATCAAGGCAAGTCATCCGATATGTGAATTTGGGATCAACATTCCCATGTTTCAACACTCCCATGTTCTACCCATGACTCTGATAGGTGGTGGTAAACCTGTCCCCAACAGTGTTCTCAACAAGTGGTTGGTGTCTGTTTTTTTACTTGGAAATTCCATCTTTTACGTGGGATGATGACCAATTGATTTACATCTGATTCCTTTTGGGGTCACTCTTCATGGAATCCAAGCTGTATCCTTCCTTCTGCTAAATAGAATAGAAGCTAGAGGAAGTTTCTGTATTGCCTAAGCATCTGCAAATTTGAGTTTGTGTCCAAGGGTAATTGTATTAGGCAACATGCTAGTCCCTCTCTAATGGTCTTTATAAACCCCAGTGATAAAGTGCGTGTGTTCCAATGATTATAGGAATTTTATTTTCATCTGGTTTTTATATTGCAATAAATATTTTGCATTTACCAAATAAAGTGGTTGCTATGTAGAGATCATAACTTCTGGGACCTAAATTTGCTTCAGATGATAGGCAAATTATAGACTACAATATGTGATCAAACAGCAGTGTGGGGAACTTAAATCGAGTGAGCCCTGAGGACGAAGGCTGCTTAAAACTATGGGGGATGGAATAAATGGGAATTTTAGCAAAGCTATCGCTGATTCCAGCAGATAAATTATGCTCTGCCTTTTTGTATCTCTTTGGGACTGTACTACATAAATTATGACCAAATATAATTTAGACTATCAGCCTATATTTCTGAACATCCATCTTGTACATTTTAAGTACAAAATTACCATTTTGCAGAAGTATAAAATTGAGACAAATTTTTTTCCATCTGTGCATTTAACTTCTGCATACTTTATAGCAGCTAAAGGGTTCGAGAGGACCTCATTACCATCCAGTGGGGACGTTAGCCCCATGACTATATAACTGTATTAAGATCTACATAAACGGGAATAAAGTTCAAGGGACAGTAGAAGAGGAATTATATATTCTTTCTTAAATGGAGATGTAACTTTTATATAAAAATGTTCATCTCTGCTTTTCTGAGTAAGAGTAACTGTTTAGGAATTCAAACCTGCTGATGAAGGCGTCTGTGTTCATGAAAAACAAACCCTGTAGAAGTATGCAGGAAGACTGGCTCACAGTGGCAGAGGGCACATATGGAAGCTTCTGGAAACCTCTACCAGGGGTCCTCAAACTTTTTAAACAGGGGGCCAGTTCACTGTCTCTCAGACCATTGGAGGGTCTGACTATAGTAAAAACAAAACTTATGAATGAATTCTTATGCACACTGCATATATCTTATTTTGCAATGAAGAAACAAAACAGATACAAATACAATATGTGGCCCTGGGCCATAGTTTGAGGACCACTGCAGGCTATCAGTCCCAACTTGGACTTTGCTGTATTCTAGGTAGAGATCAGGAGCTCCTGGGATGCCCATTCTACTGCTCCCTCTGTAGCAACCTAAGGTTTCTGGATGCTGTCAGGGATGGGTGGATGGAGACAATTTTGGTGTGTGTGTGTGTGTGTATGTGTGTGTGTGTGTGTGTGTGTGTGTGTGTGTGTGTGTGTGTGTGTGTGTGTGTCACTGCTCTTGATTGAGAAGCAGTGAGAAAGGCCCAAACACTACAGTGTTTCTTCCCCCAGTTATCCTAGTGGGAATTTTGGCCTGGCTAATGTCTGGCCAGGGCCAACAGGGCCCCTGGTAACCAAACTTTGATTAGGGAGTGAGTGTTAATCCCTTGATTTTTGAGGTGGGATCCCACAGATCAGGAAGTTTCCCCAACCCTTCCAGGTCATTTTTTTTGTTTGTTTTTTGGGTCACATCCTGTGACGCTCAGGGGTTACTCCTAGCTATGTGCTCAGAAGTTGCTCCTAGCTCAGGGAATTATATGGGATGCCAGGGATCGAACCCAGGTTTATCCTGGGCCAGCTGTGTGCAAGGCAAATGCCCTACCATTGTGCTATTGCTCTAGCCCCAGGGTTTTACTTTCATCTAACAGCCTTGTACAGACATGTTCTTGTACAGTCCACTAAGTAGTTTCTTCATTGAAAATTTGAAGGGGCCAGAGAGATAGCATGGAGGTAGGGCATTTGCCTTACATGCAAAAGGATGGTGGTTCAAATCCCAGCATCCCATATGGTCCTCTGAGCCTGCCAGGAGTAATTTCTGAACATAGAGCCAGGAATAACCCCTGAGCACTGCCGGGTATAATCCAAAAACCAAATTTTTTTTTTGAAATTCTTTTTTTCATTCAATCTTCGATTCTCTAGCTGACTCCTTTTTAACCCTTTATTTGAAACTCACTTTTCATGTCTCCTCACTTTGGCTTGTGTGTCTGTCTTACTGATTGCATTCCTTATTCCCATTCTATTCCACAGTACTAAGCTGTGCAGCAACATCACATTCAGCCCAGCAAGGTGGCAAGTTCTGTCTCAGTACCCAGGAGATGCCTCAGCTGAGCTCATTGTGGTCACAAGGTGAAAGGACCTGTGATCCCAAGATAGGTCAAGGACATGTGCTAGCCACACAGTGTAGTGCTGTCTGCTTCTCATGTATTTCAGAAGGATTCAGTGAGCTTGAAAGGAGGGACTGCTTTGAGAAGGGTCTTGTTGAGCTCTGCAAATTGCCTCTGGAAAGGCAATTTTTCCTGCTTGCTCCCTAGCCAGCAAATTTCTTGCTTCCTAAAACATCAGTAGTTACTTCTTCAGGAGTTATCAAATCTCTAAACAGGACATAACTTCAAAGGCTGCTGGGGGCATAGGCTCCAGAATTGGCTCTTCTGAAAGGGTGTGCAGCCACTCTAGCATTCAAGTCTTAGGCTCCTGAATTCAGAGTGGAATGCATGCCACAGGCAAAGCTCAGATCTTACATCACTGACATCATGGTTGGGGGGTAGGGGTGAGTGACTGGAAGCAGAAATTTCTGGAATCTGAGAATATGGCTCTTGAAAGTGCCAAAGTCACTCTAGCTTCTTAGCAGAGAAAGTCAAGTGCTTCCATCCTTCTTTCACCTGCAAATGTATCAATATTTCTGGAGACCTACTATGGTCTGGGGAGCTGCAGAGTCTAAATAAATAAGAGCATAGGATTAAATAAGGAAATCCCATGTGGTGATCATGTGCTGAAATAAAGAGAAAGCCTCATGCCCCAATCTTGGGGGATTGAGGGTCACAGGTCTGGAAGCAACACAAGAAATAATCCACTCAAGATTGAAGAGAATAAAACAGCTTTATAAAAATGTGTGTGGGTTATCTGAATAGCAACATAGTGGACCATCATTAGGATGGTAAGGGCAACCTCAACGTTAAGGGACATCAAATGAGTAAGGGGAAGCAGGACCATGTGGATTGTTGAGTTAGAAGCTTAGAGTCAGTGTGAGGGAGAGATAGGAGTAGGGAAAGAACAGTTGCCCTGTGAGAGCTGCCAGGCTGGGGGTGAGCCCCGAAAGGGAGGCCACTCCCATATAAGTGTCCAGTGGGTTAAGGGAGAAAGGTAGAACACTACTAGGGAGCTTGATGGTTGGGAGAAAATGGGGCCAGCAAATGATTGTGCTGTTGGGGGCACTGTGAGTTTTGGGTTAAATGGGAGGGAGGAGCTCCTTGAAGGGCCTGAGACAAAGGGAGATAATCTGGAACCAAGGGTGAGGAATTTCAGTAGAAGTAGACGTGGAGAAGTGAGGATATAGAGCCCAGCCTGGCTCCTGGCAGAGGCTTCCAGGAAGGAATGTCACATTCTTGGTCCTGGCTCTCCCATGTGAGTAAAATGCTCTGGACCAACATGCAAAGTGGACACTGTTGGGGGATGAGTAACATGAGCCACATATTAGAGAAAGTACAGGGCCTGGTATTTGAAATGCCTCATAAGTAAGTGGTTGCTCTCAGTATCAGCATTGTCCCCATGTTGTGAGACTAGGATTCTGAAGACTTTGAGACAAGGTCTGTAGGGTAAAGAGCAGCAGGAAATCTTGGGATAAGGAGTCTGGAACAGGAGGATGCTTGAGGACAGATACGGGTGGTTGTATATTGAATGTGTGGTAAGACAGAGATGTAGGGTCATCAGAAATGGGAATAGACTGTCTCTATAAACCCAAGGTTTTCTTCCTCCCTGGTCTTAGGTCCCGGTTTCACTAAATGTGGGAGTTTGGAAAATGTTGGAGACAGTATCCTGTCAGAGGATCAATTTTTCTGTCTTCTGTCTTTTATGCAGCCTTTACCTAAGGCTGCCCATCTGCTGATTTTGCTGTAAGCTGTTGGACTAACAGGAAAGGTATTTCACAGCTGAAGGAGATTTTTTCTTTGAAGCCAAAGGAAAAGTGAACACCCCCAATGCTAAATCCAGATCTAGACCACTCCCTTTAGCTTCTTTCCGGAGTTAATAGCTACCTTCAAAAACCTGCCCCCTTCACAAACTGATGTTAGCCCAGATAAGCGGCTGCAGATCCCACTTTGGAGACATAAGGTCTCCATCCCTTCTGAATATTTTACTGCCCTTTGTTCTAAAAACCTTCCCGCCAAAAAGTATGATTGACATGTTCTTTTTCCTGCCCATTTCTCCTCCTCTATATAAGAGTTGCTGAACCCAATAAATTTTGCCTCTGACCGGAACTTCGCCTGGGGTCTTCTTTACTAACCTCTCTCAGATTTTTTACAGGTGTGGTTGTTCTTTTAACTCAGCAAAATAAAGGTGCGGACGTCAGAGAGCTTCCCCAGCCTCTTCCCGCTGGCCGGGCCCCTTTGGGGGGCTCTAGGACCCCGCAGGAAAAGGTGGCTTTTTCGTTTCTTTCATTCTCTGACACTGTCTCTTAGTCCTGCTGTTACTCCATTGGCTATCCCCACCACCATGAGAGGTAGCTCCAGACAACAAGGTGGATCCCAGTTTCCTGGTCGAAGGATGGTGCTTGTTGGGCAGCCACAGTTCATTTTCTGCTCAGATCAGAGCACTGAAAATAAAGTGGGAGCTTATGGGGGCAGCGGAAGAGCCTCTGTCTTATGTGTACATGGAAAATTAGTTGCATGGGAAAATAGGGGTAGTTGGAGTGATTCTTTTCATTTGCATTTATTTAAATATGTTTAAATAAATCATTTAATTGAACCACCGTGGGATACACAAAGTTGTTTATAATTTAGTTTCAGTCATATAGTGTCCAATACCCTTCATGGGGCACATTTCCCACCACCAATGACCCCTCCCACCTTCCAGCCCTCTCCCCTGCCTGCTTCTGTGGCAGACATTCTTCTTCTTCTTCTTCTTCTTCTTCTTCTTCTTCTTCTTTTCTTCTTCTTCTTCTTCTTCTTCTTCTTCTTCTTCTTCTTCTTCTTCTTCTTCTTCTTCTTTCTTTTCTTCTTCTCTTCTTCTTCTTCTTCTTCTTCTTCTTCTTCTTCTTCTCTGTCCCTCTATCCCTTTTTATTTCCTTTTAGACACTGTGGTTTGCAATATTGTTATTAGAGGGATATCATGCATACCATTGTGTCTCCTTTCAGCACCCACTTCTTGTCCAGAGAGATTATTTCTAACTCTCATTGTCATAGTGTTTCCTTCTCTGTCTTAACTGCACTCTTACACCCCTGTTTGTGACAGGTATCCTATCATGGGCTGGTCCTGGTAACCCTTGTCTCTATTGTCTCTGGATATTATTACCATACTATCTATTTTCTCTACATCTCACAAATGAGTGCAATCATTCTATGTCTATCCTTCTCCCTCTGATTCATTAGCAAAGATTTTTCTGAGGTCTGTTTAGCAAGCAGGGTCAGCTGTGAGTGACTGACAAAGCCTAGGCAGTAAAGGTGCTTCGGATTTGGGAGGAAAGGGTCATTTGAGAAAAGTCTAGCCTCTTCCTCTTGGCTTCACCAGCACTGCCCAAGACCTTGGGAAGGCAAGTTTCCCCCCTGATGGTTGGGGGGCCTGTGAGAGATGTCTTTCATCAATCAGATGACATTTTTGCAGAGACCAAGATGTCCACTGTGCCTGACTTCAGGGACATTCAGAGGAAGCAAAAACCCTGTAGTAACACACACACACACACACACACACACACACACACACACACATATTCTCATATCTCCAGTCCAGGTGGTTCTCACAGACCTCTGGCCCTACACACACATACAAACACACATCTCTCTCTCTCTCTCTCTCTCTCTCTCTCTCTCTGTCTCTCTCTGTTTCTCTCTATCTCTCTCTGTCTCTGTCTCTCTCTGTCTCTGTCTCTCTCTGTCTCTGTCTGTCTCTCTCTCTCTCTCTCTCTCTCTCACACACACACACACACACACACACACACACACACACACACACAGAGGCATCCTAGTTATCAAAAGAACGAATTAGGGAAGACAAGAAGGACAGCCCCGTATCTCTAGGCTGGCAACAGGGAAAGGCAAAACAGAAAATATCAAAGCATCAAAGCTGTGTCCAGGGAGGCTAGCATCATCATTGCCTGTAGGGGTCACTTGTGCAAACCCTGAGGGGGCAAATGCACCCCATATTTGGAAGCCACCCACTTCAGCGGAAGGATGCACGTGGCAGGCGGCCTTTTCCTCTGGCACACATTTGTTGATTTGGCTTCCCATCCTGTGCTCCGTTGAAGGCAGCAGGCCACTGAAGCAGAACAGGGGTCCAGGAAAGCAGAGCAAGCTCGGCCTTGTTTGCCCAGAGCCCTGCCTGCTCCTCACATAGAACAACGACCTCGGGTGAGCCCAGGCTTTCCAACTTCACTGAGGGTTGCTGTGCAGCCCCGATCACCCCCCTGATTATCTTGAAGCCTGTCAAGCTGCAAGGCTCTCCCTCCCCTCTTTGCTCTTTCTTCCTAATAGACATGAAACGGTCCAGTCAATAATATTTTACTTGTCTTCCCACTGCGTGTCTCCTCTTCTGATCAGTTTAGGCGGGTTTGACTGCAGAAAGTCAGAAGGGAGGTTAAGATCTGAAAAGTTCAGCCAAATGTTATCAGCCTCAGAGATGTTGCTAAGGGAAAGGCCCCCAGCCCTTGGCGACCGGAGCCAATAATAGCTGCGATTCACTGATAGCATCAACGCCTGTCAGACACGCAGGCGTTCGCGGTTCGTCTATAAGCGCAAACACCTGTATCCAGTCAAGCTACGATGGTTATCCTCTCTTCCCTGTCATCCCATCGGGTCCTTGAAGGGGCTGCCAGGATGTTCTAAGCTGTGAGTTGATTTATAAAGTGAAGGGTCTCTTGGAAACTTTGGCACGGATGGGGAAATGGACTAAGGCAATGAGTCTCCTGCAGGGGGTGGCATGGCATTTTGACAAGGGTTAAATAAGTCTTCACTTAATTACATTTCTGAGCCCCTGGCACCAACCGCCTAAACCGTGGGAAATGGGACTTAGGGGTACTTTGATTGCTTCCGGCCTTCTGAAAGGACACTTAGTACTCACTGGAGATTTCTGTGCCTGATGAATTAGATCAAAGCGACTAACCAACAGTGTGCTTCAGAACAACGTCTGTGTAGTGAGATATTTTCAAGATGGGGCTGGCAGAGCTCAAAGCACAAAGTAGCCGAAGTAGCAGGAGACCCTGAGCTGTATTTCCTGTGTGGTTCCTAAAGGCGGGTGGCAAGGTTGAGACAGGACTAGGGGCATTTGCAGGAAAAAAACCTCCTTGGTTCCCATGTTTGGCCAGCAGCCATGACACCTGGAGCAGAGAGAAATCCAGATCCTGCTATCTTTCTATGCCCTTACATGGGGGGGGGGTTCTTTCGGTGCTTGGCCCGCCTGGGTTGCAAGTTCTCTGCAGATCCATTGGCCTAGGCATCTCTCCCTGCAGGGTGAAGGCAGGACAGTCAAGCCAGGCTGTCTCCTCCATGCCATGGTCACTTAATTGTGCCCCTTCATTTGATACCTGTTGTGGCCAGCAGTATCATGTCTCTGCAGCTTTCAATAGAGGGAGGTGGGTTTCCAGTCTATTGTCAGAACTGGACAAGTCTGCCTCGCCAGGTGAATACAGAGGGCAGAGGGGCAAGGAGGACAAAGGCATGTCAAGCCCCTTGTGAGAAATATGAGAGATGCTCTGTTAGGGTCGGACAATACCAAACTGGTATTGATATCTTAAGGCCAAGATATTAGAAGCATCAAGCCAAATTCTTGGTGCATGGTAAACATCCAGCTAAGAGTATTTTTCATCTTTTCTTCCCTTCACCAATGGCCAATCACTGCTACCATTTTCAATCTTCCTGTCCAGCCCTGTAAGATGTGAAATGGAAACTGAGATTAGAGCATGCTCAGGTACCTGCCAGCATCAGTTTTAAAGCCAAAAACAAAAATCCAAGAGGTTAGGTAGCCAATGATGTCCTGGTCCCACTCCCAGGCCTCATATTCCATGGGGTTATCCTCATTCCCTAGAAGGCCAGGCTGGCAGTGATAGAGGCTGCAGCCAACTCTGGATCTTCTTCTGTGCTATATATCTGTCATATTAGTGTGAAAGCTCTTTTAGGGTTGAAAACATGGCAAACTTTGAGGGAGGGCATCACTCCACACTGGAGACTCATTTTGTTTCTGGGAAACTGAGGCTGGTGACTATGGCTAGAAAGGCTGGACTTAAATCACAGACTCATTTGTGACCATAGCCTGAAAGGCTGGATTTGAACCATTGAGAAAAACTCTGCCTCTGCTCCTTGTCCTTCCATTTTAGCCTCATCATAAAGCTTGCATGCAGTCCCATTATGGTGCTCTTTTCCTTCCAGAGCCAAGAGGATTCCTTCTTGGCCACACTTGTCTGTGTCTCTCTTCTTGGAGACCCCCAGCTGTGCCTCTCTTCCAACTCAATGTATCTGTCCTTGTATCTGCCACTACAGTACCTGTGACTATTGACCTTGTCAGATTTCAGTCACTTAATCCAGATTTACATGTTTACCTACCTTTACTTGGATGCTGTCTTATATTAACCCTGAAAAAAAAAACACAAATCTTGCTCCTGCAACCCTTCCTCATTTCAGGAAAACCAAGGGGGTTGGGTCACCACAGAATAAAAAGGAAGTAATTTCATACATTTCATTTTTTAAAGAAAAAAATAACAAGGAATAAGAGAATGAGAAAACAGCATGTCCAGATGCAAAGAGTTACAGAGAATTGGTTATTTGGAAACATACTACCAAGCAGGCAGATTGGCTCCAGGAGGGAACCAGAGTGAAATTTCATTCTGATTGTGAAATAAGTGATCAGGTAAATTGTGTTCTATTTCTTCCTGACCAACCCCTAACACATACACAATTTTATTTCAATTGTAGAAAAATTTAATTCCTTTGGAGTAACATGGTTTTGAGAGGAAATACTTTTAAAGGACACTTTTAAAGTCTAAGGACTAGCCCCACAAAAGTAGATGCACTCAAGGAGTGACAGAATCTCTAAGTCTCTTGACTGGAGACTGGCTTCCACAGAAAGCCAATTTCTGGACTATGGGCTCTACCCAAGATCAGCTAATGAGAGGCCTTCATGTGCAGAGAGAAGCTGCTGAACTTAGCTTAAAACTCTTAAGGTTTCAAATCTGTCAATTAATGTTAACTTCCAATGAACATGTAGGCATGAGTAATGAGTGTACCACTGAGATTTACTGCGTGGTAAAATTTTATTCTTGGGGTGGTTTTCTCAGACTCAGGGTGGCTGGGGGATACATTTGGAGCCCAGCACCTGGATGGGCAGGGCAGGGGAGAGCCTACCTATGTATGGGTGGCCACTTCAGGGTCAGATCCATGATGGGTATGGTAGCTTGTTGACAGGTGAGATGAAGAATATCAGGAAAATTCACCAGTGCAACACCCCAACCCTCCCTCTCATGGAGATTCTAACCACATTAGGCTTCTCTCAAGGGTGTAAAAAGAGCCCGCCCACTATGTCCTGGTATCTTCCGTCTCCTCACAACCAGCCCTCCTTAAGGGCTGACCTTTGAGGACTGTGTTCAGTAGTGTCTCTGGTTGTGCTTATTTTAAACATAGAAAAATGTTCTTGGGAGACAAACAGTTCCCCATTATTTCATTATACTCTAAGGCAGTGTTAATGCTAGGTGCGGAGTTTAGGGTGCTAGAGGTGAATAATACCTAGAGAAGCCTGAACCCCACCCACAAAACCATAGGGAAGGGCAACCTCAGGGGCATAGGAGGGAATGTTCTTTCTATTTCTCACAAAAGGAAAACGGTTTGCATGACGAGGTTAACATAACAATCTTCTCTTATTACAATGATTTATGTGTGCATAACTTCAGCAGCAGAATGGTCATTTAGGAGGTCCTATAATTGGCAGACTAGGGGGACCACAGAGGGGGATGACAGAGTGTGCTAGAGAGACAAGAGTGTCGGCGCCATTCCTGCTTCAGCCCCACAGATAAATCTCTCGGGCAAGGCAATCAACTTTTAAACTTTTTATTAACCTGATCTCTGCTAATGAAATACAAAGAGGAAGAGATCATTTTCAACTTCAGATGATCCTGAAGTTGCAAATGACTGCCTAGGGTGCTGGAGACAAGGAAACAGAGTCCTCTGGCAATTCCCATTCAAAGACAACAATACTGCAATTTGCAGTGATTATGACTTCAGTGACTCACTTGGCTCATCTTGCCACCTAGGATAGGATGGTGTATTTTTAGGCATGTCAAAAAAATTTATTTCTTTTGTGGAAGATATGCCTAAGCTCTCGGAGAGAAGTGTTTTCAGAATGGATCATTGCTGCTTGGGTATTGGATGCATTTTGCATAGGGGTCATGACCCGTTTAGAAGGTGGCTGCTTTTAGAAGGTGGGGCTCATACAGGACCAGGGAGAGACTTTCTGGACATTCATGTCCTTATTACTACATTACTTCAGGAACATTGTGTGCTTTCTAACAGCACCATTTAGAAGAATCTGTGTTTACACTGCCTCAAAGTTTGTACATGTCTTTCTAGGGACTTATCTCCAGCATCTAGGAATTGAATGTGCCTTAACTAGAGGCTTAGTTACTCCTTGGGCTGTTGATCTTGAAAGAAGACTGGCAAAGGGTGATGGTATAGGATGCAGTCTGGGTTCATTGGTGGAGGGAGGTCAACACTGGTGGTAGGAATGGTCCTGACTCACTGTATATCTGAAATTCAACTATCAAGGACTTTGTAGATTACAAAGGTTTCAATGAAATAAAATCAATATAAAAAAAGAAAGAGGATTGAGAATACATAAAACTAGTCTTACAAACTAAATCAGCATTTCTCAACTTGGGGCCAATAGGCTTCAATAGATACCTGAAGGGGTTTATAGGTAAAAATCCTATAAATAGGAGGCCACTGTTTAAGACAAAGGGGCCAACCAGTAAGATAGGAAGGTGCAAAGGAATGAGACAGGGTCAGAAGAGGGCCTTAGTTGGAAAAAAAATAGACAAACACGGATCTAAAATAAAGTCTGCTAAAAACCATTGTCTTGAAATGGAGTTTTCCCAGACGCTGACCTAGTCACAAAATTGGAGTGAAAGTTGTCCGGTAGTGACCCAAGACACATTGATAAGGAAGGGGGTTAGGATAACTATGGTAATTTTATGATTTCATTTAATTGGACCACAGTTCCAAGATATTTGGTAAGACTATTCGGATGAGGGCCGGGCGGTGGCGCTAAAGGTAAGGTGCGCCTGCCTTGCCTGCGCTGCCTTGGACGGACCGCGGTTCCATCCCCCGGTGTCCCATATGGTCCCCCAAGCCAGGAGCAACTTCTGAGCGCATAGCCAGGAGTAACCCCTGAGCATTACCGGGTGTGGCCCAAAAACCAAAAAAAAAAAAAAAAAAAAAAAAAAAAGACTATTCGGATGATTCTCTGTGGATGGCTTAGAGTGGAATCCACTTATATAAGTGGACTCTGAGGAAAGCAGTGAAGGGCCTGAGACCATGCCCATTAATGTGATTGGGCCTCCTTTAATCAATTGGGTGGAGTAAAGAGTGCCCTCTCTAAAGCAAGAGATATGCTGCCAGCAGACAGTCTTTGAACTTGAAAGACATTGGTTTATTGCAGTGGACTGGTCCACCCTGAAGATTTTGAGTTTGCTAAATTACAGGGAATAATTCAATTCCTAAGATTAATCTCTCCATATTTTACGGTGTGAAATAGTCCATGCACAACTTTTGCATTGTTGCTTTTTTAGCCTTCATTTCCCATGGTCCATTCAGCATAAGCAAGGCCAGAGTATCCTTGATTCTACTAAGTGGGGTAGGGAGAATGCAAATTATAACTGACTTGGCAGAATGAAGAGAAGAGTTCAACCTGATGTTAGTTATACCCAGAGACACCGTGGGTGCATGTCTTAAAGAATAGAAATATTGTTACTATTTTAATAAAACTGTTACATTTTTAGTGATTGATCTTTGGTCTATAATGTAGGCTTTTGGGGGATCATCTTCATGCCTGTGTATGTGGACCATGCTTTTCATACCCATTACCAAAGATAGAAGGATATTTGAGGTGATATAGTATGGACTAATATACTAGTATTAATTGAGGCCAGTTTCATGAAATGCATGAATTCCTGCAAAAATAGCAAATTCCCAGTTCTGTTTCCTAGTTCTGTATTTCTATCAAAGCACTTTCATTCTTTTTTTCTCTTGGTGAGAATCAGAATCCAGGCTAGAAACTTCCCTGTTGGTCTCCTAGTCAACCGCCAGAACTTCCTCTCCTTTCTTTTATGACTCTCCATCCAATAGCCAGGTATATTGCTATTATTTGACAGTAAAACAAGCTTGTTAACAAAAAATTTCTTTGCTTACAGCTTACGTGCTTTAGGGGTATACCAGTAGAAAGTAGGTTGTTTTCCTGCCATCTCTCTAGAGTCATGGCTCTACCATGCCTACCTGTGAGCACTTGACACAGCTCATATATAAGAGATTGTAAAATGCACCTGGAGCAATAATTTCACATGGTTAATAACCATTGTGCAAGCAGGACCCCGTGTCTACCTGCTGAGCTCCAAAGGGCGCCATCTTTTTATAATCTGTGGGTTGGGGGAACAGGCCCTTTAAAACTCAAAGTGGTTTGGGTGTTCTAATGGCCTTTGCTTTCCTTTTGTGAAAACCCATGTGTCTGTGGGGTGCATGTGCCACTACTCACTAGGTGACAGCAATGATCAGAAACATAATTTTCAATATTTATGATTGAAAATGTAATTTAGAAATGAAAGAAAGGGCACTTGTTCCTCCTTAGCTTGAAGTGAAATCATTGTTTGGAGACGTGTTCTTTATACAGTTAATCTGGCCAGAGTAATTTACCACACTGTAGCTGAATTGTAAGTCTGGTGCTCTATTCATCAAACAAGAAATATTTGTGCAAAATGCATATGAATGAGTAGGTGTTTTGCAGTACTGTGGCGTGGTGATTTGATTTCAGAAACATGCCAAAGGATTCATGGGAAGGACTTCTGCAATCTCACTCTAAAAGTTGTATAGTCCAGGGGGCAGCTCCATCCAGGGGTCAACAGATTGAAGAAACAGGTTTATATATCAGTTCATAGATCTGTGTCCTGGTGAGACAGGCCAGCCATTAACTTATGTAGAGTTGAACAAGGATATCAACACGCTTCAAGATGTGAACTATGGCTCATAGTATGGGATTTGGCTAGTATGTCATATTATTTAATGCATATTTAATCTTGAAATAATACAATAATCACAAAAGGCAGTTGAAACAACATTAAGAATCCCTATGTACTCTTCCCTTGACTTCTTCCAATGGCATTATCTTATGTAACAACAATTGACATTGGTAAAATGCTATTCTTGAAATTCAAGACCTTATTTGAGTTACCTGCACAGGTTTCTAAGAACTGAGTAGGTGACCAGCATTTATTTTCCTTTTGAGTGATATCACATGGAAGGAGGATTTGTTTGGACTGGGCCTGTAGGCAAGCAGTAAGAAATAAGCAAGAGCAGGCCTCCTGAAGGGCAGGTATGCCTTCATTTGTCATGGGTTTCACTGTTCCAGCCTAAACTATAGCCTGCTGGCTCTTGCCATTTACTTGACCTTCCTGCCACCAGAGGCATTGGTGTCTGTGAGCCCTGTGGTAATTGCTTCAAGCCCACTGGCATGATGTGGCAGACTAATAGGCCATACCTTATAAAAAGACTCCCTTGTGAAACCCTGACTCAGGGCTCAGTCTAGAGGGTTCTACTGTAAGAGGAATGGGAATTCACACAGTAGTTATGTGGTGCACTGCCAATAGAGTGATGCTTAGAACACATAGCATGCATTGATGGCTAAATGCAGATGCACTGAAGTTTTGTGAAAAGCTGGCATTTCCAGGGGAAGCACTTAACTTGGGTCTGAGCAGCATCCCTATTGATTCATTCAAGCCACTGCCTAGCTGTGTGGAGTTGAATAGAACTTAGTGACTAATTAGCAAAATGGTAGTATAAAGATCTGAAGGCAGAGGCAACTTGTATTGGTTTAGTGGTGGTGTTTAACTCTTTAGCAAAATAGGACCTGGATCCTGGTACTGATGACATATTTGTGTCATATGAAGGGCAAAGGCTTGGGGCCCGAGTGATAGTGCATCGGTAGGGCATTTGCCTTGCATGTGGCTGACTCAGGATGGGCCTGGTTCAATCTCCAGTGTCCCATATGGTCCCCCAAAGATATGAGTGCATATCTAAGAGTAACCCCTGAACATCACTGGGTGTGGCCTAAAAACAAAAACAAAATTAAAATAAAATAAAGGGAGAGAGCAGGGGCTGGGGCTGATGTAATTTGATTAAAACCTAGGAAAAGTTAACTTCTTACTGTGTCCTTTCTCTAGGAAGGTGTCAACTTAGCAGAGGGTTTCGAAAAAGTAGAGTCTCTGGCCAAGATCATTGCCTCTTCCCATATTCAGTAAAATCAGTAGATTTTCACTTTATCAGGTATGGAGGAAGGTGATGGGGTTGTCATAGGTTGCTATGACATAACTCTTGGCATTGATGGACTCTGGGAATTCTCCTATACTTATTATCTAGAATGACAGGAGAGGGACCAAAGGCCTGGTGAGAGCACAGTGAACACTGTCAGGCCTTAGAGGCTGTGGGTCTGGGAAGCCAGCATACTGCCTTGTGGTTGTAACATAAGGTTGAACAACCCAAGCAGCAAGTTCTTTCTAGAAGGGTGGAGTGGGAGAGTGGCTGAGTGAATGGTGGTTGTAGGAGGGGAAAAGGAAGCAGGAGCATCTGGAAAGAATGACAAACAGGGTTTCCGCTGAGTGCCCCCTTCTCCGCACTGCGGCTGTTCCTCTCGGCCTCCGTGTGTTCGAGGATTAGTTCTGGATTCTCTTAGTAATTAATAGCATTTAAGTTCCAGGGCAGTCAGTTTTGATTAGGCCAACATTAAATTAATCCAATCTGCAAACACTTACTCTCTAAGCACGACGAGGGGGGAGGAGGAGGCTGGATGGACAGAAGGATGCGCCCTCATTGGATTGCCGGCCACTTCTGAGTAGTTACAGCTGGATCAATACAGCTCCTAGAGCTATAATAAAATGGCTTCGACATGCTCATCTGTGGCTGAGAACACAGTATACACATTGATTTCCTGGCCTGATATAACCCATTTACCTATTCAGCTACTCCGTTCAGGAAGGTGGAGGAGTCCTAAGACCCAAGGGAGCAATGATGTCTGTAAGTAGGTTAGCAAATGCTTGGGAAATGTCTTAATCGGCAGCCTGGCTCCTTCTCTAAGAGGACGGTTTCTTTGTGAAGAAAAGGCTCTTTAGACTCTTACTGGCATCATCTGGACAAAGTTGGGGTGTTACCTTTTCTGCCACTTAGCATATCATATTCCCCCACTTAGCATATCAACCTTGAGGGCTGAGCAAATGTCTGAGATTTGCTTAGTGTAAGGGGCATGCATACTCAGCACTGTCTTAGAGGCGTTAGGTGATATCACAGAGAAGGCCCTAGGAATACTCAATAGGAAATACACCTTCCCACATCCTTTTCTTATAAATTCCCAATCTACTTTTCAAAGAAATGGAGGCTATTTGGTATCTATTTATGGGACGGTATGGTGCCATTTAGTGCTCAATGCAGTTTTATTGAATAGAGTGAGGCTAATATTGAAACCCAGTCAATGAAAATTGGCCCCTATAAAACAGTCATTTTGTCATCTAATTAATGCAATAAAGTTGTTATTGTCACTGCCTTTCCAGACCTCGAGCAGTGAGCCTGCTTTTAAGGAGATGCCTTTGGGTGGTCCAGCTTCCTGCTCTGAGCGCTTGCAGGTGGGATTTAGAATGGGTTCTGGTCAGGCTAAGATCTACAGAGTAGGCTTTGGTCATGTTTGGTGAATGAATATTTTCCTGAGAAGTGAAGCAGATGGTCTGTGAGCCAAAATGCTTTCCTTTTGCCTGTCTTAGAGGCTAGTGAGTGTTTCAGGTTCTCCACACAGGAGAATTAAAGATACTTAAGACTTGAGGTGAGGAGGAAGAGGTTTAATCGTCGTGCCACACATCTGAAAACTAAAATTTTCCATTTTGGATATTATCAGAGAAGTTGCTTGAGTATTGGAGTGAACAAGAGGATTGGTTTAGAAAGTAGGGCTTAGTTTTCAAACTAAATTGAAAAGCCTATAGTTGTTTTTATTTGATTTAATATATATATATTTAAATTGAAATATACTAAGAATCTAAACTATTCCCATGGGGAAAACAAAAAATATGTGGGATAAGTTTATGAACTTAGTATAAGTATATGTATTACAGTGTAGGTATGTATCAAAAATTTAATACAGTGTGTGTATGTAGCAAATATTTTCATTAATAATTTTATACAAAATATGTTCATTATGTCTGCCTTAGGTGGTGAGTACAGGGTGGGAGTTACACACACACACACAAAAAAAAAAACCTGTCAATTATGCTGTATGAAAAGCTCAAAGGAGACAACCAAGATAGCAATGCAGGAGGCTTGGCTACAGCCTAGGAGCACCAACAGATGTGGCTCCCTCCCTCAATACTGTTTTAAAATCCTTAACTGTTATTCCTTTCCAAATTGCTCCACTGGAGAGATGGAAGCAAATTTCAATGTTTGCCATGCATGTCCATTCTCACTGGATTCTTTGTGCTTTCTCTGAGATTTCCCAGCACCCTGAGCTTCTTGGTTGAATCTATTGCTTTATCTAAGCAGAACCTGGCACCTGGCTACTTTTCCTTTAGAATTTGGAGATGGTTTTAGGGCCATCTTGGACATATTTCTTCTGTTTCAGCTTTATGCCAAGGTTCTTGACAAAAGTTCATCTTCAAAGCGTTTTGAACTTGATGAATGTTTTATTTGTTTAGCGCATCATTCCCAAACTATTAAAGACATTTTGTTCTTCTATGTTATTCATTTACAAATACTTTAACCTTTTAAAGTTTCAGAGTAGACACTTCTTAATTTTGTTCTCTTCCTGTAACTGACTAGTAAATTTTTTATTCTTTTTTTTTCCAGAGCATTTGTGAATATCTTGTTTGTTCCAGACTCTGGGAAATAGTAAATTCTCATAGAAGCCATTCTTGGCCCTAATGATAAGAGTTCATATATGTTTATAGTTTACTCATTTTAATAACAATGTGCTAATTTGTATGGACTGGTTTCTTTAATCGTCACAAATATTTTTTGCAGCAGAATTCTTTGTTTCAGTGAGGACTTAGAAAAGTATGACAATTGTCCTGAACCTCATGTCAAGGACAAGCATGTCATCATCATACTTCTGACTCCAAGCCGGCAGATTTTCCTCACTTTAACATCAGTTTTAAATGCTAATGTCTGCTTAAAGAGTTCAGAGTATGCTTGGATGGCTGACTTAAAAAAAATACATTCTGGACAAATGTAGTTGCTATGTCTGCACTCGACCAGCTCTATAGACTCACTTTGTTCTTAAAAGAGATATAAACCAAGCGGTGAAAAATCATGGATACACTAGCCATATAACTGAAACCTGACAATCTAAATGGGAGGGCAGGTCAACCTCCCACCCACTGCCAAAATCATGCCTACTGCATCCATCACCCAAAGCACCACTTTGCCTATTTCACCACTCCTACAATTCTCTGCAGAGACATTAATCTGATCAAACTCCAGGTATGGTGGTATTTGATACTGATATTTTGGACTGAGTGCAGGCACTTCTCCCTACTCCTGCATTTGGATACTTCCAGAAAACCTAGTAGCTGTAACTATGCATCACAAAAGCCTCCATATCAGTTAATAGTGCTTTAAATTTCTGGACTTCATTTGTTTAACACTGTCATCCCCATAGGAGCACAGCAGTTTAGATGCCAATGTATAGCTCAAGTCACTTAATGTTCAAAACAAATAAAGTAACAGAATGGTCAACTAGGAACAAGAGCTTACTAAACCATCTGCCAATGACTTTATGACCTCATTGGAAATACAATAATTTTCACAAATTTGCTTGTTGCTATACTTTTTATTATTTCTTTATTCTTTTCCCTTTTCTTTCTAATATTATATTTTAAAATATTTTTCTCTTATATGGAAACAAAGGTATTATGGTCAATTATGTCAACCACATGATATATGTTCTTTAAATAAAGTAAAACATGCAAGAAAAAAAGAACAACAATAACAACAAAAGAAAATAATTCTGTTCTGACTCTGATAGGTCCCTTTTTATCATTCAGAGGTCTCATGAGATACATAGATGCTTTTCCTCAATATATATTCTTGTTTAGAGATTTAGTTTATGTATTATCCAATTGCTGCTATTCACCTTGTCCTGTGACCTTGAGTCTTCTAGTTTAGCTTTGCCCTAGTGGGGACAGACAATGAGTGAAGGCAGCTTGGTGGCCTCAACCTGATGCCAGTTCCATTGCACTAATCTTTAAAATGATTATAGTACTGGTTAGAGGTTAACTCTGACTTTGGATATGACTTCCTATTTATTAGTTTGTTTCTTAATATCAATGTGTCTCACACATATATTCAAAGAACACATTGCATTGTTGAAAAGAAAAAAAAGATGCAGGGAATCCTAAATTGTGTGCAAGTACCTCTGTGAGGTGCAGTCAACCATGAATTAATTCCCTCAATCCATCATTAGCTGAGTGGTGAGAATATATGTTAAAGAAAATAAAATTCTGACTATAAGAGAAGGAAGAGGTTTTGCCAATTAGACTATTTGAGTATATAATTTCTCAGACAGAAAGTTATTGTCCAAAGGGCCCTTTAATTATTATTCACATCTCCTGGTGTTCCAAAGAATATTGTCAGGGCTGCAGATATGTCACTGCAGATCAATTTCTAGGATGAGTTCCAGCCTAGGATTGTGTCCATGATGGCTGCAGTGGGCTACAGAGCAGAGTCTCACTGCTCAGTCAGTGAAGAAGCTTTTGAAAGAAGAGAGGCTTTTAAAAGGTATGATTTCCTTATGGTTTCTTTAGTGGCCATGTGATTGTTCCAACAGTTTCTCCTCTGCAGGTGACCAAGCTGCCCTAGAGCCACTCCTCCTTTTTTTCTTTTTTTAATAAAGACATGTGTGTGCTCTGGCTATGTGAGAGACCTAACATTCAGACCATAAGAGCCCAGCCATTTGAGAATGTTTTATATTAAAAACTAATTTCGAAAAGAGCACCACGCTACTGAATCTCCCAGTTAAAGTGGCCTCCAGGTCCTTAATGGAATGAAGGCTGGCAGAGTCTCCTTCCTAACAGAAGGTCCAGCAGCCCACCCAGGCCAAACATCTGCAGCATAGAAACCCACTCTTGTAAGTGAATCTCATCAAGCTGCCAACTCACCAAGTTTTTGAAGTGACACATCCAAACTTTGTACTGGTAGTCCAGTAGGAGCACAACCAATTTGACAGGAAAGTTGTATAAAAGACCAACATGCTCAATGGACAAAAGCAGTAAAACAGAAGACTCACTCAATTAGCACCAGCCAACTCAGTAAATCCTCAGTTAATTTTAATAACATCATTGTTAGATATTACAATTATCACAATTGTTTTGTTTGTTTGTTTTGGGGTCATACCCAGGAATGCTCAGGGGTTACTCATGAATCTGTACTCAGAAATTACTTACTGGTAGTAATTCTTGTAATTACTTGTAATTCTTGTAATTCTAGTAATACTCTTGTGACTCTATAGGATATGAGGGGTCAAGCCCATGTCAGCTACAAGCATGACAAATGCCTTACCCACTGTACTATGGTTCTGGCCTCATCACACTATTTTTATGTCTTTTTTTTATAATTTGATTTACCATTTTGTTGTAACAAGCAATATGAAGTAAATTCATTTGTGCCTCAAAAGGAGCAAGCCTGGGGGGCGGTGGATAGGAAACTGGGGACACTGGTAGAGAGATGGTCACAGTGGTGATGAGATTGGTGTCATATCATTGAAAGTCTGAAACAAGGGTTTTGTGGACAACTTTGTCAATTACAGTGTTTAATTTTAAAAGAGTGAATTTTGGGGGGAGTCAGAGTTGAGGTTCAATAGCAAAGGACAAGCTTTGCATAAATGCATCAAATCTAGATTTGATTCTCAGCAAACACACACATGCACATACACACAAAGATAATTTCTAGGTCTAGTATAAAAAGCAAAGAAACATTAATAATAAGGAATAACTAGGTTTCTGAAGCAGGTGACTTATTGTCCCTGTTTCTTTACAATATTTTGGGTGACAGAGTCATGGATTCATGGTACTTGGTCCCCTTACCTAGAATTTTCTAGGCATCATCTTATTCTCTTATTCTTGAATAATGTGCATCTATCCTTGCATTTTAATAAAAGCAAAACTTAGAGAATTTCTCAAAACGGGGATGGAAGATAAAACCACCCTAGTGTAAATTGGGTAAAGTATGTAAGACATTTTGAAATAGGGCAATGGAGAAAAGTCAAACTTGATTCTAATAATGGACTTCTTGGGAGAAAATTAGGTCTCTTTTGGACTTATTTGAATTTAATGTCTGTTCCTCTTTAGAGTTTTAATTATGTATTATGGGTAGAGATAAAAAAATACTCAGGATTTCTTCTTGTGATCTTTCTTGGGTGGGAGGCAAAGCTCAGGATTCTTTCATGTGATCTTTCTTGGACTCTGTCCAAGACTTGGAGGTCTGTGGAACTTCACTTCCTCCTTTTAACTCTCTGCTGGTCCCTCTCCTAGTCTCCTTTCTGTCTGCAAGCTTTCCAGGTTGTGGCTAGGCAGCACATAATGCTTTTTCAGAAGAGACCAAGAAAGAGAGCAAAAAAAAAAGTGACTAATAGGTGGTTATTAGATGTAGATAAACTGTAATCTCAACTCACCTTATGGGCGTAATAATTACTGAACAGTGCCCATGCCCCAAGTGCCTTGGAGTGGAGGAATGCAGCGAAGGCCTTTATTAACCTGCCTGTGCAGGGCTGTGGGTGTGCCCAGCTGTCATTCACACCTCCACATGTGCCAATGTGTTGGGCACTTTAGCTGTGTCCTTGCACCTCGGAGGTGACTTAGACAGCAGTCTTTGTTCACATCCAATGTTAACAGGGACATGGAATTCAAGTAAAAAAAGAACCTGAGCAGTCACAACAAAGCAATGACAGCGAAAATACCTGGAGGCTTGACTTGTTCTACCGGAGACGCCTCCATACCACTTTGGGTCCTGAGCTGCTGTGCTGCTGGATCCACCCACAAGCTTGTGTATGTTCTAATACAAGGAATCCCTATCCCATCATCCCTTTGCCATGGGGGGTGATGGACTTCATGGGGTGCTCGTGGTTACTGCTTGTCTGAGCACAGCAATTTGGACAATCATCTTTCTACTGCCCGTGTGATGTTGATTTGACTTACTTTATTTATAAAATATAAACAACAGTCCCTGCTGACAGTGGAATAAGTGATGGTGAACAGGCAAGAGCAGGAGAGAAAGCTCTGTCCCTTTTTGCCCACCAATGCCCCAGTCTCACAGTACTGCCATCCCATGATTCTTGGCCCCTCATTAAAAAAATAGCATCTGTTCCGTTTTTTTCCATATTCATAACTAATAAATGCTGGCTGTGAAAAATTTAGAACATACACACATAAAGAAAATTATAAAATTAAAATCATCTGTAATCTCCACACTCAGATGGGAATGGAACCTTTTGAAATATATCATCTCATTGTTTCTTAGGCATAGATATAAATACATATCCACATATAGATTTCTTTTAATAAATGGATCACAATTTTTATTTCGTTTTATAACAGGGACTTTTCACTTAATATATCTAGGGTTCTCCCCAATATTCAAGTAGTTTTATAGCCTGTATTATTCACTTTCTATGCCATGAGTCTGATTCCAAGTCACAAATATTATTTATAACATCATTTTTAATGGGTAATAGTTGCCTATTCCATGAAAATTTTCTTATTGTTGGACAGGTCTAATACATAATTAAACTAACATTTTTTGATTTCTGAGATGGGCTCTATGGAACTGATGATTGGACACCTCTTTAGAGTTTTCAGGTTTTTTAAAAACAATTGTTTGCCCCTTTAATTTGGAAAATCTGATTTTATATTAAAGCTATAAAATTGTTTTCATGAATGTTGCAATAATTTCTAATTTAATATTATTCAAAAACTTGTGAAATAGAGCACATTTAAAAGTTACTCATAGAAGAAACAGCAGCTAGGCTTTATATCCATGAAGGCAGGAAACTTCTGTGAACCAGCCAGCCTGTCTCTCCCCATGTTCCTATCCAGCTCCTTCCTGCTCCCTCAGAAACAGAACAAAAGAAACCTCTGATAATTTTCATGGCATGGAATCTTTGCTCTACTCTGTGTCTTGTCATGTATGTAGGTTCGCATTCTTTCATACTAAAGCTGTGATTTGTCAGTTTTTAAAAACTGTATCTAAAAAACATGCTCTGTTCTTTTGTATAGGTCACCTATAGGTGTATAGGCATTACTCTGCAGGTTTCCATTCTGCGGAGTAGGATCTACCACAGTGCCTATCTACATGATTCTTTTGCTAGGTATTTAGATTCTTTACAAAGGTTAGTACAATGGATAATCTAGTATGCATCTTTGGGTGTGCTTATGTATTTATTCTGTTTTTTTTTTGTTATATGTATAGTCTGTTAGAGGATGACATTATGCTAAAACTTGAGAAAATTCAGCTCTTTCATATTCTGACAAATGCTTTCCAAGGTGGTTGTATAATTGATGTCCCGCATTCTGCATGTTTGACTGTTCTTGATGATCTGCATTTTTCACTAAAATGTAGCATCATCTCTGAAATACTAAAAAAATATTTAAAAAATCTTCAGCCATTTATAAAGGTATCTTTAGTGTTGTTTAACTAGCATTTCCTAGGTGAGCACCTTTCATATGTGACTGTCTACTTGTCTAGCCTCCATTGTGGGTTTCTAAACATGTCTTATAACCATTTCTCATTTGGCTATTCTGGTTTCCAGTATTTTTCTTAAAGCATAGTGGTTTTGGTCAATAACTTTTCTTTACTATAGGAGTCTATTTAGACATGTTGCTGGCTGCTACATTGGCGATTGACAAGCCAGTGATGTGGGACCCTCATGGCTTTGTGCTCTGGCTGGCAATGCAGTGGTGTTTGAGTCCCAAGTGTTGAAACTCCCCGGTTATATCCCAGTGCTTGGGGGCTCATGCAGGACAGAAGATGAAATTGCTTTGTGCATGCAATGTATGTGTACATTTTTTTTGGATTTGCTCCCCACCCATGACCCTCCCTTTTAGTTTATGTATCACAGATAGCTTCTCACTCTGTGTTGTTTTTTTAATTCTTTTGATGTGCATATGTTTTTACTTTTAATCCAGTAAAGTCTATCTCTAAGTCATAAAAATACTCTCTAATATTTTTCCTGAGCAGCTTTACTATTTACTTGGATCTGTATTCCATTATGAATTGAATTTTATGTATTATATAAAGTAGGGGTTCATTTTAAATAAATATCTAGATGTTGCGTTGCTATTTCTTTATGAGTCTGAAATACCAGTTTTCCTTCATGCAACAAATGCTGCTAATGCATGAGTCTATGTCTATGTTCTTTATCTGGTTCCCTTGGTCAAGATATCTGTCCTTGATCTCAAACTGCTCCTATTGCTGTAACCTTGTTATATATGATAATATTTTGATAACATTTGAAATATAATATTATCAAGTATATTTGATACAATATGAAATAAATATATTTTATATAATTTAACATAGATTTTATACAGTAGAATGCAAATATATTTTATATTATAATTTTTGATATATGATAATATTTTGATATCTCTTTGAGCAATAGGATTAATGTGTTGGGCAGAACTCTAAGATTGTTTCAGATTCTGCTTTGTGGTAGTCATATACTTCTATTGACCTAGCTCTCACTGGGACTATAGGGTAGACCAGTAGTTTGTTTCTTATTAATAGAATATTTTTTGATTCTTATTAATAGAATATTGACCCACATTGCATAAACCTTGTCTTATATGAAGTGAAGAGTCTTCTTTCCTAAAAGCTTTGAAGAAGTTAGCCATTATGATGTAAGTTGACTATGAAGACACATGATGGTGTTGAATCTGAGGACTCAGTTTAACAATTGCAAGATACTAAATTCTGTCAATCACCATGTGAACTTGAAAGAGAACCCAGATGCTAAATGACAACACAGCCTAAACAACACACTGACTGCTGTCTACTGAGATTGTGGCTAAGTTATGTTTGAAACCCAGAGGTTAAAAACAAAGTGAGAAAGTAAGGGTTTGCCCTTTCAAAAGCTACAAATTTTTAGAAGCATGTTTAATGGGAATAGGTAATAAGATAATCAGCTTGTCAAACTTGTTAAAAATAACACATACATATTGAAAAGTTTTATTGGGGTCATTTTAAACTGATCATTTTAGGGGGAAAGGCGATAATCCTGAGAACATTACATTTCCTGTCTTTAGATATGAGTTATCTCTATAATTAGTTCTTTTAAATTTAGTCAGTTATATTATCATTTTTGCTATTGAACTTTTCAAATTTTTGTATTTGTGTTACTAATGATTTGATATACACTTTTATTGCTGCAAATTATAAATAGTGTTTATTAATGTTTTTATGATTGGGACTAGAGAAAAAATACTTTTATATATTGATTTTAAATGCGACAATATTGCTAAATCTACTTATTGATTTTTAGATCCTTTTAAAAATTTAGACACCACGATTTACGGAGTTGTTTGCAAAAATGTTTCTGTCATAAAAATTTCCACTTTTTTTTTTGTTTGTTTTTTGAGCCACATCCAGCAATGCTCAGGGGTTACTCCTGGCTATGTGCTCAATCACTCCTGTCTTAGGGGAACATATGGGATGCTGGGGGATTGAACTGCACTCTGTCCTAGGTCAGCCGCTTGTAAGGCAAACACCCTACCACTGTGCCACCACTCTGGCCCCAAACGTTTTCACTTTCAATCCCATCACTTCCTGACCCCATCCCTCCATCCCTCCACAAATGATCCCAGATTTCCTCCCCCATACCCCAATCTGATTCCTTGACACATATATTTTAAACATTTATCATAATTTGGGTAACCATGTTTTAAGTGTTGCTGCGTCTAGTAATTTAGAAATAAATAAGTACCTCACCACAGATGAGTCTCTTGCCTCTATGTTACTTCCAGACCTCCTCCTCTTGTTTCCAGACTTCATTTCTTTCCTCCTTGAATTTTTGTTACTGTAATCTAGATTTAATGTTTTGTCACCTTGGATAGCTTTCATTTACCAGAATCAATATAATGAGAACATTTATTATCTGTTCTTCATCATCTTACTTCACTTAACACGAGATCCTCTAGTTTCATCGAAAATGCAGTGAATTGCATGGTTTCATCCTTCTATGTGACTGCATATTAACTCATTATATATGCATATATAAATCATTACTTCATTATGATTCATTATGATTCACTTCTGTTGTTGGGTACTTGGGTTTCTTTTCATATCCTTGCTATTGCACTAAATACTACAACAATTATGTTACTTTTACAAATGAATGTTTTTGTGTCTGGAAGCTCTGAATCAAGCAGTGGGATCATTGAGTCATATGGAAACTTTATTAATTTTTTAAGAACTCTCAATATTTTTTCCTCTAAGGCATAAACTAGAACATTCCCACCATCAGTGCATGAGAGTTTCCATTTCACCATGTGCCTGCCAACACAAGTTGTTTCTACAGCTTTTAACTTTTGTTTTTTTTTCACTGGTGTGAGATGATGTCTGGTGCGAGGTGATGTCTCATTGTCAACTTAATTTGAATTTTCTTGATAAGAAGTGAAAATAAACACTTTCTCTTTGCCTGCTAACTTTTTTCTTTAGACAAGTGTCTGTTCATTTCCTCGCTCCATGTTTTAGTGAAGTAATTGAATTTGTTGATCTTTGTGAATATTATTCCTTTATCTGACATAGTGTGTGTAAATATTTTTCCCATTAAGCAGGGTGTCTTTATAGCCCATGTTTTCTTCTACCATGCAGAATTATTATTAATTTTTTGTTTTTTTGGCCACACCCGGTGACGCTCAGGGGTTACTCCTGCTATGCGCTTAGAAATCGCTCCTGGCTTGGGGGACTCTATGGGATGCTGGAGGATTGAACCATGGTCCATCCTAGGTCAGCTGCATGCAAGGCAAACATCGTACTGCTGCACCACTGCTCTAGCTCCATGCAGAAATTTTTATATGATATAGAAATATTTATTTGTTTGTATTTCTGTTGTCTTTGCCAATGAAATCATATCCTTAAAAACACCTACGAGAGCCAACTCTTGGAATATTTGCTTATATTTTCCTTAATGTACTTTATGTACTATAGTCTAATGTCAAGGGACTTTGATCTATTATACTATACTTACCTTTTACATGAGTTGAGGTATATAAATCACATCTTTTTGCATGTAGTTACCCAGTTTTACCAAAACTAAGTTGGAAGGCTATTTTTACCTACTTCATGAACCTGGTTCATTTAACATAAATAAATTGCCTATATAACAAAGGATTCATTATTGGGTTCTCAGTTCTAACTTATTGGTCCCATTGTTTTTCTTTTTTTTTCAGTAATATATTGCCTTTATTATTATAGCTTTATAGGATAGTTTAAAATCTGTGACATAGTTTCTTCCAATTTCCAATTTTTCAGAATATCTTTGGTTATTCCGAGTCTTTTATGGTTTTATATAATGTTATCACTGATTATTCTAAGTCTCCGAAGAATGTCATTGGAATTTTGATGGGGATATCTTTGAATCTATCTAATATTTTAGGTAGGATGGTTATTCTTCCAATACCTGAACATTAAATATTTTTTAATTTTATAGGTTTCTTTTCTATTTCTTTAAATAACTTGTAATTCTCCAGGTAAAGGTTTTTACTTCTTTTGTTATATTGATTGATTATTAGTATGTGATGCTTTAGTATACAATTTCTTTTTAATTTTCAAACATGGAAATAATATGAGTATGGAAAATAATGTGAGTTTTTTATATTTTGTAACATGAGAGTTTTTAAATATATTACTTTTGGTGCCAGATTTACAATATTAAATATATAATAATATACAACTACAATATTGACCGTGTTTTATGCAAAAAATACTCTAACACCACACACTCCCTCGCAGAGTCATCTTCCTTTTAGCATATCCCCGTGTTCTTTTAACCCTTGACCCCATTTACAGTCTATTTCAGCAATTCCATTTCTGGATACTATTTTGAATGAAATTATAATTTTATCTGTCTTTTCTAGCTAACTCTTTTTATATGGAAATAAAACAAATTTTGGTATTAATTTTGTATTCATTTTTGTAATGATTTTGATAATATATAGATTTTGCAGCCTATTATCTTGCTGTACTGGCTTATTGTTTTTAAAAGGGTTTTAGTGAAAACTTTAGGTTCTCTAGGTATATTATTGTGCCATCTACAAAGAGTGACAATTTGACTTTTTCTTTTCCATTTTATTTCTTTTCTTTTTCTTGCCTAATTGCTTTTCCATTTTATTTCTTTTCTTTTTCTTGCCTAATTGTTGCAGCTATTACTATACTATTACTATGTTGAATAATAGCATAAAAAGTAAGTATTCTTGCCATCTGGCTAATAAATCTATTTATTGAAATTTAGATTTTTGTCTGTTTTTAGAGTCACAACTTCCTACCTTATATGCTGTTTAAATTACTAACAGTACAGTTTGAAGTCAGTGAAAGTAATACTTCACATGTTTTCCAAGGATTTCTTTAGCTATTTGTGGAAGTTTATTTTTCCATATGAATTTCAGGAGTGTTTGATCTATTTTTATGAAAAAACAAACAAACAAACACGTGGGTATCCTTACAAGTATTGCATTAAGCCTGCACTATACTACTGAAATTATTGTCATTTTAATAATATTATTCTTCCCAACCCTTGAGTAGGGTATTTGTTTTTATTTCCTTGTTCCCTCTTTTATTTCTTGAAACAGTTTGTAGTTTCTTTGAATAGGTTTTTTTACCTCTTTTATTTGATTCCATGGTATTTGACTTTCTGGACACAATTGTGAATGGGTTTGTTTTTCTATATCTCCTTTTCACTCTTTCATTATTTGTATGTAGAAATGCACTTTATAAGTATGTTGTTTCTAGAAGTTATTTTTTATTCTTTAGGATTTTTAAATGTAGTATCATGTCAACTGCAAACAGTGAGAACTTGACTTCTTCCTTTGCTATGTAGATGCTCTAGATATCTTTCTTTTTTTGTATAATGACTATAGCAAATACTTCTAGTACCATCTTGAATAGAAGTGGTGAGAGTGAGCAAATTTGTCTTGTGCCAGAACTTTGTAAAAAGACTTTTAATTTTTCTCCATTGAGCATATTTTCTGTAGGTTTGTGTAAATTGCTTTAACTATATTGAGGAAAGTTCCTTCAATTGAGAGTTCAGATCTTGTCAACTGCTTTCCCTGCATCAACTGATATGATTATTTTTTCATATATTTTTCATTTTCATTCATATATATTTTCTTTTTGTTTCATTGATATGATGTATTATGTTGATTAAATTGTGCATATTAAACACTATTGCATTCTTGTAATTCTCTTTTTTTGTGGTGTCTCTGTCTGCTTTTGGTATCAGGGTGATATTAATTTCATAGTTAGGGAGTGTGTCTGTTTCTTCAATTTCCTGGTCATGCTTGAAAAGGATTGATAGTAGGTCCTCTTTAGAGGTCTTTAGAATTGCAGTCTTCACCCACAAGATGTGGTAGGGTTTTGTGTTATTTTACCATTATTTTTTTCTGGGACTCTCAAGTGCTTCTTTTTTATGTTACTATCAGTTTTCCTCATTGCAAGGGAGATCTCAGGGGTGTGGATGAGAGGTTGTCTTACAACTGTGTAACCAACTACCTGCTTGGTGCTTAGGTATGTTTGTTCTTTATTAACCACCCCACAAGTCTCCTTTGTGCTTGGGACCAGTCAGTCTTCCTGGGCGTGGTTTCACCTCTTTTGTTGATCTTTGTATTTTCTATATCCTGGATTCAACCCTTTAGCTGATGTACAAGTATTTTTATTACAAATACTATAAATAATTTAATAATAAAAATGTTTTATCTCAATTAAGTTTTATATTTAGTTCATTTTTTTTTACAAATAGAAAAATTTTAGTTTGATGTGGTCCTGTTTGTTTAGTTTTGATTCTGTATCCTTTGCCATTGCTTAAATCATTAAAGACTCCTTTTTGGTTTAGGCTTTGGATTGTTCTGTCTGTATTTTCCTCATTGTATTTTATAGATTCAGATATGATTTTAAGGTCTTTGATATACTTTTATGTGATGACTTTTATGGAAGGTGTGAGATATAGATCCAGTTTTAATTTCTTACATGTGGTTATATTAATCTTCTAAAACAATTTATTGAATAGACTATTTAATTTCATTTCATGCTTTCCTATCCTTTGTCAAAAGTTAGTCAACCATATAAAGTGATTTGACATTAGAAATTCTATTCTGACCCATTGCTCAGACAGACTGTCTTTATTCTCTCTTTATCAGTGTAACACACTGTTTTGATCACTATGACTTTGTAGTCTAGTGTCAAGTTAGGCAATGAAATATCACCCTGTTTCTAATTTTTCAGTGTAGTTTTGGCTATTATGGTCTTTTATGATTCTATACAAATTTTATAATTGAGTTCTCTGAGTTCTTGATTAGTGTTATCTTATTTTGAATTGATTCTATTAATTTTGTTATTTATATAAGGTGTCTAACTTTGATGGTATAAATTTATTTATAGTTTCTTTTTATGATTCTCTTTAAATACTTCAGGTTTAGTAATTAATTATGAATATTAACAAAATTGATAATTTATATAAACTTGGGTTTTAGTTGACATGTTAAATTTTGTTAGTCTTTCCAAAGAAATAGTTTCTTTGAAAATTATTTTCTTTTTTGTTTTTCTGTTTACAATTTTATTTCTGTTCTTACATAATTTCTTTTGCCTTTTTTTAAGGTAAAGCTTTGAGTGTTTTTGATATCTTATTTGTAAGACAAAAAGCAATGGTTAAGGGGTAAGGATCTTTCTTTGCATGTGACCAAATCTAGTTTCATGCCCTGTACCACATAGTTTGTTTCATCCTTTGAGCACTTCTAGAAGTGACCCCTAAACATATAGGCAGGAGTAATCCCTGAACACAGCTGATTGAGTGTGGCCCATACCATAAAGCAAATACAAAATGTTTTTTCAATTTTATAAAACTTACCAGTAGGTATGGAATCACAAACATCTGCCCATATTGTCATAGCTTTATTGAAGCTAATTGACATACAATAAACTACACATATTTAAAATATACAGTTTTGAATATTTGATATTTGTATATATTAAATAAATCACAGTTAATATATAGAGAGCAATTGTGTTGCTGCCTGAAATTTTCTTATTTCCTTTGTAATCCTTATAAACCTTTTCTTTCTGCCCCAATAACTTCTGGATATTATCATTCTCATTCTGCTCAAAGCATTTTCTAATTATGTGTGATTTCTTCTTCAAGTCATTGATTATTTAGAATTGTGTTGTTACATTCCCATGCTACATTTTTTTTTCTTTTGCTTTCCAATTTAATTCTATTGTGGCTAGAAAAAAATCCTTTAAATTATTCAGAAAATTTAAATTCACTGAGCCTTGTTTTATGACCAGATGTCATCTATCCTGGAGAATGTTCTGCATACACTTGAAAAGAATGTATTCTCCTGTTGTTGGAGTATTCTGTGAATGTCAGTTATGTCAATATGCTTGATGGTATGTTCAAGTGTTTTATATTTTTACTGATTTTCTGTCTACTTATTCTATCTGTTATTTAAGGTGGGTTATTGAAATCTTCAAATATAATCATTGTATAATTTACTTCCCCTTTCAATGATAATAGTTTTTTCTTTGGATCTTCTTGTTGGATTCATATGCATATGATTTTATAACTTTCTGCCTTTTATCATGATGACGTACTACGTTTTATCCTAGAAAATGTCTTCTTTTAAAAGTGATTCTCTCATGTTAACATGGTCACTCCACCTATCTTGTTAATGTTTGGATTTTTTTTATCCTTTTTGGATTGTTTTATCCTTTGATACTATCTACTGAAGTGTAAATTTATTTTTCCTATCAATAAAATTTTTATTTTGTATTTTAAAAATCTAGTCATAATCTTTCTTTTTTGAGTTATCCTTTTGTGCTAATATAATTATTACATAGTTGGTTTTACTTCTAACATGTTGTTATTATTTTTTAATTTATAGCAATATCTCATATGTTTGTGCTTATGTATTCCTTTTATTGCTTTTCTTAGTATTAGCTACCAAAATGTTTGGTACTTAAAAATATTTTTACCTCTTCCCATAATTATTACTTTGTGGGTTTAGATAACACATTGAGGTATGGCAATATAATTATGGGTAATCCTTACCTAATTTTAGCAAATTGATTTCCTTAGTTTCACTATTGCTACATTTACTATTGCTTTGTCATACACATGGCAAAAATCTTCATATCTATAAGTGCTCTTCATACTGAATTATAAGCACCAAGACACTATTTTGAAATCATTGTCTGCAATCTAATCCTTTTTAGCAGAAATTAAGAGAAAATAAGATCTTTATAGGTACCCAAATTTGCTGTTTCTGAGGTGCATTTCTTCTCCTGGGTTTGATTTACTGCATAGTATCATTTCCTCAGCTTGTAGAACTTCTTAAGGTGTTTATTCTGAGCCAAGTTAGTTACCCACAAACTCTTCTAGTGTTGCTCGAGAAATAAAATTTGTTTTTGTTTCTAAAGGATTGTTTTTCAGAGTATAGTCTTGATCAAAACCTTTTGGTTTTTCTTTTAACCCTAATTCTGAGAATGTGTCATTCCACTGTCTTCTGGTCTCCATTGTTTCCAACATAAAGTCAGCTGTTTGTCATTGTTTTTTCCCCTGAACATCCTGAGTCATTTTACTTAGTTCAAGATATTCCATTTATTTTGGGCTTTCATCAATCCAATTACAATAAAATTTCTGTCTTGTGTTTACTTGTGCCTGTAAATTAGACTTTGTGTCAAATTTGGTAAAACAGCATTATTTACTTGAATATTCTATTTTTGAAAGTTTGTCCCTTTTTTCATGTTCAGAGGCTTTTGAAATATGTGTGCTGTCATGTTTGATAGGTCCCATAAATACTTGTGCCTCTGTTTATTTAAAACCTTTTGTCTCTTTTCTTTAGCTTGAATAAATTCTTTTATAATTTAAAATTTATTGATTGTTTATTCAGCTACTTAAGATATAATATTGAGCCCACCTAGTGAATATTCATAGTAGTTTTGTTATTGTAGTTTTCATTGTTATTGTAGCATTTATATTTATTTCTTTTTATAGCTCATGCTCTCATTTGATTCTTAGTTTAAGTCATTTTTATTGTATTTTACTTTAAGTCTTCTTATGAAAGATAAAAGTCACATAAAAGAAAATAACTCTTTTAAAGTGTATAGGTATGTGTCATTTCATATATTCACAATGCTGTTCTAAAACACTTCATCACTCTAAAAAGAAACCCCATACTCACAGAGCAATTACTCTGTCTCTCTCCACCAGTCTTGACAATAACCAGTATGTGTTATTAATCTATGTATCTACCTACTCTGAATATTTCATATAAATAATACGTTACAAGAGGGAGGGAAAATTTTGTGCCTGACTCCTTTCACTGAGCAGTTTTTTTTGGTTCAACTGCATTGTTTGTATCAATACTTCATTTCCCTTTATGACTATATAATACATATTTATCTAATCACCCACTAATGAAGATTAACCTGCATTCACCCGCTTTTTTATTTGTTATTAAAAATAGTGCTATGATAGCTAGACATGTACTCTTTCTTTTTTGAATAGCTGTTTTCCATATTGTTTGCATATTAAGAGTAGTATATGCTGGTTCACATGGTAATCCACTATTTAGTTTTAGTGGAAATAATAAACTGCTTTTCGTAGTGGCTACACTACATGAGTTTTCTATCAACAATCTACAAGAATTCCTATTTTCCCTTTTCCTTACCAGTTTTTGTTATTTTGCCATGTGGTATTAAGTGTTATTTCCTTGTGGGTCTTATTTGCATTTCTCTATAGACAAATGATGTTAAACATTTTTTTCATATGCTTGTTGGCAAGCTGTGTAGCTTCTTTGGATAAAGGTCCTTTCCAAATCTTTGACCATTTATTAAATTGGAGGCTTTTTTGGTTTTTTCATCATAAGAGTTCTTCCAAAATTTGGAATCTTGTCATCTTATTAGATAAGTATATTGTAAATATTTTCTCTCATTTAATTGTGTATGTATAAATATTATTTTTAACACCCCCCCTTTAACCAGTGCAACATTCCCACCACCAGTGCTCCCTATTTACCCTGCTATATTTGACACAGGCATTCTATTTCTCACACTCACTATCATTGTCATGATAGTTGTTAGTATAGTTATTTCTCTAAATGCACTCACCACTCTTTACGGTAAGCATCATATCATGGGCTGGTCCTTCCAGCCCTCAGAACAAGAATTTTGAAAGTGCTTAAGCAATAAACACCTAATCCCTCAAACCTCGAAGACAGCCCAAACCCTCAAAGGTGGCTTCTTTAAGAAGTAGCCTATGTTTTCAAGTCTCCCTGTGTGAAGTTTTTTTTTTAAATTGAAGATTAGTAATAAATTGTTCAACACTTTAAAAAAAAAAAACCAAAACAGATAAGTGGCCAATTGTGTATATATATATATATATATATATATATATATATACATACATATTATATATTATTTATTTATTTTTGGTTTGTGGGTCACACCTGGCACTGCTCAGGGGTACTCATGGCTCTATGCTCAGAAATCACTCCTGGCAGGCTTGGGGGACCATATGGGATGCCGGGATTCAAACCACTGTCCTTCTGCATACAAGGCAAACTCCCTACAGCCATGCTCTCTCTCTGGCTTCTATATATATATTTTTTAAATTGAGGAATCTTCTCAGCTGTGTTTTGGAGATCAAAGGGGCATTCACATTTTTAATGACCAGTAGTGTGGTCATTAAATCTTTATGATCAGGTGTTTTCTTCTAAGAATTTTATGGTTTTGTTTATTTTTAGATGCTGAACCATTTGAAATTAATATTTGTATATGCTGTAAAGCAGGAGTTTTATTTTAAACTTAGTGGTGTGTTTTTACCAGTTCTTTGAGTATATTTTTTATTACTGTTTCTTTGAAGACTACATGATAAATTCATAACCAGTAGCAGGGCCCATAAAAGATCAATCTGGGGGCCGGTGAGGTGGCACTAGAGGTAAGGTGTTTGCCTTGCAAGCACTAGCCAAGGAAGGACCACGGTTCGATCCCCCGGCGTCCTATATGGTTCCCCCATGCCAGGGGCAATTTCTGAGTGCTTACCCAGGAGTAACCCCTGAGCATCAAATGGGTTTGGCCCCAAAAGCCCAAAAAAAAATCAATCTGATTTCTTTTACCTGTTTGAGTATTGTTCATAAATGTTTTTGTTCATGTTATATGAATTTTAGTGTTTAAAGGTGATAAACTTAAAATAATAAATTACAGAAATCATAGGTTTGATCTTTTACCCTGAAAGAATTATTATTTATTTAATAATGTATATACATTTAATCTTTAGAATTTCTTTTTATTTCAAGATACATTAAATTAACATAACTTTGGTTCAATTTATAATAACTTTGTCAATTGTTTGAGATGGGGTGACTGGAGCTTGCCTTGCAGGTGGCTGACCTGAGTTTGATATCTGTTTCCATATATGACTCCCCAAAACTGTCAGAAGTGATTGCATTAGTGGTTATGACCACAAAATCAAAGCAACAACAAAATAACTTAGTTAAATTTTTTATTCAAAAATTTAGACGTTTTGGGTTGGAAAAATAGTACAGTGTATTCAATCCTTGCTACTCCATATGGTCCTCCAAAACTGCCAGGGGATAATCCCTGAGCACAGAGCCAGAAATAAGTCCTGAGTACAGTTGAGTGTGGCCCATAGCCCCCTATTTTTTTTTTTTACACATTTCAAATATTGTTTTTATTGGAATGAGCTAGGACTCTAGTAAATTTTTTCTTTTTATTATTAGTTTCGCCCCATTTAAAAATGTTCACCATCTATTTTTGACAAATATTCTCACCTGTGGTTCCCTGGACAGAAATTGTTGGAGATGGTATCAAATGTGAGAATTGAGTCAGCTTCCCTACCCTCTAAATGCTGTGGCAGATTATGTACATTTTTTCCACTGGCCATTTCATGCCCTTCATCTTGTTCACCTTGGCCTTGTCCATGAATATGTGGTTGGTGCTGATGAGATGATGCAATTGCTTGGTGAGCATGTCCACAGCGTGCACAGCAACAAGAACCTGTCAGTATTGTTCTGCATGAAAAGTGGTACCCGTTACCTCCATGACAAACTTCAGCACAAAACAAAAATAAACCTATTTTAATTTGGGGGGGGGGCACACCCGATAGTGTTTAACATTACTCCTGGCTCTACACTCAGGGGTCATTTCTGGTGACGCTTGATGGACCAATATGGGATGCTGGGGATTGAGCCCGGGTCTGCTGTATGCAAAGCAAATGCCCTACTCCAGTTCCCCATACCTATTTTAAAATAATCTCTTCTAGCCTTGCCTATTTGAAAAGCAGCTCTTTGAATATTTAAGAGATGTTTGCTTACTTTTTAAATTCTAGTCCATTCATTTTTTACTTTATTCATTGGAACTTATGTAGTTTTAATGTTATACCTCTAGAATACAATTTAATCCAGACTGTAAGATCTTCCTTCTTTCCCTCTTTCATTTTATTTCAACCAATTTATTTTTTTGCAGCACAGTTAACTCCTTCCTTCCTCTCTTCCTCCCTTTTCTCTTTCTTCCCTCCTTCCCTTTCTACCTTCTTCCCTCCCTCTCATCCTCCCTCTTTCCTTCTTTTCCATCCTCCTTCCCTTCTACCTTCTGTACTCCCTCCCTCCCTCCCTCCCTCCCTCCCTCCCTCCCTCCCTCCCTTCCTTCCTTCCTTCCTTCCTTCCTTCCTTCCTTCCTTCCTTCCTTCCTTCCTTCCTTCCTTCCTTCCTTCCTTCCTTCCTTCCTTCCTTCCTTCCTTCCTCCCTTCCTTCCTTTTTCCTTTCTTCCATCATTCTTCCTATTTAGTTGAGCAATGCCATATCTGAGGATATTAAAAATGAGCAAAAATCACTCCTCATCTTGTTGAAATTCGTTTCAAAAAGCCAATAGATCAGTAATAAAATAACTGGAAATTTCAGCAGTTCACATGAAGCAACTAATCAAGGTGCTATAACGAAGAGGAGCTTGTTTCACCTGGTGTGGTCAATCTGCTCAAGAAATTGAAGTTTGAATCAGCCTAAGGGTGAGATAGGAGCCAGGCAGGAGCTAAATGTTGCTTTTGTGTTTCCAAACACATACTGACATTTCCCATCACATTTTATTGTCTAATGTATCTTTTCCCCATGGGAGAAATGAACTAAATCCTGCAATACAAGTAAAGAGTGAGCAGAGCCTGCCAGAGGTAGGATTGAAGGATTGAAGGAAACTAGGCTGAGTCCGGCCTACAGAATGGAAAAACTGTGGGAGGGCTGGATAAGAGTATGGGGTATGAAGGGCTGGAGAAGAGTATGGAGGACAAGTTTTAGAAATCTGGTTCCCCAAGGGAAGTTGTAGGTTGTATTAGTATAATGACAGGACCCTGCACAGATCCACCGTACTGTAAAATTGGAGATCTTAGACCAACTTTTTCAACCCTTCACACCTGCGAGCTGGCATCTGTCTTGCAGCGGTGGGAGGCTAGAGAGTTTTCATCTATTCTACACCTGTTTCTACTCCTGTGTTTCTACACCTGTATCTGGCATTGGTCTGTAGTCTGTGGCCAAAGAACATTATCTTAGAAGACCACGCCTGTCAGTCTGGACTAAGGAATAAGGAAAGGGAGGGAGTACTAATGCATAATTGTGCCAGTGGTGGGTGGCCATAAAGGCTAGAGCAAACAATGGCTTCATGGGCAGTGGATCCTATTGATGGGCCAGAAAAGGGAAGACAGGAAAAGTGGATGCAAAATGTAGAGATAATTCTGTCTCTCCTGCTGCAGGTTCTGGAAACAGGGCCTCAATTATGAATTGGGAAGGGCAAAGAAAGCTTTTTCTGCCTGGGAGTGAGTGGAGCCCTGCGGTGTTGGCAGGAGCTGTCTGTGTGGGTGATTGACATGGGGAGTGAGCATTCTTCATTGGAAATTCCATGGTGTGGACCGTGAGCCTCTGGGGGAAGCCTCACATTCCAGAATTGGGAAGAGCCAAGAACACAGCAGAAAAGGCGATCAGTGAGAGGGAGAAATGTAAACAATTGACAGAATGTTATGGGCTCAACAGAAATGTCAGGGTATTAAAGTGGGTGTCTGAGAAAACAGAAAGTTGCAATCTGAAATGATGAATAAGCCACTGCCAGTTGTCACAGAATGTGCGAGGAGCATGTGTGAGTAGAGAGGAGGCTGGGCTACACTCTTGGGGGACAGGCGCTTTGGGACTGTCCACTCAGGGATGGGGCCCCATGCATCTCACAGGGTTCGATTTCACCACCCAGCATTTTCAGCCCCACAGCTGAACTTGCTTTCTTGGCCTGAAAGATCATCGGGAGCAAGTGACAGAAGACCCCCGAGATTTCCAGGGGGCACAGTCTGTGTGACAGTCCGAGATCTGACCATTTGATGTAATGTACAGCAAAGGGGAAGAGATTTTCCAGGTATTAGCAATGAGTCCATATTGAGTTTATCCAAAAATTTTGACCAGAGAGGACCTTCCAGCTTAGGTTCCTGTACCAGACAGCCAGGTCAACAGAGATGTTGCCTGTGGTAGGAAAAAGCAAGCTATCTGCTGTGGGGAGGGCCATGTGGCTGGGATCCAGTGGCCTTCAGGAACTAATTGTTCTTTCCTTTAATACAGGAAAGAAAGGGGTAAGGAATCCTATTGTGGGGTGTGATCATAGCCTTGGCTGATTGTACCTCAAAAAATGCTAAGCCACAGATCTGGACCAGACTCCCGTGAACTGAAGCCAGTTGTTTACTCAGTGGCTAATGATTTCTCGGCAGCATGGATAGTGTACATGGGCAGAGTATATAGGAAGGGGCCACATTGATGCTGTGTTTATGCCCAATTCTACTACCAGGCATGGGCCTTTCCCATAGCAGGCAGTTTTATAAATAAATTATGTTTGTTTAATGAATAAAGACATGGTAGATAATGTATAGATAAGTGTTCTAGAAAGCCATGGCATTCCAGCCTGCACCCTAACAAGCCATGGGGTTTCCTGGTGTTCCCTAAAAGACCATGGAGACCCAGTCAGCATGGAGCTCAGTGAGTGGCATATTTGGGTTCCATGATCACTCACTAGCTGACATCACCTGGGCCTGTACACTTTTGCCAGAGCTGGTATGGCTGGGACTGGCACTTCAGTTCCATGGGCTGTGGTCACTGGAGGCTCCGGCTGATGTCATCTTAAGATGTGGTGATGGAGACTCAAGTTGCAGGATTGACACTGGGGTGTTGGATGCAGAGCTTGCCTGTTGACTGTGTAGTGTAGGAAAGTACCAGGTTCTTATTCTTCCTGGAATTGTGGAAGATCTTCCAGTGCTTTGGAACAGATCTCAAGCTCCTCTAATTCATGGGGCTCTCTAACTCACTTTTGCTCTTTCCACCCCCCTTTTTATTTTGCTATTCACACCTTCTCTCATTCATCTCTGGCCACACCAGCCTTCTCCCTTGCTCCTCATACTCTCCTGACTTGGCTGCCATTCCCTCTCTCTCCCAAATGGCACCTTGTACCTTCCAAGAGGAGCTTTCCTGGCACTTATATATCGCTCTACAGGCCACCTGCTTGTCTCCTGAGTGACAGTGGCCACGAAGATGGGGGTATAGAATCTGGTTCCCTACAGATGCCCTTGCATTTGGGCTGTCTCTGCTGTGAGAATAAAACTTGTGAGCACCTGCTTGGCACAGGTGCTTGGTACCCACATATGCTGCCTTTGCTTAGAGGAATAACATTTTCCCTTCTGTCTTTACTTCTCTACACCTGAGCAGTCAGTCTTGGTCTTTCTGCTCTTGGAGGAAGAGCTCTTTTATGAATACCTTTACAGACAGCAGCCTGTGACTTAAACTGAAGAACCAATCTGATGGGAGTGAGGCTATGAGAACATTGAGTGGCAGAAATGTGGGTTATCATAAGGGAATGTTTCCAGGTGATGCCTGTCACCTGGAGCCCCTGACCCATGAAAGCATAACTTTCTGGGAGAACATGGGGAGGCTAGCATGAACCCTTGTTTTGGGGGGCACATCCAGTGATGCTCAGGGGTTACTCCTGGCTATGTGCTCAAAAACTGCTCCTGGCTTGAGGGACCATATGGGGGATCCAACCTCGGTCCGTCCTAATCTAGCGCTGGAAAGGCAGATGTTTTACTGCTCCACACCACCACTCTGGCCCAGCTTGAACCCTTTTTGCAACCATCACATGAAATGATCTTGTTAGCAACCCTTTTCTGCCCCTCCTTCTCTGAGGTTAAACATGTTTGCCAGCAACATTTAACAGTAAAGTGACAGGGCAACAAATAGCTTAAGTAGTTACTTGGAGATTATTTCATAGGCATCAGAGGCATTACACAGACATTACACGGTCGCCTTCTGCAGGGTCTTTCCAGGGAAGGACAGAGAGGGGAAATCTAGAACAGGATAAAAATGTGGTGCCCTGAGAATTTAGCTGTATGGTGAATGGCACTCCCCATTGCTCTGAGGTTACATACCAAACCTTATTTCATGCCAGCATCTTGTTTTATGCCAATACACTTGGACAAGTGTAGCTTCTTGAAAGCTTCCAGCTGGTTCTAAAAACAGTTTTCAGGTTTCTAGACCCTCTGAAACAGGGAAAGACAGTAATCAGAGTAGGAGACAGTTTATGGCACTGGATTGGCTTCAGACATTGGGGTAGGAGCTCAGGGATTTGGAAATTTTATGACCACATGTTCTATATAGATAATGTGACTATGTGTGATCATCTTCAGCCTTCAAAGTTCCAGTTCACACATCTGGCCTTGATTCTTGGTGAAATAAGGGGGACCCAGTTCAGAAGTACTGGATCAGATGTTATAGCTTCAGATTATCTACGTCTCCTTGGTGCCCAGAAACCTTCACTTGCATGGCCAAAGGAAGTAATGATGACAGGAAAGTGAGGATGGGGTACATAAAGAAGCAGATTCAAACAGACACTGCAGCATGTGGCAAAGCAACCTAGTAGGTCTATATGGCAGCAGCAGAGTTGGGAAAGTGGATTTCAAGTGAATTAGGCTGCATAGTCCTGTAAAGTTATAGAGATGTGAACCTAAAGTTTGTGTGTGTGTGTATGTGTGTGTGTGTGTGTGTGTAAGAACAGTAATAGCAAAGTAAAGTTAGAGGAGATCCTCAAATCCTGGCAGTTTAACTCTTTCCTTTAGGCAGCATCTAGAACATCTGTTCCAGTTATATATACCCTCATGTATGAAGTGAGTTATAGGGTATTGAAAGGGAGTTGGCAGACTGATCAATCCTCTATACTCTTTTCCCCTAGTTTTACCCATTCTGGGACAGTCCATCTAGCCCCAGTCATGGAGGCCAGAAGAACATTGGAGGCACAGTCCATGTACTTCATATGAGAGTGCAGCTTCTCGATTGCCATCGATTGAGTTCATCAAAGTCACACACAGTTCATGCTCTATTGATTACTTCTGCCTGTGTTCATGTCTAAGTGTCATTACATCATAATAAGTGACCTAGAGGAAGATATGCTCTTCTACCTCATGGCTTTGTCCTGGGCCCTACTCCTTCTCCAGGTTACATCTCTACCCTGGCACATGGGTTTGAGACACTGCTGAGTATGTATGGCAAAGTTGGAGCTTTTCTCAAGTTAGCAGCAATCTAAATTAAAGTTTTAATCATGGTTTTTCATATTAATCAGCATATTACACATGTGTGCTCCCATGTGTGTTATATGTGGATGCATATGTGTATTTATTTATAATCATATTATATAAGTGAGTATGTTTATATACATGTGTATGTATTTGTGTATATGTTTTTGGTTGACATGAGTTACCGTACATTTCTGAAAGCTGATGCTGTCAAAGTCTACAGAGTTTGCTCATGCACTCTTGACAGTAAAGACAGCCACTTTTACTGTAGGACTAGGGATAGTCTGTGCTCCCATGTGCAGGAGGTCAGGTAGGCAGACTTAATTGCCTGGGAAGGGACAGTCATTTCACTTCTTTATCTGATTGGATGTGACCCACCAACCACCTGCTTTTCTCCTACCACAATTTAAATGTAATTCTCATCCCTTAATACCTTCACAGTCACACCCAGAATGATGACAGGAAGTCAAACCAGCAAAGCCACCTTTCAGCGGGAATTAAAGTTGGTGAGCATATCTCTGGGCACTGGAGTCTCAACTACACCTCTGCAGATAGTCCTATTAAGTAGGTTGGTGCTAAAGTGCTCCCACACCCGGTGCTAAAGAAGGTAGGAGGTGGCTTCTCTGTGCAGGGTTGATCCAGCTTGTATGATGCTCAGATAAAAAACAACCAGGAGGACACAGTTTCAGTGACCTTCTCCTCTGTTCATTTTGAGATGTTTCAGCTCTCAGGACTGCCAGCAAGTTCCCACCACCCCAAATCCAAAAAAGTCCTGAACCCTATCTTCTCCCTTACTATTAGCCTGACTGACTTAGGGGGCTTACCTCCTATCCACACTGCTTACATATATGAGACCTGCTGCAGCTGGGAGAGAGCAAGGCACCACCGTCTCGCACCCCCAGGCATGCCACAGGCCTTGGCCCAGTCCTAAGCTTTGGTGCAGCGGCAATTGCCTGAATAACGCAGCCATAAACCAAACATAATCAAATGAGTTCTTTACTTCTTGCTTTTCTCTTTTCTTTCCAGCCAGGAGGAAAGATGTTCCTTTCAATCTTATTTGATAGAGTTTCATACACACACACACACACACACACACACACACACACACACACACACACACACACACGCTTTTCAATTGCTCCTCACACTTCATATAGCAGCTGGTCGGGAAATAAAACATCTTCCACTTAGATAAATAAGTTGAAAAAAAGTCAGAAAATTAATAACCAGAAAGATATACTCATTTTATTACCCTATTTCCAAGACAAAACAAAGCACCAGCTCCATAAAAGGCAGGCCCATGTGGGAGACTATGAAGAAAGCCTTGAAGGTAGCGGGTGGGCTGCTGAGCTGCCCTGGGGGGAGGCTGGTCAATGGCTCCAACTTCATCAGTTTGCTGTCAGTGGCTAGGGCAAGGCTTAAATTTGAATACTGGCCTGGGGAGTCCTTCCGTGCAGAGCAACCTTCTGTGGCTCTGGGACAGAATCCTACCCCAGGACTGGGTCCGGGCATTTGGCCCAGTAGTCCATTTATTTGGGAAGGCTCTGAGACTTGGCCTGTGCAGCCACTGCTGTCCTGAAATGCTTATGTTACTTCCCAGAACTAGGCTCATGTCCTTTCTTGCCATTGTCCTTGTTCAGTGAGGCCTCCTCCTCAGGTCTTGCTGGCATTCTAGCCCCTTCTCTGGCTTTTTTAGGCTGTGGCCTGCAGGTGACACTTTCTCAGGTATTTTGCCCTTGTGGTCTGGAAGCATCCCATCCACGGAAAACAGGGACCATGTTTGGCACATCCATGCACTCTCAGTTTTGCCAAGAACCCTGCACACACAGAGGCTGACACATAATGGCCAGGATGTCTGGGACCCCTGGTCAGTTGGGACTTGTTCTTTGGCGAAGGATCTTTGACTGAGGACTTCCATTGCAGCAGGAGGAACAGGAATGTTCCAAACCATTGGTCTTTGGAACAGGTGGTTGTAAGATGACACTCATGGATTTTTATTTTACAGGTGGTTACATTGGATAGGGATAGGAGAGGGGAGAGGGAGCATAGAAGTCCTGTGGAGCTGAGAGGCCTGGGCTCTCTTTTGGGGTTCTGGTATGTGTGTCTTTCTGCAGGGAGTAGGCAGTGCCAGGGATGGAGAAGCTCCTTGGGGGCAGGAGGCCAGGATTTTGGGTTTATAGCTGTGGCTGGTAAGTTGGACATGGTAGGCTGGACTGTCTTTACTCTGGGAATGAAGACTGTGGGAGGGGGTAAATGGGGACACAGGGCAGGAGACAAGAGTCTGGAGTTCCAAGAAAAGATCTGGATAAACCAGTTCAGGGCCATCAGTCCAGGCTCAATTCTAACCTACAAAAACATATTAATTTTTCTTATGTTCTGTCTATGGGGAAATCAAGGCTCACAAGTAATTCACAATAGGTGTGGGGCTGTCCTTAAAGTTCCTGTGCAGAGTTGCTAAGAGTCTACCTGGCTCATAACCTGGTCTTCATAACCTAGGATCCCTGATTTCAAGCAGCTCTGTGATCCATTTGACAGGAAGGGTCAACTTCCCACACTAAAGGCTCTGGTATCTAACAGTGGGTGCTTTCAGAAATTTTCACAAAGATGGGTTATTGGGCTACATCCAAAAGACTGTGAAAGAGAAACTGAGGTTGATCCTACACAGAGACACACCAGTGTATTGGCATTCACACCATCCTTACCCTCACTGAGGACTGTGTCAGGTGCTAGGTCTTCCTGGTGAGTACTTCCAGCTCCACAACTTTGAGGATGAGGGAGGGACGCTGGCTTCCAAAGTGGCACACAGCGAAGTGGCACACAGTGGCACACAGTGAAGGCTGTCAGGATGCAATTACAAACTGAAAGCAAAGTTCTGTGATAAAAGTCAAACCAGACTTGTCTGCAATCTTCCTTGCTGGAGGCTCATCTTGGTAACTCTGGGCAATGGTCTTGGATATAACAAACTTCAGTTGTGTGGCAATCCCCCTCTCCCTCTTGAGACTATGTCGTGTTTAATCACATTGTTTGATTTTTAACCATTTCCCCAGAGCTGCTGGCTTTATCTGACCCTGTGACCTGGCTCAGGAAACCTTCAGTAGATTCTTTCCCCAGACATGGACTGAACAGGTGAGGTCTGCCAGGTTTATAATGAACTTCAATCCCTCAGGATAGAGACTGTTTGGAAAACAGTCCTGTCTGGCCTTTGGCTTGAGAGACTCAAAGAGACTTCCTCTGAGGAAATACAGATGATATGGAGGTGGGGTATCTGGAAGAACCATTACAAGATTTCTCTGGCAATATCTGCCAGTGGAGGAATGATCAACCTAGCATACACTTCAGTCACCAGAAAAAACTTATGGCTTTCACTGTCACCGAAGTCTTTACAGGAAAGAACACTGAGGCACAAGTAGGAGTCCATCTTTGTCCCCATCCAGGAAGCAACTTAGCCTCTAGGCTGAGGCAGATGTGTGACCTCTCAAATATGCTTATCATGACCACCGCAGTTTGAGGAGATGTGATTGGAGTCCAGAAGGGAGCCTTGGGGAGAGGGGGTGACCTGAGAGGTACATGGGATTTGTAGTCTCTTGCTCAGGAGGAACCCAACTTCACATGCATGAAACTCACTCCAAGAAGGGTAAATGGAAGCTCTGAATTTCTTCTCTAGGCTAACCAGTCAATGTGCAGAAACCTCAGTGTCCCAAGAGCACAGAGCTCCCATGAGACTGACTTCTCTATTGGCCAGCCAGACTGGTTTCTGCACTTCTCAGTTGCCATACGATATGTAACAAGGGTCCCCTCTGCTTGAACCTCTTAGCTTCTTTGAGCTTTCTCTGAGTGTCTGCACAGAAGCCAGCAGTGGTGGCAAAGGTGGACCTGCATACTTATGTCATGTCTCCTGAGCTGTAGAAATGTTACAGTCGTTTTTTCCTCCTTATCTACATAAATAACATAACTTTGTCAGAAAATTGAAAACGTGCACTTTGTCCCATCAGCAAAACTGGGTTGTCAGATAAGACTTTCTTTTTTTTTCTTTTTTCTTTTCTTTTTTTTTTTTTTTTACTTCTCTTCTCTTCTTTTCCCCAATTCTGTTGCATCTGATGAATGATGTAAATGGTTTTTGGCTTTGGAGTTTTTTTTTTTCTTCCCAAGCACTAGAGTAAATGATCAGAGTAGTAACATTTTTAACCTTATCTATCATACTGAAACATTTTTTCTGCCTCCAATAAAACATGTCAGAGTCGATTAAGGACATTTTTCAATGAGGTATAATTCACAGATTTTAGTAGCGAATCCAGGAGCACTGAAGTATTAAAGAGGTTGTGAATACTTAATTATGGCTCGGCTACCTTTCCTCCTTGGCCTAAATCCCCTTGACGCCTGGGAACTCTGCTCAGAAACAGGCCTTGTGTCTGATGCAGGGGTCGGTGGAGCAGCAGGTACGATGGGCAGGATGTGTCACGCTGTATCTGGTGACAGGCCTGTGAAAGATAGGGCGGCTCAGGACGTGTGGCGGTGCTTATCTAGTACAGGAGTGCACATTACTTCCCAAAGACCGGGATCACTTTGGACAGTATCATTAAATGCCACGTCATTACCTGTTATGGAGCAGTGCTTTAGCTCCAAGGGCCTCCTGGGACACGTGCAACAGTCGGGAGAATGATGGGCGAAGATGCAGCTGGCATTAAATTTTCAATGGAAGCAGTATTGGCTTTGACTTTTCAGAAGCCTTATCTGTTAGATGGTGTTTGTCACTGGGCTGCGGAGCCGCGGATGTTCGTCAGTTGGAAGTTGCAGGCAATTGAACGATGTGGACAGGTGAAGGCTCCGTGGGGACTGGCCCGGCACGCAGAGAGCTGGAGGGGGTAAATTGAAGGTTTATTTATCCCATTCGCTGTCAAGGTCAGCTTGCTAGAGAGCTGTCCTATGGATGCTTACAAATGCCAAAATCCAGGCAAATTGTCCGAAAGAGCCTCCAAATCCCTGACCTTTGTACAGCCCCCATCAACGTGCCCACATCTCCAAGTGCGGTCCTTAGAGGGAGTTAAATGCTTGGTAAAATGAGGCTGAGGCTGTTGTTGTAATGTCTGTTGAGCTGCAACGTAGTGTTCGTTCTGTGTTTTCAGACACAGGATAAGGTAAAGCTATGCTGATGAAAGAGGCTGTGAAGAATCAGAATGCAGGGTTGTTCTGGACCAAGGAAAGAGTCAGATTGGAGCAGGTCTTGGGGTCACTTTCCTACTTCAAATCCAAAAGTAGCTCAGTGTCTCTGCTGTCCCATTCCTTGCTGGAAAAGCCACACTTCCAGGTGTTTTGTGCTCCCCAGTCTCACTGGGCACCTAGGCTAACTAACCAGAGGTTCTCACGGGGTGGCTGAGTGATGTGTTTGCCTGCTTTTCAGACTTCCTGCTCTGACTTTGCCATGACAGCTGAGATGAAGGTGGAGTATAGAACTGATCAGGGGGTCTTCTTTCATAAGGGCATAAATTTCCAAAATGACAGTGGATATGCAGTCAACCAATTGTATCAAATATAGAGGTAATTGTCTGGTAATTTAGGGTCCCCTCTCCCCTGTGGAATAATATTCATACATAAAAGTAATGTATATGGGTATGGCTCTGTTTTTTCTTAGATTATACATAATCACCTTATTCTTATTTTTTAATAGTTTATTTTGGCTTAAAATACTATTAATGGTTTTTCATGGGCTGTCTCCCACCCCTCCCTCTTACTCTCTTCCTGCTCACCTGCCCCCCAACTCAATTGTGTCAGTTTCCCAATTATGTTGCCTTTGGATCTTTGAGCTGCTTTGCCCTGTAGCTTAAAACCTCACATATGAGAAAGATAATTATGCATCTATTCACGTCCTTCTTACTGCCTTCACTCAGCATGATATCTTCTAGTTCCAACCATGTTGTTGCTTTTGTTCTTTCTTAGATTGCATAGTATTCCATTGTGTGTATATCTCATAACTTCTTCACTCATTTATCTGTATTTGAGCACTTGGGTTGTTTCAATATTCAAAACTCAAAAGTGTTTTGATGATAGGTACTGAGATATTACCCGATCATCAGGGAATTCTATTCCTATTTTATTGAGAACTCTTAAAATTCTGCTTTTCATAGACAATGAACTAGACAATATTTCCACCAGCAGTGAGTAGGGGTTCCTTTCTCACCATAATTTCAATATGAATTATTTTCATACTTTTTCATATTTTCATTTTATTTCATGTTTAATTTATCATATTTTCAATTATTTTCCTATTTTTGATGTGCCACTGTTACAGATGTGAAATCATATATATTTTTGTTTTAATCTTTATTTCTCTAATTATGAGTTACAATGAATAAACATGCTTGTTGGCCATCCATATGCTTTTGGGGGGAAAGTACCTGTTTATATCCTTACCTTATTTATAGATGAGGTCTTGGCTTTCCCTGTTGCCTGAGAGGATAGTCTCAGGACCCCAATATAAAATAGTGTGTAAATTTTATCAGTCATAAACTTCTCTCAGCTAAGAAGTGTCAGGGGATCAATAAATAAATCTGAATTTCAGGTTATCCATAATTGAAAATTGAAAATAGTTTAAGGAACTTAAATGAAAGAACAGTGGGTAAGGTTCTTGCTTTGTACATGCCTAACCTGAGTTTAATCTTTGCATTACATATGATCTCCAGAGTCCTGTAAGGAGAAATCCCTAGTGCAGAGCCAGAAGTAAGCCCTGAGCAACTCAGGTGTGGCCCCTAAAATAAATCCCCCACAAAACACTGAGAAATAGCTTGAAATAATGTATATTATTGATCTGAAAATTAAATATATCAGGATGTCCCTGGAATTTATTTGCTAAACCTGGCAGCATGTTTCTCTCTTCTCAGATTTGTGACACACATCAGAATGTGTGTTTACAGCTGGTATGTGTGACAGGTATGTTCATCTGAATGTGTGATTGTGTATGTGTGTGTAGTCAGGGAAGGGGTTTGCCTGAAAGTTGGAGAAAACAGAAGTGTGGGAGAAGGGGAGAATGTGGGAAGAGGAAATCTCACCAAGACAGTTTATCCTCTCAAGATTTACTCTGGATAGGTGGTCAAGTTTTCTGCATATGTGCCTGGGTGATTGACTAGTGTTAGGTCTGGAGTAGGAGTAGAAGAGACAGAAAAAGACAGTAGGAGCTCAGAGTCTGGCAAACAGTTTCTCCAGCAATTCAGCAGTGAACAACTAGAAGGAGCAATTAGCAGGGCCCCTAACATTTCATCCCTGGACTTTTTATACACCCCCCCCCCAACTGCCATCCTATAGCAGTTATAGGGGATGGCTTCTAGTAACTGACACCTTATCCTTAAAGGGACAGTAGCCACTTATGGCTGACCAGTGACCATTACAGTCTCTGTTTCCTTATAGGCTAGGACTCCAGAAGTGGTCAGAGCACCACAGGAGCTCACACTCCAGTGAAGAGGTGACTATAGCTTAGCTGGAAATAGAGAGTCTCCTCCTCATTGGACAGTCAGTGACAACACTTGTTTTTCTGATTTGGAGATGAAGGTGGTACCTTTTGGTCTTGGGTGCACTCTGAGAACATTCCTCTCATTTCATCCCTCCCTTGGGTACCTTGGTGTCTGGAATGACTTAGGGACTCCAATGAATTCTAATAGAGGTCCAAGAAAGCTGCTCATAGGGCACTGCTTATGTGCGTGTGTGTGAGGGGAGGCTGAGTTTCCTCTTTGCTGAACATCAAAACCAGCCACCATCAAGGGGGCTCCTGCTCCCACTGTTTACAAGAACGTTCAGACCTCACCATCTTATTTCAAGATTCAATTAAAGAGCTGTTAATATGTCCCAGGTTTGTTGTAATGAGCCCATAACTGAAACTGACATCATTATCAATTCAAACAAAACACAAACACTTAATCTTCTGCTTCCTCAGGGATTCCCCCCAACTTCCCCAAGTCCAGCCCCTCCCTGGCGAGGGGGATGCTGAGAGTCTTGCCTGGCTGCTTTCTTGCCTATATAAGGGCTTCTGCAAAAGGCCCTCTGATTTTAGACAAATGAGTCTTATATATCATGGTTCTAGAATGTTCTTTCTGTGGCTGACAGCTGCATGAAGCTTGATCACTGGAATTTTCCTTGTCTTTGTGTGGTCCAAATCTCTGTTGTTCTGTAGTTATGAACAATAGCTTCTTGTGAAGCAAACTTTTTAAGCCTTTGGCACCCATTCCTCTGGAGTGAAGAAGAAATAGTCAAAGAAACCCTTCAGGTAGTAATTATAGAGCAAAAGAGCATGGGAGTGGGAGGAGAACAATGGAGCAGAGGATGTCACAAGGTGCCTAACCCAGATTCTGGTCAAGTCCTGTCTAGCTAAACTCTCCCCCTTGATCCATATTCTCCTGGGGGTGTCTTCTAGACTTGGCCTTAAGAAGGAGGTATAATGTTAGCTGGGAAAAAGGGACACCTTGAGTACCTGAGGCAGATGCTAACTGACCACTTTCCATCCTAGACAATAGTCACTAAGAGGCTATATCGCTCTTCCAAGCCCACAAAAATGCCAGTGAATGGTTTCTATGTATACAGCTGACCATGCTAATTCTTGGCCTAATGCTAGCTCTGACTACCTCAAAGCAAACTCCTATGTCCCACTACTAAAGCACAAGGTAACTCACTTCTGATTTCTTGAGTCCTCTCTATGGCTCACATACAAATTCTCTCTTTGTCCTGAGTACATTTACCCTGGAGACTATAGCCCAGGGCTTGTTCTTCAGAGTGTCTCCATGTGTACTGGAAATGTGTACCAGCTCTCAGTGCTCATAGAAACCATGAGCCCAGTGCTGGTTGAAGCAGTGATACTGAACTCACAGAGTGGAAGAAAACTGCTATTGGCTGTAGGAAGCCAAGGCACAACCCTTTCCAAAGCCTGCTTTCCAAGGGATCTGGTGTTTGAGACTTAAAAAACAGCTGAACTTTGGGCAGAATATTCCATAATGGCAAAGTAAAGGGAAAACAAATTTCCATCCTGATTTCTATGATCCAATCACAGGATCTGAGGGTTATACTGGTAGTCATTTTGTTGACAGGGTGTTATACACTTGATGGTACTCAGAGTTTACTCCTTATTTTGTACTCAGGAATAACTTCTGGTGATCCGAGGTGCTGGGGATAGACATGAGTCATCCACATATAAAGCAAATGTCCTACTTGAGTGCTGTAGCTCTGGTCCCTGCACTGAAATATTGTGCAGAGATTTATCAAATGACAACTTGACTAAAATTGATAACATGACAACTATATCAACATTCCCTTTATTGTGCTGAATTGTAGGTCTATCATACCCAAGTGGAGATGACAGGCTCATTCTGCACAGAGCCCTCCAGCTTTGCCCTGCAGACTCCTTACTCTTGCAATGTTTCCTGGCCACTTCATCCTGGAATGTATGGGCACCTACAGAGGAGTTCACATCAACTTTGGGCTTCTGGGGCTATCTGCTAGTAGATATCCTTCCAATTTCTGACAATAAATATGGAATATATTGATATCACTGCACTCATAGAGGTGATATAATTTTGAGAACCATGTTAAAGAGTCAATAAACAAGGAAGAAGGGGGCAAGAAATAAACATCTTAGGTGACAGTAGAGGTGGTCAGCTTTATTTTGGCCTTGGAGATCAGAATGACTCAAGAAAGTTAACTTGGTGATTTCTTAGTCAAAAATCATTCTTGATGTTGGGCAAGTCATGTACAATCATATCCTGCAGAAACTGATGTGATGGGAAGTCAGGAAACCAGTGGCAGAGTGGTAGGCAGTCAATGTCATGTATGGGGACCTGACACTGGAGTTAATAGTGGGGTGCTCATTTGTCTACCACAGAGGCCGTATGTGTGTAGCTTCCTGCAACACGCCTGGAGGGAGTACTCTCTTTCCATGAAGGTCTTTCCTTCTTTGCCTACGGAAGTCTTGAAGATGTGCTCCTCCCCTGGCTAGATCATTTCCAGTTCTCCGGGGCCCCTTGGATGGAGCATTCATGTATAGCACTTCCATGGCTTGGCTGATGCATTTGTGGTGCCTGGCACATGACACTTAGAGGTGTCTGTCTCCCTCTCTACTAGCAGGTTGGCCATAAAGATGGAGGTGGGCATTTCCACTACCCTACAACATTTTGGGGGAGTCTTGGTATAAGGACTTAACAGAGGCAGTAGATAATTTCAGCTCTGGTTAATTTTCTGGGAAAGTGATGCCTCAGTCAAACAAAAGGACAAAACAGAAGGTGGCAACAGTGTCACTATGATGGGCACCACTTCACTAAAGGCTGCTGTACCTGACCAGGATCTTATTGTGAGCTGCTTCTTTCTCCTGATGGGTAATAAAAGTTATTCCTCGTGTGTGTGTGTGTGTGTGTGTGTGTGTGTGTGTGTGTTGGGGGGCAGCCTATGATGTGACAGATCTGCAAAAGACATCCCTATCTAACAGGTGAATTTCCATAGTCTGAGTCTGGATGAGTTGTCCTTTGTGTGTCCCTTTCCATCCTGTCCCCATTCTGGCAGAGCTCAGCCCATGGAGAGGTGGCACTTGGATTTACCACTTGGCATTTTTTCTGACTGAGCCACCTGAGCTCACTGCCTCCTTCGACCCTGGGGCTGTGAGAATGGTGGGCAGCATGCCAGTATGAAAGATACTTTTCTCTTGGCCCCAGTCCAGATTCTGTTGACTTATACCCAACTGCCTCAAGTCCTCCAGTAGGAGAGGTGATCCCCATACTAGGTGATGGTGCTACTGTCTTTTAGAAAGACAGAACTGAGCCCCTCTCCACATGAACCTTATACTGGTTCTTTTTATTTTATTTTTTTTGAAAGTGTGCCTAGAGCAAATAAGAAAACTTGTGTGGCAGTAATTGCTCTATGCCCTAAAATCACTTTGAAGTGACAGCTAACAAGCTGCCCTTATGTATGGTAGGGCAAGATGGTGTTGGCGATGAGGTTGGGTTTAGTTCAGCTGTGGGTGCCTTATGAAAACACTTCCTCCTCCTCCTGCCCCAGAGACCAATTCCTCATGATTGATCACTGGTACCTGAATGCAGCATGCTTCAGCCAGCTCTAACAACTGAGCCCAACACAGAGTCTGGTTCAGAGTCATGGCTGAAAGAATATGGACTCCTGGGAACTTTGAGCAATGTTTTCTGTGTAATGGGCCTTTTAGCTAAAGGAGGTGACAGAATGACCTTAACCCAAAGTGAGCATGGTCTCAGCATGCCAGGCTGGGGTAGAAACTACCTCCCTCTGCCACACCAAGTTGCAAAAAGTTCCAGAGATATTTACAGTTGTTTTATAAACAGCAATGGATACAAATAAATGAGTAATGTCTCATATCATTAGTCCGTAAATATGCAGTTTAGTTTTATTTGTGAAGTTAAAGAACCTGCGATTGAACTTGCATAGTTGGGAGACTCAGACCCATTTCTTTGCCCTACACCCTTGCCTGTCCTCAACAGCCACTCAGGAATGTTCTCTCCCCAAGCACATCCTAAAACATCCATTTCTGGAATTCTTGGTAGATTCTTTCAGGCTGCTTTCTTCTTGTTCCTATTCAAGGAGCCAGTCCAATGCTCAGACTACCTTCTATCAAGGCCACAAGCCAGTCACTACAACAACTGTCACCCCCAACCTTGACTTCCATATTTTATGGTTCCTTGTCCTTATAATGGGTTGGGAGCCTATGCTGAGCTGGCAGTTGGTTCTGTTCTGGTGGTGATGGTGGACTGGAATGAATCCCCTGTGGGAATAGCCATAGGAACTGAAGCACCCTGGTTTATGGTTCAAGCTGTGCATGAATCCTGGAAGATATGGATACACTGCAGAAATCTGGAATGCAGGCAGGAAAATAGGAAAACAGTTAATGGGGACCTGGGACCTCAGCCCACTGACTCAAATGCAACCATGGGTATGGGACTACTCTGACTCAATGTAAAGGAGGTGTAGGTGGGCTCTAGGCCTACTAGAGGAGGGGTCCTCCCAGGTGATATCATGTGCTGTGGTGGACTGAGGTGGTTGGCACAGAGTTGGCCCTCTCTCCCAGGTACTACTGTCTTCTGAAGAGAGGACTTGACCTCTTAAATGACTGGGGTTGTACTAAGTCAATATCCAACATGCTCAGGTCTAAACCAGAACAGTTGTTCATAATTTTTAAAGCAGAAATATTAGAGACAGCTTATCCTGTCAACACATAAAATCTCCAAGAGTTACTATATTAAATCTGAACTTTACCTCAGAATGTCAGTTCTTTTTCATAAAAGCATTTTCAGATTTCTTTTCACCTCATAGGCTTAGGAATTGAGCTCTATCTAGGAGACAGAGGCTGTGATGGCAGAGGGTGAGGGTTTTAGGAAGGGGGAGACATATTAGAGTGCAGGATTAAGTGTGTGGGGGGTGGGACTTGCTTGGGCTCTTCATACTACACTGGCTCTCAGTGCCTATCATTTTCAAGCACTCTGGTCCTGCAGAGGATTTATGTGGGTTCTCCTTGCACTGCCTAAGATACCCAAGCTATTTAAATGAATGTTTCAGTTTTTTATCAGCCTGCCCTAGTTCAGGAGTGCATGCTTGTGGATTCCAGAGTTTATAACACTAAGGTGTTAGGTTTCTAAGAGGGAAGGAAGTGGGTAATATTATAAAATATAAAATATAGGATTTTTGGAGGGTTGGGAGAACCTCCCAAGTAGTGTTTAGGGTGCCTGGATACTTGGCCAACTCCAGTTGAATCAGTGTTAGAGCTAATGGATTCATTGCCATACAAGACTGTATGGGGACTGTAGAACTCTAGGGCTACACTCAGTGACAAACATGTGGTGGCAGACTGTATCCCTGCCTCCATACCCACAGGAATCAGTTTCTGATTTCTCTTAGGAGGCAGGATGTGGAGGGAGGGGAGCTGTCAGGGGCCACATGTGGTCCCTGACCTACAGTGCTCACACCACTTCTTTGGGTTGCAGCCACAACTCTGCTGTGTGCCACTCATAGGTTGAGTCTTTGAATCAATGATATAGTCTGGGGAACTGATCTGATTTATTGCTATAAAACATGGAAGGAAGAAAGAAAGATAAAGAAAGATAAAGAAAGAAAGAAAGAAAGAGAAAGAAAGAAAAAGAAGGAAAAGAAGGAAGAAATAAAGAAGAAACAAGGAAAAAAGAAATAAGCAAAAAGAAGAAAGGAAAAAGAAAGAAGAAAAAAGAAGAATGGAAAAGAAAGAGAAAAGAAAGAAAAAGAAGGGAAAGAGGACAAAGAAAAAAAGAAAAGAGAACAAAATGTGGTGAATGTGAGGTGTATTTAAAGAGGCTAGTTTAGTGAGTCTGTGTGAGGGATACCTGTTAGCCCATGGTTATATCCAATGATGATCTGGAGGCCATTTAGTGACAGGATTTGCATTCATGTTGAGACATGCACACATGACCTCTAGTCCTTAACCCTGGTAGTACTTCTCCAACCCCTGAAACATTATATTTATCCCATCAGTGTATTGTCTACACAAGCATCAGACATTGGTGCTAGGAACTAGTCGTGATGATTCTCTGCATTAAGAATATGATCTTTCTAAGGATCTAGAAGCAAAACATAGAACGTGAAAAAGGATAAAATATAGTGAAAGCAACAACTTCTCACTCAGCTATGAACATAGTGCATGAGAGGCATGGAATTGTTACTGACTCCGGGCCAAGTAGCTGGTTTGAAACTGGGAAATTTGATAAGAGCAGAACAATTCTGACATGATTTGTGGGGACAACGGTCTTCAAGACACAGGAGAAGCTGGCTTTTCGATTGCACATCTCCCGTGCAATCTTACCCTATCAGTGCAATATTACCCTTTCAGTGTCCTTGGGAGTTTCATCTTTTTAAGCGATGGCCATTTTCTTGGTGCTAAGATACTGTTTTTGTGTTGAGCACTTGTCAGAAATTGTGACATAAGACAGAAACTTACTCTACTCATTGTGAACATAAAGGAATGTGTCTTGTTAGCAGCCCAGGCAGGATACATAGCCCAGGCAGGCAGCTTTTATTGCCTTCCACCAAAGAGCAAAATACCCTCTTGTTCAATGAGGAAAAAGCAAAGCTTGACTTCAAACTCCAGATCTGGGGCTTTCTCACCATCCACACCTTCCCTATATACATTGATGGGATGTTCTCAGAAGTCTAGGGTGAAATATATAGCCCAAAGCAGTTCTATCCAGAACCAAGAGTCTTTCTAGGTATAGAAATCCCCTCAGCCTGTATCTTCTCAATAAAATTTAAGTTTAGTCCGCAGCAGCACCTGAGCATTTCTGCAATGGAGCTGCCATTAGGAGTCATACATGCCAGTTTAGTGGCAGTCATCTGGTGCTTACCACGTTGTTCCTCTCAGACATGACCAGGGGTGCTTTCCCTCCCTGCTTTTTGGTGACTCGGCTGTCACACAATGTTCTTGTCTGACACAAAAGCAGCTAAGTAGATGTTCCATGAAAAGTATATTCCCAAATAACTGTTGACAATAACTCAAAGTGTAGCCAAAAGTTGAAAATATAGAAACACTCTAGCCTCTGGGTGTATTGTCTTTGGGTGGATTGGGGGGGGCAAGCTGACATATGTCCTCAGATGTCACAATGCCTTTTTCTGGTCAGAAATCAGGGATTGGAACCCAGATAACTCTTGAAGGGAGCACAAGATGAATTCCACAAAGAGAAGAATCAACTGTCCCAGAGAAGGCTCATGAAAAATTCATAAAACGTCCTTAAACCTCTTCCAGGAACAAAAGTTTAAGTGAGGGAAAAAGCCTCAGCTATTTCAAGGCCTTGGACTCATTCCCTTTTACAGCCGTGCAGACAAACACAGCCTCCCCAAGCAGAGGAAGGCAGATCAGGTTTAGCAAAGTTGCAGAGTCTGTGGTGGGGCGGGTTTGTTTTGCAGATTAAGTTTTCTTCTGTTTCGGATAAACATGGTCCTTGTGCTTTTTACTACCTCTTGCTGAATGTGTCATTAGAGTTGCAATGAGTAGATCGGGTACCTGGAACGTGAATTTGGGGAACTGAACATGAATTTGGGAACCCAGTGTTAGACTGTACCATTCTATATCCTTATCAGGCTCTTCTAGCCCTCAGCTCTTCCAGAAACATCACCAAGATTCTGTCTTAGCTTCCCAAAAAAATATCACCTTTTTCCATCTCCAGCCAATAGCTGGAGTGATTGGCAATAAATTATGATCAATATGTGCTGATGATTTAATTTATATGCCATAGAATGTGAATGAATTTTACCTGCCCTCTCCCATCAGAGGTAGGATAAGGAATGCTCTGAGAGTCAATTTTAAGAACATGAAATGAAATCTGTATGATAACATCCATAGTACTTCTGCTATCTGTGGAAGATTCTCAAGTTGACTGTATAGCTGTCCTGACCTTAATCCAATCTTTGATGTTTTCTAAAACCTTGTATCTGTGACACATAGGACAACAGGACCTACAATGCACACAAGGTGAAGGGCTAAGGGGTGGTGACAAGATAGAGATTGAATGTATAGGCTAGAAATGAAGGTTGCAGGGCTAGAGAAAGAAGTGGACAGATTTAGTGCATTGTTGTCTGTAGCAGAGTCAAAAAGGGCCACTTATTTTGGAAAGATGCATAAAGTAAAGTTGAGGGAAGAAGAGTCACAAGGAAATCTTATAGGATGATAAAATGAATATATAATTTCAATGTATCTTCCACGACAAGTATTTATTTTATTTTATTTTATTTTATTTTTAATGACTTTTTTTAAATTGAATTACCATGAGATACAGGTAGAAAGCTCTTTATGAGTACCAAAGTGATGGTAGTGTTGGTAGGGCATTTTCATTGCATGTAGCCGACCTGGGTTCAATCATAGCATCCCATTTGGTCCCCTGAGCTTGTTAGGGGTAATTTCTGAATGGAGAGCCAGGCGTAATCCCTGAGAACTGCCTAATGTGATCCCAAAACAAAACTAAAAGCAAAAAATGAAAAGAAGAGAGAAAGGTGCATAAGTTGCACCAAAATTTTTAAAGAAAAGTTGTTCATGGTTGGATTTCAGTCATACAATGTCCAACACTCATTCCTTCACCAGTGCATTTTTTCTTCCATCATGCCCCTGATTTCCCTTCCACCCTTCCAGTGCAGACTCTATGTCAGATATTTTTCTTTTCTCTCAATCTTTTTTTTTATTTTAGACATACACTGTTTTGCAATATTGTTACCGATAGGGTATTGTGTATATCACATTATTTCCTTTCAGCACCTAGTTCTTGTCCAGAGCTATCATTTCTAACTCTCATTGTTGTAGTGGTTCCTTCTCTGCCCTAACTTTTCTTTTTCTTTCTTTTTTTAATATATATATATATATATATATATATATATATATATATATATATATATATTACCACTCAGACTGCATCCTCTCCCTCTACCCCTTCCACAGGAAGGGAAGGGAATAATGATCACCAATGGCAAAAGGTATGCCCTAACTTTTCTATCTTACTATTGTGGAAAGCTTTCTACCAGAATCTTCCTGGCCCTTTGTTTCTATTGCCTTTGGGTATTATTACCCAAACTATCATTTTTATATCCCACAAATGAGCTCACACATTTTATATCTATACATTTTCCTCTGACTCATTTCACTCAGCATAATACTCCCCATATCCATCCACATATAAGCAAATTTCATGACTTCATCTTTCTTAACAGCTGCATAGTATTTCATTGTGTAGATATACCACTGGATTTTTTAACAACTCATTTTTTCTTGTTTTTTTTTTTTTTGTCTTGTTTGTTTTTTTATAGATTTTAGCTAGTGTGAATAATGATGCAATGAACCTAAAACCACATATGTCTTTTGTGTTTTGGGGTCCTTAGGGTATATTCCAGATGGGGTATTTCTTTGTCAATTTCTAGTTTTTCTGAGGAATTTCCTATTGCTTTTCCAAAATGACTGATAATATAGTTATTTCTGGCATTCAATATTTCAGCACCAATCCTACCACTGGTATAACATTCCCTCCACCATTGTCCCCCCAGATTTCCCCTTGGCATGTACAAATAATTTACTTTATATTACTTATTACAACTAAATGACTGGATATACTGATAAAAACATAAAAACATTTGTGAAAAATGTCATATATCACAATGAGATCATTAAGTCATTTAAGGTTAACTGAGCAGTTCGTTGCTAGTTGAACATCCCGTTTTTGGTTTTGTTTGTTGAGCCCATGTGGCTTTTGTGATAATTTCATATCTAATTGGTGCATTTCTATTGGGATGTCAGTACTGAAAAATTTGGAGGTGCCACACAGATTATATATACACACACCCAAGCACTCCAGTAATTCAAAGATCTGTGGAACTGGACTAGTGAACTGATATGGCAGTGGGCATAGGTCTTGGGTCTGGTTGCTGTGCTTCCAGAAGTACGGAGGTAAGGGATTGGGGAGGCTGACTTCCCTGACTTCAAAAAGACCCCAGAGTTCTCAGCTACAAAAGCAGCATTCCTGAGATTTTTAATGGTTAGATGTCTGCTGAGATAACTGGAAAAGTGGTAAGATTGGGCCATCAGTGTGGCAGCAGTTGTGGGGTGTGCATACAGCTGTCAAAGCTTTAGCAGGGCAGATGATTTGCTTTATACCAACTTTTTTTTCTTAGACATCCCAGTACTATCAGCTGTGAGACTGGTGCATCATGAGTTTTTGCAGCTTGGTTTGCATCTCTTTTGAGTGTTAAATGAGTCTATGGCAGATAAACAGACATGGTGGCAACAGGCATGTTGGTCATGGGTATATCTGCTAGGGCCTCCAAAGCAATGGAAGTTCAGGGGAAGACTGCCCACCCAACCCCAAATAGATCCAAGAGATCTCTAAACTTTCCATGGACTTTTGTGATTATGACAGTGAAACTCAGGGGCAGCTTCAAAGAAAACTACTTGGTAAATGCTGGTCCTGCCTGGGTGTTCTCTGTACATATATGTATATATATGTATATACATATATATATGGCATTAGTACTAGAAGGCATTCAGGCAGCACAGGAAGGGTGGCAGGGAGAGTGACACTGGGGGATGGGTTTTTGGGTAGAGGCAGCTCTGTGAGGGGTGGTGTTCACTGAGGCAACCTCCAAGATGACCTTCTTTCTTAGTGTCATGGTGAGCACATGACTTTGGATGGAGCAATGGAACTTCGGGACATTGGGTACTGTGGTCTCAAAGAAGCTTAGCAGGTGTGGGTTAAATAGCCAAACAATTCAGGCAATATAATAGTAAAAACAATGATCAGGAGAGTAGAAAGATCCAGGCAAACATAGGTTCTAGCTGTCTGCTGATACCATCAACAATTCAGTGCATCTTCCTGTTCCTTACAGAACCTGAGTCAAAGGAAATAGCGACCTTATCCTACCTGTCACCCCTGTACACAGATCCAGCTGTCTGTGAATCTACCAGCCTCTTCCCACAGTTCTGTTCGTACAAAATCTAGGCTCTAGGCTTTCCTTTAGCTAACAAGTATGCATTCTCTGAACCTAAGAGGACTGCTGTTAATTCAGTCTCAGGTGCAAGGAAAAACTTGTCTGTGAGCAAAAGAGGTAGACAATTAAGAGGTGTACAGTGGGGTCTTGGAAAGAAGCGGCTTCCTGTGGCAGGGTGATGACATCTTCATTGACCCTCCTGGGGCTCTTACACCCCATTGTGGGGGGCCCTCGGTCTTGCCTCTGCTGTCTCCCTTGGAGATGAGCCACACCACCTGCTGAGCCCCCTCCCCATGGGCACTTTCTAATCAGTTCACATGATTGAGCTCCGAGCAAGGCTTTGCTTCCATTCTTTACGCTTGTGGGGTGTGAGGCTGGGAGGCCCCTCGTCAAAACTTTGGAGGGCTCTGTCAGTTTGAAAAGAACATGACCTTTAAATTGTATCAGTATGTTTGCTGGTGCATAAGGGAGAGAAAAAGGTTCGTCCTGATGGAAAACCACTCAGAGACCAAGGAGGAATTCAGAGGGAACGGCCCAGGAAGTTAATTTGTTTATAATAATTTGTTAAGTGGGGGGAGAACAGGGTTTGTCTATAAGCACCTCCAGTCCTGAGGGTGTTTTTCTCTGCACGGTTTCTCCTCTCTGAGCTGCCGCTGTTCAGAGGACAGGTACAACCGTGCGCTCCTGGGATTGCGACTCTGGGACAGATATTAAAATTTTCCTTCTTTACAGTTGTCAGCTTGCATTTGCTTGATAACCCTTGCATGCAGCCAGCAAGGGTCTCTTGGCCCTGTGTGGTTCAAGTAGGAAGGTGTGGACTGTGTTGAAAAAGTTTATTTTATAGTCTATCTGTGTTTTTAGACACCATTGGATATATCCTGCTTATATTTGGCTATTTTCTTGGCATGAACAAAATTTAGGAACTCCATGTGTTTCACACACACACACACACACACACACACACACATACACACACACACAAAGAAACACTTATGTGTCTGTGTAGTTTTTATTGTGGTGATAGGTATAATTTTCTTTCTGTTTTATTTCCCTCACATCAAATTTAGAAAACCTCTAACTATGACTTTTTCAAGTCAGAATTAATACCACTCCCTCTTTTTTGGGGTTAGAATATTGGGGTTAAGATATTGTACAATTCTTGGTTCAAGGGGGTGACCAAATCCAACAATCAGAGCTTGGGGCGATAGACACTGATTTCTGATTCTGTTTTATTTGTAACTACCTGTCTTCCAGAGCAGAGAGAATTATCCTTCTGTCTTTCCTGCAAGCTAGGGAGAACTTAGGTGAGTTGGATAGGGGAAAGTCTGATATGATGAGTATGGACCGTGACCCCAGGTGTCATAACTGCTTATATCTTGCTTGTTGGGTTGGAGCAGACAGAAATCCTTGTTTTCTTCTGAAGGGCTCTTCTTGGTGAGGGATTTTTGGAAGAACAAAAGATATCTTCCTCAAAAGGCATTAGGAGCAGCATGCACGGCTGTCTCATTCCAAAATCCTCATGTCATAGACACCCTGATTCTTTGCAAGAGGAAAGAAAGGCAGGTAAGTGCCTGATTCTGATCCCCATCTGTCCTCTGGTTTGAGGCATTAAGGCAAAAGCATTTGTCAGTGCAGGTGAAGTCTGCGTGGCCAGCTGCAAGCAGTAGCACTGTGAAGTATTGACTGAGTCTGGGTTCCTAATGCAAAATGGGAATTGAAACATACTTGATGAAATTAAAACATTAGTATTGGCTTTCAGCTCCTGGTTCTCTGGCTCCTGTAATAAATGCGGGGCATCTTAAAAATAAAAGCCAACAAAACCAACAGAAAACAGCTAGATGCCTTTGCAAGACAGAGGAGGCACAAAACCTCTCCACGAGATTTGCAAATTGATTTTCTCCAGCGTGGACCCCGACAACTGTTTTATATCCAACTTTGACATATACTTTTCATTTCTTTTAAGTAGCAAGCTTTCATATTTATTCTTCTTTACTGTGGCTATATGAAGACACTGTGATATGTTAGATAAATGAAATAATTCCAATCACTACATTGGGCCATGAATAAAGAAAGTACCATAAAAATCAAACGTGTCTTCATTTTTTTCCCTCAAAGCAACTGTGAAGAACAAGTCCTCTGTGCCTCAATTAATCCAGGTCCGGTACTGGAAGTCCCTTTCCTCAAAACTCGGGGGAAAATTCATGTCAAGGCTGCTATCTGGATACTCACCAAGGAAGAGCACGTTGGGACCAGGGAAACAGAAGGTTCCACAGGGCCTTGACTGTTGCCACACATAGCCTTTTGTTTATGCTCAGGTTGTTTCTGATCATCTTCTGTTGGAATGAAAAAGATAGTTGTAATCTTTCCTAATCCTTTACTTATCCACCCAGAATCTGGAGCTTCCCAGGCCCTCTGGCTGTAAATTACTGGTTCTCACTTTCAGTTTCTGATGCTCAAGTCCAGCATATCCATGGGAAGGTAAGCAGATGAACAGCAGAGAATCTGGACATAGTGGGAACCTGGAGTGCTTTTTCTGCCATGGGACTCAAGCTGGCAAGGCCATAAAAGATTCTGCTGCAGCTCTGGCTTCTTCAAAAGCCAGAGGGACCTTTCCTTCAAAGCTATGTTGCCTGATGAGCAGCCCTGTGACAGGGGTCTCAAACTCAATTTACCCGGGGGCCGCAGGAGGCAAAGTCGGGGTGATCCTTGAGTGCAAAGTCAGTAGTAAGCCTGAAAAGATTCCTCTAGGGCAGGGCCACAATGTTGTACGGAGGGCCACAAACAGGGCCGCGAGGTTGAGACCCCTGCAAGGAGCTAAAGGGCCAACTCACTGGATTTGCTCTTTTGAATCTAGTAGCTTTGCTTGGCCTCAGTGTCTTGTTCCTTCCTCAGTATCAGGTTGAGGTGGTGAACCCCCAAGTTTTGGGGAGCACATCTGCCACCCCTGCCACCTCTCTCCAGAGTTTATTTCCAAGGTGAAGCCTATAGCACCAGGAGGCCCTTTAACCTCAGCCAGTGTTTCTATTCTTCTTTAAAGAGCTCAGGGTAATTTCTGGTAACTTCTTCTGGGGGAGAGTCTGGCTTCTTTGAGCACTGAGTGAACAACTCAGATTTTGGGCCGAGAACATTGTCCTGGGGTCTGAATCTTTCCTGAGACTTGGGGCCAGTCCAGGGGAGTAGCTTAGCTCTGCAACTCTCCAGACAAATTTTGAGTGAATTGGTTTCAGCTTCCTCGAAATGCTAATGTTGATATTGTTTACGTCTGGTGGCATTGTTTTTCACTTTAAAATTACAGCTTTAGTACATTAAGCTAATTTCATAATACTGTATTAACTTAATATTCCATAAATCACACATGTCAGATTGCATTGTTGCAGATGCACAAAACCCAAATTTACTACTCCAGCTCTCCAAACACATGTATTCATAATTTGCTCCAGCGAGCCCTGTGCCGCCATATAGGGTTAAGGAATTACACATTCCAATGCCAGGCACAGATCATGCTGCTCTCTCTCCTTGCAATTGTTCTCCATACAAATTGAAACAATATATTTCCAGCCATTTTCATAGTTGTAATTACTAGCAAAAATTGTAATGCCGTGAACATATTTTAAACACCTGCACTTTTGGTCCAACTCCTTTTTTTTTTTTCTTTTAAGCTGAGTGTTTCCATTTGACTAAGGTTGAAAACTCGCTGGTGTTAGCAATCCACTGGGGATGTTTTTTTTAAGGGGGAAGCTGATGAGTTTGGACTTGTTGGGAAGAAGTGAGAGATAGTGAAGGAACTCAGCAAGCATCCTCTGCTTCCATTTCCTCCATTCTCTCCTTTCACCTTGGCAAAAGTGATTTAATTGCAGCCCAATTGACTTATACATGCTTCATGGCCTTCTCCCAAGGAAGCAAACTACTCTCCTTTAGCCCAGCTGGCTGGTTCCGGGGGAACAAAGGGAAGCTCTCGGTGGGGGGACATGGTGGTGGGTTGGGGCCCTTGAAGAACCTCTGTGGGTTTTTAAGCACACACTGTCTAATCGGGCCCTGACAAGTCCATTGTAAATCAAAGGTCTGGTAAGTGGGGATGCCAGAAATGTTTGATCTCCTTCCAAGCCTTGAAACAACTTGCTTATTTTTTCTGCAGTTTGGCTCCTCACTAAAATAAAACATTGCAAGATGAATGTTCTGACGGGTCATTGTGTGTCAAGCTGTCACTCTGTAATGGTTACATATTTCAGCTGGATCGAGGTGGTGCCGGCTGGGGGAGGTCTGTGAGAAGGAGAGAGGCAGAGAGATAGGGGAAGGAAGGAGACAAAGAGTAACAAGATTTCTGCTTTCTCCTTGTGGCTGATCTTCATTTAAACCAAACACTTGTCATGTTCAGGGGAAGTTTTATAAATTTTTAATGATATTGGGTACAACTGGTGCTTTGAAATTTGCTGTACTTTAATTTTTTCTTCGTTAGCAAAGGTTCACTAATGCATTGAAGTGCTAAGAGCGTATCCTAGGGATGCCACGATAATTGTGTTGTTAATAATATTGTGGCACTAGTAATGTTCTCCTGGTAATCAAGGCATGAGATTTTTTTTTAATATATTCAGTTATTACACTGCATCTCGTACAAATCATGTCAATTACAATTGCCAGCCTGTGACAGTTAAAATAATTGTGTACGTTTTCCAGAATTTTCCATTGGCTTGGCTAATCAAGCTAAAAAAAAAATCAACGCATTATTTGCATTAATTTTGTTTCGAGTCTATTTCCACTCCTAAATCATTTGTCCATCTACTTCAAAAGGCAGAACAGTAAGTATTTTCATAATAAATATACAAACACATTCACACCAACCTAATTTAAGAATACTTCTATAGGTCTAGCGAGACAGAATCATCTGGTAGGAATGTTTTGTGTGACTGGGTTTATGGCGTTCATTGGTGTGCATGCAAGCCGATATTGAGTTCACATTGCATGCACTTGGGATATGTGCATTCCATGTTTAGAGAGACAAACCTTGTCAGAACATTCACTTTTGCATGTGCTCTTTCTGTATTCAGTCTGTATTTCTGTCTAGGCCAGGAAAATTGCAAGATTTTGGGTTTTCCTTTTTGGCTACACTGAAATAGCTCAATATTCCCCTGCACCAGGAAATGATGTATGTAATACTTTGCAGAATAGCACTGCAGATTTGCAGCTACAACACGAGCTTTCCCCTTCTCTCAGCTCTACCTCCTGACCAGCACTGAAGCTTTCTTTCTTTGGAACTAAAATAGCTAAACATTCAAAAAAAAGCCCTGAACATTGGGAGTGAGGCTGCGTATGGAATCCCCTGCGGTGTCTCAGCAAATTTCCCCAAAGCCTGGCCTCTCTTTTCATTATCAGGCATCCCTCCCTGTCATAGTCAAGAACAAGAATGGGGAGGAGTTTGGATGACACAGACGCATGTTGGAATGAGGACCCTTGGGTGCACAGGAGAATGAAGAGAGAGTCTTCGAGGCTGTGGCTGATGGGGAGCTGCCTTCAGTATCACACACATAGCAGAGCAGGGGGTCAGGGACAAGGGGAGGTACTAGCTGAGGATGACTCTGAGACAGATGCTGTAGAGTGAGTCGGCCCGGCCCCTTTCATCTGTGCAAAGTGAAAATCAGAAAGCAAGCAGGAGTCTAGCAATTTCACAAGAAACCAGTTAACAGGAAAGAATGGCAGCTCTTGCAAAATAAGTTACAGAGGCTCTGAGGAAGATAGGTGGACAGACAGTATTATTTGAGCAATTTTCATCCGGGTTGGTGATATTATTTGAAGAATGATAAATAAGATCTCCAGCTCCTGATGTCCTTGTAACAATACTCTTTTACTATCCATGCCCTCCTCGGCCATGTCTGTGATGCTGATTTTGCATGAGGATCCATGGCTACAGGTTATGGGGGTCAGAGAAACAAAATATGTCCCTTTCCCCCCCTTTTTTAATGTAATCATGTGCTCTTAAACATGGCTTCAACAAATCATCTCTCAAAACGTAAAATTTATTTTTCAACTTTGCCTGGAGGTACAGCAGAGAGAACAGATTTTTTTCCTCTCTTTGGCCCTTTGAGTCCTGACCATGCAGAATGGATGGCTTTAGAACTGTACACGGACAGGAAAATCAATGCGTCATACCAGGAGGCTTCAGGGGTTAGGTTCCCATGTCCATGTCAACAAGGCTATTGGTTTTTTTAATGCTCCAAAGTTATCACTTCCCGCCTGCAAGAACCACTACTGTGACTTGTGTGGTCAAACCTTAACAAAAGAATTTCCCTCTGCCCATCGCTCAGTGGTATGGAATTTAATTACTGCACAGGGAGAATTTTTCCAAGTATGACAATTGAAAACAAGCTGGCAGGTCCCTAGCAGCAGACATTCCCAGGGCAACTGGCTGGTGAGTTACCACACAGGACAATCACGCCAGGTCAGGTCTCAGTACTGTGGGTGAAATAGTGGGGATATGGTGAATCCCTTTGGCAGCTTATGAGGGCAGTTGGCTATGAGAGGACAATCGGCTTCTCCACGATGGTCATCTTGGTGTCTTGAAATTGGGAGTGGAGGGAAAGAGACTGTGAACCTCTCTCTTGTTTTAAATGCTATTGTGCTGCTTCATAATCTTCAATGTGACCATAGAATGATGTACCATCAGGACAAGACCAGGCTGCTTTAAATAAGATTTGTCATTAGATTTTAAGCAGAATAACCACAAATGAGGCCTTGGCTAGCTTCAATTTCATCTGTTCAATGGTGTGTTTGAATAAATTGTGTGGGGACGAGTCACAGACAGACCTGGAAAATCTCTCATACACCAATTTCTTTGGCTCCAGTATCTTTTCTGCTGCTGCTGCAGAGCCAGCCCGAGCCCAAACCCCTTAAAACAGCCCTCAAGATCAGCGTTCCTTTCCTTGAACCCCTGCCTGCTTTCCCAGGGCTGTCCTGTCGGTAGTGGCACGGTGGTAGCGCCATGGGGCTAGAGGCCACCGTGAGCATTGCTCACTCGCAGCAGGCGGATGAAAAGGCAGTGCAGATGTAATTTGTTTTCAATGGCTGTTTCAAAAGAATAATTGTGGTGACATTGCGGGATCAATATTATAGATTTTTGTTTTCAAGTACACTGTATGTGTGGTGCTAAGGGGAGGCAGGAAATACAACACTGCAGCCTGAATACAATAAAAATGGATTGAGGTCTGCGGGTATTTGTCGGCTGCTAGCCATCCTGGGTTTGGAACATCATTGGTGGGATTACTGAGTCTGTCCTTTGGGTTGGTATTTCATGGGGAATATGTGCACATTTCCTGTAGTTTCCTTTTTGGCTTCTTTAGGGACTTGTTTTCCTGAATCACGATTAAGTAACTGGGAGGTGAGTTTTCACAGCCTGAAGCTGGGCTGTGATCACACTGGCATGGAGTTGGTGGGGTGGGACAGTCCTGTGCATATGGGACTGGACAAGAGAAAATACTACTTTCTGACCTAGAGCAAGGGCCAAGCCACTTTTAAAATGTCCCTCAGCTCTTGTGAATTTTCTTCTTTTTGTCTTTGGGCTGCATTCAGCAATGCTCAAGGGTCACTTGTGGCTCTGCACTCAGGAATTATTCCTGGCAGTGCTTGGGGGACCATATGGAATGTCAGGGATCAAACCCAGGTCAGCCCCAGGCAAGGCTGTCCCACCTTTCCTGGGCCTTCTAATTCATGTTCCTCACTGGGCTTGTGGCTCCTGGTTGGAACTAGAGATGGACTCTGCTTAGGCAACTGGTCCCAAGCTCAGCAGCAACAGTAAAGTTCAAATGAGCTTCCAGCCTTAGGGTAATTGGACAAAAGTATAGATATCCCAGGGTAAAAAGGAGAGGAACAATAAACTTGTGAATAAGCTAAATAAGCATAATGAGATGGATCTACCTCCTCAACTCCCCCGCTCCCACCCCTGTCTTCTGGAATCAGCCTCTTGAAAGAAATGGAAGTTCCTACCCAGGTCTTGGCTACAAATACAAATGAAAATGATTTGTTCAAAGATAAAATAATGGTCAGGTGGAGAGAAGGATTCAGAATGATACCCAGGATAAGAAATATGGCTCATTTAGCCCAGTTGGTTCATTTGACAGATAGGGAAACCGAGGCACAGGCAGCCTGAGTGCCATTCTGGTTTTCCAATTTTGTGATCTTCATTCTGACATGGGTAAATTTTATTTTATTTTTTTTGCATAATGTTGGTTTTTGTTTTTCCTTTCTTTCTTTTTATCTTCTTTCTTCTTCCTCTCTCCCTCCTTTCTTTCTTTCTTTCTTTCTTTCTTTCTTTCTTTCTTTCTTTCTTTCTTTCTTTCTTTCTTTCTTTCTTTCTTTCTTTCTTTCTTTCTTTCTTTCTTTCTTTCTTTCTTTCTTTCTTTCTTTCTTTCTTTCTTTCTTTCTTTCTTTTTCTTCTTCTTCCTTCCTTCCTTTCTTCCTTCCTTCCTTCCTTCCTTCCTTCCTTCCTTCCTCCTTCCTTCCTTCCTTCCTTCCTTCCTTCCTTCCTTCCTTCCTTCCTTCCTTCCTTCCTTCCTTCCTTTCTTTCTTTCTTTCTTTCTTTCTTTCTTTCTTTCTTTCTTTCTTCTTTCTTTCTTTCTTTCTTCTTTCTTTCTTTCTTTCTTTCTTTCTTTCTTTCTTTCTTTCTTTCTTTCTTTCTTTTCTTTCTTTCTTTCTTTCTTTCTTTCTTTCTTTCTTTCTTTCTTTCTTTCTTTCTTTCTTTCTTTCTCTCTTTCTCTCTCTCTTTCTCTTTTCTTTCTTTCTTTCTCTTTTCTTCTTTCTTTCTTTCTTTCTTTCTTTCTTTCTTTCTTTCTTTCTTCTCTTTCTTTCTTTCTTTCTTTCTTTCTTTCTTTCTTTCTTTCTTTCTTTCTTTCTTTCTTTCTTTCTTTCTTTCTTTCTTTCTTTCTTTCTTTCTTTCTTCCTTTTCCTTCTCCTTCCTTCCTTCCTTCCTTCCTTCCTTCCTTCCTTCCTTCCTTCCTTCCTTCCTTCCTTCCTTCCTTCCTTCCTTCCTTCCTTCCTTCCTTCCTTCCTTCCTTCCTTCCTTCCTTCCTTCCTTCCTTCCTTCCTTCCTTCCTTCCTTCTTAGGAGACATAAAATTGGGAGAGTGAGATAAAAATCCAACTTTTTATTTCACCTACTCAAAATATTTAGCAGTACTGTATATCTAACTAGACCAACTTTGCATGGGACACAGAGTGATACATACACTAGACCTAAGGGGCATTTGGATTCTCAGGGCCTTCTATTGCATTATTGGATATGAAAGGAAGTGGATACATGTGATAATTTGTCAAAGCTATAACTACCAAGGCTCATTGTTTTGATTTGGGCTTTAAGTTTAGAACATTAAGATTAAGATTCAGATCTAGAATCTACTAAGATCTCTGTCCTGTGGCACCCAGGTTTACATAGTATGTGCCTGTGGAATGCTTGTTGTATGGAAGAAATTGGAACCAAAACACCTTTGCATTTCCCAATAGCCAGATATTTGCATTCATACTTCCCAACGATTTAATTCAATAACTATTTGCCAAAACTTCTCACTTGAAATTCAGACAAGTGAGGGATTCTTTCTCTCAAAGAGCTATTAGTCTGGCTGGGGAAATAGCTAACAAAGTTGGATTTCATGCTTTACATGTAAAGGTCCCGAGTTTGATCCCCAGAACCACATAATTACCCAGGGGAATTATTTCATTTAATTTAGACATTAAACTCTCTGGCCAAGTATTTCTGGGAGACACCCCTGACCCCAAGCACTGTTGATTCCACTCCTCCCATAAGAGTTTACAGTTTAAAAGGAAAGAAATACCCATGTATTAACTACCTAAGATATAAATTCTCATATTGTTTACTAAATAGTTCCTGTAAGTCTTGTGATTACCTTCCAAATCATTCGACAAAGAAAAAAAAAAAAGCCCCTAAGCTAGAATATAGTGGAAAGGTCTGTATTTATGTATTGAGGGGTTTGAATCTAGTTTAAGGTTGAATTAGCATCTTAATTTAACAGATATTTATTGTTGGTTATGAGTTAGCTATTGTGCGAGGGACTAGAGCTATAATGGTGAGCAAAATAAACATTAATCACAAAAGGACACAAATTTATAATTCAAACTAATATGATTTTAAAATTATTTATTATAATTTTCCCTTCCCCTTTGTTGTCATTGGTGCAGTATCCAAAGGTTGATCACTCGGTTGTGGTACATTGCAGGTTGCTCATCTTCAGTTCTACTGGGACCACACTCAGCGTTATGGGGCCAGTGGCCAAGATTAAACCCACTGTCTCATGCTTAGAAGATTGTTGCTGAGATCTCCCAGGAGTCCCCAAGTTAATAAATGTGAAGGAAAAGAACATAGTGCCATAGGTATATACAACCAAGTAATCCTATGCAGCCCAGGACTCTTTGAAAAGACACTTGGTTTCAAGGTTGAAGAATGAATTGGAGAACAGATGAATGCTCTAGAAGACTTGTGAAATGAGCATGTTTAGAGAGTCTGGGACAAGAGAAAGAATATCATATCCAAGAATTCAAAGATCATTAAAGCTGGGAGAAAGGTTGGGAGGATAAGCTATAAAAACAGCCAGATTCAATGGGATTTTATGGTTTGAGTGAAGGCATTTCATCTCTGTACTCAGAGGAAAGAAGAGGAGTATTTGCCACGTGTGGAGATGCACATAATAAAGTAAACAGATCTGTCTTTTAAAAGGAGCTTTCATCCAAAAATCAGATTTCCTAGGAAATAGGTGATGAATCTCAGAGAACTGTGTGTAGAATGTTGGTGAATGCTTTTAGGGATAGCACCTGCAGAGGGACTAGGGAGCAGGATAGGGAAGAGAGAAGCTGAATTCTAAGAGCATTTTCACAGAGGCCTCAGAAAATCCTATGGAGTATTTGAGAGCTGTAATGTTTTTTTTTGTTTTGCTCTTGTCAAACACCCTCATCTAATCAACAAGATTAGAAGAAGTAGGGAGTCACTTCTGGGTGTAACCTCAGTTAAGATTACCTTGTTCAGTTTAGCACAGTGTCTAAGAAGGAACTGAGCTGAGAGCTATTGGCATCAGAGTAGTGTGGGAAAGTAGTGTGGCCTAGCATGTGGCCAACCCAGGTTTGATCCCTGGAATCCCATATGACCCCCCTATCCACCCCCCAAAAAAAACACCAAAAGGAGTTTCAAAGCCAGGACTAATCTTTCAGCATCAGAAATTGGAATCACAAGATTGAAGATAATAGGCAAAGTCACAGGGACAACAAATTTCATAAGTGGTTTTTTCTTTATAGGAATAATAAGATCTACCTCTCTTACTTCTTTCATTGATTTTTGACCTAAGGACTCTACCCACTTGGGATATAGAATCATATGATTTTCATTGTTTTGGAGCAAATATGTAGTAATTATATCTTTTTTTTTCTGGACAAGTTAAGAATAATCCACTGGACCACGTTGGTTCCCAGAAAGAATCTGGGAAGGGTTAAGCTCTAACTCTCTCAAGATGGGAGTTTCCTTTGTGGTAAGTGATAAACTATGTTTCTCTTGATGATATATCCATTATCACACTGTGTTATACACAGAGATACTCAGTTTAGCTATAAATACTTGGTACTTTCTCAGTAGACAGAAAAGCAAGTCAATTTTTAGATTATGTGTTCATTCCTGTCAATATTGAATTACTATTTTTACCAAGGCAGAAGGGTTCCAGAAGATGGTGAGCCTTCTTGAGGTCAGATTCGTTGTTAGGGACCAACTATTAGTCTTTGGAGCTGGTGGGTTGGAGATTTGGCATTGGCAGTAAGTAGACTACTCTTAGAGAGTATGATGCTATGAAATTGGGTTGATGAATAGTCTTTGTTTTCCATGTCTCTGCTCCATTCAGAGGCTGAACTGACATCTACTGGCTGTTTATTTTGCTTGATTGTTTAGAGCTTCTTCATGCTTTCTTGTAGGCATTAATGCACAACACAAAGATTTCTATGTACTTCCCAATAGATGAATCTATATACCCCTGACAATATATTTAAATGTATACATATATGTGCATTTATATATCTCTTTGTCTCCTTTCTCCAATTCCTCTTCTTATGGGTTTTTTGGCTATTCAAGCAAGCTATTTGCCATTGCTCAAAATCCTCATGGGAGGTGACTTCTTTTTATTTGTTCTGAATGAATGAAAAGCTTCACCCACTGAAGTACACAGCATTCTGAAGATTTTTCCTCTCTGCTGTCTTCAGAGATCATCACTCTGGGTGTAGGACTGGGTGCAGCAGTGATCCATTTGAAGCTTGCATTCATTTATAGGCACCTTTCTTCCTGCCTTCCTTTCTCCCTTTCTCCAGTGTGTGACAAGGAGTTACTCAGTTACACTGAGTCTAGAACACCAATGTACAGCCTATCTATGTCCTTTAGATCTACTTAAAACAATCAGGGCTTAAAGTCTTCTACTTTACAGTGGACTGCATCTAGATCTACCTGATCTAAGAACTTGGTGTGTCTGGTGAAACCTGTTCACAGTGGATAATTTTCATTGTATTGACAATCTGTGGATTGTTATTCCACAAGCAGTTTGTCTCTACCAAGGACCAGGAGATGTTGTTCATCATTTTCATGTTATTTGCTTTCTAACTGCAGAAGCTATACAGTCCAATTCCATCTCAATTATCTCTAATACAAAACCTGTGGGATTTGTTACAAAAAATTTTCTTGACCTGGCTCCTCTAACAGTTTGAATACATTCTTGGGGCTTAGTAATAGTTTGGGGAAAATATGTTGAAATGTAGAATACCTGTTTCTAGAAACTAGGGTCAGTCTAAACTAATGAAGTATTTTACATTTGTGAGTTTAAGATTTTTCTTTTACTAAGGTACTTACATGTCCCTAATACTTTCATTGACTTGCTAAATATCTAAGATATCTTAGGTAGATTTTCTACCATTGGGAGGATGTGAATCTTATTTGACTTTCTATTGTCAACCATCAGGGTCAGTCTGATTCTGGGGAAATTAGACTGAAGGATTTAGGGAGAGATGACAGGAAGCACCTAAATTATTCTGATGGGGCAGGAACAGCTTCAGAAATTTCCACTTGTCCCTCTGCCCTAACGAGTTCCTGCTTAAAGGACCAATTTATAGATGGATCAACATCAAGTATGTCATTCCCAATGAAACATTTTGGGGACTTGGATATCAACACCAAGTGAACCTACTCAGGCCAAATTTGGGCCCAGATTTTATTATTTACTGAGTCTCCAGGTTTGCACACTCAGGATATTCTGCTAGGAAGAAGTAAAGAGGAATACAGGGAGGAACTGGAATTCAATTACAGTATACACTGAACCTGATATGGAATACAGTCAAGAACCTGATTCAATGCAGTTCCCTGGGATTTTTGCACTGGGTGGAATGTGTGAATGTTATTAGAGAATATGACATTAAATTAGAGTGAATCATGGGCTAGGTAAGTTATTTATTTATTTTTTATTTTATTTTGGTTTTTGGGTCACACCCAGCAGTGCTCAGGGGTTACTCCAGGCTCTCTGCTCAGAAATCGCTCCTGGCAGGCTCGGGGGACCATATGGAATGCCGGGATTCAAACCACCATCCTTCTGCATGCAAGGCAAATGCCTTACCTCTATGCTATCTCTCTGGCCCCAAATTATTCATTTATTAATTTGACATGTTAACCTTTTTTGTGTGCTTTTTAATTGATCCGGTTGAGTTCTTTTATGTAAGAGTAAATCTCACATATAAACATATCCTGGTAATTGGTTGAATTTTTCAGTATTTTTTTCCTCAAACTCTGTAATGAAAGATATTTGTCCATTTTGGTAAAAATAACAATATGATATAAGTTTCTACATGGAATCACTAAACTTTTCCCTTATAGTATAGTCTTCTTCAACTTTGTCCCTGTCTTGGATGATTTTATTATCTGGATTTTCAGGGTTCTATAACAGAGATATACTGTATGCTCAGGTCGCATGGTGGGGAGGAGAGCCCTGTTTCCTTGTCTTGCTGTTTTTCAATGTTTTAATTATATGTAGGCGTAGGACATAAATGCTTTTGCCATTGAACTGCCTTGGATATAAGTACCCTCTCTAAAGATTGTCTTCATCTCCTTTGGTATCTGCAGTCTTCTTGCTCTGTTTAGATAGCAATTCAAGCTTTTGGTCTAGATCATTTGTATACTATTTCTTTTAAGTGAGAAATCATAAGAACGTGTATTAGTTTTATCTGCTGCTATAACAAATGGTGACAAATTGAGGGGTTTAAACAATACAAGTTTGTTCCCTTGTAATCCTGCCAGGCAAAAATGCCGGTCTCACTGGATTGAAATCAAGGCATTCCTTTGGAGACTCAGGGGAACATTCATTTCCCTACATTTATTTTCAGCACTTGATGCTGCTCTTGTGTTTTTGGCTCATGCCTTCATTTCAAAAGCTAGCAGTTAGCTCTCTTTGACATTACTCTTGTCTTTATGTCCTTCACTGGGATCACAGGCAGTAAAGAGCCTCTGTTTATTGTCCTTCCATCTTTCCTTCCATGCTTGCTTCCTTTCTTTATTAGTGGGGTCCATCTGACAAATCCAGGCTCATATTCCAGTCTATTGATTTCTACATATACTTTAATCACATTTGTAAAGTCCCTTTGCCATGTAAGGTAACTTGCATAGGTTCCGGGAGAAGGGTGTGTGATTCTGGGGGGTTGTTATTCTGTCTACTGCAGACCATAACACTTGAAGGTTGTAAGGAATCAGATCCCAATCTCTAACCTCCCACTCATTTTGGAATCCTTCTGAAGAGTTCCTGATAGATGTGTTTTTAGCCTCTGATTGAACACCCGGTCTGAGGAGCTAACAGCTGCTCTGAGGTATTTGCTCTGAAGAGGCTCTGCTTTCTGTTTCCTTTGACATATTTTGAGGTCATTTTGTTTATTTTTCCTAATCAAGCTTGAATCTGGAATTTTCTAAAATGAATATATTGTAAAACTCCCTCAACAGGGCTTTTGATTGACTCCTCATCAGCTAACCAACAAAGTTTGAAAGTAGGTACTGAGTTTAAAGTTGAATTCTTTTGCAAGAATGTTTATTGAGACATCATGATTTACAAAGTTGTTCATAAGAGAGTTGTGTAAGGCATATAATGTTCTAACACCAATCCACCACCAATGTCCCTTCCCTCCACCACTATCCCCACGTTCCTACCCACCACCCCAGCCTGTACCCCAGGCAGGCATTCATATAAAAATTTATTTCACATTACTTGGTCTAATAAAACTTAAAGAAATGGCAAATATAATTATCATAAAATAAAAATCCATCTCTTCTCAGCTTTATTTTATAACACCTTGTTTTTCACTTCTGACATTTCTGACTGAAAATAGCTTTTTCATTTTGACTCTCAGACTTGTACTTTGCAGATTACCTGTGCTATCATTTCCTCGAACTCATTGAACATCCTCATCACAGTGTCACTAAAGACACTGAGGATTTACTGGTGTTGTTTGTGATTTTGGTGATATTATATTCACTCATTGAGCTCGGTGAGCTACTACATGTTTTCCCCATTGTTATGTTAGTGTTCTTGCTGCGTTGTGGGGGGAGTCTTTATAGTTAGCACTTGTGGAAGATGCTGGAGGATTAAGCTGGAGGTTACTCTCTGTCTTCTCTTCCCATCATCACAGAATGTCAGGAAGAATAACTGAGCAGCGTGTAATTTGTTAGTAGATCTGTTGTGCAGCTGCTTCAGGAGCCATGGTACATAACAGATGTAGAGGTTGCTAGGACCCAACTGGTAGGGAGCAGCTCTGTCTACTGAACCAGTATAGCACAGGAATATCAGCCAGAGACAAACCTCACCTAGGATCTGAAGTGTGTGTGTGTGTGTGTGTGTGTGTGTGTGTGTGTGTGTGTGTGTGTGTGTGTGTGTGCTGGCAATGCTTAGGAGGCCTGGGAATTCTTCCTGAAATTTTCAGCCAACTGGGCCTATGGTTCAATTTAATAGCTTAATGATGCAGTGTTGCTCAGAACTCTGTGGTGCCAGGGACCACCAGGACCATACCAGTGGTGCTTAGAAGCTTCCAGGACCACATGTTTAGATGCTGGGAGCCATGTTCTGTGCTACTGAGGATCAAACCCACCTACATGAAGGGCCTTCTCTTTAAGCTCTGTACTATCTCTCTAGCCCTAAATTTGGATTCTTTCTATCTTCACAGGAGGTATCTTTTTGGTAATGGCTTTGCATAGCCATTTTTCCTGTAAGAACCTAGCAGTTGACAGTGTCCTATTTTCCTGGTTATGAATGGATGTTGGTGAGATAGAGAAATAATAAGTCTATATTGTTATATCTCAAAGAAATAAATAGGAAAGAAGAAGCAGGGATAAGCACCAGAAGAAGGGGAAAAATTAGCACTTAGGGGATAGCACTGTGCCATGTATGTGGTCAGGAGCTGAGATATACTGCCTCTTGGCTTCAGGACTAAGCTACCAGGGAATAATCAAAGAAAAGTGTTGCCTTCTCAAGGTTGAAACAGGTTCTAAATGTCTAACAAGGAATTTGGGTTTGTCAGAGTCAGATTTTGTGCATAACAATGCCCTGTAGAGCAGAGGTTCTCCATTCTCTGTCATCAACAGAATATGGCAGGAAGGGAAGTAGCAAGACTCCTGGGTCTGGAGGAATGTGTCCTGGAGCATGGGGAGGAAGGTACAGCTCCCAACCCACCTACTGACCTCCATGCAGAGGCTGCAGTCTCTGGCCTAGGCTCTGGAAGATAGTATTGGACACTTTGGAGAATCCTGAAGCAAGAAGCACTTGCTATGGTGATAGTGTGTTTCTATACATCCAGAGGTCCCCTCTTCTCAGCCACACCATGATCCCAACTCTCCACACTTCTATATTTCTCAGCAAGGTGATTTTGTTTTCCAGCCTTGAGTTCTATGGACCAGGTATATCAAGGGCCAAGGTAGAAATATCAAATTGACTTGAGTCAGTGTGATTTGACAAAAGAGGAGAATGTTTGAGTCTCATTAGTTCTATCTTCATCTGGTAACTGCTTTTGAGCTAACCCTTCAGGCTGGTTAATTTCAAATCCTGAGAGACTATTGGATTTTAAAAATTTGACAGGATCTTCCTGTACTCCCTCAGGACTCTTAAGGGGTTGAGACCTGGGTGTCCCTCCCAGCTCACCACCTTGTTTTCTCTTTCCCCTAGAGTGTAAAGATTGCTATGCCTGGAGCTGCCAGAGTAGTTCTCAGGATGTAGACTGGTCTTCTGAGAAAGAAAATGTGATCCTTTGCTTTGCTTCATCAGGAAGTTTGTCATCTAATGGTGAGATCTGGGAAAGGCTGAAGCAGCTCTGAATAATCAAGATCGAATCCCTGCCTGGCCGTCAAACAGCAGGAAAAGTCATAGCCCTGTTCAATGAGAGATTGGATAAATATCTTGGCATGGAAAAGCTGCATGTATTCCCTGGAACAAGTGATACTTTTATAGTTATTTTTACATCCAAACATTACTCTTTGTGGGCCATCATATTTTATGAAAACTTTTATTAACATTTCAAAATGACCTTACCCCGATGGTAGGGCTATCAGTCCCGGGAGCCATAACCTATTTAAAACATTTCCATCTTTACAAACACAATAAAGTAAGCTGTCTTCAACGCAGATTTGTAGATCTCATTAGAGATACTTTTTAAAAAGGTAGTATGTCTCAAGGGAGCATAGTGACAGGTTGTAATCTTTGCATGCAAAGTTTTTAAACACAAACACTGTGTGCAAAATGGAGCGTTTCATCTTTGGGACATTGTCAACCCATCTGCTTTGTAATTGCTTTGGGATTCAGTGGAGAAGGTTGGGGCTGTGGCTGCCTTAAATGGGGTAGAAACTTGGACTGGGCCCCCACTGGTAGCACTTAATGTAGCTTGGTCATTTGAGGTGAAGCAAGGGGGACTCGGACGCCAAGGGTGCAGGAAATTTCATGCAGGGACCTCAGACAAGCATTGACTTTTCTTTGGTTAAAGCCTGCTTGGTCTCCTGGGTGGTAAATGAGACTTCTCCCCTGGGTAGTCACTGGCTTAGGTGGCAGTGAAGGGGTCATTTTTCAGAAATGCTGCCTCCAGCGGCCCAGTGTTCTGAAGGCTGCCCTGCTTAAATGGTCTTTTTATGCAGCGAGATAATGGCAGCTTGTGCACTGCTAAATCAGGCCTATTTTCTGAGGAATGGTTGCATTCAGGGCACTTCTAATTTGTCAGAAGAAATGCAGACCATCTCTCCAGGAGCCTGCAGAGGAGAACATCATTTCTCCGCCAGCTCTGCCTGGGGTCAATGTGCAGCTCAGCTCACATGCCCTCCCCTGTTGCTCCTACCTCCTGGGGACATTCTGATTTATTAGGATTAAACAAGCCATGCCCTCCTCCCAGCTCAGTCCACGAAAGGAGCATTCCCTTTTCTCCACTCTCTGGCCCCTGCCCTTTGTATCTACATGGTCTGGCAGAGCCCACTTGACAAAGTCTCTTTAGATTCTGGGAAGCATTTTGGACAGGTTGCCCACTACGAGGGCCAACTATGGTGGTCTAGGGGGCACTATTGGTACACTTGGAGGACCAGTCCTCTGGGAAGCAGGCTCTGGAAGTGACTGGTTTTCTAATTCTAAGGTGACAGTGAGGCCACAGAGGTAGAGCCACAACATGGAATATGTCCTTTTCCTTGGTGTCTGGTAGGGGAACAAAGCCCAGGGGATTCCCACTGCTGAATGCCCTAGTGTTGGTTTTGTAAGGTTTTGGCTACATTACCCAGGAGTCTTTGGCTCTCTTGAAGGTCATTTTCTAGAGCACTGCTTTCAGTTGCTTTCAGCTTTTTGCTTGTCATGGATTTGTTGTTGGCATTTTCCAAAACATTTTAGACAGGTTCTGATTTTCACCTTGGGTCCATTCCTTGTCATTTTTCCTCCTCCTGAAGGCTTTGTCCCAAGGCTCCTCAGCTTGCAGAATTCTGGGGTGGTGTAGAGTGTCATGGAATGAGTCCCCTGCCAATTGCAGTGACCACAGCTGATGTGTATTTGCAGCTAAATTATTTAACTTCCCTGTGGGCCACTAGGTGACCCTTCCCACTAAATGGTAGTGAGGAATGAAGTAGAAAACACATTGAACCCCTAATATGGTGCCTGATGCCACACCAATAATTCATTCCAGAAATTTACCTGCACCAGTGACTTTTCCTTCCTGGTGGACCTATCTAGAAACTTCTCTCTATGGGACCTAAGGGGGTCTCGTAGCTATCTCTGGCTGGTAGCAGTTGGAGGAGATCTAAAGGACTCTTGGAAAAAGAAGTTCTCACTTCCTGGACAAATCTCATGAGGCTATGGGTTGTGTGAGGTCCTGTCCAGAATTCTGGTACCTTTAGTCTCTGCACTAGGGCTGCCCAGATTCTGAATGCCTCTAATCCAGGGCTTAGTGGACATAGCAGCACAGTGTCATACAAAGAGGTCCAGCCAGTCTGTGTCCAATTCCTCCTGGGCCTGCCTCTGCAGTAATGGTGTCATTAGATCTCTTCCTAAGTCTCTGTTCAAGTTACATACTTCAACTCTTCTATATCATGGACATTTCCATGGCCTACAGATACCTTTGAAATGTTTTTTATGTGTCTGAGAGACTTGGGAAGTAAAACACATTCTTTCTTCCCTTTTGATGGGAATTCTAAATGAAAATATATGAACTCATCCACCTAACTATCTCCTTCTCCAACTTTATTCATTGTGGTTAAAGCCGAATCTCCTTAGGAAAAGTTGGTCCAATTAGTTAGAGAACTAGGGTATAAGGATTGATTCCTAGGTTAAGCTCGTAAGGTAGACTAGCAGAAAATAATTTGCCATTTTTTCTTTTAAAGTGCCTTTTCTAGAGCTCTGCACACAACCATCAACTGTAGATGAAGCTGGATGGAAAACTTTGGACTTTGTCTTGGGTTTGTAACACAACAGCTGGAAACTGGTATCCCACCCCACTTACCAGCACCCCATGATTTCATTTCCTCTCCATCGTCCTGCATTCTACTCCAGCATCTTAGTCCAAATGCACTGCAGACAGCACGCTCAGGGAGGACCTTCCCATGGGAATGGATGCAAAGAGATATACTGGTACCAGTTCTTGTGAACACCTAAGTACCATGCACATCTCAGAGACTAGCATCATCTTATTTGGAATAGGACTGACAAGCAGGATCCAGTATGCTTTCAGGGACCCTCAAATGCCAGATTTCAGCTTCTACTGATCAGAACCCATAGAAAGTACCCAGAATCATGGTCTCTAGGAAACCATATAAAAGGTGAGAAGAACATGCAGCTTTGACAATGGCAGTTTTGTTTTAAGACTCATGCATTAAAAATACATCTAAAATCCAGGGCACAAAGAATCCAAATAAAATGATTAAATGTCTTGTTGAAGCAAGTCCCCAAGATGGCGGGGTCTGCTCTGTTATCAAAATCTCATAGAATTCGACTTGTTGCATGAATAAAGCTTCCTCGCTCCTTTTTGCCCCCTTTTCCTTTTCTCTTTCTCTTTCTCTTTTGTACATTTTTTACTTTCCTATTTCTCCTGAGGAGACAAACAAATCTCTGAAGGACTATTAAATTGCAAATATACCGGAGCCAAAAATAGAAGATGGAGCCTTATAAACATTTTGCATATTTTGGTGTAATTTGTTGAAAATAGTACAAAATATGCTCACAGTTGGCATCTAGAATGCAAATATTAGGAATCCAGTCCCCTGATACATTATGGTTTTTCAGCAGTATAGTGCAGGCGCCTCCAATAGCTATTGTGTGACTTGGTAGTTTGTTGGAGTGTGAATAATATCGGTGACTTGTTTGTACAGTATATTAGGGAGATACATGTCAGCAAGTGATATTAGCTTCTCTAGAGGTTCCTGGGGACAGAAGCTGAGCATGGAACTCTGGAGGGAAAGGAGCCAGATGCATATATTTTTTAACAACCTGGATGCTCTTTGCTTTTTCAGAGCTATTTCCTTCAAAGACAAACCAGGGATAGGGTTTAAAATGTCCATGGGGCTCCCTCCATGCTCTGAAGATGGGGGTTAAGTGGCGAGGCAATCAGCAGCGCTGGTATGATCTGGTGGGAGTACACCCCTAGGGTGCCCACAAGACTGGCTGCCTTTATGGCCCACAGTAAATCCATCTTCCCTCTGCCCTGACAGGTGAGAGGCGCCCTGAGTGCCGGGGCGCCCCTGCTGTACATCTGGCACCCACCTCACAGGTGAACCTTCCGCTTCTAAATGATGACTGGTAAGAAAAACAAGATGTCTTTCCTGGTTATAAATTTAACTCTTCTATGATTAGTCCGGGCAATTAGGACCCCCCTGGGGTTGAGTCTATGGCTGAGGCACAAGCTGGAAGTCTGATTAGCCTGGGTCTCTTGATGCTTGTTCCTGGTAGTAAATGCCTGGCACATATAGTATTGATTTTCATTTAGATATCTTAATGTTTCCAGACAATCCGGGCAGATGTGGGCTGAACTCAGATCGGCGGGAGCGCCGGTCTGCAATCTGCAAACATTTTTCTTGCCACTTTGTTTCATTTTTCCTAAACTTAACTGATTTGGAATCGGGAGATATAAATGAAAAATGCCGACTCGGCCTATCAATCACGGCCTGCACAAACATCGCCACTGCCCTTTCCTAACATCCTATTACCACCGGGTAGTTGGCTAGTCAAACAGGAATAAAAATTACACTGCAAACATCATAAGTTAGGCTTGATTTGTTGAGCAAGTAGCCTGACAATTCGGTAAGAGTTATATACCTCAGCTTCGCTGAAAATCAGGCTTGTTATGGCTCTGGTACGTCTATAAAGATTGTTCATTTCATATAAAACAGCTACCTGCACTGAACGGCCTGGAAGGAAGAATGATGCGGGTTATAAATATCGAGGAAAATCTATTTGTCTGCCCCTTCATGCTGTTAGCAAGTCACATGGAGCCGTTCTTTTTGGTGTTTCTCGGCAGCAGGGGGAGTTCTCGGCAGCCACCTTCCCTCTGCCAGGCTGGCCTGGATGGAAGCTCATCATCTCTCTTTGTCACATGAGATAAAGCAGTGAAGTGTGACCGGTGCCACCGCCTTGCTCTCTGCCCACCAGGGGGACGCTAATGATATTGAAAAACTAGACGGCCTTGCATTCAAACCAAATGCGAGGGGAAGGCTGTCTGTTGGCCGGCTGGGCTGGATAACAGTTAACGTCAGAGAAGATAAATAGAAATTATTAGAATGGGTTTGGAAGGGATTTTTTTTTATAGGGCAGGGTGTATTCGTTTAAAGATACATTATTGGACTGTTATATCTGATTTCAAGCTGCCGGGTAATTAAAATGATTAACATCCCTTACTCACAGAGTTCAATTCATTAAAGTTTTAAACGCCCTTTGTGCTCACAACGGAAGGATAGAACATCCCTATTGACTTGCGCCAGGGATTACTCAATTCGGCTTGAGGTTAGTTCTCACCGGCTCTCTCCAGCCCCCATGTCTGCTTCTGAGCTGTTCTAGCATATTGGTTAGAACACATCAGTTTAGAAATGCTGCCCAGAAATCAGGAGGAAAAGGGGAGAGAGGAAGCTCGGAAGTCCTTTTAAGAGGCTCACCCAGTTTTTTTCTCTCAAGAATGGGTCCTTTCCAGTGGCTAGAAATAGGAACTGTGACTTTGGGGGCTCAGCAGTTGGGAGCTGTGGTACATGTCAAGCTTTTCCAGTTTGCTGTGTTTTCAGAGGTTCTGAAAAGGCCATCTGCACCCTGACAGCACATGAGATGTACAATAGACACATTTCTCATGACTATCTCCATTGAAATGAACTAAAATACTCTTTCCATGTTGTGTTTCTTATTTTCTTGCATCTGTAAAGTTTTCAGCAATGTGATGGGAGAATAAATGGAACATGCTAAAGTGCCTGCTCATGTAATGGCAAAATCCAAGTGCCTGTCTGATAGGGTACAATCATTTTTTGTTTCCTTGTTCCCCAGTGTTTAAATAAAAAAGGATGACAGAACTCTCAGTGCTAGTCTTCCTCATACACTTTAGCCATTGCTAATGATTTGCTCAAGGCACAAACTTATTTTTGAAGGCAAAGATATGACTTAGAATTTATTACCTTTTGGTAGATTGGATAGGAATTCAGCATCAGAGCTGCCCAGCTATGTATTCGAGCAAAACAGTTAACTCTGTCTTGAACCTCAATGTTTGTATGCACAAGAAGGAGATAAATAAGTTTTCTTCATAGAATCAGAAGAATTAGAGTACTAGAAGTAAGCTCTCTAAATGGCTGTTTGGGGGTATATACCACAGAGTCACTCCTGCTGTTCCACCAGTGACTCTAGCCTTTATCTTGCATGCTAACTTGAGAAAGGAGGTACCACTTAGGTTGGTAAAGATAAAGCATATACATGGTTGCTCTTTCCACCTTTTTATCAAGTGAATTTTCTACCACTATGATGATAGTTCTATTCCTCACATTAGAAGGAGGTGGAGAGAGCTTGGGTCAATGCTTAGGGTCTTTTCCTGACTCTATTCCAAGAAGTGAGCCCTGGAAGTGCTTAAGAGATAGTAAGTACTACTAGGAATTGGCGCTGTCACATGCAAGGCAAGTGCCTTACCTTCAGTGCTATTGTTCTGTTCCCAATGCTTGCTTAAGCCTCTTTGAAGCAGCAAAATAATCCAGCTGTCAATATAAATCCTATTGTGACTCTAGGCTAGCAGGGTTTGTAGAGTGGCAGGCATTTTAGGTGCTGTCCTTCATAACTTGGAAGACCAACTATTCTGGGGGTATTGAGATTAAGGAGACTGTCCTAGGGATATTTGTGTGAATACAAATATTCAAGGTCTGTGATCAGCTACTTGCTCAAGAGACTTAATGCATTTGTTCTCACTTGTAAGATCTACGTTCATAACAGAAAAACAAGAAATATAACACAAAATGTCATTTAAATGATTATGGCAAGTGTTTATTTCTGGGAAAAAAGCTAATTTTAATACCTGAAACTAAATTCTTAGTAAAGTTAAAAATCTAGTCAAGGTTCCCATTCATTTTTGTGATTGCTTATTCAGTTTGTTCTGCTCTGAAATTCTTCAGAATGATTTTGGTGAATGTCAGATCAAAGTAAATAGATATTATATCAGAATAGTTGTTTTCATTTGAACTTGGCAGTAGTCTAAAAGCATATCAGAAATTAAGAAGGATAATAAATAAACAATGATTTTTCTTTTGCCATTTGTTTGGAACTTTTTCTTTTGTTTTTTTTTTTCCCTGGGGAAATGAGATGGATGCCCCATTTTGATGTCATTCTTATCACAATGACATTGTTTAATGTGCTGTGTATAGAAAGTTCGGTTTCCAAGTTGAGACAGAATTGGGTCAATTTCATGGGTAGTGGGTACTTTCCTGTAATTTGTGATGCCTATTTCTTACTACTTCTTTCCTAGTCCATGCGATACTTAATTGTGAGGAACAGGGTCCTTTCATATATCATGGTATTTGGTATACTCTTCCATGAAGAGAGACAAGTCAGTATCCCACAGAAAACAAACATATTTGATAAATGTAATAAAATGTATACATTTGAGTAAGATATCAGTTCAAATTGAAAGTCCTTTTTTTTTGGGGGGGGGAAGAAAGGAAGAGGAAAAAATAGGAATCCTGGGCTTGATTTTAGTCAGCAGTTAGAAGGGGAGCTGTGCTCTTGAGAGGAGTATGTGCTCTCTGTTACATGAAGATGCTATTCCTACTTCCTTCTATTTGCTCTTTATTTACCTGCTCTACTGGCCCATCAAGTAACCTGGGGTTACAACCCTATTTTAATATAATAGGTGCCTAATGAGTGATCAGTGTGTGAATGCTTTAATTGACAGGAAAAATTAAAGATAATGAGAGTCAATGATTGTTTGCTGGATTCTAGGTAAGGATGCTGAAGACCTGGATTATACACCCATTTACTGTGTATCACTGATGACACTAGGTTATTAAAGCTGAGAGGGACAGAGTACATGGTGAAAAACATCTGTTGTGGCCTCCCCCAAACCCCTCAACAAATGCTATTGGTTTTTGAAAGGGGAAATGAAGTCCCAGCTCACCTTTTTCACCTCTAGAAGAACAAACCCAAGAAATGAATTCCATCAGGTCGTCCCCCCATTCAAACAATTTCCCTGGGCACAGGAGAGGTTCATACTTCACAGTGAGTTGGGGGTGGTCCCAGAAGGTTTACTTGGCAGGGAGATGAATGAATGCCTTTTGGTTGAAAAGAAAGAATGAAAAACCCTTGAAATAGGTATTTAATATAAAATTTCCCATAAAAATACCTAGAAGAATAGAAATTTAGGGGCCAATTCATGTTTAGAATGGAAATTAGAAAAGACAACTTTATCACATAATATTGAGAAAATGTTTACAAAGTACATAGTAAAGAACATCAAATTAAGTGGAGATTCTCTCACATATGGCTACTTAAAAGGATCAACTTACCTGGGAGAAAGTTAATATGTCCTTCTTAGGAAGAGGCTGAAAGGCAGGAAGTAGTATGGGACCTTTGGTTCCCAGAACCACTTCTGGTTCCCAGAAGTGCAGAGTCTGAAGTTATGCACCAGTTTGACCATTGTTACTCATGAGGTTCCACAAGGTACTTGTCCTGCTGGTATTTCAGTTTTATCAACTGTAGGGTGAAGCTAGCTATAATCCCAATCTAAAAGATTTGATGTGGGGATCAATTGAGGAAACCTTTGAGAATATAAGGAATCAAGCCTGATTCAGGTGGAATAATGTACAGATACTTAATGTTGTTGATAATACATGTGCTCTCAAGGTAGTTCTTTAAACAAAATTTCATCCCAGTCTTTATCTGCAAGTTCATAAGGAACAGCAAGTTTTGTATGAAAGGTATAGAGGTAAGAAGTAAAGAGATTAGTTCAGAAGTCAGTTTTGGAGACTCAAATTATCACATGACAAAAAAAACTCCTAAAAAGAAAGAGCAGAGTAAAATATTTGAACTAAGTAAAAACTTCGTGGTTTAGATAAAACATTAGCCAGAACTTGTTAAAATACCCTATGCCATATTTCCAACCCCATGTGACCCTGAGACAGGGTCACTACATGAATTAATAAACCAAGACAATCATGAGGGAGAAAAGTATGGAATCGGGTGGCTTCTAGCTTCCTGTCTCTGGGTTTGCCAACCCAAAACATCTCTTTGTTGACCAGCTTAAATCCAAACGAGAGGGGAAGGTTTGAGTAAGAGACAAAAATACCTATCAATCTTGTCTAGGAGGACTTTCACATGTCAAAGGGATTGGTGAAAAGGAAAGAGCAAGCTATGAAACTCTTGTTTTGCATAAAAACAGAGTGTTCCAACAATAACTGATGAGCTGGGGAGAGAGTTCCATGGAGATAGCACCTCATAACAAGTCTGAATATCAACAATAGAAATTAAGTTAGGAAGTATTAGGAAGAAAGGAGAGAATCAAGTTGCTATCTGTAGTATTTTCTTATGCAAGTCAACAATAGGAACTCAACAGATGTTGACAGAGATTAGGAGAACTGAAGTAATGCTACCTAAAAAAGGCAGAGTAGCAAATTCAGAGGAGCAAAAAGCAAAATCATATGATGGGACAGTTGACCCAGTCCACTCAACAACTACCCAGAGGCAAACCTGTCAGTTTTAGATTAGTTGCAATATAAAGGAATTGTCAGTTAGGGAGATTCATAAGTAGAGGACTATTGGGGAAATATAAACTCAGTCTGGGCACTAGGTGACAATAAAGCTTTGTGATCTTGAAAGTGAGCAATTATTTATAGAATAAACATTGACAAATTAATTTGTACAGTTGAACTTACTTTGATAAGCATGTATTACACAAACGTGTATGGTTGTGTGAAAAGATCCAGGAAAATAAAGTCTAGGTGTTAACATGAGGAAATGATTGTTTTAATTTCTTACTTTTACTTATCCATATTTTCTAGATTGCTGCAGGGCAAATATACTGCCTTTGCAATAGCACGGGGTTATTTTGAATAGAAAACACAATTCTATATTTTCTCAACCTATCATTCCTGAGACAACCTTGCAGATTTTGAAATGTGAAAGTGCTTAAAACTATACCACCCATGTGCCCTTCATTAAGGAAATATGCATAGAATTGCTCCAGCTGAATGAAGGGCACATAAATAATAATTAAAGAAACAAGAAGATGTATTGTAAAAGAAATGGCACCAACCAAGCACTAAAAAGGAAACAACATTTATTCACAGTAATTATTTAAAAGAGGGCTATGACAAAAGAGAAAATACACTATTTAATGGAAATATTTAAATTTCACATTATATCAACTAACACTGGGGGATGTAGAGAAGAAGGCATGAGGTGAACAGAATATATCATTTTTAATAGGGGTTATGTAGATATTTTGTTTATTTCAATGTTGATAAGATATATTTTCTCAAAAATGTTTAATTTCCATAGCACTATTTTTAAAAAGAGCAAGAAAAACTAGATCCTAAAACAAAAGCCAAGACAAGTATCAAATGAAGTGATGGAAGACAGACCAATATCAGATATTCATGAAATGGCTATATTTTTAGTAATAATCTCTCAAAAGGTGTTTTCTTGTCAAGTGACAAGTGAGTAGAAATCCGTAAGCAGAAATGGAGAGTATAAACCATAAAAAGCCTAAACTAAAAACTAAAACCTGGTATTGGTCTATAATTCAATCGGTAAATGTAGTTATAAAGCAAAATGCAAATTAATGCTCACAACAAAAGTATTTTTTTTTGCAGCATAGTTTTGGCCTAAATATTTCTAACTCTATTGTTGTAATATTTTTTGCTCTCCTATGCAATAAAGAGGTAAAACGATATCAGTTTACAACAATGGTAAGAAATAAAAATGGATACTTTTATTTTTTTATTTCTTCTTTAACTTCATTGAAGTTAAAATTCAGTGAACTTTCATGATCATAAACCAGCTGGGTAACAGCCACCAGATATATGAAAATTGTGACTGACCCCGGAGGGTGTTTGCTACACTCTCCCACAGGTAGTCACCCCTTCCCCAATGGTTCGTGAATTTTCACCTAAATTAAATTATGCAGTATGAATTCTTTCTTCTAGCTTCTATTCCTTAACATTATATTCTGAGACATAATCAGAAAGTATAGTCATATTTTCTTTGCTATTTATCATTGTACCATGTGAATGTATCCCAACAAATTGATCCAGTGAACTTGTTGCTTGACTAAAGTAAATGATACTGTCATCATGAATATTCAAAGACATTTAAAAATACATAGATATTGTGGTTGTGTGTATACACAGGAATGGAATTATTGAGTGAAAGATATATACTGTCATTTCTCCCAAAATGTTTGTATCAATATTCTAGATTAAGGAAAATGCATGAGAATCTGTTTTGTGTCTGTTAGTGTTTTCCATCATGTTGTTATAGCCATTTTGCTAGTGTTTTCTATTGCAGTTTTAATTTACTTTTTCCTGAAGATGAATTTTTTTTATGTGTTCACTGACCATTTTTGGATTCTTCTCTTTGAGCTATCCATTCATGTGTTTGAATCATGTTTCTGTTTTATTTATTGAATTTTATTTATGGTTACCGAAGTGGTGCTCATGAGGCTTGAGAGCCCTATAGGTGACTTTCAAGGGTTTAATCTGACTGCAGGAGAATGCAGTGCTTCTTACACCCAACAGGGCTACCCTGGCTGTGCTTGGGGCTTCCAAGTTAGCACCCAGTGATCCTTGGAGAATCTTGTAGTGCTGGGGATAATTCCAGATCAGTTGCATGCAAGGCATGAGCTTTATGTATTTTTTAGTAAACAAGTTACTTGATTATTTTTAATTGCTTTATTTAAGTATTGTGGTTACAAAATTGTTCAACATTGGGTTTTAGTCATACAATGTATACCACCCATCACCAGTGTACTCTTTCCACCACACCAATGTCTACAGTTTCCCCCATCTCCTATCCTCCGTTCCCACCTCTGCCTGTGTCTAGGAAAGTTAATTTCTCTTTCTTTCTTTCTTTCTTTCTTTCTTTCTTTCTTTCTTTCTTTCTTTCTTTCTTTCTTTCTTTCTTTCTTTCTTTCTTTCTTTCTTTCTTTCTTCTTTCTTTCTTTCTTTCTTTCTTCTTTCTTTCTTCTTTCTTTCTTTCTTTCTTTCTTTCTTTCTTTCTTTCTTTCTTTCTTTCTTTCTTTCTTTCTCTTCTTTCTTTCTTTTTCTTTCTCTCTCTCTTTCTTCATTCTTTCTCTCTTTCTTCTTTCTTTCTTCTTCCTTCCTTTCTCCTTCCTCCCTTCCTCTCTTCCTCCCTCCCTTCCTTCCTTCCTTTCTTTCTTCTTTTTTCTTTCTTTCTTTCTTCCTCTCTTTCTTTCTTTCTTTCTTTTTCTTTCTTTCTTTCTTTCTTTCTTTCTTTCTCTTCTTTCTTTCTTTCTTTCTTTCTTTCTTTCTTCTTTCTTTCTTTCTTTCTTTCTTTCTTCTTTCTTTTCTTTCTTTCTTCTTTCTTTCTTTCTTTCTTTTCTTTCTTCTCTTTTTACTTTTTGACACCGTGGCTTGCACTATTGTTAATAGAGGGGCGCCTTACATATCACTTCCTTCCCTTTCAGCAAAGAGTTTTTGTCCAGAGTGATCAGTTCCAACTATCGTTGTCCTAGGAGACTCTTCTCTACTCTAACTGCACTCAAACACTTTAACTTCCTATTATCTCTTGACTCCATATTTCTGTTTTAAAAACACTGTCTTTGATCCAGGTTCAGTCCCCAGAACCCACTATAATTTTCCTTCCCCACACTCCCTCCTCACGAGGAATGATTCCTGAGTACAGAGCAAGGAGTGCAGACCCATGAGAACCACTGACTATCTTCAAATATCAAACAAAAACAAAATAATAAAAAAACAGAATGATATACAGGAGTGTGTGTGTTGGGGGGGTAAGGCACTTGTCAGATATTAGATATACTTTCCACATATACAAGGTGGTGGTGGTATGTCACTACCCAGATTGCCCAATTTTCTTGTTCATTCTAGCATTGCTTATGGTTGCCTGAGAACTGCCAAGAGTGATCCCTGAGCACAGAACAAAGAGTAAGCCCTCTGCACTGCTGTGTGTGGCTCCTAAATGCAAAACAAAACACAAGTAAAATGAAAAAAAAAATCCCCCCCAAAAAAGCCATTTCCAATCTTTTGGATTGGGGTATTAGTACTGCTATAGAAGATAATTTTAATTACACAAATCCAATTTATTGTTATTATTATTGAATAAATTTAATGTACACATTTTCATATGAGGATTCTGCTCGAGGTGTTCTTGAGGTTATCCTTAATCTTTTTTAAAATTTTTATTGTGACCAAAGTGCATTACAAAACTTTCACTGCATCATTTATGGTACATAGTGATAATGAATGAGGGGTATTTCCATCACCAGTGCTGTGTATTTTGAAACTTTAATCTTTAGGGTGCAGTTAAATTAGGATTATTTTTGTGTCTATGGTGTGAGATAGGAATTGATCCAGCATTGTTTTATTAAATGATTGCATGGTAGAATCATATCTTCACAAATTAGATGACTGAATATAGACTCTTTATTTTAATTCATTGAGTTTCTAGTTGTATTTTTGTTGGTTCTTGCACCAATATCACACAGTTCTATTTTGGATGTAATAATCCTTTATGTCTGGAAGTGTAATATAATGCTTCATGCTTTTCTTCTTTACAAATTACTTGCATATTTTATTTTTTACAAAAATTTAAGTACCAACTTAAGAATTCCCTGTTCACCATCTAAACACATATATCCCTGTTTGGATTTGCTTTGATAGGGATTATAGAAAATTTGTAGAGCAATTTAGAAAGATTTATGCTTTCACGGATTAACTTCCAACTATTTACATTTCCTTCATTGTTCTTCATAAGATTTTTTTTGTTTTTCATTGAGGACATCTTGCACATTTTCCTTGAGGTTTATTTGTAGGTATATTTTGCTCTGTGTTGTTAATGTTAATGTTCTTTTAATTTTCATCAGATGCTAATAAAGAAATCTATTGTATTTTCTATTTCTTTAGATCTATTATTGCTTATTCTCTATTAATTCTAATGTTCTATAAACTATTTTGGATTTTCTTTATATGTAATAATGATATCTGAAATGAATGTTGATAGTATGAATGTCTTCTACTCATTTTTCTTGCTTTTAGGACTTAAGCCTTTAGTAAATTATTGAGGATAAGTGGTAATTGGGAATTCTTTTCTCATTACTAATCTACAGTGGAAATGTTCTCAATTTTGCTTGTGACTATAATATTTGTTTATAGGCATTTTTATTTAATTATTTTTAATTTTTCATGACTTAAAATATAATTGACATATACCATGTAAATACGCTACTTGGTTTTTGATTCATGAATATTTACAAAATGATTACCATTGTAAAACTAGTTAACAGCTCTGTCTACTCTCTTGACAACTTTTAAGCATAGAACACAATAGTATTGGTTAATCAGTCAGCATATTAGATCTCCAGATCAAATCCATCTCATACTTGCAAGTTGGTATTTATCTATCAATATCCCTTTGTTCTTCTTACCAATCACTGTTTGATTGTCTATTTTCTTTAGGTATGTACTTAGAAGTAAAATTGCTTTATAATGTGGTTATTAGATCTTTAAAAATTTCAAGGACCTTTCATACTGTTTTACATAGGAATTATACAAATCTTCAATTCCCCTAATAGTACACAAAATTTTTCTTTTCTCTACCAACTCACTGATACTTATTTATTAATTTTTGGGTAAATAATTTTTTTCTTGTTTTTTGGGTCACATCCAGCAGCGCTCAGGGGTTACTTCTGGCTCTGTGCTCAGAAGTTGCTCCTGGCAGGTTCCGGGAACCATATGGGATGCTGAGATTCAAAATGGGGTCCTTCCTGTGTTGGCCACTGTGCTATTCATTCGGCCCCTGGTAAAAAATTTTTAACAAAACAGATATGGGGTTATGTCTCACAATGGCTTCTATTTTAATGAGTTGAACATCTTCTTATGGACATTTGGACTATGTGTATATATTATTTGGGAAAATGTATATTCAATTCTTCTTTCTATTTTGAAGTATTTTTCTATATTAAATTGTACAAGTTACTAATACTTTATGTATTTACTTCTTATCATATAGTTATTGCAAATATTTTCCCTGTTTGCCTTTTTATTTGTCAACTTTATTTTGTAGTGTGGAAGGTGGTTTGTTTGTTGTTATTTTCTCATTTTTGGTCCATACCCAGCAAAGTTCAAGATCTATTCCTGACTCTGTGCTCAGGGGAACATACGGGATGCTCAGGGGATGTGGGGGATCAAACCCAGATCAGCTGGCTGAAATTCATATACTCTATCCACTGTACTATTTCTCTGGCCCTTATAGTGTGAAAGCTTTTTAGTTTGATGTAGTTAACCCTGTTTAATTCTGCTATTGTTGCTTATAGTTTTGATGTTACATTGAAAAAATTATTCCCAAGGCCATTGTCAGTATATTTTTTTAATATTCTGGTTTTAAAGTTTTGAGTCTTACATTTAAATCTTTAATCCAAATTAAATTTTGTTAATTTTGTGATTGGTATGAAATTAATGTCAGTGCCACTTTTTGCTTTTCTATTACTCAGTCTTCCTAATTCCATTTATTAAAGAGGTTTTCCTTACCTCATTGTATTTTCTCAGACACTTTGCTGATTATTAATTGACTGCGTATGTACAGATTTATTTGTTTACTTGTTCATATAACTGTTTATGACATTACTATGCATTTGACTATGATAACTTTATAACTATCAAGTTTTAAGTAAGGAATTGTGGTGCTTTTTTTTTTCTTGTATTGTTCTTTATTAGAATTATTTTGGCTATTTTGTGGCTCCCTAAAAAAAAGTTTAGACTTCTTTTCTCTATTTGTATAAAACAATGTCGTTGAAATTTTAATAAATTATATCAATTATATAGATGAATTTTGGTAGTAAGACATTCTTATAATATTAACTCTTCCTAGGACTGAACAGTGGGCTTGGAAGATGCCTTGCACACAGCCAACCCATATTCAATTTCTTGTACCTCAAAAAGTCCCCTGAGTCTAATAACAGCAATTCCTGAGCACAAAATCAGGAGTAAGCCATGATACTCTCCAGGTTGGACCCCAAACAATACAAAACAAGTGTTCACAATTACAAATAGGTTATATTTTCACATATTTTTTTATTCTTCCATTTCTTTTACTCAGTGCTATTTTCAGTGTACAGAACTTTCACCTCCTTAGTTGTTTAAGTACTTTATTTACTTTTTTTCTTTCTTGGGGGGGGCACACCTGGTGATACTCAGAGCTTACTTGTGGCTCTGAGCTCAGAAATTACTCCTGGCAGGCTCAGAAAACTATGTGGGATGCGGGGGATCAAACCCGGTTTGGCCACATGCAAGGCAAGTGCCCCACCTGCTGTGCTATCACTCTGGTTCAATTTTTGTTTGTTTGTTTTTGGGCCACACCCAGCTGCCATCAGGGGTTACTCCTGGCTCTGTGCTCCAGGCTGGGGGGATCATATGTTAAGCTGGGAATTGAATCTGGGTCTTCCTGGGTCGGCCACATGCAAGTCAAACGCTCTACTGCTGTGCTATCTCTCTACCTCTGCTCTGGCCTCATCTTTAAGTAATCTATTACCTTAAAATTATGATAATAGAATTTACATTCTATTTTTTCAAATAGTTTCTTGCTTTCTGAATTTTTTTTGTTAAAGGAGAGACCACCCTGTTATTTTCAGGGATTAGTCTTCACTCTGCCCTAAGGAATAACTCCTGGCAGGTTCTAGGGACCATATGGGTTGTAGGAGGTTGAATTCAGGCTAGCTGAATGCAAGACAATTACCTTACAAGCTATACTATCTCTCTGGCCCCTGTTGCTAGTGTACTTGGAATGCAACTTATTTTTATTACCATTTTGTATTCAGTAACTTTTACTGTAGAACTTTTGTGATATTTCTAATATGAGGTTTATATTTATATAAATTCATATATACTCACATAATATAATCTGCAAAAAATGACAAGTTGAATTTATATTTTATTATTTGAATCCCTTGTATTTCTCACTCTTTTGGAAGACGGCTATATCCAGTGATGCCCAGGGCTTATTTATGGCTTAGGGAGTCACTCTTGGTGGTATTTGGGGACTATTTATGATTCCAAAGATCAAACTAGGATTGGCACATGCTCCAGCTCCTCATTTGCTCATTCTTAATTGTTCTGGCTATGACTTCTAGTCTATATAGAATAGTTATTGTGAAAATTGGTACCTTGACTAGGGAAACAACTTTCAACCTTTCATCATTTACAGACATTAAAAAGAATATTTTTTTAGCAGCCGGAATGGTGGCACAAGCTCTAAGGTGTCTGCCTTGCTTGTGCTAGCCTAGGAAGAACCACAGTTCGATTCCCAGGCATCTCATATAGTCCCTCAAGCCAGGAGCGATTTCTGAGCACATAGCCAGGAGTAACCTCTGAGTGTCACTGGGTGTGGCCCAAAAAACATAAAAAAATTTTTTTAGCTAAGCTATAATCTATTTTATTATCTTAGAAAAAATTCACACATTAAAAACGATAATTTTCTTTTCCCATTTTTGTGGGGAAATGGACATAATTTACTATATCAGGGGCTATTCCTGGCTCTATATGTAGAAAGTGCTGAAAGTGCTTAAAGGACCACATATGGGGCCTGAGAGATAGCATGGAGGTAAGGCATTTGCCTTGCATGCAGAAGGTCAGTGGTTCAAATCCTGGCATCCCATGTGGTTCCCCAAGCCTGCCAGGAGCGATTTCTGAGCATAGAGCCAGGAGTAACCCCTGAGCACTGTGACCAAAACAAATAAACAAACAAACAAAAAACCAGAAGGACCACATATAATACTAGGGCTTAGAACCAAGATGGGATTGAAAAGCATATGTTACAACTGCATTTTGTTGAAGTCATAAAATTTTCCTATACATGGATGTACATGGAATCTATTATGCTGAGTGAAATAAGTCAGAGAGAGAGAGAGAGAGAGAGAAACGCAGAATGGTCTCACTCATCTATGGGTTTTAAAAAAAATGAAAGACATTCTTGCAATAATAATTTTCAGACACAAAAGAGAAAAGAGCTGGAAGTTACAGCTCACCTCAGGAAGCTCACCACAAAGAGTGATGAGTTTAGTTAGAGAAATAACTACATTTTGAACTGTCCTAATAATGAGAATGTATGAGGGAAATGGAAAGCCTGTCTAGAGTACAGGTGGGGGTCGGGTGGGAAGGAGGGAGATTTGGGACATTGGTGATGGGAATGGTGCACTGGTGATGGGTGGTGTTCTTTACATGACTGAAACCCAAACACAATCATGTATGTAATCAAGGTGTTTAAATAAAATATATAAAAAACAACAACAACAACAACAACAAAAAAAAACAAGTACATCTTGTATAGCTCTCTAGCCCTATTTATCCCCTCCTTTAATAGGAAGAGACTTGGAAAATAAAAAGAAAGCATAGTTACATAAAATAGGATGCAAACTATTATATTAGCTCATACAATGTTCATTTTTAACTCTGAATATCAGATTTAATATTAACAGTTGCTTAATAAATATTTGCTGAATAAATTGATGGATTTAAAATTCTTTACAGATGAAAGATAATTTGAAATTGCGAATTTTAACTGCTTAGGAGAAATATTCAAATAAAAATAGGGGTAAAGGATAAAAATAAAACCATAGACACAGATATGCTGAGAATATAAAAATGAAAGAAAGCTGCATTGACAGTATTTGTATTTGATGAAATGTGTGATAAAATAATTCAATAGGCTGCAGTTATTTTATCTTATTAGAAGTTCCACTTTATTGTGAAGCTAGAATAATCATGAACTTTTATACCTCCTTAAGAATTCACTTTATATAAAGAGAAAGGCAATTATATATATAATTTTAAAGTTGTTATTACAAGATCACAATTATAGTGAAAGATTTAAACCATTCAGTCCTTGACAAGTCAAGAAGCATATTATTGAATGAGGATTTAGAAAAATTGATTATATAATTCATCTTTGTTATAAAATTAATATTGCTTTTCTCCTCAAATTGTGCAGAACTTATGAATATAGAAGTGGTTGTAGGATCTTTAATATGGGCACAGAGCATTTAAGAATGTTTTACTATCATGACTTAATGTAGCAATGGGGTACATTCCTTTAGCAGGAATGGGTAAGATGGCAAGAGATAAAGGGTGAAAGAAATTTTGGGGGGGTTTTGAGAATAAATTGCATAATTGTCTGCAACCGGTGCATTTTATAGTCCTATGATGACCAGACAAACGTACAAAACAAAATCAAAACAAAATGACAAAGGAAAGAAAAATGGACAAAACCCAAAAAAACATAATACTCTCTCATATGAAGTAAACTAAAAGGGAGCAGACATCTGGGAAATAACTGGTCTTTTGTACCGGGAAGAAAAAAATCTGGATGATCAAAAAAAAAATAGGAATAAATTTATAATCGAATAAATCCAAGAACAGTAAAAACTAGAAGATGTAGCCAGAGATTCTGTTTGATGTCAAGAGTCGGCCCTATTTGTTCAGGCTAAGCTGAATTTAGCTGCTTGAATTAACTCCAGGGAAGGAGAGAAAGGTGTCATCACACAGATAACCTGTAAAGAACATCTGATCTAAGAAATGACTTCTTCATTGAGTAGCAATGTCCAAGACTGACCACACTCCTTATGGTAAGTTTTAGGGTCTTTCTCCATTACACGCCTCTCCTAAAATTGCCCTGCTATTTCTTGCTTCCAAATAACTCCAGTCAGTACTCAGACAGCAATAGACAAGGGGGACTTATTGTACTAATTTATTACCAGAGGAAACTCACCCAGCTACCCCTTCCATATACCCTCTAATATATAAACAAACAACTCAGGTGTGTATGTGTGTGTTGGGAGAGAGGGTGTGCTAGTGTAGGCATGCATAACAGATAACAAAGAAAAACCAAGAAAAAATTAGAGACATATATAGAAATCACATTCAGAAACATTCAAGATGATATTACATTCAAAGAACAAGCACAGTAGCCTAGGGAAAAAGGATCACTCAGAAAACAAGAAATGTCTCAGAGATTAAAAAACATGATTGTCAAAATCCACGAAGCAATGGAAAATTCTGCAAAGAGGCGAAACATGAGATAAGAGATAAGAGAAATAAAGGACCAATCCCCAATGGGGACTAATTCTTATTATTGGGAGTACTAGCAACAGAGAATAGAGGATGTTGAGACGGAAAAGAAATGGCCAGGAAACAATAGAAGAAACTTCCCCAAAGGATAGTAGTCTTTATATTGGAACTGTTCTCTGAGTTCTCAGAACAGTAATGAAAAAGACATCATAACAGGATTTATCATTGAGAAATATCCAGGCACCAGGAATATTGTGCATCCAACAGGACTTAGAACATTGTGAGCTCTCAGTACGGGTTTGCTCCTATCATTATCATAAAAAATTAAAGGACAAGTGAAAAAGTCATCTCATAGGAATAAGAATAAGACTGTTATTTGTGTTTTAATAAGCAACACTAAATTCTAGAATATAATGCTTTCAGCATTTGGAGGAGAAAAACAATGTGATTCAGAATTCCGTTCTCAATAAAACCATCACGCCACCTGAAAGGGGCGATTGGTCAAAAGACTGAGAAATTCTCTGCATCTTTTGAAAAATTAGGTTTATTAAAATGAATCTTGAATTTAACTCATTTTTATAAGTGATTTTAAAATTTTATGAATTTGACATATGTATGATTATGATAGAGAATATTTTCTTCTTTCTTTAGATTTTGGGGTCATTCCTGGCCATGATTTCTCTCAGCAGTACATGGGGGTGCCTTGTGGTGACTGTGATCAAACCAGGGCGAGTTTCATGTAAGGCAAGATTTTTTTTTTTCTTTTGGGCTCTGTATTATTTTTCTGGGTTCCTATTTCTGTCATTCTAAAAAAAAAAAAAAACCAATTGCTCTCTTTTTCTCCTTTTCTCCACTCCATATTTTTTTATGAATGTCATACAAAAATTTTTTACAATATCTAGCCATTTGTTTTCTTTAAATGCAATGCTTTTGAGATTCTTATACACTGTTTAGCATATGAGTAATTCAAGTCTTTTTATTTTTGTGTAATAGTCATCATCTGAGGGAGGAAAATTGAGTTTGTTTTCTCACTAGATGAGAGAAATTGATTGTTTTCAGGTTTTAGCTATTCAGATTAAAATTTCTCTCAACATTTGTGTAATATTCTTTATGTGAAATGCTTTTATTTATCCTGTGTGAATATGTAGGAGTAGGATAGCTGTATCATATACTACATGAATGTTTAACTTTTATGAAAAATCTCAGACTAACACTTTGAAATTTTTGTATAATTTTGTATGATACTATTTTGTATCCTTCCATCAGAGATACTAAGGAATTCTACTTGCTATACATTCTTGAAATGCTTGTTTTTTTTTCTTTTTTTTCCCCATCCCTACCCAACACACTTTTGTTTTTGTTATTGTTTGTTTTTGGGCCACACTCAGTGACGCTCAGAGGTTACTCTTAGCTATGTGCTCAGAAATTGCTCCTGGCTTGGGGGACCATATGGGACACCAGGGGATCAAACCGTGGTCCGTCCTAGGTCAGCAGCTTGCAAGACAAACGCTGTGCCACAGCTCAGGCCCCTACACTTTGTATTTTTTTAAAATCATTTTTGTAGTAGATCCAGTCATCATTGTTAAGGGCCCAGGAGCAATGCCTAGGAGCCCACCCCCACATCTTCCTTAAAAGTCATTATGACAAGTATATAACAGTATCTTACCTTGAGATCATGGAATTATATGGAAGGCCTATTTTCCTTATGTCTTGAAATCTAGCCTTAAAACACAAAATATTAATTCTAAATGGTAAATGTATATCTATATTCATTGTAATACTTAGTACAATAGTTGTAATCTAGAAAGACTGTAAATGTCCTCTACAGACAAATAAATTAAGGAGTTGTGGCATATATACACATATATACACAACTTTCCCTGAAATTTTCTATCAAAACTGCTCTGAACAATAAATTCATAATCCAAATAGTTTAAATAAATTGAGGAAAGGGGTCTAAATACATACACTTGAGTCCTTGAACCATCAAACAAACCAACGTATGAATGCTGAGACCCACACTACCTCCTGGCTCTACATGGGAGTTCATTGTCTTCTCATTGAACCCAAATAAGGCCATCAAAATGTCAGCAGATTCACAAAGGAGATAAACTACAGTTGCATTCTTTGACTATTTTAAGAATATTATCAGATAGCAATAGAAAATGGCCTCTTAACTATCTAAAATTTAAAACAATATTTGTCTTAAAAACCAGACTAAAATAAAAACTTTCAGCTGAAGATAAAAATCAAAATTGGAATTACAAAATATCTTCTTTTCAGAGCTGTCTTGAGAGGAAAATTTGTATTTTTTTATCCTTTAAAACTTAAATGTAAAAAAAATAAATTAAGGTTTCATCTGAAGAATCATTTAAATGCCACAAATTAAGCCTCCTCAAATATCAAACTATCAATAGCAATAAAAACTGAAATTTCATGAAGTAGAAACCAGAAAACAATGCTTAAAACAAACTAAGAACTGGTTAAACAAATAGAAACTATGTAAGACTTCTAAAATATCTACAATAAAGGGAAGTGGGGAGAAGCCAAAGCACAATATTAATAAAGAAAAAAGAAACAAAAATGTCAATAACTGAAAGACTGATCTTGATAATAATAATAATAAAAAAGATGAACAGCCCCTCTCTGCAACTATTTGTAAAGAGAATACCATGCTATTCTGATGTACATGGTATACTTCCCAGGTATACTGATGTGGCTGACAATACTGAGCCCCTCCTATAATGGGGTCTGGCAGATGCCCCTTTTTGTCTGAAAGCCCAGAAGCCCACAGTACACCCAGCACCCTATGAAAAATGGTCTAGTTCTACAACCAAACTTCATCAAACTGCCAAGCCACCAAATCATTCCAGCTGTATATAGTTCCTGTATATATAGTTCAGCCATGTATGTGGCATCATGTCACCTCCAAATTTTAGTATAATCAACCCAATAGGATCACAGCAAATATGGCAAAGTTGCAGAGAAGACCATCAAGCTCAATGAGCCTAAGCAATAAAACAGAAGGCTCAGCTAGCACCAATAATCCCAGTAAATACTGACAATGACGTTAGTAATGCCATTGAGAGCTATAAAAATGATCACAAATAGAGTTCAATTGATATAAGTTTTGATAAATCCATTTGTCTTTGTATTGCACCAAACAATATGAAATGGATTTGTTTGTGCTTACAGGGGTCAGGTTGGGGTTGTAGATGGGAAAATGGAGACATTGGTGAAGAGAAGGTCATATTGGTAGTGGTATTGTTCTTGGAACATTGAATGTCTAAAATAACTGTATCGTGGACACCTTCGTAAAACATTAAAAATTAAAAAGAAGGGAGGTAACTCAACAAATATATTTGATTGAAATGAAAACTTTCTTAACAGTCATCCTTAAATAGTCGAAAGTCGGGCCTGGAGAGATAGCACAGCGGCGTTTGCCTTATAAGCAGCCGATTCAGGACCAAAGGTGGTTGGTTCGAATCCCGGTGTCCCATATGCTCCCCCATGCCTGCCAGGAGCTATTTCTGAGCAGACAGCCAAGAGTAACCCCTGAGCACCGCCGGGTGTGGCCCAAAAACCAAAAAAAAAAAAAAAAAAATAGTCGAAAGTCCATTTACCTCATTTTTTCAAGGAAATTCTGTAAAATTATGAGTGTTCTCATGACTACAATTAAAGTACATAAATGTATATGACTCCAAAAATAGGGGACACGGGGCTTAATGGGAAATGGCAAAACAAGGAAATGCTTAGTACGACAATGGTTCCTTGTATTATTTAACATTTACCAAGCTTAAGCTCTTTCTTCTCTATTTCTTAGAGAAGATAAGGTATTTTTTCTTAACAAGATTTACAAATGTCTGTCTCAAGTGATAGTTAGCACTTGTATTTAAAATCAGTAAAAATGATAAGTATGTGCCGAATGATTTTAATATTTAATATAAATACTAGAATTGTTTGACAATGTAACCAAATAGCAAAATGAAAGAATAAAGGTAGAAAGGGAAGATAAATATGTCACATTTTGCAGATAAGATGTGTTAAAAACCTAACTAAGAATAGTTAACTCAAAAACTCTCAAGTAATCAAGTGTTTTTCTCTTGCACTGGAAGTCAGTGATAAGAGAGAGGATTTTACTCATATGCTTTAAATAGTCCAACTGGGGAGGAGAGTAGCAATAGGTACATAAAACAATACCAGAATTACAAAGAAACCCCTACTGGAAAGATCAGGGGAATAATGGGGACATATACTAAATAAGTCTGCTTCCCAAATTGCTTTCAGCAGTACCCTAGTGCTACCCAACTCTGATGTAATGCCTTACTCTTCCTGTTTCACCTCTTCCTATATCCATTTGTAAGTTAACAAAATAACTTCCAAGTTTTTCTGAAAAAATAAAAGTAAAAAAAAAATAGAAACTTAAACCAAAACTCTGAACAAATAATAAAGGTGGTACATAATAAATGCTTTCTATCTACATATTTTGTAAAATATATTAAGTGACAAATATAAAAACAGTGTTTTAGTCTTTCCATAGTTCCGAAGTGAGATAAATGAAATTAAGTATGATATATAAATTTATAAGTGAGCTGAATAAAAATCTTGCATTACCTGTAGCAAGTGTAACCTAATTTATGCTAGTTCAACAAAAATGTTAATATATTAACACACTTTACATACATGTTTCATTTTACATACTATTGACAATTTCATATCTCTTAGATACTGAACTTAATGAATCCACTGTTCAAATCCTCAAGTGAACAAGATAAAGCTTGTTGAATTTAAGTACAAGTTTTAGAAATTGCAGACAGAATTTTTAATAAGCTTGTGCTCAGAAGAAAATATATATAATTCCCATCAACACCATTATTTATTAATTTAAGTTGAAAATTAGAGACATTCTTATTAGTTTATGTTGTTGATTTTACAAGTTTGTTTGATTCTACAAGTTTTATTTAAAAATTCTAAGTAGTTACAGAGAAATGCTGATGATTCTTTTTTTATTTATGTGTATTTGTTTTTTTATTTTTTAATAAATTTTTTATTTAAACACTTTGATTACATACATGATTGTGTTGTTTGGGTTTCAGTCATGTAAAGAACACCACCCATCACCAGTGCAACATTCCCATCACCAATGTTCCAAGCCTCCCTGATCCCCACCCAACCCCTGCCTGTACTCTAGACAGGCTTTCTATTTCCTTCATACATTCTCATTATTAGGATAGTTCGAAATGTAGTTATTTCTCTAACAAAACTCATCCCTGTTTGTGGTGAGCTTCATGAGGTGAACTGTAACTTCCAGCCCTTCTCTCTTTTGTGTCTGAAAATTATTATTGCAAGAATGTCTTTAATTTTTCTTAAAATCCATAGATGAGTGAGACCATTTTGCATTTTTCTCTCTCTCTGACTTATTTCACTCAGCATAATAGATTCCATGTACATCCACGTATAGGAAAATTTCACATCTTCTCTCCTGATAGCGACATAATATTCCATTTTGTATATGTACCACAGTTTCTTTAGCCATTCATCTGTTGAAGGGTATCTGGGCTGTTTCCAGAGTCTTGCTATGGTAAATAGTGCTGCAATGAATATAGGTGTAAGGAAGGGGTTTTTGTATTGTATATTTGTGTTCCTAGGGTATATTCCTAGGAGTGGTATAGCTGGATTGTATGGGAGCTCGATTTCCAGTTTTTGGAGGAATCTCCATATCGCTTTCCATAAAGGTTGAACTAGGCGGCATTCCCACCAGCAGTGGATAAGAGTTCCTTTCTCTCCACTTCCCTGCCAACACTGCTTGTTCTAATTCTTTGTGATGTGTGCCAATCTCTGTGGTGTGGGGTGGTACCTCATCATTGTTTTGATTTGCATCTCCCTGATAATTAGTGATGTGGAGTATTTTTTTTATGTGTCTTTTGACCATTTGTATTTCTTCTTTGTCAAAGTGTCTGTCTATTACTTCTCCCCATTTTTTGATGAGATTAGATGATTTTTCTTGTAAAGTATTGTCAGTGCCTTGTATATTTTGGATATTCGCCCCCTTATCTGATGGGTATTGGGTGAATAGTTTCTCCCACTCAGTAGGTGGCTCTTGTATCCTGGGTGCTATTTTCTTTGAGGAGCAGAAGCTTCTCAGCTTAATATATTCCCATCTGTTAATCACTGCTTTCACTTGCTTGGAGAGTGCAGTTTCCTCCTTGAAGATGCCTGTAGTCTCAATTTCCTGGAGTGTTTTGCCTACGTGTTGTTCTATATATCTTATGGTTTCGGGTCTGATATCGAAGTCTTTAATCCATTTGGATTTTACCTTCGTATATGAGGTTAACGGGGGGTCTAAATTCAATTTTTTGCAAGTGGCTAGCCAGTTATGCAAACACCACTTGTTGAAGAGGCTTTCTTTGCTCCACTTAGGATTTCTTGCTCCTTTATCAGAAATTAGGTGATTGTATGTCTGTGGAACATTCTTAAAGTATTCAAACCTATTCCACTGATCTGAGGGCCTGTCTTTATTCCAATTCCATGCGGTTTTGATAACTATCTCTTTGTAATAAAGTTTAAAGTTGGGGAAAGTAATTCCTCCCATATTCTTTTCCCCAATAATTGCTTTAGCTAGTCTAGGGTGTTTATTGTTCCAAATGAATTTCAAAAGTGCCTGACCCACTTCTTTGAAGAATGTCATGGGTATCTTTAGAAAGATCACATTAAATCTGTGCAATGCTTTGGGGAGTATTGCCATTTTAATGATGTTAATCCTGCCAATCCATGAGCAGGGTATGTGTTTCCATTTCTGCATGTCCTCTCTTATTTCTTGGAGCAGAGTTTTATAGTTTTCTTTGTATAGGTCCTTCACATTTTTAGTCAAGTTGATTCCAAGATATGTGAGTTTGTGTGGCACTATTGTGAATGGGGTTGTTTTCTTAATGTCTATTTCTTCCTTATTACTATTGGTGTATAGGAAGGCCATTGATTTTTGTGTGTTAATTTTGTAGCCTGCCACCTTGCTATATGAGTCTATTGTTTCTAGAAGCTTTTTGGTAGTTTTTAGGGTTTTCTAAGTAGAGTATCATGTCATCTGCAAACAGCAAGAGCTTGACTTCTTCCTTTCCTATCTAGATTCCCTTGATATCTTTTTCTTGCCTAATTGCTATAGCAACTACTTCCAGTGCTATGTTGAATAAGAGTGGTGAGAAAGGATAGCCTTGTCTTGTGCCTGAATTTAGAGGGAAAACTTTTAGATTTTCTCCATTGAGGATAATATTTGCCACTGGCTTGTGATAGATGGCCTTAACTATATTCAGAAAGGTTCCTTTCATTCCTATCTTGCTGAGAGTTTTGATCAAGAATGGGTATTGGACCCTATCAAATCCTTTCTCTGCATCTATTGATATGATATGATTCTTATAAAAAGAATTCAAACACTATACTGTGTTACTGTCAATATGGATTAATGACCAGACACCTTTAAAATTTATTTTTATTTAAACACTATCATTACAAGGTTGTTCATAATACAGTTGTTGTATTTTTTTCATGATAAAAGTTGTTCATGATTGAGTTAAAGCATACCATATAAAACAATCTTCATCAGTATGCTTTTCCTTCCATCATTGTCCCCAGTTTCCCAAATGACACATTTTTAAAAGACTCCTTTAAAGTTTTAACCTTTTTAATTGGGTCAAAATAATAGAATAAAAACTAATTTGAGCCAAATGTTATGAGGAAATGACTTAATATTTTATTTGGATAAAACAAATAAGTTTTTACTTCCTGAATTTAAAAAAATGCACAGCAAGTTATATATCAAGTAAAATCATGAACTATATGTTAACAGTAAATAGTAAACTATAATAAAATTTCTATATAACTCTTAATAAATAAGAAAAAGATAACAATAAAAAAGAATGTCCAAGGTTAAACATTATTTGCATTAAATCATCTCTACTTCTTTCTTTTACTTGCATTGGTTATAAAATATTAAAAGCACAGAACTAGTGATGTTGACTGATAATCTTATTATTTTCTACACTTTATACATTTGAATTATTTTTCTTACTAAATTAAAACAATTTTTGTCATTTATTTCAAAATTTTACAATATCTCAATAAAAGTTTTAGTCATGATGTAATTTTTCCTAATTTTTTGTTTTTTTGGGAGGGTCACACCCGGTGGCACTCAGGGGTTACTGCTGGCTCTGTAGTCATAAATCGCCCATGGGAGGCATAGGGGACCTTATGGGATGCCGGGATTTGAACTACCATCTGTCCTGGATCAGCTGTGTGCAAAGCAAATACCTTTTCGCTGTGCTATCTCTCTGGCCCCAGATTCCCTAATTTTTGTATAGTAACATTTATTGTTATTTCATGCTCTGCTAATTTTATTGTACGTATTTTTCCTTGGTTTTGATTCTTGGGCCATACTTAGCTAATCTTACTCTGGGTGAGGTGCTCAGAGATTACTCCTGGTGGAACTTGAGGATCATATTCTAGGACATCAAATCCAGATCATCTGTTTGCAAGACATAAACAGAACTTAATTCAATACTAACATGTTAACAATTATTTACCTTAAACATTACATTAAACAAAATTCAAGTCATCAAAATATAATGCATTATTATTAAGAGCAAAAACAAACAAGGAGCAAAATAAATAGGTCCTTATTTAAAACGTAAGTTAATTTATGATACATTTAGCAGGAAAATTAAAAGTAAATTTATGCTGAAATATTTTTAAAATTAGGTAATGAGTGGGAGTAGTATAATATTAAACAATATTTTACAATGAATAAATTAGAGTATGTTAAAATATTGTATTAAAAACTCTAAGATTATAGAACTCTTTTTGGAACACAAAATACATTATATAAAAATATGAAAGTCACCAAAAGTATATTTTATTAAAAGTATATATTTATTTACTTAAATTGTTTTTGTGAATTTAGGTTTTAGGAACCTCTCTGGTACCAAAAAGATTTTATAAAGCTATATTACTATTAATATGGAATCTTAGCATAGATATTAAAAGGAGTAATAAAAAACATTAAATAAAATTTATTAAAATCTGTTAGAAAAATAAAATAATTCGGGGCCGGGCGGTGGCGCTGGAGGTAAGGTGCCTTGCCTGCGCTAGCCTAGGACGGACCGCGGTTCGATCCCCCGGCGTCCCATATGGTCCCCCAAGAAGCCAGGAGCAACTTCTGAGCGCATAGCCAGGAGTAACCCCTGAGCGTCACAGGGTGTGGCCCAAAAACCAAAAAAAAAAAAAAAAAAAAAAAAAAAAAAAAAAAAAAAGAAAAATAAAATAATTCGTTCTACAATTTTTTTATTTTTAATATAATTTTTATTTTAATGATAGTGGCTTACATATCGTTGACAATAATATTTTAGGTACATATTAGCATAAAATCATGGGAATTCCCATCACCGAATTGGCCTCCCTCCACCTCCTTTCCTGTCCTACCTCTCATATCCTCTTCCCTCACCCCCGGGGCTGCTAGAATAATACATTATAATATTTATTGTTACTACTAATGCTGTTGTTACTGGTGCTACTACTATCTTTTGTCTGCCATTAATTTTATTATTATTTTCTTTTTTATTTAAGTACAATAATTTATAATACAATACAATGATTTACAAGACAATGATTTACAATTTATTTAGTTAATGATAGGCTTATTCAAACATTGTTCTAACATCCTATCTACCACCAGTGTCCTCTTTCCTTTACTAATATCCCAGAAATCCTTTTATCTACCCTCTTCTTAACTTCTCCCACTGTATGTGTTCTACAATTTTTAAAGAAATTTAAGACCCACAAGAAAAAAATCACAGATTTATATATTTAGTATAATCAAAATTAAAACTTAAAATGTTGTCAAGAAATATTCTCTTATTTCTAAAACAATAGCTGAATCACAATTTACAGATGGGAACTTAGAAGTACTTTTAATTAAATAAAAATAATTTTCACAATTTTTATTATAGTCACATCATGTTTTCAAATTCTAGCCACTAAAATAAAAGTAAAATAAGAAGAATAGATATTTAAAATCAGTGACATTTATTTCATTTACATGTGACAGAACTGTTTACTCAGATCCACCAGTGAAATAACAGAAAATTACTATTTTGTTATAAAATTTGAAAAGAAAATTCAGTCAAAATAAGTCAAAATAAATTCAGTCAAAATACATAAATTAAAAGGTATTTTTCCACATATCAGTGATATGATGATACCATGATATTCATCATGATATTTACCATGTCTACAGACAAGAAATTTGAAGAAAGCCTCTTCAACAAGTGGTGTTGGCACAATTGGATAGCCACTTGCAAAAAATTAAACTTAGACCCCCAGCTAACATCATGTACAAAGGTAAAATCCAAATGGATTAAAGACCTCGATATCAGCCCCCAAACCATAAGATATATAGAACAGCACATAGGCAAAACACTCCAGGACATTACAGGCATCTTCAAGGAGGAAACTGCACTCTCCAAGCAAGTGAAAGCAGAGATTAACAGATGGGAATATATTAAGCTGAGAAGCTTCTGCACCTCAAAGGAAATAGTGCCCAGGATACAAGAGCCACCCACTGAGTGGGAGAAACTATTCACCCAATACCCATCAGATAAGGGGCTAATCTCCAAAATATACAAGGCACTGACAGAACTTTACAAGAAAAAAACATCTAACCCCATCAAAAAATGGGGAGAAGAAATGAACAGACACTTTGACAAAGAAGAAATACACATGGCCAAAAGACACATGAAAAAATGTTCCACATCACTAATCATCAGGGAGATGCAAATCAAAACAACGATGAGATACCACCTCACACCGCAGAGAATGGCACACATCACAAAGAATGAGAATAAACAGTGTTGGCGGGGATGTGGAGAGAAAGGAACTCTTATCCACTGCTGGTGGGAATGCTGTCTAGTTCAACCTTTATGGAAAGCGATATGGAGATTCCTCCAAAAACTGGAAATCGAGCTCCCATACAATCCAGCTATACCACTCCTAGGAATATACCCTAGGAACACAAATATACAATACAAAAACCCCTTCCTTACACCTATATTCATTGCAGCACTATTTACCATAGCAAGACTCTGGAAACAACCAAGATGCCCTTCAACAGACGAATGGCTAAAGAAACTGTGGTACATATACACAATGGAATATTATGCAGCTGTCAGGAGAGATGAAGTCATGAAATTTTCCTATACATGGATGTACATGGAATCTATTATGCTGAGTGAAATAAGTCAGAGAGAGAGAGAAAAACGCAGAATGGTCTCACTCATCTATGGGTTTTAAGAAAAATGAAAGACACCCTTGTAATAATAATTTTCAGACACAAAAGAGAAAAGAGCTGGAAGTTCCAGCTCACCTCAGGAAGCTCACCACAAAGAGTGATGAGTTTAGTTAGGGAAATAACTACATTTTGAACTGTCCTAATAATGAGAATGTATGAGGAAAATGGAGAGCCTGTCTAGAGTACAGGCGGGGGTCGGGTGGGGCGAAGGGAGACTTGGGACATTGGTGATGGGAATGTTGCACTGGTGATGGGTGGTGTTCTTTACATGACTGAAACCCAAACACAATCATGTATGTAATTAAGGTGTTTAAATAAATTAAAAAAAAAGAAATTTCCAAAATGATCTACAAAAGAAATATCTGGAAATGTGATGAGAAAAGAGAAAGTACCACTGCTCTGTGGCATCAAGTAGTTTAATGGGATACAAATTAAAATGTCAGTAGGACTTTGGAATGGGTAGTGATTTATGAAATATTCTCAATCTCCTCTGGAAATTTATGATTGCCAAGAAGATTTTAAAAGAAAAAAATATAAGGTAAAAAGAGAGACTCTTATTTTTGGTGAGCAAGGGGACATTGGCATACTTGTAGCTTTGTGTTCTATCTCAACAGTCTGGTTTCACTAGAGGAAAAGACAGATAAATCAATGAATCTGTACAAAGAGAGCAGAAGCAGGCCCATGTAAATATGAATTTTATATAAGATAAACGTGGCATTTCAAATCAGCAGGGAAAAGGGAAAGAATTTCGCGTGTCAAATTGGGTCAATTTGTTGACCATGTTGAAAAAAAAAAAAGATCTTTACAGTATAACAGGTGCTAATAAATTTTAGAATGATAAAATATTTAAATGTGAAAGTTGAAGCCCTCGAGTGAATTTAAGAAAAAAGGTTTGAATAGTATCGACGTCATAGTCCCTATACATAGTATTGATGTCATCGATTATAAGTTATTTCTTGGAGTTCATATAAAGACAAATTCTCAAAATGAAAGATGAGGGGATTTGAATGCTGAAAATGACAAAGTTCTTTATATTAAAGTAGTCATTAAAAATAGTTGCTAAACCAAACGGAAGCTTTTGCAACTAAAGAGTTTAATATCTTTATTATATAAAAATGATTACAAATCTATAATTAAATGACTTATGAAAGAAAGTGGGCAACAAAAATTAGCAGAAAATTTTATAATCACAATGGCCAATATATGTCAAAAAATAAATAAAACAATATCCTCCCCTGAAATCAGGAGTTAACATTTAAAAGAATAATATGCATTTTGCTCAGATCTAGAAATACAGAAAGATATAGAGAAGTGTGAACTGTTGAACTGTTAAGGTGCAGAAAATATTTTGTTAGGGGAGGAAAAACAATGTATTCTTAAAATGCAATTTTGCAATGTATAACCAAATTGTGAAAAATGAAAAATTCCTTTGAACCACTCTTTTCACTCTGATTATATTCTAGTGAAAACCTTTTCTACATTTTGTTTCTAGGATGTTTATTCTAGTGAATTCATTTATAGTAGTTACCATAAAATGTGGTACAATAAAGGATTGGTTGAAGTACAGGAAACTTCCATGGTAGAAAGTTATGTGCTAGTATAGAAACAATTTAGTGACATGAGCTAAGTGCCCTTATATTAGGCAAAAGTGAGTGGTATAGTTAAAGAGCATATGAAGAAATCTGCATTTTATTACCAAATGTTCATATCTGAATGGAGGGAATCATTGGTGATTTGGATTTTCTTCTGCGTGCATGTGTGGTGTGCGCGTATTCCATCATTTTCAGGAAATAATGGAAGCTAAATTAGAACCCCATGGTAAATGCTACTTTTAAGTTTCAGAAGACGAAGGAATCTGGGATCTGGGATTTGGACTAATACCTAGAACTTGTGTGCCTTGACCCTCACAACAGTTCTTAAATCACGAAATGCTGTAAAGCGGCTCTCGGGGCAGAGTGGCAGGAGATGCGAAGTTGCCAGCTGCCGAGTCCATCTGGACCACATGATGTGCTCAGACAGAGGAGCCCAGCGCCTCCCTCTTTATTGACGGTGTGTCGATAGGAGCAGAGGCATTTAGCTGTAGAAACACAGTGCTTGAAAGATAGGAGCCTAAATTCTTAGCCAATAGTCAAGGGTTAAATATGAACCCACACACTAATTAGAAGACAACCGTGGAGTTGGACTGGGTATGGACTATTGATACCTCTGTGATGGGGGGAGATATCTATGTTGAGTTTCTAAATTTGTGTCCCATCCTGGTAGGCCCACCTCATTTGCCTGCATTCTCAGATATCCAGGTCTGGATGCAGAACCCAGTCCTGCCCTTTCTGCACCAAGCATTATCCCCGAATGTGTGTGTGTGTGTGTGTGTGTGTGTGTGTGTGTGTGTGTGTGTGTGTGTGTGTGTGTGCATGAAATGATAACAAAACACTCTGGGAAGTCTGTCTATAAAGGCAGTTAAAAACACTTAAACAGAGACATGAAAAGTGCTTCCGAGTTCCACAAAGAGAGCTACAAACCGTACAGGGGCCTGTGCTAGGCCCTGGCTCCTGTTCTGCTCCCCTCCTTTTCCTAACTTCAAGACTTCCCTGATTTTCTGTTGTCTCTGTAACGAAAATCCTCCCAAATCCCTAGTTATTTACTCAGACTTATCTCTTTCCTGAAGTAATCAGATCACTTTCTTCATCTCTTTCTCACTATGGACTATATTTAACCATTCCCCTATATTTATTTGGATATAAATGGCACAGAGCACTAAGTTTAAGATGCACAAATTTATTTGTTCATGTATGATCATGAATGCATGCTCACATGTTGCAAAGTGATTACTGTGGTATCAGCTAATATTTCCATCCACATCACCTAATTTCTTTATTTTGTGCCAATTGAATATCTACCCTATATTTTAAATATTGAAGTAGCATTGGTTAATGTCAGAAACACAGCTTTACACCTTGACAACTCTATATATCACACAATTCCCACCACCAAAGTTGATTTACCATTCCCCTTCTGCTTTTTACACACACCTGACCCTTTGGGAACCTCCTTTCTGTTGTCAAAATTAAAGTGTTGTTGTTGCTTTTGGCTGTAGAGTTAGTACAGTGGTTATAGCACTTGCATTCCACCTGGCCAATGATGATTTACTCCCTGGCATTGACAGGATTGACTCCTGAGCATAGAGCTAGGAGTCAGTCTGAACACTTCTGACTGTGGTCCTCAAAAAATAAATAAATAAATAAATAAATAAATAAATAAATAAATAAAAGAAAAAAAAAGAAAGAAAAAGAAAAAAGAAAGAAACAAATCAGCAAAACAATACATTTGTTTGTTTGTTTCTTTTTTTATTCTAAAAAATAAGTGAAAGTAGATGATGTTTACCTTTGCATTTCTGACTTATTTTACTTCACATTATTATTAATGTTTTTAATTTTGGGCCACACCTGGCAGTGATCTAGCTACTCCTGGCTCTGCACTCAGAAATTGCTCCTGGCTTGGGGGACCATATAGGATGCCCAGGGATTGAACTGCAGTCCATCCTGGGTCAACCACTTGCAAGGCACCCTACTGCTTGCACCACTGCTTGGCCCCCTTTCTTTATTTCTTTAGGCCTGTTTTGGTCTCACACAGGGGTCCTCAAACTTTTTAAACAGGGGGCCAGTTCACTGTCCCTCAGACCATTGGAGGGTCTGACTATAGTAAAAACAAAACTTATGAACGAATTCTTATGTACACTGCATATATATTATTTTGCAATGAAGAAACAAAACAGATACAAATACAATATGTGGCCCACGAGCCATAGTTTGAGGACCACTGGTAGAGTTACTTCTTGTTATCACACTTCATCATAGCTCCAGTCCAAAGTTTTGCTTTTTAGTTTCTCATTTAGTTGTCTTTCTCTTTAGCACTTCAACCTCAGTAGGGTGTCTCTCTCTTGGTCTACACTTGGTTCAGAATCATTACAGGTACTCAATTTAGTCAATAAATATTGGATTATGGAAGAAGGGGAGGCACACTCTATTTCCAAGCAGATGAAAGGGAAGGCTGACTGGAGTAAGTTCATTCAAGTGCTGATCCTGCTTAGGTAGTGGTAGCAGAGGGGAGTAGCAAGAGATGATGGATAAAAATCTGAGAGCTGGACTGGCTGGCAGTTAGGAAACTCTTTTTGTGGCCTGGCCTGAGCACTTGAAAACCACTGTGGGGTCCAAGCCTCCTTCCCCAGCCTGCAAAAATGTTCTGTCATAGCCTCCTGACAATCAGACGTGAGCATGGAGCTGAATGTGGGTGGCAGGGGAGGGGGGCCCTCGTCTTGCCTACCAGCAGCACCATATGCTCATGCCTTAGCCTATTCCAGTCATGTCCCTGGGCTGCCCAGCTGTCACTGTAATAATTACTGCAACCGTGGCCCAGGGAAGTGTGTGGTTGTGGAGACCCTCTGGTCTCCTTAGAACTTTACTACTGTTGTTATAGCTTATCAGGACACGGGCTGCCTTCTGTTGGTCTCTTGAAAACTGCTGTAATTCCCATCCATCATGGGGGTGAGCCAGCTGCCGCTGGAGCAGCTGTCAGCTAGAGCCTCTGCTCACTCCTGACATGCTGGCCCTGACCTTGGGGATGTGGCAGTTCTAAGACAAGTGTCTTTCCTGGGATGGTGCTTGGGCCATCTCTTTTTCTTAAGCCAAGGCTAACCAGTTTTGTGTTTTGGATTGGGATCCTGATCTCCTCTTCCATTGCTTTGAGCCTTCCCTGAACTATAAACTCCCCCAAGTAAAGGGCACTGTATGGACTACAGGAAATCCCTTGCTATCAATGTTATTGCCTTAGATTTTAAAATATTGTTCTATCCCACATGATGAAAGAAATACATAAGGATAATCACAATAAAATGTTCAAAATTCCTTGCCTATTCATTATATTCTGGGCATTATGTATAACCCTGTAAGATTCTTCTAATTTTTTTCTTGAGATCACCCATCGAATATATTTTCTGGGATTATGCCAAATTAAAGAATTTCTACATGCCAAAGGAAACACAGAGTAGAACTAAAAGATAATTAACTGAATGAGAGAAATATTTGCATTTAGCACATTAAGGGGTTGATATACAAGATAGATAAAGTATTCAAAAAGATGAGCAAAAATAAACTAAAAAACATATGAAAATGGGGAGTGGAAATGAACAGGGACTTCTATGAGGAAGAAAAATGGATGGACAATAGGCATAGGAAAATAAGCTCATTATCACTTATCATTAGGGAAACCCAAACCAAGACAGCAATGAAATATCCTGTCATAACAATGAGAATGGCACATATGAAAAATAGTAAAAACAATCTGTATTGGTGGGGGTGTGGTGATAAAATGAACTCTTGTCCACTACTGATAGTAATGTTGTTTGGTTCAATCTTTATGGAAAACGGTGTGAAGGTATCTCAGTAAACTAAGGACTGAGCTATATGATCCAGCAATTCTACTTCTGGGTATTGATGGCCAGGACATAAAAATATTCATTCAAAAAGACTTATGCTGACCATTATTCATTGTAGCACTTGTACAATAGCTAAGACATAGAATCAACCTAGATGTCTAATATAGATAAATGAATCATGAAGATGTGGGACATATACACAATGGAATAATACAGCTGCAAGGAGCAATGAAAGCAAGCAATTCATGGCAAAATGGAAGCTAACATGTTAGATTAAGTAAGACATAAAAAGACAGAGAGAGGATGATCTCACTGATATGTGGTATAAAATAACTGGATAAGAACATGCAATGCTTGAAAGATGGAGTGCTGAGCTCACAAGGTTGATAAAGGTTGATAAAGGGAATAAAAGGAAAGAAATAGTTGGGTAATGAAGGAATAGACTAGTTGAAAACGAAAACTAAAAATGAGAAATCTAAACATCAACAACAAAAGATTAAAATGTTGAGTCAGTGATAGAATAGCAGGTAGGGAATTTGCCTTGAATGTGACTCACATAAGTTCTATGCCTGGCACTACATATGCTCCCCCAAGCCTACTAAGAGTGACCCCTGAGTTCAGAGTCAGGAGTAAACCCTGAGCATACTGCTGGGTGTAACTCAAAATCAACAGAAACAGTGCTTGTTAAGATGTCAGGCAGAGGATGGGTGAATAGGTGGGAGAGTACCTGGAACACTGGTATAGGGAAAAACACACTAGTGGTGGGATTGGAGCTGGAATGTCTAAAGTGCAACTATGAATAATTTTGCAAATCATGGTGCTTTGATATAGGTTTTAAAAGGATATGACTTGCAACTTTTCCAGGATCACACAAGGAATGAGAAAGAATAAAGACAGCATTTGAGACTTTAGAAATCCCTTCCAGGAAGATTCATTTAGGAAATGTGGACAACAAAAATAGAAAAAAAATAAAACATCAATAATTTTATTTTCCAGGCACCATGTATTATGATTTTGACATGTTTCTATACCTAATTTTTGCTTTTATGTTTTTTCATATTTTGATTCTATTCAGTAATCTATTTTGTTTATTGAATTTAGAGTTAATATTATACAAACATCTTCTAGGTTAAATGGTATGCATTTTATGTGCTTACCCTGCTACACTACTACTTTTGGGTTGTTCACGGTGCTGTGTCCAAGTTTCCTTTGTGCAGCTTAAGAAAGTGACTTTATGATGTGTGGGTGTTACTGGCAGAGAGGCAAGGGAATATTAACTTGTTCATCTTAAAAGATCAAGAAATGAAGGTTTAGACTATTAAATGAATCATCACGGGCTACAAAAGAGGCAGCAAGCCAGAATTCAAACTTCTGTCATTCTGACAAAGGCCATGCCTTTGGTTATTCTTCTGAACTTTACAAAGCATTTTCTATATTTCGTTTTTATTTCTTAGTTCATTTTGTGTATAGTCTTATAAGTAGAATTCTAAGAGGGTAATCATATTTTAAATAAGAGGGCTTTTTACATTTGATTCCCTTAGGAGCATTGAAGATCATCATTGAATCCAATAGCAGGGTTATTAAAAGCCCTCAATTCCTAATGACTTGTGACAACCCAAGTTTACTTCTTGCTCAGGCTCCATGCTCATCCTGTGTCAGTTAGGCTCTGCTCCAGGTATCCTCAGTCTGGGACAACAATTGACAGTTGCCATCTGGAATGCTGTTTGGTCACTGCTGCAGATGGAAAAAGAGCTCTGGGCGTCTCCCACTGGCAGCTGAGAGCTAGCCCAGAAGTGACAAACATCTCTTTGACTCATGACTTATTGGCCAAAAGTAGTCACATGGTGCCACCCACAGAGACCCAGGAAGCATTTCCTTCATGGGTCCGTTAGGGAGAGTTGAAATATTTGGTGAAGGCTCTGATGACTAACACAGTCATAAAAGTTGATAGTTGAAAATAGTAACACATTATTGTTTCATTTGATATTATTCTTCCTGGTCAGTATTAGCATTTCTTCATATTTTCTTGGCTAGTGGCAACTTATTTGTCCTGGTTTTAGAACATTTATCTGCTGATATCTTAATGCTTTTCACAAATGGTTTCCTGATGTGGCGATGTCTCTAAATGGGTCTTTGATGAGTGAAAACACATGGTGTCTCAAAAGCCAATTTCCCCAGATATTGTTTAGATCTATATATGTAAATTACCCTATTAATCTACTTAAGATTTCCCAGAGAAGTGGCCCCTCAGTGATGTTAATTTCAGGTTAAGAGGTAATTGGTGTTAAATTCTGTTTTTCAGTTAATCCACAAAAAGTGAGGGAGTTTCAAAGGGTTTTTAGTATCTGGGTTTAAAACTCAGGTCTTCTTGGACTCTCTTCCTGCTTCCATACACCTCCCTGGGAACCTGGCCTGTTCACACTTTCTAAATGTTAGTCACTGAGTTCATTTTATCCTCATTCCTACTGCTTTGTTCCTAAATTATGAAGCAGTAGTTTCCTGGCTGCTGTTATTGGTGGGCTCCTAGAAAAGGTGCTATTCTAAGTACATCACCCCTCCTACCTCTTCACAATGATTTCTATTCCAGTGAGGACCTGGTTACTCACAATGGGCCTTAATACACATTTGAACAATTTTTATAACTTTATAAATTTCAAGTATTTTTGCAAAATGAGCTTATACATGGCAGATATTATTACTTACAATATGAGTCAAAGTGAACAACATGCAAATATTTGAAGGAAATTATTAACCTCTTTTTTTAATTGCAGATAAAAGTAGAATTCTTTTAGTGTTTTCTTTTTTGGGGTTCTGGTTAACTTTCTATATTATATTTATCTTAATTAGAAATAATTAGGGAAAATTAGAATTTATTTCTCTAATAAGGACCAATTATGACCATACATGGTATTTTCGATACCTTATCTTCCTAAATATGTATATGACAACATAGAATGGGTTTGCTTTTAACTACAACTTGAAAGTGAATTATTACATTAAAAACAGGACCTTAGAGATAGTTAAAGTAAGTAGGGCACTTGCCTTGCACAAGGTCTATCCCAGTTTGGGTCCCCAGAATACCATATGGTTTCCTGAGCCTGTCAGGAATGATCCCTGAGTGTAGAGCCAGGAATAACCATTGAGAACTGCTGGTGTGTCCCCAAACCAAACCAAAACATTGTATTTTATGTGTATTTTGTAATGGCTTTTCACCAAGCATTGAGAGGTAAGCATCTTCATTTTTTATGACTACTCATAGAAAAGTTTAGATACTATTCAAAGCCAGTCAGTAAATTGCTGCACAATTTTAGACAAAAAATTTCCCAGTAGTGTTTTCCTCAATTTACCAACTCAGCAGTTGCTCCTACAATACCATCATGTTGTCTGCAGACAGTACATAACCAATTAAGGCTTGTAGTTTTTTTTTATAAACTATTTAGTAAACTCTTATTTCTAGAACTTCCTTTCACTTTATACACAAAAATCCATAAGCAAATTTGTTTTACTCACAGAACACTAGGAGTTCCAGGTTGTTTCCTAAAGGCTGGGAAAAAAAAATTCTTGCATTTTCTGGTGTTTTACCTGGAGATGTATGTGTATATGTAAATTACCCTATATTTTCCCTCCCTAACTACTTTTGTTAGAGAATTTTTTTGGACACAGAGATATCCCCATCCAGTTGATTGAAAAGGCAAGGGGAACAGAATAATGACTTTAAAAACAGGCTTCCTAACTACATGTTGAGAACTCCTTGACTATGTTTAGCTCTGTCCTCAGAGATTTCTAGGCACACTTTTTTTATGCTCATGCGGAAGACAAAACATTGAAGAATTAACCAAGGCTTGAAAAAAATGTGAATATAATTACTACTAAACCTTCAAAGCCAACAGAGGCATGCTGAATACTTTGAATCAGTGAAATGGAGCACAATGTTTCTGGACAGTTATAATGTACCAAAGGGACAGGCAATACAAGGGAACTCAATTATACTCTGTTTCACTACTCACTCCTGGGGGAAGTTGCATAAGTAACCCAGCTGAGATGTGCTTGGCTTGAAAACAGAGGAAGTTTTATACCCCACAAGTTCAGTAGCATAACTCTGTAGGGACTGGCATTATATGGCAGGACTTGGATTCCGAAGGCCTTCTGGGACCAGGTGAGTAGTGAAAGTTGTTTTTTTCTTAATGTTGGAGTTACTTTCTTAAGCATTCCAAAACTTCTTTCATAGACAAAACTCCAAGAGACGGGAAAATTTATTTGCCAGAATTTTCCTGGAAAACGATTTTCAATCACATTCCATGATTGAAAAGGTTAAAAGCTATCAGAGAAGTGGGAATACTGAGTGTGTGCACCATGAAGGATAAGCCCTCCAGTATACTGCAGGAAAAAAATCAGAGAACACAATTTTCCAAGGCCATTAGGGGGGTACGAGTTGGAAAGACTGGTGCATCTCTATTAAGTCTGTGTGTGATGGTATGCTTGTGTGATCAGGGAGAGACATTATGGAACTCATAGAGATCTATGGTGGTGATAGGATTTCTCTAAACAACAGAGATCAGATGATCATGTCTTATCCTAAGAGCCCAGGTATACATAGTTAAATTAATGAACAGTCCTGTTGACAGGGCAGGGACTGGTGGAAATGTTAATTGAACAATATATACTTATATTTTTCCTAGGATTGCAACCTTATTATCTGTCATAACACATTCAAAAGTATTATGTTCTTTATAGATATCTACAAAACAGGAATTAGATTTCATTATGTAAAGAGTGACCAAATGAGCAATACATAGCTAAAATGTGGGAGACCTTAGTAGAAAATGTTCTCCAGAATTGGAGAATAAACTATGCTGATATTTAGGAGATTATGACCTAAGACAAAACTAAAGGGGTTCAGTGGTCAGGGTTTAGAGTTCATTCAAACAGCATTCATTAAAAGTAAAAATAAGTCATTCCATTTAGTATCTCCCATCTCAAAAAAAGAAGAAGAAGAAGAAGAAGAAGAACAGATATAGTAAGCTCTTTGGGTTCTCTAGGCAGTATAATTCTTATTCAGGAATACTTCCCTCATCCATATACCAGCTGGTATTTAAAAAAATCTCAGATTTTTCTGGATCCTAGAATAAGGAAGCATTCTGCTACTAATCCTGACTTCAATTCAGACAACAGTGCCACTTAGACTACAAATTCAGAAGGCCTAATAGAATTAGAGTTGTGTCTTCTTGTGGTTTGGGGAAGTTCTAGTGAGAGAATTATTGAGTGTCTCCAAAGTTACAAAGGTTCTGGGTAAAAATGCTATATAATTTGAAGAATTACACACCATTTAAAAAATATTCATTGGAGCACTATTTACGATAGCCAGCCTCTGGAAACAACCAAGATGCCTTTCAACAGAGGAATGGCTAAAGAAACTGTGCTACATATACACAATGGAATATTATGCAGCTGCCAGAAGAGATGAAGTCATGAAATGTTACTATACATGAATGTACATGGAATCTATTACACTGAGTGAAATAAGTCAGAGGGAGAGAGATAGATGCAGAATAGTCTCACTGATCTACTTTTTTTTTTTTTAAATGTAAAGACATTATTGTAATAATCCCAGAGACAATAGAGTTAAGGGCCGGAAGGACTGGCTCACAATATGAAGCTCATCACAAAGAGTGGTGAATGCTGTTAGGAAAATAACTACACTAAAAACTAGCATGACCATGTTAATGAATGAGAGAAGTAGAATGCTTGCCTCGATTACAGGCAAGAATGGAGAAGGAGGGAGGGAAGCACTGGTGGTGGGAATGTTGCACTGGTGAAGGTGGGTGTTGTTTATGACTGAAACCCAACTACAATCATGCTTGTAATTATGGTGCTTAAGTAAAGATTTTGTAAAAAAAAATAACTCAATCTTTTATGTACCTATGTATAAATGTAGAACCTCACCATAGTGCATCATGACCAAATGATGAGAGTTAATCATCCTAAACTCAGCTTTCAGACTCACTAGCATATAAGAATGGCCATACCTGAAAGATGATGATGAGCTTCCTCTCATTGCCACATGATCCCTCTCAGAGGTTCTCAAAGTATTAGTTTTTGGAACAGAGGTTATTTTAGCTGTGTGATATTTTTTTTGGGGGGGAAGGGGGTCATTCCTGGCAGCCCTCAGAAGCTACACCTGGCTCTGTGCTCAGAAATCACTCCTGGCAGGCACAGGAGACCATATGGGATGCTGGGATTCGAACCACCATATGTCTTAGATCAGCTGCATGCAAGGCAAATGCCTTACCGCTGTGCTATCTCTCTGGTCCCATTTTTAGCTGTGTTTAAGCTTCCATCTTACATATAACGTGCAGGTGGCAATGAAACACCTGGGTGTAAGTTGGAGCCCTTGACTGTGGAAAAGTTAGCTCTGCACGGTGGTGAAGTGTGAAAATGTCACCATAATACTATGCCTTTCAAGGATGGGTTTGTATGGAGAAAAACGTGGCCCACTATTATAATATGGTTCATCTTTTGGATGAATAATTATGCTGGTTGGCCAGAACCAAGAGAAAAATAGTGGATGACTGCAGTGATTTGCAGCTACTCTGATATGCCCATTCTACATATTGGTTAGAGTCATATGGGCAGACATATGAGAGTAGCCACAGAGTGTAAAGATTATATATTGCCTGTTCTTATTCAAGGTACAATTTCATTAAACTGGAGGCATTTAATGATTATATAGACAAACTAAATCAATTGACTAATTTTAGTTACCTTTTCTATCATTAACCTTCCTATCTTGGAATATAGAACATAAGCAAAATAACAAAGATAATCTTACCTCTGGTTTTATTAATTATCTATTTTATAGGAACAGAGATCACTGTGGTAGTTGATTAGGTATCTTTTCTTTCTTTTTTTTCTTTTTTCTGTCCTTTTCACTTATTGAATCACTGTATGATGCTAAGTTACAAAATTGTTCATGATTTTTCATTATACAATGTTCAAGTACCCATCCTTTCATCTGTGTCTACTTATCTCTGCCACTGTCCGAGTTTCCTTTCTGTTCTACTCCTGGATCTATGACACTTTTCTTTTTTCTTTTAGGCACTGTTCCTTGTTATATTGTTACCAGAATTATAAATATTGCTTTACCTTGGTTCCTGTCCAAAGTGATCGCTTCCCACTATCATTGTCAGAGGGATCCTTTCTCTGAGCAAATCTTCCTCCCTCCATGTGGCCAAGCTTTCTACTAAGGACCAGTTCTCCTGTTTTTATTTCTACTGTGTCTAGGTATTATTCTCCTACTACATTTCTTTATATCCTGCAAATGATTGTGATCATTCTATTTCTCTCCCTCTGACTCATTTCATTCAGCAAGATACCTTCCAGGTCCATCTATGTATCAGCAAATTTTATGACTTCATTTTTTCTAATGGCTGTGTAGTATACATTAGGACACTTCTTAGGAGGAAGAGTGATTCATGCAGGCAGGAAAAAGAGTCATATTCCAATAATGAGTTTGTTGTTCTGCCCAGAGCCTCTGCTACCATCATCCACTGTTTGGGGGCTTACAGAATACTTGTAAGATCCATGATAGGTTCACATATAGTTTCACATTCGACTAGGAGACCCACTTATAGCAAAAAGTTCTAGTACTGACCTCTGAATGATGGAATTAATGTGTGTGCCATACACTGTGTTATTTATAAATGGTTTTTCTAATAGAACATTGTAATGACCTGAAGGAAGGTAAACCACTAGGTTGGTGCTCACTTATGAGCATAAGCACCAATCATCTTAAGGGAAGAGATTATGCTTTGATTTAAAGATGTTTATCTCATGCTTTATCCTATGCTAAAATTGAATGCACCAAATAGAAAAAGTGTTCATATTCCTAAGAACAAACGTGGAAGCAGAAGTGTCCTGCTTATTATTGCACCCATTAATTCACTTTAGGGATGTGTGTTTCCTGCCCCTATGGCTCTAAGTTCTGTAGATTTAAAGGACTTGGCTCCTCAAGAGGGAAAACTTCTGCCTACAGACAGAGCAGAAATAAACTATCACTACTGCCTGAGTGCCCTGAGAGACCAGCAGGCAAGGAGGAGACACTGCAGGTGAAGATGGTTGTTGTTGTTTTTTTAAGGTAATATGGGATGCTCCCTGGGTTCCTCTTTAGTGAAGAACGCATTACTTCAGTTCTTGGGAGTGCAGGTAACATTTAGCAGTCAGATTTCTATTACCCTTTCTAGGGATTGACTTCACTAAGAGATGGCTCATAGAGGTCACTGTGATTGACTTGAGGCTAAAGAGGCCAACATAACCTGATGTGATGTGATGGGCCATTCTAGCCCCAGACCCAGTGTAGTGTCAGTTCCAAGAATCTGTACAATCTGTTCAAGTTGTTCTGTACTGTGCATGTCTAGTCCTGCCTCCTGCCTTCCTGGAAGCTACTATTCCTCACACATCTCCTGTTTACTCACTTTCATCTCTGCGTTTCCCAGGAACCATGCCTACAGCAGGTGCTGATTCTGAACATTTGAGTTGGGGTCGAGGTATCTTGTGGTTGTGTTTGGAGCTCCACAGGATATTCTAATATCTGCCAAGTTTGCAGGCCACCTACTGCTTCCTACTGGAACCCATTAGCCAGGCCCTTCCTGACCTCCTTTCCATGGGTCCCATGCAGAGAGGGTGACCTGAGGATGAATGACTTAGCTCTCCAGGTGCTTGCAGATGTAAACAATAGAACAGATGTTCCTAAGTACAGGTGGTGGTGTCTCAGGTTTGTGTGAGGGAGAACTGGGGGAGAAAAAAGGCATTCAGACAAGAGACCCTTGTAACCTTCATCAGGGAGAATATGTGGACCTCTCTATATCTATCCAAAAGGGGTAGAGAGATCACTTTCCCCCATGAAACCCTAAGCCACAACAAATTGCTTTTTTCTCAAGCTACGGTAGGGTGCTAACAAACTCTGGATTATCTATATGTTAGAAATCTGGGTGGAGGTCTAAGCTATGGTACAGTGAGTGGGGCATTTGCCTTGCATGCAGCTAACCCAGGTTTGATTCCCATATCATCTCCCGAGTCCATCAAGAGTGATTCCTGAGCACAATGACAGACATAACCCAAATATTGTGCCCAAAAATCCCAAAGAAGAAAAAAAATCTGGGTGGGCATGTGGGTCAATTCCTCCTTTGTCTTGATGCTGTTTGTTTGTTCACAATTCAAACACAAACTTCCTTTTTATTTTTTTTATCTGTTTTGCTTTCATATCTGGTAGATAGAAAAATTTTGGGGCTCACACCATATTGAGGGAGATGAGCATGGTTCAAAAAGTTTGCTTTTTCAGAAGCAACTATATCCTTTGGAACCAGGATTAAGAAAAAAAGTAGCCTAGTTAGTAATGCCAAATCAGAAAGAGACCAGGAATATGCTACGGAATGCTAGGAGACAGCCTGTAGTCCAACTACTAATGGCTTAGGGTCCTTCTGTGTCCATCATAGGTGAAGAGTGAATAAAAAGGAGGGTATTGGGCATCTGAGACACAGCTAAAAGATGATACAGAAAAAAGTATACCTGATATTTATCTGGGGAATATGGATAAGATCAGAGTTTGAGAATGTTGGGCAGGGCCAGAGATCATTTTTGGTCTTCCACTGGGAGGTCACCCCATTTTTGTTCTCAGCACCTTATAAAATGTAGATTGTTGAAAGGGACCAGCTGGACTATGCCAGGACTGTATTTATGCATGTACCACCTGTTCTGAGATTGAATAATAGATCATGCTTTGCAAAGCCACATTGTAGCTTTGGCCTGTAAGAAATTCAGACAAGACTGTATCTCCCCACCTCTGTGCAGAAAATCTGCTCTTTTAATGAGGGGCGTGCGTGAATATATGTGGTGTACAAATGCAGTTAATAATGGAACTGGCTCAGACTACTGGGTGAGACTTCTATAAGGGCCTTAAAATATGGAACATTGCTGCTAAAGACCTTCCCAGACCGTGGCCATGTGAAGAGGAGATTGGGCTGTGCTCACAGTGTGTGGCGATGCATAAATATTAGCCTTAAATAACTGTGAATACCTTGTTTCCCAAAAAGATTAGTGGCTCTTCCCTGTGTGATAAATTGTGTGAGTTACAGTGCAGACCTGTCTTCCCACTGTATTATCCCCAAGCACTTTAAATAACCAAGTTCAAATTATGCTCAGCAGGCTGTGGGGAACGCTTGGGCAAGCTTTAGGCAGAAAAGGGTAATTTGGGTTCATCTTTCTTCTGTGTCTCCCTTTCCCTCTCCCACCTTCATTTTCCTCTCACCTTAGTCTTGTTCTGGAATTCATTCCCTTTCTGTCTCCCTTTCTCCCTCAACCCCTCCATCTTCTGCTGAGACTCTAACTTCTCCATCCCGAATGCAATATTGGCTAATCTTGTCAGGTTATACTGGACAGGTTTGTAGTAGATACTTATAATTAAAGTCCTAAGACTTTATTTCTACAAACTCCCTTATTTCTAATGGCAACCTTAAGGGGTAGGTCCTTCAACCCTATCTGTTAGGGAACTGAATTTTTGAGGTACATAGAGGTTGATGACTGGATTCAGGATCACACTACGATAAGGAGTTGGAACCAAAGCTTTCTCTCCAGTTTGTCTGAAGTGGTTATCTGTGCTCTTTTGCCCAGGTGGGCTCTATTGCTGCCATGCAAGAAGGCATCAGTATCCTAGATACTGTGCTGTCTTCTTGTGCCTTGAAGTCTCCCTACAGCCCTATGTTAAGAAAATGAAATTTCATTCCTAAGAAAAACTTTTAGGGACATCCTCAAGTATCCAGACTCCACAGATGATGTGTTGAGCTAGCAGAGATCAAGCCCTCTTGATCCCAAAAGTGGAAGTGGAGCCCACCTTGGGGAGAACATCACTTCTCAATAAGTTCAGGTTGACATCCTTGGGAAATTTCTGAGGACTCCCTCAGCTCTTCTCTAAGTTTGCATTACTGAATTTTGGGGGGCTAAAGCAACAGACGTGGATAAAGTAGACTGTGGACTTATAGATTCCCAGGAAAGAATGGAGCCCTATATTATTTTCTAAGAGATGCTTCATTAAGCTCATTATTGGATTTAACCTGCCATGGGAGACATAGATATGTTGTTGTTATTCTGTATTTATTTATTTATTCATTCATTCATTCATTTGGTTTTGGGCCATATCCGATGATGCTCAGGAGTTACTCCTGGCTTGGGGGACTATATGGGATGCTGGGGGATTGAACAGCAGTCCATCTGAGGCTAATGTGTGCAAGGCAGACGCTTTACTGCTTGTGTCACTGCTCTGGCTTCTATTCTGTCTTTATTTGTTGTTGTTGCCGTCATCATTTATTTGTATTGGGGCCATACTAGAGTGTGCTAAGGGTACACTTCCTCCTGGCTCTGTGCTCAGGAATAACTCCTCTGGATTCTCAGAGGACTGAATGTGATACCAGGGGTCCAACCAGGTATGCACTTACCAGTTTGTCTTTTTCCATAATTTATTTTAATAACGTTTTAGGGGATCCTCACAAAGCTGTGTTCAGGAGATCTAGGAACTCACCTTTATTCCTAGCTAACCACCTAATTTTTCAAAGCAATGGTACTCAGACCCTGTGGTGCTGGGGATATCCAGGTCACCCGAGAGGTTCTGAAGATCTCAAGGCTATACCTAATGATCTCAGGAATCTCCAAAGATGCACCTAGTGATACTTGAGAAATTATGTGTTATTGGGGATCAAACTCACTGTACTATTTCAGGATCCCCATTTTAATAGTGAAGGGCCCAGATTTTAAATGTATAAATCATGTAGTCAGTTTTGCTTCTAGATGACCATTTCTGTTCCCCTGCCTCCAAATAAGCCATTTATTAATAGATATTTAAGATTGGAATTTTCTGGGTTAAATTGTGTTTGTGTAACTTTACAGAAGTTTTCCAAACTGTCTTCTCAGCAATCATGTTGGACATGTTTGCTTTCTTGTCTTCACTGGACACGGTCAGTCTTTTCAGATTTAGTTCTTAATGCTGGCTGTGAAATGGCATCTTGGTGTGGCTTTAATTTAATTTTCATTTCACTCAAGACCAATGATGCAGAACATCTTCTCATGAGCATATTATTTGTTCCTGTTTCCTCTTGGGTATAGTAGCCCATCAGAATTTTTTTTGCCTATTTTGTACCTTGGGTTGTTGAAATTATTAATTTGTAAGCATTAATTACATAAGATTGAATAAAAATTTGTTAAACATATCTTCTGAGGTTTGAGCTTGCATTTTCATTTTTATTGATAGTTTATTTGGTAACAGGAGCTTTTATTTTTAGACTTTCTAGAGCTGTTCCTACACCCTGAATACTAATAACTTGAGTGACGAAAGTGACTATCTGGAATGACTTCCAACTATCATATTTGGGAACTGGGGTTGTGAACAAGGCCAGTAATGGCTGGCTGGTGACTCCAGGACTGGGGAGAACCCAAGGGATCTGTGAGACAAAGAGACAGTGAGTAATTCAACTTTGCATTCAGGAAGTCGTGAGGAATGAACCAGCATGAACTGGTGAAAAATTAAAATTTAAATTATTCAGCAATTAATCCCAATGGAACCTCACAATTTCCTACAAATACGAAGTTTGGGGATGTTGTTTTCCATCTTTAATATTTGAAGGTTAAGTGTTTTGCAAACATTTCACTAAATCCTCCCAACAGGGACTGGAGCTGAGTCATTGCAAAAGGGAGTGAATGCCCAGGATCCCACAGGGTAGTCATGATGGGGCTGGTCCTGAGCCAGCTCTTCCTCTCATTCTGCTCTGCCTTTCTAAACACACCTCTTACTTGTGTTCTCTGCAGACAACAGAGCAAGTAAATCCTTCTGCCTCCAGACTCCCTTTCAGATAACTACCACATTAGCACTCAGTCACATTTTCCTCCTGGCTCAATATGTTTAGTCCTTTACACAGACCCTAGTTGACTCTCTCATATGAGGGCTACTGTCTCACAGCTAGTCCTTCTCTGGTCTAGCTTGCTTCTCTGCAGAGGTAAGCTCCCAGAAATGAAGGCAGTGTGCAAGGTTAGTCTGTCTGCACAGGATGTAGTTTTGATGTGGGTCGCTTATTTTGGGGTCTTACAAAGTGGGTCTCCACTTTGCTTTTGAAGGTGCTGATTCTATCACTTGGTTAATATTCACTGAGATCACAAACAGGGCAGAGACAGCAGGCAGAGCAGTGATCACACAGAGAGTTCCTCTGTCCTCCCTCAAGTCTTCCACTCTAGGTCCTCTTGGTGGATCTTATGTGAGACATAAAATAAATGAATTCTTGAAGTGAATATGAACTGCACATTTCTCCAAAGTAAGGGAGCATGATACAGAGACACAAGGGACAAATCCTCTGTAAGTAATGTTGATTCTAGAAAGTTGTCCTTTCCCAAAGCCTGAGAATCAGCCTCCAGTCGGAGGAGAGAACGGCAGGCAGAGGTTGGCATTGCTGTTGGCAGATTAGAAATGCCCACCACCAGCCTTTGAGAATCTGTGCCATGTGAACACTAAACTCTAACCCATATAGAAGGTTGTGAGATTTAAATTCAGGGGTCTCCAGAACAGAGTTGATGTTCAGAGTTCTTTGAGTGAATGACAGCCTGGAGTGAACATGCAGAGAGACAGCTTTGGAGAGGGGGTAGGCATCAGAACTTTCCAAGAGAGTTACCAGACAATTTTGAGGGAAGTTAACCTAGAGTGCCGAGTTGTGAAGCAGGAGGGAAAGCAATTGGTCATCATGCATCACCATACACAGCCCAGCATGAGCACTGAAAGATCACTTGGTGCTTAACACAGACGGGGTTCTAGTTTTTGTGGTGCTTTGCTTAGACTGTTCTTCTACCACCATTCTCACGCCTGGACGTTCTGCAATTGTAGACTGGCTCTAGGTCAAATTCTTTAGAATTTGTTTTCAAACTCTTTCTCTCTAGTTCCATCAGTCCACATTCTTCTGGTTCTTACCATGCTTTCCAGAGGATTTGGCGAACAAGCTGATCTATTTGCTGACTTAACATTTAGCTCACTAAACATAACTTACAAGAAGCAGGTAATCTTCCAAATCCCTCCTGTGGCCATTTCTCTGAGCCAGACACTTGAAGGTAGTGCGAGGCCTGAGATTCTCCCTCCCTCTTCATGGAGCTAAAGCCCTTCACAAACATCCTCCAGTTCTCTGAAAATGCATCTATTTTAAGTGCTTCTTTGGTGTCAGAGAGCCCAGTAGTCCCTTGATCTGCAGACTTTTCTTGATGTCTTCACATATAGAAATTCCTAAGAATCTAACATAGATGTGAATACATCATTTCTATTCCTTTTCATTGACAAAGGTGTGAAAGGTTCCCATCAGCAGGGATAAGAAATCAGAGAATCCATCAGCTTGTTCCCCAGCTGATGAACTTATGGGGCAAGGCTGCAAGTGGTGGCTAGAACAGGCCATGTTCACCATTGTTCACCATGGGTGAACAAGGAAAGCACTTCATTTTATCCAAGCCTGGATCCTGGCTGTCTGGACCTGGAAACAAGAGCTCTAACCTTGAGAAATTAAAATATTTTCATGCAATCAGTAAATTCTTATTAAATGTTACCGTGGCTAAATTAAATGATAAGAATAACTAGTATTTTGAAATTCTGAACATCTTATAATTAGACCAGCCTTTAAAAAAATATTCCAAGTTAAGGCACATTAGAATGTATTCCACAACATGGAGACAGCCTGACAAAGAAACATTATTCTTAGATTTACAATTAATTACCCTTATGTCTATACCTTGCATTCAATTTGCATATCTTAAAAGTGCTGTAAATTTCACAGGACTCCTTGTTATTTAAGATCACACCGCTTGGTAAAAGTTTCCTCTGTGATAACTTTCTCTTCATGGTGTAGTGGTGAGGTCAGTAAATCTGGCTCTACTTTGCTCTCCACTGTTATAATTTTTCTTTTTTTGTGTGTTTTTCATTATTTGGCTCCTTGTTCCTTCTGCCCTCTCATTTATTATTCCCCAAAGAACCAACAGATAGAGAAGCTGGCTGGAAGAGTAAGTGAGTGGTCAGAGAGTGAGATGTTATCTGGCCCTCAGCACGCATTGGTACTGAGTGTCTGACATGTTCTATACATCTTTCTGGTGCCAACCTCATTAAACAAATACCACTTGATGTATAGCTCTCAAGAAATGAAATTTTATGCAACAGATTTGTTCTCAGTCCGACGGCTGTGCTTTTGGCCCCTGGCTTATCCCCCCCATCTCTTTTGCTTCCTTATCCTTTCTGAGTGAGTTCTTTTCCCCCAAAGGGAGGTGGTATGTTGTGATTTCTTGTTGCAATTTTGTTTGGTCATCCCTAATTTCATAACCTTTCATTGGACTGAGTTTTTATGAGTACTTTGAATGCTGTATTTTAAAAAGAGCACAATGGAATCCCTAAATTATTCATAAGGAACCATTAGCACTCTGTAAAATATTATTATATGTATGTCTATTACAATCACTAAATATTTCTCTAGAGCTGGCACACACGCTTTAATCCACACATACCTGCTATCCCAGTGTGTGCTTTTACCTTGATCCTGAGTAGGAGTGCTATGGGAGGATTAGGACTTCTTTTCTCCAGGAAGATCTTGAGGGCCTCTGGAGAGAGGGACAGAAATGCTTTTGTGGGGTTGCTATTAGTTGGAGGATGTTACAAGCAATTAAAAGATTTAAAAATGTAAAGTAATTATTTCAGTGAAAAGCGGCCAAAATATAATAAAACCTTTATATTTATTTAGTTTCATTTAATCTTTATTTGGGGGGGCACACCCAGTGGCACTCAGGGGCTACTCTTGGCTCTGCACTCAGAAGTCACTCCTGGCAGGCCTGGGTGCTGGGAATTGAATCTGGGTCCATCCCAGGTTGGTCGTGTGCAAGGCAAATGCCCTATCACTGTGCTATAGCTCTGGCCCTATTTAATCATTTTAAAAGTCCACAATTAGGAAAAGTATTACACCTGGAATAAATTTTTTGAGTTGTATTTTTTGTCACTTGGCTTTTGCCAATCTATTTTTCTGCAGTTATTACTAGTTGTTGAGGATAACATTCCACTTTGAAATTTGGTAAATTGTAATCAAAGCTGTATGTGTGGTGTTGCTAAAAGGCACAAATGATTTTGATTCAGAACCACACAACCTACTATGTGAGGATAATCTTCACATCTTTGGAGAGACAAAGAGGAAAAGTGCCCCTGTCCAATTCTTAATTTTATTTAAGCACAAGCAGGTAATTTCCTAGGGCTTCTTCTTCTCATGTATTAATTGGCAGTTTATTAAAGTAATTTTTAAAAAGTTAATTCCATTGTCATTTCTCCATTACTGCTTCTGAGAACTGAGTGTTATGGAATGTCAGAGAAGGGAGAAGAAAGCGGCAGGTCAGGAATGAAAGGTCCTGGTCCAACTCACTAGGCATCAAGGATACAAGGACACCCCTACTTTAGAGAGACATTTGCCTCATCAGGACATGCACCCACCCACTTGTCTCTGTTTCTCTGTCCACATAGTAGCTATCTTCTTTTTTCCTCCTGGAGGTGAGTGAATAGAAGGCTTTTTTTACAGATTTATTCCCTTCTGACAGTGACATTCTTCTTGACAATTCAATATGTGAGTGAGTCCCTGTGATTTCAGAAAGCCCATTCATTCTCTCCGGCTTTGGCTGGGCTGAATGCAAGTGAACGTGAGAGTGGCTTTCTCCTCACTTATTATAAAATAATATTTTTATTAAAATCATTTTTAAAAAGCCTTCCCCAAATTTGAATAATACTTTCCCAAAGAATACATAGCTTTGCCTTCAATAAGCTGTCCTAGAATACCTTGGCAAAAGTACCCAAGTAGCAAGAGTTTTCCTAGTCTTATGTCCTATATACATCTGTTAAATTACTCTGAGATCTCATTAAATAAAGCTAATGTACTTGTAAAACAGTAGGGAGAGACAGTTTATCATTGTAACTGTTAGAGAGAGCCATTCGGGTAGGGAGGGAGCCAAGAAGACTAGGTATATGCTGGTCAGTGTAGATGTTTCTAAGTCATAAATCTTGGCTCTTTCCCGCCTAGTTATTGTGTATTTCTTTAGGTGAGAGATTGATTGTAGCAGCAGAAGATGAATTTGCCCATAGTCCCTTTCTTCTTCTTCTTCTTCTTTTTTTTTTTTATACTCCTGATGCTTCGCCAAGGTGATAATGCTTTTTCTCCCCCTCTACCCCATGATCATTTGTTTCAGATTAAAAGCATGAAATGGCACAAAGAAACATGGGAAGGTTGGTCTCTGTGGTCGGGCAAACACGAGGGCATGAAGATGTATAATGTCCCAGGCGGACGGAAACCCTCCCAGAGTCTCGAGGGATTTATCGCAGGCTTACCTGAAGGAGAAACCGGGGCACATGCAACATCAGCTACCTGGAGGGGAACTGTCATTTCCTGCCGAGGAGTTTTCAAGCAGATGGTAAAAGGGGCTTAATTTGAAAACACTGAAACATTGTGTATGCTGAAAACCATGACAATTGCAGTTTTATTGTCTCCACTCAGGTAAATGTGTGTCTGGATCATCTTGTGGCCCGAATGGGAAGAAAAGGTACTTTTCATGAATATATATAGATGCTGAATTTATAAAGATCAATATAGTCACCAAATGTTGTACAACATGTCAGGATATCATAAAAAAGCAGGCAGTTCTACATAAAATACCAGCTTAATCTTGGAGATTTTAGGGCCTCATTAAACTGTGGATAAAGTCTTTATATGGGAAGGCAGCCTGAAGGCTGTGCTGGGTCTATAGGGCAGGTGCTGGGACCCCCACTTCTGACCTGAATAACAGGTCACTTCTGACCTGCAGGTCACATTAGGAGAGGATGGGAGCTCTGGGCTGGGGAGTGATCTAGAGGTGGCCCTATGGGACCACAGCCACGTGCTCCTCATCCCTATTGTAAAACCTTCTTTTAATGGTTATGTGTTTGCTTAGGGGGTCAGGCAACTCTTGCTATCTTGCACATTTGTGAATCTGGTTCTATGTAAAATCTAAGGCATCAGAATGAGACACAAACTCAGGTGTTATGAGCAGGAGACTGGGATGATTGACTCAGGGCAGAGGGGAGCATTGCTTCAGCAGCTCTGCTTCCTACAGGTCCCCAAATGCCCAAGGGTGAATAATTTGCTGGGTCTTCCCAGGCCAAGTTCACAAAACTGCTGTTGCCAGAACCCTGACCTTTTCCTTCTTCACTCAGAGTCCCAGAACTGAGAACCGGGGGCTTCCCTGTAGGGAACTGGGTTCTGCTTTTCATTGGTAGTCTGGGGATCTTGGATTTGTTTGCTTGTTTTTTTCTAGAAAAACTTTGAAAGTCAAGCCAGTGCTTTTATTCTGACCTTTCTGCAGCACTGGCCCATATTTCCGGCATGTCAGCAGTGCGCGCCGACCCTGAGTCATCTGTCACTGCCAGCCGTCACTCCATCGCCAGTCCCATCAGCCCCATTACCTGGGATCAGGAGAGAGTGGAGCCTGGCGTCGGAAGGATCATTAAACCTGAGACTCCCAGGTAGCACAGGTAGTCCAGGTGGCCTGTTGTTATTTATAATAAAGGAAAGTGCAGCAGAAGCACCTGACGGTGGCCCAGGAGGCCGGCAGAGGACGCCTGAACAGTGTCATCTCTGAAGGACAGTGAAAAGTGGACGCTCCCCCCTTCACTGCAAGCAAAGAGGATTTATTGAACATCTGTTCTGTACATGGCTGGAAAGATTGATTAATTTAATTGCTCACACTTTGCTTAAGTAACATTTGAATACTTAATGTCAGGTTTGAAGGATATTTCAACGTTTGCCTACCCCCCTTCTCTGTGAGGTTTGTGGCAGGGCTCTGCAAGGGGGTACAGTGTATGAAGGCCCTCCGATACGATTCTTCTGGGCAAGCCTGTAGGAATGGCCAGTAGGGAAATCTGCCTCTTTTCATAAAAGCAACTAGTTACTTTTTACCTGTTCCCCTTGTGATAAATCATTAATGTAATGAGGCTGGATCCTCACTGAGTGGTGGTAATTTCCCCTTTGGTATCAACTGTTGAGACAGGTGAGCTTATTATATATTTCTGTACCCTTTACCATAATACCGTAATTGTATGAAAGTACCAGATGAGTTAAAGTTGCAATAAGTCATCGCAGGTTAAAGTGAGACAGTATATTAGAAAGAATACCTGAAAATCCTGTCCCAAACCAGTCCTTATGGATCTCCACTGACAAGTTGTATCTTTTCCATTCAGGGGCTTTCCCTCCCTTTTCCTGCCTGGCTTTCCTGCCCTGCCTTACCTTAGAAGCAGGAGATGTTCTTTCCAGAATCCTATTTTAGCAGGTGCAGCCAGTTTATGATTCTCCTACTTGAATATTCTAACTTCTGAAACTCAGGTGGAAGATTCATCTCCATTCCTCACATCAGACCATGCAGAAGCTTCCTACTGAGGCTCTTCACCCACACATTTTCAGAACCTACTAAAAGGGTTCCATTCACACACTCAATCACGAAAAGAGAAACAGACGCATGGCCCAGTTCTGACAAACTTATCCACCATGAGAATGAGGCTGGTCAAAATCTAGAACAAAAGGGTAACATCTGAATTCAGCTTGAAGCAGGAAAAGGAACTTTACTTACAAAATAAAACACACCACTGGATGTTTCCTTGGTGTTTCCATTAATTTCCCCTTACACACATTTGTGTATCATCATTTGCTATTCCTCAACATTTCTTGGACTCTGAACTTTGAAAGCAGAGAACATTACTCTCTTTTAGTAAGGAGACTTCCTAAAGGAATTGTTAAGGAAGGATTTCTAGTTTAATCTTTAAATGTATCTAATGCTTTGCTTTTGAAACTAGAATTGTTTGAGGTCTGAGTAATGCAGTGGAAGGGATGAATATTCAAGTAGAAACACACTGGCTTTGCCTTCCTGTTTGCAGAGAGGTTGCCTATAACCTGCTCCAGGAAAGCATGAGACGTTGGGCCTTTGAGGCTGTGTTCCAGTTTATTGCCCAAAACCAGAGAGAAAAGAAGAGCTGAAGTGTGGGGAGGATTTGGCTAACCAACCGAGTTCTGGGTTCTAGGGAGAGTCCATAACAGGCAGGCCTGACCATGCCATTAGGGGCTCTAGAAGCAAAGGGTGCTTCTGTGCATACAGTGATCTTTGGCCACTTCTGAATGCTGACATGTGTGGACTGATTCTTTGAGAGCTGCCTGTCTGTCCCCTGCTCTGGCCGCACACAATACATCCCGCACCAGACCACAGACTGTCAAGGCCAGAGCCAGGTGCCTGGGCTACGCGTATCCTTCTCCATCAGTCATACTGCAGGGAGCAGACAATTAATTCTGGAGCAAAATTGAAAGTCAGAGGCAGAGTCTGAAAGAACAGAATGACAATAATAAAGTGCCCCAGCCTCGCATTAATCTCCCTCACTTCAGGCCTGTCACAGCCGGCCTGGCTGTGACTAATGCCAAGCTTTGCATACAGTGGTCACAGACACGAGCCGCATGCTCCCATTACAGCACCCGGGATGCGCTTTGTTGGGTTTTAGACTCCAGCAGAATCATGAAAAACCACCACCATTGGTCAAAGGGAAGGGGACATGCATCCTCCATCAGGATCCAAGGTGCTGGACACCAAGATGTGGGATCCAAGTAGTGACAATGAAAAAACTCTCTCATCTATCTATCTATCTATCTATCTATCTATCTATCTATCTATCTATCTATCTATCTATCCATCTATCTATCTACCTATCAATCTATCTATCATCTATCTGTCTGTATACCATCTATCTATCTCCTTTTCTCAACATTTCTCTCTTGACCCTCATTCTTGTCATCTTGGACTATTCTTTCTTTATGTTGGCCTTTTCCATCTCTTCCTGCTGGTCATATCTTTTATTTTCCTAAAGCCCCCATCCTTACCTTTTTAGGAAGGTGGCTGAAATGGTCAAGAGTGAAGATTTTGAGGCCTAATTCAAACATGAAGTTTCACTAAGGTACAGACATTGGGTATATAATGACCCACTACATAGTTTTGAAGAAATTCAAGTGGGAAATTGTGGCATTTGGGTCTAAAGGGGCAGTAGCTCCCAATGTGTCTATGACACCAAAGGACCCTAGAGCCCAATGAGTGTCTGGGTCACAGAGAAAAGCTAGGATCTGGAAGAAGGTAGCATTGGGTGATTAATCAAGTGCAGGTTCAGTGAACACCTAAACAAATCTAACCCACCAGAGGGGAAAAAAATGATGACTCCAAAGGGAATCAGGTCTCCCTGATTCAATAGTTTTTCTGGGTAAAAGAAAAAGAAACGAGGGATTGGGCATCATGACAGATTTCAGCAAACTGTGATGTTGACCTTCCAAAAAATGTTAAATGAAAAAGAAAGTAGCATGGAGGGGGTGGAATTCACCTCCATAATTTGTTGTGGGGACAGAAAAATGAAGGTAACGTCCAACAGTTATTTCTTAGATGCCACATTACATTTCCCCCAGGAGGAGCCTGCAGAGCTTTGAGGGAAAATGCAAGAAAAAACTCACAAACCACCATCACTGAGGAGGAATGTAGGAGGGTAAAAGTGATGAGATGTGGTAAAGAGGACAGTTAGGAGGATGGCCTGGCCAGGAGGTTGTTTCAACCTGAAGTTCCCTCAATATAGACACAAAGACAACTAATAGCTGCAATAGGAAAATAAAACCAAAGTTATAATAGAGTTCTGCATGGCTCAGGACATCTGGTTTGTTGAAGGATCCGTCTGTGGGTATGAAGTTAGACAAGGTGCTGAATTGTCCTGTGATGCCAAACAATGAAACTGCACTCTTTTCCACTCAGTGATAAGGCCGCTTGACCCCACAAAGAGATGCCTCAAAGATACCTTGAGCAGATGGCCTAGATTCTTAGTGGTCCTCAAATTTTTTTTTAAACAGGGAGCCAGTTAACTGTCCCTCAGACCATTGAAAGGCTGGGCTGTAAATAAAACACACACACACACACACACACACACACACACACACACACACACACACACACACACACACACACTATGGAAAATAGTGGCCCATGGATTGTAGTTTGAGGTCTCCTGCCCGAGACTGAGAGGAGGAGTTGAGAAACAGAGAAAAGGAGAGTTGGAGAGTGTGGTGCACATTCCACGCATGCGCACTGCAGGCCTGGGACAAGTTAGCTGCTAAGCAGGACAGACAGAGAGACAAAAATACCTAATGGGGGCCTGGAGAGATAGCACAGCGGCGTTTGCCTTGCAAACAGCCGATCCAGGACCAAAGGTGGTTGGTTCGAATCCCGGTGTCCCATATGGTCCCCCGTGCCTGCCAGGAGCTATTTCTGAGCAGACAGCCAGGAGTAACCCCTGAGCACCGCCGGGTGTGACCCAAAAACTAAAAAACAAACAAACAAAAAAAAACCTAATGGGCTGGATAAATATTGTCAGCAGGCTACATGTGTCCCACAGGCCATAGTTTGAGGACCTCTGGTAGAACAAGGCTGGTTTCCTTCCTTCCTTTTTTGCCCCTCTTCAGCTTTCCACTTCCCCTAGATGCTCCTTAGTCACAAGTCACCTCCTGGGACATAGGGAGCTGCTGGCCACAGCTAGGTGTCACATCTTCCTGCTTCTGTCTCAGACCCATCTTTCGGCTTCATCTGCTCCCTTTCTCACCCCTACATGCTGAATCAGAAGATGCCTGACATCCTGGAACCACCAATAGCTTTCAAGCATACTATTAGGCACTTAACCCTTCTCTATTCCTTCTTTTGTCCTTTCCAAATTGGGCGCCCTACTTCTCCTAGCTACCAACACTCTTGTGAGACTACTGTATTCAAGGTTCTGTTGGCCTCAGTGAATTTTGCAATCAACTTTGCACTTTCACACACCAAAGTGGAGACAAAATTCACAAATATTCTGGAACTGCTGGTCCATTTGGATCAGCATGGTGCTGATATAGTAAGACATCTCAGGACCTTATATGTAGATGCCTACATATCTGTGACTGCACAGGGTGGCTAGGCAGAATGGCCCTTCCCAAACTCCTTTGTGCAGTGAGATTGGCACCTGTATTAGTTGGTCCCTGACTAGGACACACAATGAAGTCCACCCTCCTGGCCAGACATGTGGCTTTGCACTTGACTTGCCTGGGTTCTAGGAGAAAATGTACCCAGAGGGAAGACTCATTTAAAGCCAAGAGCATCAAGCATACAGTTTTAGACTTGGAGTCAGGGACCATGATTTAGGTCCTAGGTGTTCTGCTCCTTATCTCTGTACCTGTGTTTCACATCATCTCCACAGGATGGGAATAAACCTGTTCCTAACACAGTTTGTAATTTCAGGTACAGGACAATCTGTATACTGTAGTGCATTCCTCCTCCCCAGTGTACCTGCTTTCTCACTCCAGGGAACAAACTAATTTTTCAGAAAGAAGGGATTTGCAGAGAGATGGTAACGGCTAGTAAGAAATAGGAGGCTCCCTCAAAGGAAGGTTTGGTTTTGACTCAGGCTAGCAGGAGCTTACATGACTTAGAACTGCTCATCCATTAACATTTCAAAAGACTTTGATGGACTGGGGGGATTGTGTACCATTGATTTTAGTGTGATCTTCTTGCACAAGCTGTAACTAGGCTACTATTTTAAGCACATAGTAATTATTCCTGAAAAGCAAGACATCACAATGAAGTTTATAGTTGGTGGTCTGGCATGTTGACCTGAATTGTATAGAAGTTACAGATGTTGCTGAACTACAGCAAAGGGGATAGGTTGGAGTGACACACAAGTAGAAGGGAGGCCAAAGAATGGTCCCCTTGTAGAGCCTCCTGAGGTTTTAAAGCTCTTTGACTAGCTCCCACATAGGCAGAGACAGAACAAATCCTGGAGGAATTTCATATCCTGTCTCCAGGTAAGTTTGCCCCTTTCAAGAAATGACATATCTTTTGTTGCTGTAACCATGTTACTTCATTCATTCACCAGAAGCACAAGACAGAGGTCAGAGGGTGTTTTTATGCCACTCAGTCAGTGGGATCAGAGTGTTGGATATCAGATTAAGAGATATTACTTAGAGTCTTAGACTTAACAGAAAGACATTTCTTTGTTTTCTTTTAATCCGTCTGAGCCAGAGATGTGTGGAGCTTGGTGGATGTCAGTCCTCAAAACTCTATTTGACTCAGGGCAAACACCTTTATATAGAAGACAGTAAGGACTGTCCTCCACATCCTTCTGAGTGTGAGGTTTCAGGCACCTGGATCTCTCCACTCTCCCTACCTGCTTCCATGACCTAATCTAGAGCCTGCAGTTGTGTGTAGGTAGAAAGTGAAGGATAGGTAGGTTTATCCAAGTGGAAAACCATCCCAAAATACTGCTCTTAAGCCAAGCCTTTATTTTCTCTCCTAGGGGCAATTTTTGGGGGATAACTTGCTTTTTTTTGGACACCTCTCAATTTGCTTCTGAGTACACTTGTATTGACTGCTTTTCTATGCAGTGTCTGCCTCTTCCAGTCCAAGTATAGAAAAACATGTATATAGTATCCAGTGAACATCACATCTGTTTGAATTTCAGCATGGAGAAATGCCCATGCAGTGGTGCATTAAGAGAAATAAATATCCCAAGAGCACATGTGAGGACAGCTTCTTGCTTCCTATGCCTCTGTGAGTTAGCTCAACATTTCTCTTTTATTTTCCACACCCTTGGAATGATCTCAATGGAGAAATGGCTGCAAAATTACGTCCTCCTCAGACATCCTAAAGTTGTTCATTGAAGGCACTTCATTGAATAGAAGGAAGGAACCCAGATACTTTGTGACTCTGTGGTAACCTTGGGCTCTGCTCGTTAGAGTTGATGTTTCCCCAGCAGCATTTTACTCACCTACAGGTGTGCTCTCATACCTGGGGGTCTTTGTATTTGCCCACCCTCTAGCTAGATGGTTCTATCATCTCTGCTCTCTGCTCTTCATACTACAGTTTAGCTATTTCCTTTTCCAAGAAGGCATCTCTGTGTAACCAGACAAATGGACCTTCTTCCCCAGAAATCAACTTATTGTCTGTGTAACCATATTGCTGTGACTTTAAAGCCTTTTGCTCTGCCATATTAGGATCATTTTACTTCCTTCCTGGTCCAATAATGATCATAGGCTGTAGCCCCTCAAAGGTGCACTGAGATCATTTGGTAAAGGAATGTCAGTGCTGCACATCAAACTAGTCTTGTCTATAATCAAGGGTGTGAAGAGAAAGAAATTTCTGACATTCTTGCGATTTATCTAGCTCCTTTGACAACATGCTTAGATAATCTTATGTGGACCCCAAGGAAGCTTCCTAAGTAGAGGTTTCGAGTATTTATTATAATGACAATATCACACACAACCTATTGTTAGTTAAAATGTCAGCATGGAGGCTTTTCCCTTCCAGCTTTGTCAGATATAATTGGCATATAGCATTGTGGAAGTCTAAGGTATACAATGTGTTATTTTGTTACACTCAGATATTGTAAAATGATCATCACCACCACCATACCATTAAGCTAACACCTCTACCTCATCCCATAATTAAGATATTTTTTTTTGGCAAAAACATCTTTCTCTCTTAGAAGCTTTCAAGTTTATGATGCACTGTTCTTAGCTGCCATCTTCTTTTATTAGCTGTCTCTTAGAGTCCCAGAATTTGTTCATTTACATTTGGAAGTTTGTGCCCTTTTATCAATAGCTCCACTCCCTCCACCCTTAACTTTCTAGTGCCTTTCAGCCACCACTCTGCTCTGAGTTTTGCAGTTTTTAATTCCACATAGAAGTGATAGCTGTCAGACAGTATTTATCTTTCTCTGTCTGAGATACATATCTTACATACCACAAATGCTCTCCAGATGAATCAACGTTATTGCAAAGTTATTGCAAAGAGACCTTCCTGTTTCTAGGAACTGAGTAGTATTCTATTGTATCTGGACAGAAGTCTGTCCCATCTTCTTCATCCATTAATAGTTTGGCTTTACCCTTATTTTGGTGATTATAAACTATACTGCTGTGAACACGGTGTGTAAATATCTTTTGGGGAGACTGTTTTTATTTCTTTCAGATAGAAACCCAGAGTGGGGTTGCTGGTAATATAATCGTCCTATTTTTAATTTTTTGGAAACTGCCAAATTTGCAGACCTTTTCTTCCAAATAAAAAAAATAGTTCTTCAGGGGCTGGAGAGATAGCATGGAGGTAAGGTGTTTGCAAGAGGTCAGTGGTGAGAATCCGGGCATCCCATAGGGTCCCCTGAGCCTGCCAGGAGCGATTTCTGAGTATAGAGCCAGGAGTAACCCCTGAGCGCTGCCGGGTGTGACCCAAAACCAAAAAAAAAAAAAAAAAAAGTTTTTCAGGGACACTTGGGAGAAGAGAAGAGGGTGGCCAGCTCTAAGAGCTTTTTATGCTGTGGCCATATATAGGTATAAGGTTTTTTTTTTTAATTTTTATTTTGATCATAGTGGCTTACATATCTTTCACATTAGTATTTTAGGTACATATTAACATTGAATCAAGGGGGGAATACCCACCACCAAATTTGTCCTCCTCACTTCCCCGTTCCCTTTCTGCAACCCATATCCCCCATCATTACCCCCCGGGCTGCTAGAGTAGGTGGTCCCCTCTTTGTCTAGCTTACTATCAGTGATCATACATCTGTTTGGTCCTGGTGCCCTCCCTGGTTTCTCCCTCTATTTGAGAGGTTAAGCTAGATAAATTGAGTTATGTGGTTTTGTTTGAGGGAAAGAAAAGCAATAGAATGAGGTAAAAATTAAGCAAAAAATTAAAAAATTATAAAAATATGCTGAAAATGGGCGGAGTCCTTCTAGTGGCTATCAGCCTCAGTTTGAGAGAGGACTTGAAAAAGGTAATTGAAACACTATAACAATACAAAAATAAATGTCAAATTAAATATCCAGTGAGCCCTACAGCAATAAAGAGAAGCACCACACAATAGTCTTGGTTCTGAATTCAAATCATGCCAGAGTGCAAAAAGAAAGAGAAAGATAAGATAAAATAATATAAAATAAAAAGGGAGACATCAACTTCAATATCTACACCAAAATAAGGACATCAAAAAAGCAATCAATCAATCAATAAATATATATGTGGAAAAATGATTATTTTGTGCTTTTTTTTTCTTTTTCCCCCTGCATAGGCACAGTAACTATTTGGGATAATATAGAGGGGATTCCCTTGGCCTAAGAGATACAGGGTTTCTCCATCCCTGAAGTATACTGTCATGGGATTAACTATAGACTCCTTGCATGATTATTTACTCTCCCCTCGGTGCTTTTGTGGTGTATGGAAGACTTCTGCTTTGTCATGGATGGTAAAATCAGTCCTCTGTATCTAGAGATCTTGGTGACTGTGAAGCTCAAGGAATGGAGCTAATGATGAAGGCTTTCTTTGTGGTTCTAGCAGTTCTGCTTCTTCAGTGTAGTTTTAATTCATCTTCTGTAGTTGGTGTTCTTGGTCATTATGTTGCTCCTAGGATGGAACCTGGGACAGTCTTTCATTATGTTTCTGGAAGACCCGTTCACTTGCGGTTGTCTCAGTCAGACCTCTGGAATTGGAGATCTTGTTTGTCGAACAGATTGTAGACCAAAAGCTAGGTTAGAGCTTTTTGTTGTTGTTGGTCCCAGGATGCATACTGTCTAGTCCTGGTTGTAACAACCAGTCATCTCTATATAGCAATCTTGGTTTTTGCATAGATCAAAGGGTGACATGTCTTCTGATTTTGTCTTATTGTTGGCTTATGAGGAAGAATAACTTGCTCTTAGATCTAGTTATTCCCATTTCCTCGTTGTCAGGTCATCAATTTAGAACTGGCGTAAGTTGGTGTCAGAGCAGCATTATGAATGCCCTGGAGGGGACTTGGTTCCTGGAGCTGTTGTGGAGAACTCTGTCGTTTCTATGTCTGGGATTCAGGAGTCAAGGCTGGACAGCCGGTGCCTATTTCCCTGGAGTCTAGATTGGTTCCCCATGACATACATTCAGGGTGGGAGATGTACCTGTGCTGTAAAAAAGTGTAAGTTCTTATCCCTAGTTCTTATCCCTAGAGCTTGTTTTCACACATAAAATTTCCCCTATTTTTAATATGCCTTTGCAGGAAGAAGTGGTGCTACATTATATTGCTGGTGGATTTGGGGGTGGAGAGAGAAGAAAACAAACCCATGACAGAAACTAAAAATATATATGCTCATACATATCTAAAGAAAAAAGAATTTCTTAAAAGAAAATAAAAGGATTAAATAAAGGACACAAATAAAGGAATAAAGTGGGGCATTTTGTTTTAAAAGTGATACTGTCCTGGGTCTAAATTACCTATGCTCAGAATGTCTTTCCTTCACTAGCATATGGGGAAAAAGAGACACAAGTCAGAATCATACTAATTCTGACCCCTACACAGGATTCCTTACTGATTGTTATTTATGTGACTTGGACCATTAAATGTCCTCAAGGATTTTGTAGAAGTCTGTGGGCTGCCTTGGGGCACTTTGCCAAGTCAAATAGCCAAGCATCCAACTAGATGTTTGTCTCCTCAGTGCCATACTCCCCAGTGAGTCAGTCCTTATGAGATGTCTTTTACTATGTATTCATATTTTCATGTTCTTCAGCTTGTACTAGTTGTTTCTATTTTATTCATGTCATTTGATAGTTTTATCATGATTTCTACTATTCCCGCTATCCTTGATATTTCGAAGGTCAACTAGGCCATGAAATGTCACTGGCTGGCTTTTCATTCTTGCTCTGCCACCTGTGCCACATGTGACATTTATCATCTCAGTCTCAGTCTTATGGTTTGTCAATAAGGAAACTATTCGGCCGATTCCTTGGGTGGATGCTGGCAGGAAATGGGCACCTTGTCCAGTGCTGCTGGAAATTTGCTATGCCTATAATTGGGCAGGGGCCTGACAACTCAGGTTCTTATTTGCACACTTTGATGTGGTTACTCTATTCCCGAGACTTGAAGACCGGACTTCTGTTCCTTCTAGGAGCCTTGGTTTTCCTGGAAAGTCTTGAAGAAAGGCCTGGACCATCACTCTCTGGGTCTGAGTACTTTCCAAAGCATATTCCCAGGCCCTGGGGAATCAAAGCCAGGGCTTTCAAAAGGAAACAACCCAGGGTTATTCTTCTTTTTTGACAAAAATTAAAACACCACATCACTCTCCTTTTGTGCCACTGCAAACATTGCGACATTTTTGGCGGGAAAGGGAAGTTATTTTGTGTATGTGTGAACTAGAATTTTGATAGACAGGGTAAGTTGCAATCCAATTCTAAACTATAGATTTTCAAGCAGATTGATGCAACAAATTGTTAGCAAATAGCAGTTTGCAATTTGATGCTAATTAGACATAAGGCAAATATGTGCCATGACAAATTAGCAGCGAACCATACTGCAGAGGATTAGCGAGAGCTGGCACAGCTCGCGCCCGCTTCGCACACCTCCCTGTCGCCGTCGCCGCGTCACCGTCGGGGCCTGAGCCAGCTTCGCCTCTCTGTGAGCAGGAAGCTGGAAAGACCAGGAACATCCCAGGCCAACTCTCAGAGTGATGCTCTCTGTGTCTTCGCTTTCCACCATGCCTGCCTGCTGGTCAGCATGTCCTTTGTGGAAACTGCAGAAGGCCTGGGACGCTCATGTGATATACATGTATTTGTGTCATAAATATAAAAGAAACCCTGGAAACATTTGAAAGCATGAACTAGCCAAAGAGAAAGGCAGGAAGAAAGGAAGGAAGGGGGGCAGGAAGGCAGAAACAAAACCTCCCAGAGATAACTATCATTCATGATTTGGTATTCATCCATTTAAGTCTTTGTTTTTGAAGGATTCAGATCTTTAGCGTTTTTTAAAAAATACAACTATATGCACAATTATAATTATGCAATCATAGTTTTTAAAAGTGGCCTGTGCATAGTTTTTCTAAGTTAATTTTATAGTATGTGCAATTTTTCCAAGTGGTTGATCACATGTCCACATGAAAAATATCATCACAGTCTTTTCTTCTGTGAATCCACCATAATTAACTCACCACCCTTTGCTTCTGGACACCTGGATTTCTTAAAAATGTCTCCTACTGCAGTCAGAGAGGGGTTGGAAAATTCACTTTGTATACACATGAATTATTGTAAGGATATTCTCCCAGATGAGGAATGATCGAGTCACTATGTTTGTATGATACTTTGTCTCTCTGTAGACAAACCATTTCCCAAACTTTGTCCAAAGCCAGTGTGATTTGAAATATTTTTGATTAGACAAATAGCCAAAAGAGCTACTCTGTTGACCATCACCCATTTTGTCTAACTGAGTTTATTTATTTTCCAGGTATCTCAATTACTCACTACCAAGTCTGCACGCTACCTAAAAATAATCACTGAAATATAATATATGCTCAGACTTTTCCCCTAAAGTGTCTATGTCAGAAGTCTATGAGATTTTACAATCATGGATTCATGAAAGATAAGACAACCAATGTGATTTTGAATTGCAATGAGCAAGGCATAGTTTTTTTTAATCTACTTCACTGAAAGAATGCTTGTGGGTATCTTCAAAGTCAAAGTCTCCCTTATTGCTCTTTTTTGTTGTTGTTTATTTGGGGTCACACCTGGTGGTGCTCAAGGCTTACTCTTGGAGTGCCAGGAATTGATCCTGAAGAGACACATGCAAAATAATCATGTCTCTTAAGCAAGGTAAGTGTCTCCCCACTTTCTTCTTGCTCTTGATCCTAACTCAGTGGTCTTTTGGAATGACACTTTCCAGTTAATTCTTTGGCATCTGTTTAGTCTTTTGGGAGATGTATTTGGTAAACAGTGTGGGAGGTGTGGACCTCTTGTAATACAGTCCTTCCCTCCTCTATGCTACTATTACATTTGGGAACCTTGTGGGTATTTTGCTGGGATAGTTGATCTGTGGGAAGAAAGGCAGGTGCTCCCAATTTGGGCCCGTCAGTTGCCTTCGATGATGGGTAGGAAAATCATTAGAAATCAAGTCTTATGTATTGCACTGTCATTCTTGAGAACTTGAGAACATTACTTACCTTCTCAGAATAATTTCCTTATCTGAAAAATGATAAGGAAGGCATACAAAGTGCATCACCAGTATAAATATTAGCAGTAGTTTGTGCACTTACTCATTGAAATAACATGGCATGGAGAACTGTGTAATGAAAATGCATGAGAAGTTACATGTATCTGGAATCCCATCATGTATATGAGGGGTTCTTATAGAAGCTGAATATTTTATTATTTTCAGTAATAAGCTTGAATGTGTGTTGGTTTAGGACAGATTGTAGTTAGGTGTGTATCTGTATACACAGACTTCAAACTCACATATGGATGAGAATAACCCACTGTGAAAACAAGTAATCACCTCTTTAGTTGCATATTGAGGGAACCTGCATACTGGGAACATTGGTTCAATTCCTGGCACCACATATAATTCCCTGAACACCACCAGGAGTGACTCCTAAGAACAGAGCCAGAAGTAAGCCTTGGGCACCAGTGTGTGTGTGACCCCAACACAAATAAAACTTGGAATTTTTTATTGGATTGAGCAATCAGTGTATAATAAATTCACTTTTGTTAATAACACAAATCATTTTGAGCCTGACATACAATTTTTAAATAGTTATCATTTTCACAGAATAAATCTTATTTCAAAGTTTTTTTGAAGTTTTACATTATGTTTAATTTAAAAATCACACTAGAAACTTAACTTAATAAATTTAATCATGGAAAAATTACCTTTCTATTTCACTATATTTATATAAATGTTTATGAATGCTTTGGTGTCTAGAACTTTCTTCTATTTAGACTAACTTATCTTAGTAAATTTAAATCTATTATTGGTTTTATTTTTTAATTGATCATTACTCTTTAAATAATATACAGTTAAATTTTTAATTTGATATTGTATAGCCTTAAAATTTAACAATTGCTGTTGAATTTTATCAAATGCCTTTTCATCAACTAAGAAAAATGTTTTCATTGTCACATTTAATAGCCTAAATTAGAATTTATTACCTAATGTTGAACTATACTTAACTTGATTAAAATAGACTTAATCATTCGCTATTTAAAAGATATGCTAAAGAATTTTGAACAGAACAACTAGAAAGTTAATGTTTTGAATATAAGAAAACTATTAGATGTTGACTGAGTCATGTGTAAAATAGTTGATTTGTAACAGAAGATAAATTCTTGAAAACTGTGATATAAAACTATGACATCCGGGAAAGCAAAGATCTTACAAAAACAGAGAGTGGTTATAGGTGCGAAGTGATATAAGTAATGAGATAGAGATTTAGAATTGGTTAGTTGTAATTTTGGATGGATCAGATCTAAGTTATATTAAAAAAAATTTAAGTGTTAAGATATATAGGTAAAAGGCGGCCGGAGAGATAGCATGGAGATAAGGCATTTGCCTTTCATGCAGAAGGATGGTGGTTCGAATCCTGGCATCCCATATGGTCCCCCATGCCTGCCGGGGCGATTTCTGAGCATGGAGCCAGGAGTAACCCGAGCACTGCTGGGTGTGACCCAAACAAACAAACAGAAAAGATATACTGGTAAAAGGAAATACTAGGATTGCTTTCTTCTTATAATTATTACTATTATGTCATTATTTTAGCTATTGACACCCAAATTGTTGACAAATGACCCAGAAGTTACATGAAATAATTCAGCGATATTAAAATGTTATGTGGCTATAGGAACACACACAATTATGGGAGCAAACTCAATGAAGTGGAAAAGCGGCAGGAAACAACTCAGGAAAACAATGTTTAATTTCTTTTTTAAGCCCTCTAGGGAAATTCTTTAGACAGTTTTGAGAATGATCAATAATGAATGTTGCCATGAATTTATTTTCCTTGCAAATCTTTATTTAAACAGTATGTAATGGGATGTAGTCTGCCAGTACTTGCGCCTGTCTGAGCCAGTGCAAATCCCTAGGATGAAAGAATTAGTTATGACCAGTTTTTCCTTCTTTGTACAGCAGATTGGCCATTTTCTAACTTCTGTGTTTGTACCATGTATTCATAGTCAGTCACTATTTCATCATTACTTTCTGAATTTTGAGAATCATTGTTTGCTGATGAGCCAAATAGGCTTGTGAGTGCTTTGGTACATTGTATGACTGTAACTCAATCATGAACGACTTTATCTGTGGGGAAAAAAACCCTGTTGGGATGAACATCCTTGTAATCATGGTGTTTAAATAAAAATATCGTGTATGGGGGCCAGAGTGATAGCACAGTTGGTAGGGCATTTGTCTTACATGCAGTCAACCAGATTTGATCCGTCCCATCCCATATGGTCCCCTGAGCCTGCCAGTAGTGATTTCTAAGCACAGAGCCAGGAGTAACCCCTGAGCACTACTGGGTGTGGCCCCAAAACAAAAAAAAAATCAACTACATATAAACATAAAACTTCATGGTAATATCGTTTCAACCACATTTTTTTTCTCAATTTTATTCTGGAGAATAGGATAAGGGGTCTATATTATAGTTAAAAAAAACTAGATATCAGACTGAATCCCTCAAATGTCTTGTGGACAGTTACTAATGGAATATTTTATGATATATTTGAAGATAATTTTAGTCTTTTGCTTCTATGGGTTATGAAAATAAGTAGGAAGATCCACTTATTTGACCTTTACCTTCAAAGTTTGCAGCAAAGAAAAAGTGAATTTTGAATTTGTGGGTATAGTAGTGTTCCTTATACCAATTACCCATTCATATGGCTTGAATATTGTTTCCAGAGAGTGCAGATTTAGAATCTAAAGATTAATCAGTAAAATATAAATTTTCTCCTCTTTTCCCATGTGTCAAGCTTTGGACTAGCTAACCTCATCATGCAACATCTCTGCTTCACAATTGTCTTCTGGGTATTTGCAAGAAGACCTTGAAATTATGATTAACTCTGCTTTTGATGAGCCTTAAAATGGATAATATCAACAAATTCCTTTTAAGATAAGATGCTCAAATTGCTCTTTTATTATCTTTATAATTTCTGCAGTCTTTAGTGAAGGTCCTCTCTTTCTTGGTATGGGTGCATCTGTGTCTCTCTCAGTACATTAAGTATCTTCTTTTTTGTTAAAAAAATTTGTCCTGTTTTCAGTTTCACTGATTTATTTGATTTTTTTTTCTATTTGGAAGAGTGTATTTTTGTTTGTTTGGTTTTGGTTTTTGGGCCACACCTGGTGACGCTCAGGGGTTACTCCTGGCTATGCGCTCTGAAATCGCGACTGGCTTGGGGGACGCTATGGGACACCAGCGGATCAAACCATGGTCTGTCCTAGGCTATCGTGTGCAAAGCAGATGCCATACGCCTTGCACTAGTGCTCCGGTCCCTAGAAGAGCATATTTTTCTGTTTATTTTTAGAGTAAAAACTCAGGTTATTAATTCTAATTTTTTGAATAAACATTTAATGGTATACATTTTCCTTCAAATATATATATATATATATATATTTGGTTTGGGGGCCACACCCGGTGATGCTCAGGGGTTACTCCTGGCTATGTACTCAGAAATTGCTCCTGGCTTGGGGGACCATATGGGACACTGGGGATCGAACTGAGGTTCGTCCTGGGTCAGCCAGGTGCAAGGCAAATGCCCTGCCTCTGTGCTATCACTGTGGCCCCCCAAAATACATTTGTAATCTCACAAAGGTCAATATATTACATGTATTTTTATTGATCTAAATTATTAATTTTCTTTAGCCCTTATTAAACTTTTAGGATATTTGTGTCTTTAAATTTAGATAGAATATTGTTGAGTATTGTTTGCTTTTAAAATCTACTCTACAAGTCATAGTATTCTAACTAGAATGCTTAGGTCATTTGTTATTAATATTAGTCATCAGCCATGTTTAAATATACACCTTGATCATTGTTTTCTATTAGTTGTATCATTTTAATAATATTTCCTGCTTTTTGTTTTCATTTTGAAACTAAAAATATGTTGATTCAATTTCATTTTTTTTGTTGATATGCTGGTATACATTTTTGATGTGTTATTTTCATGACATTTTAGGGGTTATAGTGCATCTGTCAACAATAATTTGCCTTAAATTATGTGATATTACTTTTTATATTGTAAACAAATTTAACACCTTTTTACTTTCATTCCTCTCTCACTTGGCCTTTGTCTTTTGCTATATTTTATTTTAACAAGACATAAATACCTCAATATATTCTTATTATTTTGATTTAACCAGATAATTATCATTTAAATAGATTAAAAATAAAAAAAATTCTTGTCCAGAGTGAACATTCTTAACTATTATTATTATTATAGTAGTTACTTCTCTGCCCTAACTGTACTTCACAGCATCTTGTGCCAAACTTTCTACCATGGGCCAATCCTCCTGGTCCTAGCTCTATTGACTTAGGATATTATCACCATACCTTCTTGTTTTTATATCCCAAAATTGAGTGCAATCATTCTATATCCCTCTTCTTCTGATTCATTTTGCTCAGTATAATATTCTCCACATTTATCCATGTATAAGAAAATTTTATGATCTATTTTTCTGAACAGCTGCATAGTATTTCATTGTATAGATGCACCATAGTTTCTTTATTCACTCATCTCTTCTTGGGCACTTAGCTTGTGTTCAGATTCTGAATATTGTGAATAATGCTGCAATGAATAAAGTACGGTTGCTTTTTCTGCATCGTATCTTTTGGGCCCCGAGAGTATATTCCCAGAAATATTACTGGGTCATAGGGAAGTTCCATTTCTAGTTTTTTGAGTAAAGTCCATATGTTTTTACTAAAAGATTGGACTAGTCTACATTCCCACCAGCAGTGAATGCGAATTTTTTTTCTCCCCACACCTACACTAGCATTGGTTGTTCTTTTCTCCTCTGATGTGTACCAATCTCTGTGGTGTAAGATGACATCTCATTGCTGTTTTTATTTGCATCTCCCTGATGATTAATGATGTTTTTTTTAATTGTGTGTTTGCTTTTCTTTTTTGAGAAAGTTTCTGTTCATCTCTTCTCTCCATTTTTTGAGGGGTATAGTGATATGCATAATACCCCTTCAGTAGCAAAATTGAAAACCACAGTGTATAAGGAAAAAAAGGAGAGAGATAGAAAGAGAAAGAAGAAAAAGTCTGTCATGGAGTCAGGCAAGAAGGTGATGGGAGGAGGGTAGAAGGAAAGCTGGGAACATTGGTGGTGGAAAATATGCACTGGTCAAGGGATAACAAAATTATATATAATTTTGTATAACTGAAAATCAAGCATGAACACGTTTGCAACTATATATCATGGTGATTTTTAACTAAGACATTTATATAAATAAGAACATTTTACTTCAGTAATTTAAATGTTTCATTGTCTTCTGGCTTATATTATTTTAATTGTTATTTGGTGTTTTAATTTTTGTATAAGATTTTAAAGTAAAATTGCTGCAATTTTATTTTTCCATGTAGTGTGTGTCAATTGGTTTACACCTTTTATAAATGATATCATTGGCCTAGACCAGTGCTTCTCATATAGTGGGGTGCGCCCCCCAGAGGGGCTTGAGGCTCCATAAAGGGGGACACGTTTGACCTTGGCTAACACTGTCATAACAAGCTAAGCCCCGTGTTTATGTCTCTGTATGTCTCTGGAGCTGAGAGTTGCTGTGTCCTGCTTCAAACCCCTCTTCGAAAAGCTATGCATTGCAAAACGTGTTCATTGTAGTCATTAACCTAGATATCACCTCTGATTAAAAAATCAGCTCAAATTATTTTATATATTTTTGTTTTGCAGATTAGTTTTTTTTTTAATAAAGAGACTATTTACAGTGGCACGGGGGGGCACAAAAATGTTTTCTTCTTCTTAGGAAAGCATGACAAAATAATTGAGAAGCACTGGCCTAGATCAATGATAAGTCTTTATTATTGGTTTAGATCAAACTTATTTTGAGTCTTTTAGTTTTCCTCATGCTTTTGTGCTTGGGTTTTATTAGACTTTCTCTGCGAGTTCACATTTTCCAGAATAAATTTCTGTGGCTTTGTATACAAATACTTTTCTAGCCTCCCATCTCCAATATTAACTTTCAATACTGAATGGTTTTCCACTTTTAAACATTATTTTATAGCATTTTTGTCTTATCTTGATGCCTAATTTATTTCTGTCTAGTTTAATCTGATCTTAGACTCATCCTCTAAATTTTCCTTCCCACACATTGTATTTTACATCTCTAGATAATCATTTTGGATACTTGATAAAGCTTTTTCTATTTCTCTATTAATTGCTTTCTTCAATTTAACATATGAAATATATCTCTGTGACTGTTTTTAATTCTTACACTGCAACACTGTAAGAGAGACACTTTCTTTAGTTTGCAGAACTAGAATTGAGACAATGCTTTGCTAAGCACTCAATCCAATATCCTATGTGTTATAAAATGTTTCCATAATAGTTGTGCAATTTGAATTGTTTCTAGCTATTTGTGGCCTTTAACATTTTTCACACTTCATCATTTTTGATTATTTTCCCTAGTTTTGGGTAATTTCTTAACATAAATGCATTGATTATACTAAGTTAAGGAGAAACCTCTCCAGATCTCAAGAGTTCCTACTTCTAGGATGAAATCTTTTCACCTGTGCTTAGTGGACTTCTTACTTCTTTGGTTTTCCTATGCTTAAAATATTTTCCATCTGACTCATGAATTTCACTTGGCTCTGTCTGAATTTCCCTTCCTTGCACTATAGTATAGAAAATTCCTGGAGGTAAACTCAAGCCATTGTAAGAGTCACCTGATATGTCTTCATTCTCCTTAGGGTGAGTTGTGGAAGGTCCTGTGTCTGAAATCCATAATTTCATCTACATTATCCAGTTAAATATGTTGATCCAGGGGGTAAATTTAGTTCTTTTGGCTCTGCCATGGTCATAAGTGGATAAAGTTGCTCTCATTTATACATATGTATGTATTTAAGCATGTAAGGTCAGATTGACACATATATGTGAAACATAAGTTCTATCATTAAACCATGAAGCTGGCTAAAATACATTTTCTTTGGTTACTAAATACATTGTTTTTAAGATTTAAAAAAATAATTTTTTCAATTCCTTTAGTTCTCATCTTGTTCCATAGATTTAATTACAATTCTGTATTTAAAGAAATGTTTATTTTCCTCTCTGGATGGTTTTAAGACTTTTCTTTTTCTTTTCATCAGCTAGACTCTGATGCTATACAGTATAATTTTCTTTGTAGACCATCCCTAAGGTTTTCAAAAGGCCTTGAATCTTGCTTAAATGTAATTTTTATCAAATTGGGCTATTAACTTGTAAATTATTTTTTCATATTATCCCAAGCCATTATTTCTTCACACACTGGTGTTGTTTCTTTTTCTTTACTACTTTTATTGTCTTAAATTACGTGCATAATAAACATTTTTACTATAATCCAGGTGTCCTTTGTTTCTTACTCTGTAATTTTCTTACTTTTTCTTTTATGTGTTTCTGTTTGCAAGTCTACCATTATGTTCTTCTCTTCTTTATATATTATTCTAATTTCATTATTTAGCAGTAGTGTATATTACAGTGATTTATTAGTTTTAGATTTTTAAACTCTAATTTAAAACTTAATTTTTCATTTTTTAGAATTTTATTTATTTAATTTTATATCAATTGAGATTAGGTAATTCAAACTATTATTAATGATGGTTTTCCATGCACAGAATTTAGACATCAAAATCAACTACCTGTATACCCACCTCTATTGTTCAAATACCCCAATATTTTTCTCTTTTAACCCTTCTTCCCCCACCAACTCAATTGCATAGATCAATGCTCCCATTGTGTTCTTTGACTCTTTGTTGCTTCCTTGCTGTGTAACTTGAAGTCCTACAAATAAAAAACATCATGCTGTATCTACTATTCCTTTCATTCTGGCTGACTTCCCTCCGTATGATATCCTTAAATTTTATACATGTTGCAGAAAATTGCATGATTTTATTCTGAGAACTGTATAGAATTCCATTGTGTACATACATATGCTGCAACTTCTATGCCCAACTACAGATGAATGTGCTAATTTAAATTTTATTTGGGACACTGTAGTTTGCAATACTTTATTGGCATGGATAAAATTATTTTATTTATTTTTATTCCTTTTTAAAAATATTTTTATTTAAACACCTTGGTTACAAACATGATTGTGGTTGGGTTTCAGTCATATAGGAGGACACCCCCTCCATCACCAGTGCAACATTCTCACCACCAATGTCCCAAATATCCCTCCTCCCCATCCACCTGTACTCTAGCCAGGCTTTCTATTTCTCTCATACATTCTCATTGTTAGGATAATTGCAATGTAGTTATTTCTCTAACTAAACTCATCTCTCTCTGTGGTGAGGTTCATGAAGTGGACTGTAACTTCCAGCCCTCCTCTCTTTTGTCTCTGAAAATTATCGCAAGAATGCCTTTCATTTTTCTTAAAATCCATACATGAGTGAGACCATTCTGCATCTTTCTCTCTCTCTCTGACTTATTTCACTCAGCATAATAGATTTCATGTACATCCAAGTATAGGAAAATTTTATGACTTCATCTCTTCTGACAGCTGCATAATATTCCATTGTGTATATGTACCACAGTTTTTTTAGCCATTCATCTGTTGAAGGCCATCTTGGTTGTTTCCAGAGTCTTGCTATGGTAAATAGTGCTACAATAAATATAAGTATAAAGAAGGGATTTTTGTATTGTATTTTTGTGTTCCTAGGGTATATTCCTAGGAGTGGTATAGCTGGATCGTAAGAGTCCTCAATTTCCAGTTTTTGGAGGAATCTCCATATCACTTTCCAGAAAGGTTGAACTAGACGGCATTCCCATCAGCAGTGGATATGAGTTTCTTTCTCTCCACATCCCTACCAACACTGCTTGTTCTCATTCTTTGTGATGTGTGCCAATACCCACTAAGTGGGAGAAACTATTCACCCAATACCCATCAGATAAGGGGCTAATCTCCAAAATATACAAGACACTGACAGAACTTTATAAGAAAATCATCTAATCCCATCAAAAAATGGGAAGAAGAAATGGACAGACACTTTAATAAAGAAGAAATACAAATGGCCAAAAGGCACATGAAAAAATGATCCACATCACTAATCATCAGGGAGATGCAAATCAAAACAACTATGAGGTACCACCTCACAACACAGGGATAAAAATTATTTTAAAACCGACTTAAGAACCAATATCCTGTAACTGTATAACACTATTGGAAAATTTTATCTAAATGCCGTTTTTCCCCTCTTTGCTTATGCTGGGTTCTACTCCACCATGCTAGTGCTTGCTCCTGGCTCTGGATTCCTGGATCATACTTATACTCAGGTGGCTATATGCCATGGAATGTGCCTATTGATACACAGAAATAGAAGAAGGTCTGAATTCTAATTCCTTGTGTCCTCACTCTGTGATATTGAGGAGAGTTTAGACATGGTTTCTCAGGCATTTAGTCTCGTACAGTTTGGAATTGGTAAATTTTCTAGTGAAAAAAATATTCAAGCAGGATATTGGATTCACTCTAAGTGTTCTTCCTTCTTTTCAGGGGTACTCAATTCTGCTTGCTTTATAACTTTGTTTTCTTTTTAAGCAGATTTCACATTTTTGTATTTTATTTGTATCTTATCTATTTCATTGAGGATTGGAGTCCTATAATCAGAGTAAAAATGATACGTCTTAAAATTCCATAGTACAATTAGAAATACAATTTCTCATCAATAGAAAAAATAAATGTGGTATCATGTTGAAAACTCCCAAGAGGTGCCTCTATGAAAAAAGTCACCAAATCAAATATAGTAATATCTAGCAGTAAAATCTGTGCATGCAATCATTCTGAGATTGAAATTCAGTACTTCTAAACTATAAGAATGAAGATGTAACCATCATCTAGGTAGCTTTTTCTTTAATTTCCACTGTTGTACCAAGATCTTTAAAAATTCTTGACATATTCTTACGACTAAATATTGTTTTATTGAAACTAAACATCCTGAAATTGCCTAAAAAGCAATACTTACGGGGGCTAAAGTGGTGGTACAGCAGTATGGCATTTGCCTTGCATACTGCTGACCTATGATGGACTGCAGTTCGATCCCCCAGTGTCTCATATGGTCCCCCAAGCCAGGAGCAATTTCTGAGCACATAGCCAGGAGTAACCCCTGAGCGTCAATGGCTGTGCCCCCAAAAACAATAATTGTTATATTTTTTCCAGAATTTTAATTTTCCCATTGACTTCTATTGTACCAGGGTGAACTGTGTATAGGCAAGTGCCTTAACTCCTGCACTGTCTCTCCAGTTCTTAGTGATTTTCATACTTAACTTTTAAATTATAGTTTAGGCAATAGTTACAATAATGTTCATGTTTATGTATTGATACAAAAAAGTATGCAATCGATTGCCATCAAGGTGCTCCAGATTGCTTAGTACTGTTCCCATGCCACCTCTAGTCCTTCCACCTTTACCACTACCCTCATTACTTAATCATCTGAGCTTTGTAATAAGGACCAAGTGTTTTATCATCATTTGTCTATTTTCTTCTTTTGTCTCTATACCACAGAATAATGAAATTTGTTCTACTTTTGATTTATGTCCATATTTAGTTTAAATTATTAAACTATAGTGCGGCCCCCCAGGAACCCCGCTCCCAACCCACGGGAGAGGCTGGAGACCACAACAGTTATTCACGAGTCACGAAGAGGATTCTGGCCTGAAAGAAAAGAGGGGCTGGGAAATAAAGAGACTCAAGGCGAAAAGTTCCGATCAAGAGTCCGTTTATTATGGGAGGGGGCCAGCTTTTTATAGTCAGGCCAAACAAAGAGAAAGAGGCAAGGCATTCTTGGAATAATTGTAAATTTCCACAGGCACATCTTGTTTTTTCAAAATTAACAAGGTTGTGCATCACGAGGCTGGCATTCATCGTGAGGCCCATACCATGTTAGAGCAACAAAGTATAAGATCTAATCTCTGCCTAGGCCCACCAGCCTCTATCTTTTTTTTTTTTTTTTTTTTGGTTTTTGGGCCACACCCGGCGGTGCTCAGGAGTTACTCCTGGCTGTCTGCTCAGATATAGCTCCTGGCAGGCACGGGGGACCATATGGGACACCGGGATTCGAACCAGCCACCTTTGGTCCTGGATCGGCTACTTGCAAGGCAAAGGCCACTGTGCTATCTCTCCGGGCCCCAGCCTCTATCTTTATGGGAACATCTTGGTGCCTGTGATCAACTCCCCTAGTTCTGAGGTATGCGCAGCAACTCCCTTTTCTTTAGGTCCAAGGACAAAGACCACATTTGCTAGCTGCTCAGGCTGGCAGCTCCTGCTAATTGTCACGTAGGCACTTTTGCTCAGACTTTCAGAGACTCCATTTTGATTTTAGTATAAAGGACTTTTAGTTATGCCAAATAGTCTCCAACACTATAGTTTCAGTTTTGTTGCAGTGAAATGCATTTTACTGCAAATGTAAAAGATTTCATCTTTTTACAGTTGCATAGTAATTCATTATGTATATGTACCACAACTTCTTTATTCATTAATATTTAATTAATCATTCGGGTATTTCTATATCCTGCCTACTCTATTAGACAGTGCAATGAACATTGCTGCATATATATATTTTTTCTCCAGTTAATATTTATGCGTTTTGGGAGAAGATGCCAAGAACTGGAATCACTAGACCTTATAGGAGATCTAATTTTACTTTTAGTGAACAATTTCTATACTGTTTTCACAGAGGCTGAATTAGGTGATATTACCACCAGCAGTGAACTTTTTTTTTTGTTTTTGGGACATACCTGGTGGTGCTCACCTTATGGCTCACACCTGGATCTGCACTCAGAAATTATTCCTGTCAGGCTCAGGGGACCATAGGGGAGGCCAGGGATTGAATCCAGATCTTTCTTGGGTCAGCCATGTCCAAGGCAAGCTCCCTACCACTGTGCTATCTCTCCGGCCCCAGTGAAATTTGGGGGGGCCACATTTACACCAACAAAGTTTGTTCCCATTCTAATATATATGTATATGTATCATAGATATGGGATAATATCTTATTATTGTGTTGATTTACATTTTTCTAATAATAAGTGACAATGAACATTTTTCATAAATCTATTGGACATCCATATGTCTTCTTTGGGGAAGTGTTTATGTTAATATTGGGTTGAGCTTTATATATCTTGGATATTAGCCATTTATCTTGATATACTGTATGCATAAATTTTTTCACATGCAGTTGGTGTATTTTTATCTTAGGCAGAAGTTTATTTTTCTTTGTAAAAATCTTTTAAAGAGAAATCCTTCCTAATAGCTTCAACAGTACCCTAACATCAAAATAATATATAGGTATTATTCAAAATGGATATTATAGACTTACATCCTGATGAAAACAGATGAAAAGATACTCAACAAAATCTTAGCAAACTGAGTACAAAAATATATCAAAAGGATCATTAACACCATGATCAAGTATGAGTAACTCTAGGGATACAGTGATGGGCCAATATATGCAATTAATCAATGTAAAATACATATCAACAAAATATAAAATAAAAGGTATTGATGCCATCAATAAATGCAGAAAAAGATTTTGACAATATTCAACATTATTCATGATAAAAAAATCTCCAACTTAATAGGGACAAAAGAAATGTATTCCAAAATAACAATGACCAGATAGAATAAAATAGCTATCAATATCATACTTAGTGGCAAAAACTTAAAAACCTTTCCTCTGAGGCTAAGCACAAGACAAAGATGCCCATTATCCACTGTTACTCAATAAAGTTTTGAATGTCCTCACCATGGGCCATAGAAGTAAATTAAAGGCATCCGAAGTCAAAAGAATTTAAAACTCTTTATTGGAGATAGTATGATAAAATACATAAAAACCTTAAGAATAAAATTAAAATCTTATAAACAATGCTGTAGTATATTTAGGAAAATTTTTATTTATAGTTTTGCTACTCTCGTAAACATTATTTTCTTTGATGATGAAAAGCTACACTTCATGAAATCCCAGAATCATTTACTATGCATCAATTTTTTACTAAATCATTTTCTTTTTCTAAAATTTAACTTTAGATTTTACTTCCTTACTTCAAACAATTCTTCTAAGCCAGTATTCCTTACCTTGAGGACAGATTTCATCAGGAAATTATTCCCTAAAAATATAGCCAAAAAACTTGGAGCAACATTCTAGCAGGTAGAATACTTGCTTTGCACATGGCCAGTTGCTTTAATCCCCAGCAATACATATATTTCCCTGAGCTCTACCATGGTACAGAGCCTTAGAGCAGAGATAGGAGTAAGCCCTGAGCTCTTGTGGATGTGGGAAACAAAAGCAAAAACAACAAACCAAAAAAAAAAAAAAAACCAACAACAACAACACATGAACAGAAACCAATTATGTGTCTTTCACAACTTCCTGAATTTATTAGTGGAAAATGTCTGTTATCTTCAAGTAGCTTTATTTTTTTATTTATTTTTTATTTATTTTTTATTTTTATCAAAGTGGATAGCAAATCTTTCACAGTAATATTTTAGGTACATAGTGATATTGAACCAAGGGCGTTCCCACCACCAATATTGTCCTCCCTACACCCCTGTTCCCAGCATACATCCCATATCCCCCTCTTTTACCCTCCAGGCTGCTAGTATAGGTGGTCCGCTCTGTGTCTAGAATGTTGTAAATTGTATTCAAATTCTGTTGTCGTTGTCTTTGGATTTGGTGCTTAACTTTGATCCCTTTTTAATTTCTACTTAATGTTCATACGACTGTTTGGTCTTGTTACCCTCCATTATTTCCCCCTCCATTAGTGGGGCAAAACAAGATGGTTCAAGTTGTGTAGTTCTGTTTGAAGGAAAGAGAAAAAAAAATAAATGAGGCAAAAATAAAAGCCAAAAAATGAGAGGAATCCTTCTAGAGGCAATATCTATCAGTTTTAAGAGCAGAGTGGGAGAAGGAAGAAAACCATAGCAATACAAAAAAAATAGATAAATAATATTTTTAACTTGGTTGCCTCAAAGTCATGGTGGTGCAAGACTATGGAGGAGGAGGATAAAGTTAAAGAACTATGTAGCTTTCAAGGCAAATAAGAGTCAAGACTTTATTTATTTTTGTTTTTCTGGACCACACCCAGTGATGCTCAGCGGTTACTCCTGGCTATGCGTTCAGAAATCATTCATGGCTTGTGGGACCATATGGGACACCGGGCAATCAAACCGCAGTCTGTCCTAGGCTAGCACACACAAGGCAGATGCCTTACACCTTGCGGCACCGCTTTGGCCCCAAGACTTTAGGGGTGCTTAGATCTTCAGGAATCTTAGAGGTATTTCACATTGCAGAAGTGAAGACCCAGTGGGTTGCCTAATATTGAATGCAGCAAACAACAAGACTGTGAATTCCAGAAATTTTAGCAAACATATTGTCATAAACAGAACTCTACAGATTCTTCTTCTCATAGCTGCTGGGGTTGCAAGCTATAAAACCAGTCTAACAGCAGATGTCCTGCATGCGAGGTGGGGTGGGGAGAATTGTGGCTGTGGCTCAAATGAGTGAACTGTCTAAACTTAAGTCCTTAGGGAACTAACATGTCCTTCAAAGAAGAGAAAAGGATATTACATCTTTACCAAGGTAAAGATAGGGATATATAACTAAATAAAAGATCTAGTTGTTTTAGCAGTTTGGACACAATAGAGGGAGAAATAGCATAAAGAGAACCATTTTTAAGAATAATTTTTCTATCATTGAAAACTGAGGAAAGACTCTCTCTAAGGTACATCACTAAAAGAATACCCAGACAGAATTTTAAAAAAAGTGTTTGGGGACAGAGAACATGAGGTAAGAGAGAGAAGTGTAGTCTTAAGAAGAGTGAGAAAAAGGAGAAATACCACATCTAGATAGTCTTGGAGGGGCAGTGTATGAAGGAACTACCCAAAGAGATTAACCCCTCCTACTACATGAACCTGAAATTCTAAAATGTAAGGAAAAAAATCCAAATTAAAGGCCACTGTGTGCTGCCTACTGGAAAAATAAATCAAATACTGAGAAGGTTAAGTCTAAAGACATTGAGGATATGAAAGGAAAAATATCTTCAGAGATCAATCTTGATCTTAATCTTAAACATAGAAATAAAGCTTCTGGCAAAAATTGAATTTAAGATAATGATTGTGAAGAAAATTAATTAGAATATCAAATGCACTTTAACACAGACAATAATATCAATAAAATAAGAAAGGAATCAGAAGAAGTTCTCTAAAAGAGTTTAGTTAATTAAAAAATTTCAAACTGATGCTGAATATAAAACACCCCAAAAATATGAAATATAAAAATCTGTGGAACAAATAACAAAAAGGTTCAATCTTCCAGAGAAAAGAATAAGTAAATCTAAGGATAAATTTCCAGTAATAACTCATATGGAAAAGAAGTGAAAAATATGAAATGGGAAAAGTAAAGTAACTCTTTGAGAAGTATTGTACTTTATTAGAAGAAACACAAAGATAGTGGGAGAAAAGAGAAGGAAACAAAATGCTTTTGTTGTTTAATTTTGTTTTGTCTGTGGATCACACTCAGCAGTGCTCCAAGCTTACACTTGGCTTTAGACTCAGGGGTTACTCCTAGTCATGCTGAGGGGATCAGATGCAGTTCTGGGGGCCAAATCCATTGATTTTTTTTGTTTTGTTTTTGGGTCACACCCGGTGATGCTCAGGGGTTACTCCTGGCTATGCGCTCAGAAGTCGCTCCTGGCTTGGGGTACCATATAGCGCTGGCAAGGCAGACACCTTAACTCTAGCGCCACCACGCCGGCCCCAAATCCATTGATTTTTATGTGAGAAAAGCAACATTTCTACTGTATTATCTCTCTGACCCCACAAAATATCTGTTCAAAGAAATAATAACTGATAACTTCTCAAAAACAAGGAAAAAACGAACCACAGAAATCCTTAAAGCTTGTGGAATATACACATTTATAAATGTAGAAAAACAGGACAAATAGGGCTGGAGATTATTCAATAACCATGCTTTGCATTCAGGATCCCTAGTTATATTCCCTGCACTAACTTGAAGTAATCTCTAAGCACCATACCAGAAGTAGCCACCAAGTACCACCAGGTTTATCCCCCAAACTATCACCACCAACAAGAACCAAACACATTAAGGTATCAATTATTATCAGTTACAAAGAAAAATGATTAAAGACATCTAGAGAACTTATACAAAGGCATTCCAGTTTGTTATCAAATTTCTGAGAAGAAATACCATAAAGAATAAAATTCTATGTTTACAATCTTAAAAGATTAAGTCTTCCACACAGACAACTTTTCCTACAAAATTATCATTCAAATATTTTGGAAAACTAAAGTTCTCCTAGATAAACAAAAACTAATGGAAAATAAGACCAGCATAAGTCCATGACTAAATGGAATCTCTTTAGAGGAAAACAAATAAAAAATAATAAAACGTTGAGTATGGTGATAAGTGTAATAAAGAATAGGAAACAACAAAAAATAAAGAAAACAAAATGACAACAAAATATCAAAGTGAAGAGAAGAGAAGCTAGAGTATCATTAGTCTAAAACAGTAAGTCAATTGCAACACAAAAAGACAACATTAGGGGGCCGGCGAGGTGGCGCTAGAGGTAAGGTGTCTGCCTTGCAAGCGCTAGCCAAGGAAAGGACCATGGTTTGATTCCCCGGTGTCCCATATGGTTCCCCCAAGTCAAGGGCAATTTCTGAGCTCATAGCCAGGAGTAACCCCTGAGCATCTAAAGGGAGTGGCCCGAAAAAAAAAAGACAACATTAGATACAGAATATTATTTAGATCTCAAGATAAATAACCACAATATAAATATCTTTCTTTAGACATGCAAGAAGAAAAGTTGAAGAAAGTGAGAAAATACCAGAAAAAACATCTAAAAGTAAAGAAAAATGTATAGAAACTCATGGAAACACACACACACACACACACACACACACACACATCAGAATGGCTTTATTTATCAACAATAAATAAATGTAAATGATCTTAGCTCATTTAAAATATACTTTTATATTATTCATATAAGGAGGTCACATTGGACCTAGAAAACAAACGCAGGAACTTCTATACTGGATAAAGAATTTGTGTTAGACATATTTAGAGATAACTTCTCAGTTATTTAAAAAAAAAACAGGCTCAAAAGAATGGAAAAGGAATGTGATTTGCACATGACCAATTTTGGCTTTATCTGCCCTTACAAATGTTCCCCCAATCTCTACCTGGAGTGCTTTCTGAGCAGAGAACCATGAGAAAGCCCTGAGCACAACCAGTCAGATTGTCCCAAGCTCTGTCTTTCCTCAACCTCTCTAAAGATCAGCTCATGAATTTCAAGAGAACTGGATTTCAAGACAACTCCATGGTTGGTAAAGTTGGGAAGTGAAAAACAATTTATGTGAATATAACTTTTCAAAACAAAATACCTGAAAAAGTAAAACAAAAATAACCTCCACATTGTTAAAAAAAATATAGTGGCCATCAGCAAAAAAGGGAAGAAGACAAGTGAGAGGAATAGGGAAGAAATCTTTTTTTTTTAATGTGGTAATATTTGAAATTAGGTCTGTGTGATTTAAATATATTTTATTCAGACTTGAAACTATTTCCCAATTAGTGTATTATTTTATACTATTATAAACCCATAGTAAATTAATACTATTTCATTAAAAATAGGAATCAGAGGGTAACTGGGGACATTGGTGGTGGGATACATGCACTAATGAAGAGATGGCTATTGGACATTGTATAACTGAAACTCAATAATGAGCAAATTTGTAACTGTGTACTTCACAGTGATTCAATTATAATTTTATTTATTAAAAATAATAAACAAATAACTAATGGGAATAGAAAATTTCCAATTCTTTTAAATTTTTCAGAATAGGTAAGGAAAAATAATGAATTTTCCTTAATGTTTTCTGAAGATAAAGTTTCTAGTTTTGTCTTAAGGTGTGTGTCACTTCAGCTAAAGGTGGTCCCTTTTTTTGGTTTGTTTGTTTTTGTTTTTTTGGTCACACCTGGCAGCGCTCAGGGAATACTCCTGGCTCTACACTCAGAAATTGCTCCTGCTCCTGGCAGGCTCGGGGGACCATATGGGATGCTCGGATTCGAAACACAGACCTTCTGCATGCAAGGCAAATGCCTTACCTCCATGCTATCTCTCCAGCCTAAAGATAGTCCTTTCATAATGACTGGTAGCGCTGATTTGAAGCTTCATACTTTCAAAAATGGAATAAATCAATACTTTGATTTGTATTGTAAACACCATGTTTCAAAGCACAGATTCCATTAAAAAATAAAAATAAGAGATTGCTAGAAATGCAATTTAGCAATCAGAGCTCCTTTCAAAAGAAATAATCTTTTGTCTCAGTCTGAAATATTTCCATTGACAGCTTTATCCTGAACCCACAGTGAAGTTGAGGAAGGCTCCCATACTTCTCATAACACAGATGTCTAATTGGAATGTGCCATTTGGCATGTTGGTTATGCTTTGGGATCATCAGGTTGACTTTATAACATTTCTTTATTCTCTGAGGGTAAGAGAGTGCTTAGAATTTATTAATAACTCATCTCATTGACATCAGGGCTTCAAGAAATTTTCTGAATAAAAGAATCCCCCCCTTTGTTGTAGACACACTGGCATCATGCTATACAGAGGACATCGGCATTTAAAGAAAGATCACTTTTTTTGTATAAAGAAATGCAAAATGAGTCCAATAGGAACTGCACTAAATCGGTCTGTTGCTCTAGCAAAGTCATTTGGAATTACTTTATTCAAATTTTATTTTATCTTAGTAGTGAGTTCCCATGTACAAAAGAGAAATAAGGAGTAAGATCAAAACATAAAATAATGTACATATTAATATTTCCCTTATATTATTGCCAGCTTGCTTCCTTCAGAATTAGAATTATTTCAGACTGATGTTTTGGCATGCAACAGCATGGTTGGAAGTACAAAGAAAATAAGTAGTCAAGATTTTAAACTACACTGCCCTAATGCAAAGTTTTCTTTTGAGTTTGGCTGCCTATATGTCAGGAAACTACTTGAGTCTTCATTTAAGGTGAGCATATTAACGGAGGCTCATATTTTCATTTTTTGTATGCTTTGAATACAAATTGTGTCATCTCCAATTATTTAAATTGTTTCTTGTATTTAATCTCTCCAAATCTAGTGATTGAGTCAGGAGTGGCTTAATGATGTCCTTCAGACTCACCTTTGTATAAGTATTAATAAAAAAAATGTATGCAGGAACTGGAGAATAATTTTGAAAACTGATATTTTGCTGTTGAAAGGATTATGAAATTTTATAATATAAAATAACTGTGTATATTAATGCTGGCTGTTATTTTTTATATGTGAAACTTATAAACTTATTTGTACCGTTTAGGTTTTGTTCAGATTTTAGATTTGTTTAGATTTTGTTCAGTCGTTTGTTCCTCCATGTCCATGTCTCTGTTACTGGGTGTCACTTCTGGAGGTTGAAGCTATACCCCATGAATCACTGTAAACTTTATTTTCTTGAGGTGAAACGAGAGGACGCTCCACATCCTGACTTCAATGTAGGATATGCAGATTCCAGGATCTTTAATACAGAAACATGATACCAACAACAGAGACTGTGTGAAAAATAAAAGTGTGTTGGCACTACAGACAATGTCTTGGATTGGACGATCTAGCTTGCCTGGAGCCTAGAGTTGGTCTTATGCCAGGAAACTTCAGGGGTAGGGTCTCTTTGTATTTAGGCCAAGGTTATTCCTATCCATGCCCCTCATATTTTGGTGGGCCTATGCAAACAACAATTGCCACTCTAACACCGTTTTTACTGTGCTCCTTTGACTCCAATCCTTAAAAAAAACCCACTTAAAATTTGAGGTTAACTTAAGCTAATATGCATGTACATGGAAATGTAAAAATACTATGCCTCTAATGTTTAAGGAGTTACATAAGTTTTATGGCTTTAGATTGCCTTGTGTGCTGTTAAGAAATATTATAATGTGTTACAATCTGGGGACTTGAGGGACAAAGTAATTGTACATGGATTCTGTTTTATTTTTCTTAATGTTCTTTGGCTGAAAGTTCAAAGTTAAAATATCAGCAAGGGGACTTCTTCTGAGAATTATGTTATGGGTGATTGTCCTTCCACTGTAACTTTACCTTGTCCTCTTTCTTTGCATCTTTGTTCTCATAATTAAAAATAAAAAATTAAAAAAAACTTTATTTTCTAAGTAGTCAAATTGCTCAGAACTTCCCCCTTTAATTCTAGAAGATGTCTAGAAAGTAAATAAAACTGGAAATTTTTCCAAGAAAGCTCATGAGGTAACCATTCAGATAATATAGCTTGCTACTTACATAAAATTCTCAATTTTAGACTTAACTGATCAGAACACTAAATTAATAGGATTAATAACATTACGTAGAACTCACTATAAACAGTTATGTAGAGAATTTTGCAGTTACACATTTTCTTTTTTTTTTTTTTTTTTTGGTTTTTGGGCCACACCCAGTAACGCTCAGGGGTTACTCCTGGCTATGTGCTCAGAAGTTGCTCCTGGCTTGGGGGACCATATGGGACACCGGGGGATCGAACCGCGGTCCGTCCAAGGCTAGCGCAGGCAAGGCAGGCACCTTACCTTTAGCGCCACCGCCCGGCCCGCAGTTACACATTTTCAAATCATTGTATAGATAGCTTTGGGTGCTGGACAGTATGGTAAGATTACATCCTGTTCTGTAAGAAACAAAAAAAAAACAAACTATCTTTCAATGTTGCTGTACCATTTTCTATTTCCTTAAGCAACTAATTATTATTTCTGTTGCTTTGTACCCTTTTTAACATTTGTTATTTTGGTTGTTCATTATATTTTTATTTTTCTGATAGCTATATAATGGTATTTTGTTGTTTTAAAGTTTAATTTCCTAATGATAAATGATGGTGAGAATTTTTCCAGATACCTGTTTTCCTTATTGTGAGTTGACTATTCAAAACTTTTGCCAAGGTTGAAACTGAATTATTTTCTTATTTCTTATTTCTTATACTCAAATATCTAATATTTGAGTACTTTATAATATTTTAGATAAAATTTGCTTTTTGTATATACTTTTTGTATATATTTTGAAAATATTTTATGATAATCTATTGTTTATATTTTCATTATTATTATTATTATAGTGTCTTTAAATAGTGCATAAGTTCATAACATGTATAAACTCCAATTTATTAATATTTTTTAAATTATGGCTATATTTATGGAGTATCTATTTAAATATGCCATGTTTAATAACACTTCATGACAAGATCAATAACTGGTATCATGTTTTCTTCTAGTAGTTTTATTAATTTTTATTTAGTCTGATTTATTTGATTAATTTTGATATATTTTCTGTGCTTAGGTTAACTTTTTAATATTTTATTAATCTTATTTTTTTGTGGTTTTTAGGTCACATCCAGCAGTGCTCAGGGATTACTACTGGCTCCATGCTCAGAAATTGCTCCTGGCAGGCTCGGGGGAACATATGGGATGCCAGGTTTCGAACCGATGACCTTCTGCATGAAAGGCAAACGCCTTACCTCCATGCTATTTCTACAGCCCTTAATCTTATTTTTTAAATACAATCATTGATATCCCATTTTTTTTATAATTTTTTTATTTTGAATTATGAGAACAAAAGATGCAAAGAAAGAGGATAAGGTAAAGTTACAGTGAAAGGACAATCACCCATAACATAATTATCAGAAGAAGTCCCCTTGCTGATATCTTAACTTTGAACTTTCACAAAAGAAAGTTAAGATAAATAAAACAGAATCCATGTGCAATTACTTTGTCCCTCAAGTCCCCAGATTGTAGCACATTATAATATTTCTTAACAGCACACAAGGCAATCTAAAGCCATCAAACTTACGTAACTCCTTAAACATTAGAGGCATAGTATTTTTTACATTTCCATGTACATGCATATTAGCTTAAGTTAACCTCAAATTTTAAGTGGGTTTTTTTTAAGGATTGGAGTCAAAGGAGCACAGTAAAAATGGTGTTAGAGTGGCAATTGTTGTTTGCATAGGCCCACCAAAATATGAGAGGCATGGAAAGGAATAACCTTGGCCTAAATACAAAGAGATCCTACCCCTGAAGTTTCCTGGCATAAGACCAGCTCTAGGCCTCAGGAAAGTTATCGTTCAATCCAAGACTTTGTCTGTAGTGCCAACACACTTTTCACACAGTCTCTGTTGTTGGTCTCATGTTTTTGTATTAAAGATTCTGGAATCTGCATGTCCTACATTGAAGTCATGATGTGGAGTGCCTTCTCGTTTCACCTCACCATGAAAGGGCAATGCAGGAAGCCCTTTCCTGTAAGCAGGTTGTTGTTGTTAAGTCTTCTCAGTGTTAAGGGAAGTCTCTTTTGAGCAGGATGATGTCTGAGCAGTGGTAGGGTCTTCCGTGGTAGAGGATTGCTTCCAGGTGATGTTGTAGACAAACCTCACAATTAAGGGGCAATACAGCAAGCCCTGTCCAGTAAGCAGGTCTTTGTTCTTGTTGTCTTCTCAGTGTTAAGGGGTGTTTCTTTTGAGTAGATGTCAGAGCAGCTGTAGGGTCTTTCCTGGTACAGGAATGCCACCAGGTGATGTTATATACAACCTTGGATGTTTTGTAAATGTCTTTGTAGATCAAGGGGTGAATGGAGAATGCCCATTCTTCTGAGGCCTGTGCCAGGTCTTTATGTCAATGTTCAGGGTGTAAGGTCTCATTGCACTACAAGATTTGTGTGTTCCCATTTTTATTAGATAAGAACTTATTGGTATGTATAGTATTTTTCCATGTTAGTGTGCCTACGCAAACAAGATATAAAGCCACGTGGTGCTATCAGATATATGGGGGCATAAGAACATTTCCAACAAGACCCATGACTTGGTTCAAACATAAGTATTAAACTGAGGGATTCTTTCACACCAAATTCCATATTGAGCAGTTCACAAAGAGAAGATAAAAAACATGGGGGGGGATCATCACTGTATAAGAAAGTATTTAGCAAAAGTTATAGCCGTCAAAGAAAACACCCATAAAATGTTGAAAAGATATGTGTCCTTTTTATGCCTTTTAAAATAGTTGGGTGGGTGTTAACTCTAGGGCACCACTTTGGTCTATGACTTAGGACTCAACAGTACTTAAGTTAGAAAGGGTATAAAAGGAGTAATGATGATAGGAGTTAAAGAAGTTAAAGAGAAATATGAACTTATGAAGGGGTATGCAAAAGGGCAGAGTAAAAAATGGACATTCTGCATACATAAAAACATAATTCAATGATAGTGAGTACTATTAAAGTTTCTTGTGAGAGTACTATTAAAGTTTCTTGTGAGAGTACTATTAATGTTTCTTGTGAGAGTACTATTAATGTTTCTTGTGAGAGTACTATTAATGTTTCTTGTGAGAGTACTATTAATGTTTCTTGTGAGAGTACTATTAATGTTTCTTGTGAGAGTACTATTAATGTTTCTTGTGAGAGTACTATTAATGTTTCTTGTGAGAGTACTATTAATGTTTCTTGTGAGAGTACTATTAATGTTTCTTGTGAGAGTACTATTAATGTTTCTTGTGAGAGTACTATTAATGTTTCTTGTGAGAGTACTATTAATGTTTCTTGTGAGAGTACTATTAATGTTTCTTGTGAGAGTACTATTAATGTTTCTTGTGAGAGTACTATTAATGTTTCTTGTGAGAGTACTATTAATGTTTCTTGTGAGAGTACTATTAATGTTTCTTGTGCGCGCGGGGGCTATTGAAAATGTAGACTGGACAGAGATTACCAGTGCCAGCCAAACCTCCTCCTGCTAGACTCCCGGCTCCCAGGAAGGAGAGATCCTTCAAGAAGCTGGGAGACCAGAAGCTCAGAGCCCCACCCAGACCCTCCCTAAGGAGCCGCATGGATGGTGGGGGAAGGCCTAGGGTACCTTCAAGCTCCACCAAGGGACCCAACTCACTGGCTTGCCCAGGCGTGTGGCCCGGGGAAGCCCTGGAGATCTGGAGCAAGGCGGCAGAGGGGTGCTGGGGTTACCCAAGTCCCGCACCCCCCCTAGGCCTGGCCAAGCAGGCCTCCGGCATGGCGGGGGCCTGCCAAACCTCCTCCTGCTAGACTCCCGGCTCCCAGGAAGGCTGATATCCCATTTTTTTAAAAAAATTCAATTCATTGACATTTGTTAAAAAAAAACCTTTTTTTTCTATTAAATTGCTATGACTTTTAATTTTATCTAAAATAGCAATATTTATGTGGTTTTTTTTTAAGACCAGATAGTACATTAGATGTTCTTTGTATCTATTCTTTCACCAATGCCATGTTATCTTTATTTATATATAACTTCATGCCAAATCATAAAATCGGTGATGTAAGTTTGCTAACTTTGTTACACTCAATATAATTGTGATTTTGTAGGTATTTTGCCTTTATATAAAAGGTTTAGAGTAAGCATGTCAATATATACAAAATATTATCTAGTGATTTTGATTAGAATTGTATTGAATGTAGCTGTGAAAAACTGGCATTTTAATCATATCAAGTTTTCCAGTGCATAAATATGAAAATTTAATTTAATTAGTTAGATTTTCTTTGATTTCTTTTAGCAGAGACCTGAATATTTTCACACATAGTTACTATTATTATTTTTATTTATTTTTATCAAATTTACACATATTCAATCTTTTGATTATTACATAAAGTGTTGAAAATATACAAATCCTGCACATAGTCCCAAGAAACTAAGATAGACAACCAACAGTGGTGTCCTCTTTGACTTAGAAGAGCCAATTTCACTGCAGGTCAGTGCACCTGCTGCAGGCAAGATAAGCATTAGGATAAGAGAAGGTGTCTTTCAGCCAACCAGCTGTGTTCTGCCCAGCCATATAGTCTCTAGAAACTGAATCAGACAGACAGATTGGCAGCAGAGTCCCTTTGACTCAAAAGAGTCATTTTCCACTCCAGATCAATGTGCTCTAAGAAAAGCACAACCACAGACCAAAGCAGAGCAGCTGCACATTTCTTCTAAGCAAAGAGCCTCACCAGAATACATAAAAATACACCACTACACTACAATAACCATAATGGGAAAGTAGAGCAGAACCCACCAAACTTAGTAAATGAAGATGGTAGTTCTGAAGACCCAACTCTAATATCAGCCAACTATATAGCCTCTCTGATAATGATGATGAAATGTTGAGGATTTGAGTCACTCAAAGAAACCATGCAATAAACAGCCAATTAGACTCAAGAGGATATTATAGTAGAAATGAGAAACTTTAAGCAGAAATAGCAGAACTAAAAAACTTGGTAAGTGAAATAAAAAACTCACTGGTTTAACATATGTAAGTAAATTAATATAATATACCATATAAATAAATAAAAATAATAAATATATAACAAGATCAATTTATACATAGAAAGCATTTGAAAAGATCTAGCACCTACCAGTTATGGTAAAACTCTCAACAAAATGGGAATTGAAGGAACTTTCCTTAATAGAGTCAAAGCTATTTACAAGACCATGTAAAACATTGTACTCAATGACAAAAATTAAAAGCCTTTCCCCTAAAATCTGGCAGAAGACAAGGTTGCCCACTCTCATCACTTCTATTCAAAATATTACTGTGTTGTTTTAATATAAATTAAAGAGTCCTAGAGTTGGTGTGGGGATGGTGAGGCCTTTCTCATTTCAGCTAGGCCCAGTTCCTGCCGCCCCTATGGCCTGGCAGGTCTGAATGTTGCAGAATGAGGGTGGAGAGATTCACAAAGCAGTTAGATGAAATCCCAGAAGTCAGCCAGCTTTATTTCATGGTCCTAACCCAACATTTACATTTCCTCACATAGCTTCTATGCTAAGCCTTTTCCTAGCAGCCACTTCTTTACTCCTTCTGACTCTCTCTGCCTCTGTCTCCCTTACAGCTGATTTTTCCAGGCTTCCTTGCTGACTAACTCCTTTTTTTTTTTTCTGATTCACACCCGGCGGTGCTCAGGAGTTACTCCTGGCTGTCTGCTCAGAAATAGCTCCTGGCAGGCACGGGGGACCATATGGGACACCAGGATTCGAACCAACTACCTTAGGTCCTGGATCGGCTGCTTGCAGGCAAATGCCGCTGTGCTATCTCTCCGGGCCCTGACTAACTCCCTTTACTGATGCTACTGATGCTGCCTCTTTGCTGATACTCAACTGCGGATGCTGAATCGGATGCTAAATCTGTGTTGAATCTCGCTGTTGATTCTCACTCCTGCAGCACTTCTCTCTCTAATCTCTCTTCTTAATCCCTCTCTTCCCCCCCAAGTCAGCTTCTTTTACCTGCCCATTCCAGGTATGGGCAGTTCTGATCATTCAGGTGGGATAAATAAGAAGTTGGGGGAGGAGATACACACATTATTCAAAGTACCGGCTAAAGCAATTAGACAAGAAAAAGATATCAAGGGCATATGCCTAGGAAAGGAAGAAGTCAAACTCTTACTGTTTGCATTTGACATGATACTATGTTTAGAAAATTTTGAAGACTAAAAAAGATTCTAGAAACTATAGATTTGTATGGCATAGTGGCAAGCACTATATTTGTATGCAAAAATCCAGGGTTTTTTTTTTTATACAAATAATAAAAGAGAAGAAAAAGACATTTAAAAAATCCTATTCACAATTGTGCCTCAAAAATCAAGTCCATAGAATAAACTTAACTAAAGATGTTGAACAATCTATTAAAAAAACTACAAAATACTGTTGAAAGAAATAAAAAGGACATGAGAAAATGGAAACTCATAGCCTGCTCATGGATTCGGATGGTTAGCATCATTAAAATGGCAACACTTTCCAAAACATTATACAGGTTTAATGTATAGCCTATAAGAATACCCATGCCATTTTTCAAGGAAATGAATCAAATACTCCTGAAATTCAAATGAAACAATAAACCTTGTATATCCAAAGTAATCCATGTCAAAAAAAGATGAGAGATATCACTTTCACCAACTTCGAACTATCCTATAAAGCAATAGTCATTAAACAGCATGATACTGGAATAAAGACAGATACTCAGATCAATGGAATAGACTTTAATATCATGAAATGGACCCTCAGATATATGATCAACTAATCTTTTTATAATGGGGAAAGAAATACAAAGTGAAGCAAGAAAAGCCTTTTAATAAGTGGTGTTTGGAAAACTGATCAACTATATACAAAAAATCAACTCACACAGCTCTTTAATTCTGTGCACAAAAGCCAAATCAAAGAGGATTAAAGACCTATTTATAAGACCTGAAATCATAAGGTACATAGTGAAAATGTAGGCAGAACACTCCATGACATCAGAGTATAAGGGCATTTTCAAGAATGAAACATCACTGACCAAGCAGGTGGAAGCAAAGATAAAAACAAAGGGGACTACATTAAATTAAAAAGCTCCTGCACCTCAAAGGAATCTGTGATTAGGATACAAAGATTGCTTATGGAATGGAGAAACTATTCATCAAATACTCATCTAATAAGGTATTAATGTCTAAAATATATAAGGCAAATATTTTCATTTACCAAGGATTGCTTTAGATATTTGTGTAGAGGTTAAGAAGAAAAAACATCTAACTCCACCCAGAAATGGGAAGAAGAGATGAACAGACACTTTATCAAAGAAGAAATACAGATGGCCAAAAGGCACATGAAAAAAATGCTCTATATCACTACTTACTAGGGAGATGCAAATCAAAACAATAACTAAATATCCTCTCACATCACATAGACTGACCTACATCACAAAGAATGAGACAACCAGTGCTAGTGACAATGCAGAGAGAAAGGGACTCATTCACTGCTGATGGGAATATAGACTGGTCTAGCCATTTTGGAAAACTATATGGATATTCTCAAAAAACTAGAAATTGAGTTTCCATATGACCTAACAATACTTTTTAGGATCTAAGATTTAGAATTAACTAGAACCTAAATATTGATGTTAGAAAATGGTGTGCCTTTAAAGATAACATTACTCTGGCTTCTGTACTCTGCTTGCTTAAGTAAGTTAACTGCTGTGAATATGGCTTTGCTGTGAGCCTAAGTGCTGCCATGAGAGGCTGCAGTTTTAAAGTATAAAGACTAGGCCTAGAAGAGCAGCCAGTTCCTGGAAACAGACCCAGGAACTGGCCTCCTGGTTAGATATCAGAGGCTAAACAGCAGCTGATAGATGGCTAGATAAAAACCACACCCTGGATCTGGAGATGCCTGATCACTCCTCACTGAGCTGACAGTCCACACAGCCATCTGTTTATGCTACATTTGAGCTGTAACCAAACCTAACCCAACCTTGTACTACTGACCAATAATTTTAAAAGATCAATACCCATAGGTGGAAATCCCCTAGACTAAGTCCTAGGTACCCTTTAAATTTGGCCTGGGAGCCATTCTTGGGGTCCTCATTTCTTGAGATATTGGACCCCAGCATGCTGAAATAAACTCTCTTGCATTTACATTATTGTCTGTCTCTATGGTAATCTTTTGGGTGGTGAATCCTGAGTTTGGACTTAACAATAACACTTCTAGGAATATTCTGTGGGAGTCCAAAAATACAAAGCTGAAAAGCCCTCTGCATTCTTGCTCCTTGCAGCACTATTTACAATGGTCAGAATATGAAAACAACCCAAGAGAACATGAGAACAAATGAGTGAATAAAGATATTGTGGCACATCTACACAATGCAGCTGTTTGAAAATATGAAGTCATCTAATTTGCTTATACATGGATGGACTTGGAATTTATTATAGTGAGTGAAATGAGGGACAAGGAGAAGGATCAATATAGAAACCACATTCATTTGTAGGATACAATAAAAAGAGAGTATGGTAATAATATCCAGGGACAATAGAGATGAGGGTCAAAAGGACCAGTTCATTGTAGGAAGTTTCCTCAAAACACAAGGGAGAGAAGGGGCCACTATGACAATGATAACTGGAAACAATCTTGGACAAGGAGATAGAGAGATATGCATGATATCCTTTCAGTAAAAGTATTGCAAATAACAGTGTCTAAAAGGAGAAAGAGAGCCGGAGAGATAGCATGGAGGTAATGCATATGCCTTGCATGCAGAGGGTTGGTGGTTTGAATCCCAGCATCCCATGTGGTCCTCCAAGCATGCCAGGAGCGATTTCTAAGCATAGAGTCAGGAGTAACCCCTAAGCGTTGCCAGATGTGACCCAAAAACCAAAAAAAAAAGAGAGAGAGAGAGAGAGAGAGAAAGAGATAAAGAGAGAGAAAGAGAGAGAAGAGAAAGGGAGAGAGAAATCTCTGTCATAGAGGCAGGCAGTGAGAGGGCAGTGGGGAGTGCAGAAGGAAAGGGAAATGGGGGACATTGGTAGTGAAAATGAATGTTTACTGGTGAAGGGATACAAAATATTACTGAAACTCAATCATGAACAACTTTGCTACTGTGAAAAAAAACTTTATTATGAACAACCTTGTCTACCATGGTGTTTAAATAAAGTATTTAAAAATAAAATAAAATATTAAAATCCAATTGCTTATTGTTGGCATAAAGGAAAACATCTTATTTATTTTTTATTGAATTACTTCTGTCCTTAATCATTACAGGAGTTTCTTTTCTTGAATACAGTTTAACTTTTTCTTTCTAATCTTATAGATATATTTCTTTTAATTTTATTTTTATTGTGCTAAGTTGAATGTCTAGTATAATGTTGAATAAGTAGTGAAACATATCTTGTTTTATTTTAGTTTTTGCAAATGTTGGTAGAAACATAATTTCTCCTCTTTATGTATGTTGTCAAATATTGTTTCCTGTAGCTGTTCTTTATTATGTTGAGCAATTCCCTTGTTTGTTCAAAGTTTTAATTGTGACAGAATGTCATATTTTGTTTAACACTGTACTGGTCTTGGAAGTATTCATTCTAATTCTGTTTTCTAGAAAGTATGATTAAATATATATATATATATATATATATATTTCTACCTTAAATACATCATAGAATTTATCAGTGAATACAGAAGTGTACAATACTTTATTTTTAGGAGTTAATTATTAATATATTCCTTTATGAAACTTACTCATATTATCTATTTCACTCTGTGTGAGTTCTGGCAATTTGTTTTTTAAGAAATGGTGTATTTCTACTTAATCTAAAATAACAACTTTATGGAACTCAATTTTGCCTAGCTTAAGACCACACCCTTTGCGACCCAGTACCATGTGTTCCTCTGATCACACTCTGTTGTGACTCAAACCCTCTTCTCCACAAAAGAAATATGGGAATAATAATGTAACTCAGTGTATTTCTTACCATCTTTTCAATGTCCATTAAATAAGTGGTGATGGTTTTTATTTTTCTTCTGATTTTGGTAATTGGTATATTTTTCTTTTTCTTGGTTTTCTGGCTAGAGGTTTTGCATTTTGAATTTGCATTTTGTTTCAATAAATTCCATTACTTTTTATTCCCTTTTTGTTTGATTTTGGTTTATGGTTGTAGTTTTTTGTTTATTTTGAGTTTTACCTAGCAGTGCTCAGAGGTTAGTCCTGTCTGTATAGTCAGGAATTACTCCTGGCAAGCCCTAGCTTGGATGCCAAGGATTATAACCAGGTTAACCATGTGTAAAGCTAATGCTTTACCTAAAATACTAGTGCTCTGGCCTCAGTATGATATTTTTTGTACTTTTTTATTTCATATCTTATGCTTACTCAGGCATACTTTTTGTTCTATTTTTCAGGTTTTATTAATTTGACATTGTTTTAAGCACTGTTTCTAATTTCAGCCCACATATTTAATATTGCATGATTTTTATTTTATAAATTTATATTTTCATTTTTAATGAGACTTCTTATTTGACTCATGGATTATTTAGAAGCATAATTGTTTAATTCCCAAGTATTTGGAATTTTCTTGTAGTCTTGTTATTGTTGGTTTCTAATTTGATTTTATTTTGACAAGAGAACATTGTATTATGACTTCAATTCCTTAACTTTGTTCAAGTTTGTTTTATAACTCAATATTTGGTCTATCTCAATGAATTTTTTTTATTTATTGAATAGACATGTATTTCTACAGAATGTGTTGTTAGGGAAATTTTCTATAACTCTCAATTAGATCCTGTTGACTAATCAGTTCTACATCCATGCAGATTAATTAATAGCTGAATCAATTGCCATTAGCAGGGATCTAAAGTTTCAACAAAAATTATAAAATATTTTTCTTTCAGCTCTACCAGTCTTTGTTTCATGTATTTTTACTCTCTATTTTAATCTATGCAAACTTGGGTTGCTCAGTCTTCCTGTTTGGCTTTTGTTTTGGAGCCACTCTTGGTGCTTGTGATCAGGGTCCTAGGGACCATAATGAGATCTAGAAATTGAACCCAGGTTATATATATATATATATATATATATATATATATATATATATATATATATATATGTATGGTAAGTATCTTACCCACTGTACTATTTCTCTGATCCTATTTAATCTTCTTGTAGATTCATTAAGTTATCATTATGAAGAGTCCCTTTTTATACTATATAAATTTCTTTTTGTTTGTGTGTTTGTTTTTGGCCCACACCCTGTAGCACTCAGGGGTTACTCCTGACTCTGCACTCAGAAATCGCTACTGGTAGGCTCTGGGGACCATAAGGGAAGCCAGGAATAGAACCCGGTTTAACTGCATGCAAGGCAAATACCATACCAGATTGCTATTGCTCCAACCTCAGTATACTATACAATTTTCTAAAGAAGTCTACTTCATCTGATATTAAGTTAGTTTTTTCTTTTTGTATTGATGTTTTCATGATATATACTTTGCCCATTCTTTTGTTCCACCTATTTAGTATCTAGTTTCTACATTTGAAATTTGTGTCTTAATAGCCTATAGATTGATGCTTTCTGTTTACACTGTTGATCATTTTAGTGGTTGTATCTGAATCACTTAAAAGGCACATGAAAAAATGTTCCACATCACTAATCATCAGGGAGATGCAAATCAAAACAACTATGAGGTACCATCTCAAACCACAGAGATTGGCACACATCAAAAAGAATGAGAACAAGCAGTGTTGGCGGGAATGTGGAGAGAAAGGAACTCTTATCCACTGCTGGTGGGAATGCCTTCTAGACTCTAGTCCAACCTTTATGGAAAGTGATATGGAGATTTCTCCAAAAACTGGAAATTGGGCTCCCATACGATCCAGCTATACCACTCCTAGGAATATACCTAGTTACACAAAAATACAATACAAAAATCCCTTCCTTACACCTATATTCATTGCAGCACTATTTACCATAGCATGACTCTGGAAGCAACCAAGATGCCCTTCAACAGATGAATGGCTAAAGAAACTGTGGTACATATATACAACGGAATATTTTGCAGCCTTCAGGAGAGATAAAGTCATGAAATTTCCCTATACATGGATGTACATGGAATCTACTATGCTGAGTGAAATAAGTCAGAGAGAGAGAGAGAGAGAGAGAGAGAGAGAGAGAGAGAGAGAGAGATGAGAGAGAGATGAGAGAGAGAGAGATGCAGAATGGTCCCTCACTCATCTATGGTGTTTTAAGGAAAAATGAAAGACATCCCTGGCAATAATTTCAGAGACAAAGAGAGGAGGGCTGGAAGTTCCAGCTCACTTCATGAAGCTCACCACAAAGAGTGATGAGTGTAGTTAGGGAAATAACTGCATTGAGAACTATCCTAACAATGAGAATGTATGAGGAAAATAGAAAGCCTGTCTAGAGTACAGGCAGGGGTGGGGTGGGGAGGAGGAAGATTTGGGACATTGGTGATGGAAATGTTGAATGTGAAGGGGGGTGTTCTTTACAAGACAGAAACCCAATCATAATCATGTTTGTAATCAAGGTGTTTAAATAAAATATTATTTAAAAAAGTACTCGTATATTAAGTTTTAAGTGGTTATTTTAATATATTTATAGGTATTCTTTTTTTACCCATTTATTTTATCTTGCTTTTCTGTGGGGCAATTGAAAATCTTCAAATTTATTTACATTTATTAATTTTTTAGTATAAAAAGGTGCACTGTCTCAATGTTTGACTCCTTTAACTTGGGTGCACACCAACTTGCTACTCAGCCACTGAACTTCTTTTATATTTTGAATGCAAGGGTTTAAAATAATTTCTCTACAAGCACTGAGTGGTGCTTAATTATTTTTAGTTAGCATCAGGTTGTACTAAGACAGAAAGATGGCAGGTCTCTGTGATCATCCATGGCTCCCCGATTTCCTGGTAATGATGCTCAAACTCAGTTATAATGTAGAAAATTTTATTGGAGAGTAGTGGAGAAAGGAGAAGGAGGTCCTCATTGGGAAGAAACTTTAGATTTAGGACTAATTTTAATTGTTCTTTTTTGAAAGTTTATATAGGTAAAAGAATGCAAGGGCCCTTTACAAGAATGCAAAGGACCCTACTGAGTGGTCTGGCTGGTTTGAGACTTTCTGGTTTGGCCTTTGCCTTAGTTATTATCCATTATCTTATTCTCCTTGGTGGGCAAAAATCTAATGGTCCAATCAGAATGTTTAAAAGTATTAGCTAGACTCTTGGGGATGGGGAATGTGTTAGGTCAAAGGTGACAGATGGAACAACTGGCAAGGGGAAACTGAGTTTTCCTCTCTCACTATACTGCTAACTTTCCTCCTGCTTTTTTATAGCTTCCTTTATGTTGTTCCCAAATGCCAAATATACAAACAATAAATTCTGCTAGTTTCATCTGTCCAGAATTTATCTTTATTTCTATCTTCATTTTATGAGTGAATTTTCTCAGACAAACCAAGAATTTGCGGTAGTAAGTTTTCCTCTACCATCACTTGGAAACCTTCGGGTCACTTACTGCTAGGTTCTATAACTTTCAGGTTAAGAAATTAATGATCAGTTTAAATTGGTGTTTCTTTATAAGTATCTATCATTTTATATCTGACCAATTTAAAATTATTTTAGTGTATTTATGCTTTAGCATTTTACCTATTTAATTATGTGCCTTGATGTGGTTTTATTTGTCTAGATAGTTCTCATGAATCTTCAGATTTAAACTTTTCACCATATTTGGGAATTTTTCAACTAGTTTTATAAATACTGTTTTAGTTCCCAAACTTTTCCTTTGCCTTCCTGGAACTCTGACCATATAAATAATAATTTATTAAGTTATTTTTATCTTTATTTGTTCCAGTTGAGTAAATTCCCTAGCCATTTTTATCTAAATTCATGGTTTCATCCTTTCAATTTTTCTATTAGCCCCATTATTTTTAAAGGATTTTTTAATAATTTTTTACAAAAATTATTAAATTACACATGAAAGTTGATGAAATCAGATATTAGAAGTACTCACAAAATGTTTAGCAACATGATTTTTTTAATAATTTCTTTATTTAAACACCGTGATTACAAACATAATTGTAGGTGGGTTTCAGGAGGTAAGGGAGTCACACCTGGAAGTTCTTAGGGCTTATTATTACTCCTGGAGGAGTTTAGGACCAAGGACTGAATCCTAGTCAGTCATATTCAAGACAAGTACCTTCCCCGCTGTACTATCTCTTTAGCTGAAGATTTTGCATTTGATTATTTAACAAATTTTATATAGCTATTTTTATACTTCCGTTGACCTTATTGTTTCTATTTTCTTACTTGTTTCACAAGACTTTGTAATTAACTGTTGAAGCATTTTTTTTTGTGATGGCTACTTAAATATACCTATCAAATAAATTTAACAGCATTTTTGGATCAGTTATCATTTGCTATTTTTTCTGTTTTTAGTTTGGGGACCAAATTCATCGGTGCGTAGTTTATTCCTGGCACTGTGCTTTGGGTTACTTTCTTAAGGCTTGGAAGATAGTATGTGATACTGGAGATTGAACTCAGATCTGTGGTTGATACTTGCAAGGCAAGCATCCTACCTGCTGTACTATTGCTCAGACCCCTATATATTAATTTTTTTGAGTATTTTTAATCCTATTTATATCTTCTCTTTTAGCATCTGTTTGGGTGAGTGTGCAGTTTCTGGCCTACTTTTGTAGACTTCAGTTAAAGGGAAGTATATGTATGCTATCTTGCTTCTAAACTGGAAGTCTGGTTTATATTTTTAACATAAAAATTAAATAAAAGAGGGCTCATCTTTTGTCTTTTAATCCAATAGATGGTGCCTTTCCATTGGATAAGTAAGCCTTTGGGGTCAAATGGAGGAATTGTTTCCAAACTTACTGAAGGCCTTCTTTCTCCCACTTCTTGTCTCTACTGAAGCTTTTGACCCTAGTGCCTTCATTTAATGCAAATCTTTTGTAACTTTGCCATTGGGCTTAATGCCTGCCTTAACTAGCTCTTTTTTCTTTCTTACTGTTCTGTCCCTTGATGGACCCTCACTCTTTGATGAGGACCTTTTGTCTGCTTAACGCACTCTGTCCAGACCTAAATTGGGAGCTTTATGTAGATGGAGTGCTTCACAAATGGTTTTGATGATGGTGAGGTGGAGGGAATGAATTGACAGTAGCAAGAAAGAGAGCTAGCACTTCCTTCTTTGTCGACTGTTTCTGTCTCTATAGTTTTTTTGACAGTAAAAATCCACCCTTGTTCAGGTTAATGGTCAGTTCTATGGGGGATACTCCAGGCTAGAGCTCAGTTAACTCCTGGAAGATACTGGCTTATCTATGAGATGGATATTTAGGGTCATTTTCTTACTCTTGAGAGCTTTAACTTCAAGACTTCTACACTGTAAATCACTTAAGAGAACTCTTCGGGAATGTACTGATGGGCTCACTTTCAATCCTCAGGACTTCTTGCATTCTTATATCCCAAGGATGGTGAGTTTTTAGGATTAGCTGGCAGATGTTAAAAGGGCTGCAAGCCAGGGTCTGGTGTTGTGGTTGGGAAAAATAGACCAGCCAGTTCATTTGAAAAGTGGGCTCTTAACTGTGGTTTCATGAGTGTATGGACCAAAAAAACCAAAGGACACTGAAATCATCTTCAGGCTCAGTTCCTAAAGGTTGATATCTATGGAGAGCTTGAGTTACCTCATGGAGCTCGATCTAATCACACTGGGCAGGCCTCTTTCTAGGATAAGGGTCACAGCACTTAGAAAACTGCATGTGTTAGAATGGAACAAACACTTTAATCCTAAACATAAAAAGCTAAGAATAGACAGAGTGTGGAAAGTACATTGAGATGGTTCTTAAATCACAACTTTATGATGGAGGATATCACATGAAATTGGGAACTTGGGGGTGGAGGTCTGTTCAGACATCCCAGTGATGTAGAAAGAAACCCTTCTTTGAGGCCAAATATATAGTATAAGGGTTAAAACATGTGCCTTGACATGCAGTCAACATCAATTTAATCCTCAACAGAACATAGTATCCAGACCATTTCACAGTACCCTATTGGAAGACCCCAAGTATGAATGTATAGTCAGAGAAAATCTTTGAAAAAAAGAAAAGCACCACATCCTCATATTATTACATTGAATCACCAGCTCAGTTGGCCAAGAATTTCTGGGAATGGTCTATTGGTCCCCTAAGCATCACTCTACCATCCCATCCTTGCACTAAATGGATCAATGATATGAATCATTTCCTTGCAAAAAAAATAGATAATCTCTGTATCTCTTCTTTTTTTTTTCTCTTATACTCAATGAACTGCTCCTGCTTCAAGGTCTTCACACACATTGTTTTCTCTTCTAAAAAACATCCTTACCTTATGTCTTTACAGTGGCTCTCCAATCTACATGAACTGATGTCACTTCCTCATAGGAGTTCCATGACCTTCCTTGTTTACCCATACAGTGGCTCCTCCAATCTACAGGTTGAACTGATGTCACTTCCTCATAGGAGTTCCATGACCTTCCTTGTTTTACAACACAATCCCAATGCAAGATGTCTTTTTGTTTGTCTCCTGATCTCACTAAAACTAAAAAGACTTAGAGAGAAAAAACATGATCCATGACCTTTCCTTGGCAGTATCCCAAAACTCAGATCCACATCTGGCACTCTTAGATAAGTGAATGAATGTGTTCACTATATACACCAGGGTATTTTTTCCCCAAGACATTGTTTGACACATCAAGAACACTGAAGATAAGTATCTCAACCCTGTCAGAAAGCAGGATTTGTTTGGGAAAATGAAACAAAACGTATTTTTTAAGTTTCATAAACATAGGATGAACGCTAACAAGGTATTTTTAAAATAAGAACCACATAGAGAGAGCTTATGTTTATATCAAATGAAGTTGTAATCAAATAGTTATCAAAGCAAAAAAATGGAAGGAAAGGAAAGGGAAGAAAATAAAATCAAAATGAGTCATAAAGATTTGGAGGAAAAGATTCAGCAATATAATTGACATAAAGAGGTTTCCTTGCTATGTCCAGTTACTTCTTATGGGGCTCAGACAGTTCAGTGGAAGTGAGGCACTCACATCTGAAGACACAAAGAAGCAGAGTGGGAACTGACCATGATCTCACTGAGGCCAGAAGAACTTCCACACAAAGGTTTGCCTGAGGGCTGTGCTTTTCTGTCCAGACCAGCAGAAAAAGCTTACCAGCAGAAATGCTTAATGAGTGAGCCCAGACTGGTGAAGTCAGGCGGCTCTAGCTTTGTTCCTGAGAAGCCAGCCAATTAGCAGTCCTGGTTATTATTTACATTTCATGCAATATATCACTAAACCAATGTTGATGATTTATCATTTATATTATGGTATTGTCAGCATAATTTATTCAGATCATGCTGAGATACCTGGAAAATTAAGTAAAAGAAAAAGAAATGGCATTGACTCTATCGGTTCTCAGAGATATTTTTTACCTTCTCTCTCTCTCTTAATGAGGAGATATGTTAAGAAAAATCATGGATCACTTAGCTACTCAATTGGTGCAGGATCATCTGCATTAAAAGTTTGTCCAATATTCTTATTTCAAGAATGACTTGGGCTTTCTTTTCATTTTCTTCAGTAGCATTTGTTTTCAGACTACTATTTTAAAGCAAAAAAAAAAAAAAAGTAAATGCAATTATCTTTAGTGTACAATTCTGTGAATTAATATGAGACTAGAGGCTTCTCTCCAAATACGTATATAAAACATTCCTATCATTTGTGTTATGTTCTATTTACTCCACCCTCTGGGAAAATATGTTGCTTATCAAAATTAGAGATAAAATATTCTGTTTTTTTGAAGCCATTAATCATTTAGGCATAATAGAGAAGCTGTGAAAGGGAGAGTTTTACTGGATTTCAGTCCAGGATCTGCTTACTCCTCGATGTTCTGAAAGTCCTTGAACTCTTGTACTGGCGTCTTCTAACTTATGACCTTGGTCTTTCTCAAAGTGTAATTTCTGGATCTTCCATATCATGCAGACTAGGTATGCTCCAGGTCTGTGGATTTAGAATGTCTAGAGAAAGCATGATGACAAGTGATACTTTTATACTCATGAATTTAAAAACTACTAGACTGGGACATTCCCATAGTCACAGACAGCTATCATCTTCCTAGAGTTTACAGTAGTTTGGCTACCAGTGTTTCATGTATTTGTATGAGAAAGTATATACAAATTTTGTACGATGTAACTATGAAAACTTTTGATGTGACTTATTTTAAAAACTACGTGATATTGATATTAAAGGGATTTTGAAATATATTATCATATGAGTCAGTCTTGATGATGAGCACCTACAACTTCTCAACAATTCATTAATATTGAAGTTATTTTGCAAGTTATTTTCAAGTGAGGTCATTCACGTTTCCCAGAATGCATGGGGTTGGGTATGCACAAAGACAAGGTTCTTTAAAATGTAGCCAATGTCTCCTATGAGTTTCTCAAAATTCTAAGTCAAATGAATCTTTCTTTCTGAAGGAATATAGAGAATTCATTAAGTTTTTAGGGGAAACAGCATTAGGGGAAACATTGGCCAAATATTTGTGAAGTACCAATATTGGGAGGAAGACCCATTTGCTATACCATAAATTTCAGGTGATCTGCAGGCAGAAATTCTTTCCACCCCTTTCTGCAGGGCTGAAGACACAAATCCTTTTTTATTCCATCTGCTATCTCCCACACTCCTGACCAGGCTCAGTTACTTGAGTCAGACCATCAATTGACACAAAAAAGTCTGCCAGTTAAGCCATCTGCCTGTAGCTGAGTTATGTGAAAATCTCTTTCTCTACTCAGAGACTCTAAGCTTCATGAGGTTAGAAGCAAAATTTCACTTTTCTATACTTTTGGTTCACATTGTGGGCTTTGCAAAGATTTGCTGATTTTCTGAAACCCAGATTCATGTGGCTTTATTATTGTTCATCAACTCTCTCTGGTCACCAATCATTGAATGATGGTCATGATTACTATCAGTGGGAATCCAGCTTGTGTGCAGAAAGTGCTGTTTTCTCTGCTTATCTACCTTTTTATTTTCTTTTAAAAATTCACTTCATCCTTGCCCTGGCTAATGTTTACATAGTCCCTGTAGTCATAACAATCACACCGTGAATAGATTCAGTGGTGAGTACTTGATAATCAAAATTATTTTTGAATTTAGGAATCAGGAAAATCAATTTGCTTCTCTCCAGCAGTGGGGAGTGTTTCGTCTCATGTTAGAGAAAGGAAGTTGAAAATAAAGATCCAAAGAAGCAGAAATGAGAGAAAGCAGGTTGGATGTCCTGTCTCCAGGCTCTAGACCCCAAATCATTTCTTGTTCTTGGTTCCAAGAAATGCCATGAAAATGTTCTGACACTTGACACTTGTAATAAAATAGTAGAATGAATTTTATCCAGTTTAAAATATTCCCTCAACATACACACATATACACATGCACAAAACCTAAATTGTGTTGAGCCCATGTAAATAAATTTGAGCACCTAATTACAGTCTGAGAGAGATGTGCCATTTATTTTTTTAAGTATATTATGTAATGTTCCTTATTGCTATTTTATAGTTTCAGGATCCTTTTTATTTTATTTTTGTTTTTGTTTTTTTTTTTGGACCACACCCAGTGATGCTCAAAGGTTACTCCTGGCTATGCACTCAGAAATAGCTCCTGGGTTGGGGACCATATGGGATGCTGGGGATTGAACCCAGGTCCGTTCTGGGCAGCCGTGTGCAAGGCGAACACTCTACTACTGTGCTATTGCTCTGGCCCCTAGAATCCTTTTTTATTTTAATAATAAATGTCACAATATCATTTCATACTTTCTTACATATTTTCCCTTTATCTCCTTAGCTGGACATAATTATTTTCTTTTTTCATTTGCCTATATTCTTATTTTATCATTTTTACTAATAACTCATATTTGAAAGACTAACAGAGAAGAGAGCAAAACATCATGAAGATGGAGGTTAACAGAAGATACAAAAGGAATTTGCTCTTCCAGCCCTCTAAGTTCAGGTTTTATCTGAGAACTAACAGGTCCAATGACACTTTTTCTTTTATTATCATTGAACTAGTGAGAGGAGCTACTCTTTACTGACCATACAGGAATCACATCTGAGACAATTTTTCAGGCAACCTGAGAAAGGGTTGCCCCTAAAGTCAGAAGTTCTAATTATTTAATATATAACATCTGAAATATACTGTAATTCTGAATTTTGAAAATGCTCTTAAAATCTACACTCATTCATTTCTCCTTTTCTGGCCTAATCCTGGGAGCAAGTAATCTATCTCTGATGGAGTCTTATGTGTCTGTTCATGGGCAGAGTGTAATGGTTGGTCCTACTTCCCATGACAATTGTTCAGACACAGAAATGGGGGAGTGGGAGCAGATGAAATAACCACTGTCCTATAGTACCTAACCCAGAAGTTGACTTTCTGTCTAAATATTAAAGACAAGAGGTATCTTTTAATGTGAAAAAGATAATTCTTTTATTTCACATCATTGAGGTTTCTGGAAAATATATTTTTACTTTAATTTTTTACCTTAATTTTTATTTAGTGACTTTTTTATAGGGTTGTTGGACTATATCTCACAGTGCTTGGGCTTACTCCTGGTTTTGTGTTCACAGTTTATTCCTGGTGGTCTTGGTGAGTCACATGGGGTGCCAAGAATTGAACCTGGGTTAGCTGAATGCCAGACAAGCACTCTACCCTCTGTACAATCTCTCTAGCCCCTTGGTTTTAATTTTTAATTGAGATATTATTAGAATTACTAGAATTAAGTGAGGAAAAATGCTACTGCACAATACCCTCCACTTCTGTGCCAAAGTTTCTTCTTTATTATCTCCTCTTCCCTTCATTTAGCAAACTCAGTTTTATAGGCAGACACTTAGGGTTTATTTTCATTGGCCCTTGCCTTGGTTCTTTGTATATCATATATGAATGAAATCATCTAGAATTTTTGTTTCATCTTTGATTCACTTGACTTCTAATTCACTTTACTTCTGATTCACTAGCACACTTTACTTGCCATGAAACTCTCTAATAAGAAAGTCTTGTTAATTTTTAACTTTTTATGATGTCCAATTAAGTGAAACTTTAGAAGACAAATTAAAATGAATATGAACTAGAGTTTATTTGACTGGTTAATATTCTCTTTAGATTCACTTGCTTATGAAAAATGGTGTGGTTCATGTGTAGGCTTTGTCCTAGACAGACGTGATGACTGCTGAATATATTGCAAGAGACTCATTGGGGCTGGATATTATTTATCTCTGTTCATGGAGAACAACTGCGGTTGTTTGTGTGGGGGGAACACCATTTTCCCCCTTACTCCAGATAAAGATTGAATCTGATCCCTGGTGGGGGTAATGCATTGTCTTTTATAAATGAGCCAAGTCTCTCCTCTCTTGCAAATTCTGAATTAACTGATATTCAGTCAAAACAATCCATCTCCTCTGACCACAGGGACAGGGCCTGGTTAACACTAGCAGAAAAAGATGTGATACATCCTAAGAAAGAGTAAGGAAGGACTACAAAAAATCTATGGAGCGGGTGAAGGAGAAGACAGTAGTGGCCTGGCTTTCAAAGAACAGATGGATTAGGAGGACTCAGAGAGAAGCAAACATTGAAAGTCAAGGAACATTATTTTGATCTCAGAGTCAGATTTTTCTTTCTTTTTTTTATCTTTATTTAAACACCTTTGATTACAAGCATGATTGTAGTTGAGTTTCAGTCATGTAAAGAACACCCCTTCACCCATGTAATATTCCCATCACCAATGTCCCAAATCTCCCTCTTTCACAACCTCTCCCACCTACACAGGCTTTCTACTTCCTTCATTCATTCACATTGTTATGATAGTTCTCAGTGTAGTTATTTCTCTATCTGCTTTCATTACTCTTTGTGGTGAGCTTCATGTAGTGAGCTGGAACTTCCAGCCCTTCTCTCTTTTGTCTCTGAAAATTATTGCAAGAATGCTTTTTTCTTAAAACGCATAAATGAGTGAGACTATTCTGCATTTATATCTCTCCCTCTGAGAGTCAAGATTTCAAGGCAGTCTTTTTCATCATGCACTCAGTTTATTTAGGATGAACATCAAACATGTGATAACATGATTCCCCAAAAATCTCTGTGCCCACAGGAAGTAAAATTCACAGAAATAAGACTCTGTTTAGAACTTTACAAGAAAAAAACATCTAATCCCATAAAAAAAAAATGGGAAGAAGAAATGGACAGACACTTTGAAAAAGAAGAAATACAAATGGCCAAAAGACACATGAAAAAATCCTCCATATCACTAATCATCAGAGAGATGCAAATCAAAACAAATATGAGGTACCACCTCACACCACAGAGATTGGCACACATCACAAAGAATAAGAACAAACAGTGTTGGCGGGGATGTGGAGAGAAAGGAACTCTTATCCACTGCTGGTGGGAATGCCGCCTAGTTCAACCTTTATGAAAAGCAATATGGAGATTCCTCCAAAAATTGGAAATCGAGCTCCCATACGATCCAGCTATACCACTCCTAGGAATATACCCTAGGAACACAAAAATACAATACAAAAATCCCTTCCTTATACCTATATTTATTGTAGCACTATTTACCATAGCAAGACTCTGGAAACAACCAAGATGCCCTTCAACAGACGAATGGCTAAAGAAACTGTGGTACATATACACAATGGAATATTATGCAGCTGTCAGGGGAGATGAAGTCATGAAATTTTCCTATACATGGATGTACACGGAATCTATTATGCTGAGTGAAATAAGTCAGAGAGAGAGAGAGAGAAATGCAGAATGGTCTCACTCATCTATGGGTTTTAAGAAAAATGAAAGACATTCTTGCAATAATAATTTTCAGACACAAAAGAGAAAAGAGCTGGAAGTTCCAGCTCACCTCAGGAAGCTCACCACAAAGAGTGATGAGTTTAGTTAGAGAAATAACTACATTCTGAACTGTCCTAATAATGAGAATGTATGAGGGAAATGGAAAGCCTGTCTAGAGTACAGGTGGGGTTTGGGTGGGGAGGAGGGAGATTTGGGACATTGGTGATGGGAATGTTGCACTGGTGATGGGTGGTGTTCTTTACATGACTGAAACCCAAACACAATCATGTATGTAATCAAGGTGTTTAAATAAAATAAAATATATTTAAAAAAGACTCTGCTTATAAAGCAACAACTGAGTGCATGATTTTGCAGATCAGTTCCTAGGAAATGAGTTATGTACATCTTCACCCAGGGTCTGGTTCCATTCTTGAGCTTTCTAGCAACAATTTATGAGAAAGGCCTCATGGGACAAGATATGTCTTAATGTGTTGGTCTTCCAACTTATGAACTTTTTAGTATTCTGTACATTGACATTATTTTTAAAGGAAAAATTTTCAGCTATATAGGAATAGTTCCCATACTTATAAATATGTAGTAACTGTATTGATGAATGCTTGCATGCATAATTCCCTTATACACATATACACAGGCACATATGCTGATCTACTTGGTCAGGTTGGAACAATTCACCAGACGCCTCCCTGTCACCAAGCAGACACCCAGGGTTTGTGCCTGCCCATCAGCCCCGCTAACAGCAATTACACAGTCCATGTGTGTGATGAGCTGCAAACTAAACATTTGTAAAAAGGCTGTAATTAATGCAATTAGCTATTTGCACGATAGCCCATAATGAATCCAAAGGCATCGTTATTGACTATTGAGTAAATAATCTGACATTAAAAAGTCAATGATCTGCAAATGAAAAATTCTCTCTCTTTCTTTCAAGGAGAAAAAATGGAGGGAAGAAAACTAAGGAAAAGAGGAAAACAAGCAAAAAAACTCTCAGCAAAGATGTCATTGCATAATAGTCCATTATGCCCCCAATTGAGCCGTCATGAACTATCAAAAAAATAATTGCACAATAGACCATAATGGCTTAATCTTGTCAACATCTTCATATTTACATATTTTTTAATCAACAGAAATTAACTGCAAAAATTGGGTCTTGGGATTTTCATCTGATTTTACCTTTGTAATTGGAGATATGGTGAGGGTAAAGTTCCCTTTTAGCCACCTTCAAGGTAAAGGGCATTCTCTGGGAGTAACCTAGAGATACTCCCTTGCTTGGTTTCTGAGCAATACAATGAAACTAAAGAGGTTCAGAGAACCAAAATGATGGGGCAGGAGTTTTCTTTAGAGCCCTAGTGACTTCTGCAGCTGGACAGGCAATAGTAAATTTTGGTGTGCCCAGGGCCTGGCATGAACTGACTTTTGGCAAACAGCTCACTTTCTCTGGGACCAGAAAGTAACGGTCCCAGCCATATGTTATGCTTAGGTAGAACCAAGGCACTCTGTTCCAGTGTGAGACAGACAACTTAAGCAACTTCACCACTGAACTATGCTTAGATCTTTGTGCCATGGTCCCTCCTACTTATACTTGGACTTGTGTAGCTTGATTATCTGCAGGGTTTAAAACCAGCTGTACTTACTGACCTAACCTTTCCTCCTCTCCATCCCATTTACTTATCTCCTTGGCTTTTTTTTGGGGGGGGGAATTGGTTCAATTTCATTGACATTAATTATGTATCATTTTCTTATGAAAAATTATGATGGTTCATGGGTAGGTTTTGTCCTGAACATAGGTGATTGGATACTTCTCAAGATGTCTATGATCACCTTATATAATGGGTCTTAGTTTTGTTCATTTAATTTCCCATGAGTAGAAAGTGTTTTTGAAAGTCATAACTTTTAGTTTGTTCTAAGTGAATTGAGTCACAATTTTAAGTTCTATTGCTTAAAGATCAGTTATTGTGTGTAGGCAATTATAGATCCAGCTGCATCTATCTCCTGTTTGTGGACACAGGTACAAAGAAATATAGCCAAATTATCAATTCAAATCCTGATATTTTTTTAAATAAATTTCTTGTGAGCAGAGGATGAGACATGATAGGTAGGCTTTGGACAGATAATTCTGAATATATAAAATCTTTATTTAAGTTCCATGATTACAAGCATGATTGTAGTTGAATTTCATTCATAAACAGAACACCTCCACTTCACCAGTGCAACATTCTCACCACCAAAGCCCCCCCACTTTTTCCACCCCTGCCTGTATTTAAGACAAGCATTCTACTTCTCTCACTCATTAAGATGGCCATGATAGTTGTTAGTGTAGTTATTTTCCTAATTGCACTCACCACTCTTTGTCTCACTCATCTATGGGTTTTAAGAAAAATGAAAGACATTATTGCATTAATGCTCAGAGAAAATAGAGATGAGACTGGAAGGACCGGCTCACAATATGGACAGAGAAATGTTAATGTCCCCTCTGCCCAAATACTGTAAATTCTATCATACTGATAGGAAGCTAAATAGGACATGTAGCAAGAACTAGTGGTAACTTGTGGAAACGCAGGGCTAAGCTGAAGTTAACAAATTCATCTTTGATTTTTAGTTTGACATAAAAGTAAAAACACTGGCTAAGGAGCCAGAGCGGAGGCGCGAGGGGTAAAGAGTTTGCCTTGCTTGTGCTAGCTTAGGACGGACCTCAGTTTGATCCCCCGGTGTCCTATATAGTCCCCCAAGCCAGGAGCGATTTCTGAGAGCATAGCCAGGAGTAACCCCTAAGCGTCACCAGTGTGGCCCAAAAAACAAAAAGCAAACAAACAAACAAAAAACACTGCCAAAAATCTTCAAAGAAAACAAAATATATGAGTATACTTTGATTCCAGTGCTTTCTCATGGCAAAGCTCATTATCAATCATAAAAGTAACAACACCTTTCTTGTATGCATTTCCACATGCACATGCTATCATTGCCTGTATCTGCAATTCTATAATTCAATAAACCTTGAATGAGAAATTTTTCTGGTGGGCAGAAGACAACACCTTGAATATAAATGCCTTTACATACAGTACAATAAAGGAGAGAAACTTGTCCCAAACTGCACATTCATTTATGGTAGAGCTTGGCTTTGAAATCATTTTTGTTTTTGTTTCTTTGTCTGTGCCACTATCTTTCACATATAAAGATGAAAAAAAAACAGAGTCAGAATTTTCAAGCTCTGGGATATTCAACCCATAGATGGGTTGTTTGCTTCTGCCAGGAGTAGGGATAAGAGGCTACACTTGTTCTGTAGATTTCCTGTTCCCACATATTAGGAAATTCCTTTCTTTTTCTTCATTTCCATGAAGAATAATGAGAGCTGATGAGACAATAGTTCTTATCTGTGGAGCCTAAAACAAAATCTGGGGTTCCTGGTGGGGACATAATTAGATAGAACAAAATTGTGTATCTGAATTTCAGAGAACTTTCTGGCATTTCCAATACTTTTCTTTTGTCAACAGGCATGTGTTTCTTGCTTCTGTGGTAGGTCCACATGGCCTTATTTGGGTGATTCTGACTTCTGGAGAATTATGTAGATGGAGATTGGGTCAGATGTCCAGATGAAGGCAGAGTTGTGCTGCCACCAAAATGGTTTAGGCAAGTTGCCTTTTTAGGGAGATGAGTCACTTGCTCAGGTATAGGTGATTAAAGCCAGTGAAATGTCTGAAGTCACAGCAATTGTGAGCAAGTTCATGCCCTTTTAATATCTACCTTACCATTGTTTTTAGTCAAATATCCAAGATGAAGGAAAATGAGCTGTTTTAGTTGGATGTATTGTATTAGTTATATTAGTTCGATTGTATTAGATTCTGAGCAGTGTGTAAGATTTTATACTTTTTTATCTCATGATACTCTTCTATAGGAAACTATCTCTGCCATCTCTCATCGCGTGATGGCTTTCAAGCATTGTTGCCTGTGCTGTTGATTAAACAAAACGAAGCTGATTACAGCAGGTGGCCCAGAGTAGACAGGTGTAGGTATTGCTACCAATGCACTGAGAAACCATTTATCAAAGTTTTATCTGATCTGAAGCTCTGGATTTATCAGTCACTGCTTGCAAATGGCATCCAGCCCAGCCCTGTCTGAAAGCATCTGGAGCAAGCTTTTGCCTCTGCAGAGCCGCACCCAGTGGGAATGAAGCTTTGAACAGCATGGTGAATGCAGCTTTCTTGGAGGGAGTGAGAATGTACAGTTTTTGCCCCATGAGGCTGTTGCATTCACGATACCTTCTTATGTATTTTGACATTATCCTATTTAGGGAAGCAAACTTAATTGGCATGTAAAAATGCACAGAAGTCAATTATAAATCCTAAGAATAATCAGCTACTTACTACTGGGTGAGAGGGTTTGAGAGGCTAGCTGAAGTCTATCTTCTCTTTTATAGCAAATTTCAGCCAGAGGATGCCTCATACCCTTAAAAGTGGTGACTAGAATAGATGAATCAAAAGGAGGGCTTCTCTTCTATTATTGCAAACTCACTAGACAGAAAGATCCACAGACTTGTTTGCATAATAGTCAAGAGAAAAATCTATCTAGGGGACACCATGTTCAAAGCAAAGAAAAAAGCAAGTGTCAGACCAGAGAAAAATACTTGTGATCCAGGTAGTCTGTAAATGATATAAAGTACAATTTTGGTTTTCTTATTCAAGTTTAGAAGAGTTTTATATTTTCAAAAGAAAATGAGCTAAAAAAATTTAAGAAAAAGTTGTAGCAATAGAAAATGCAAGTTGGGGGCCAGCAAGGCGGCACTAGATGTAAGGTGTCTGCCTTGCAAGATCTAGCCAAGGAAGGACCGCGGTTCAATCCCCGGGCATCCCATATGGTCCCCCCAAGCCAGGGGCAATTTCTGAGCACTTAGCCAGGAGTAGCCCCTGAGCATCATATGGGTGTGGCCCGAAAAAACAAAAAAAAAAAAAAAAGAAAATGGAAGTTGGAAAACAGATTATTAGCATAGTGTGTCAAGTAGTAGAGAATGACAATTTGTAGTTGGTACAATTGGTAACTGTAGAAAAAACTAGTAGTTCATATGTTTACACTGTGGTATAAGCAGGGATTCAGGCATTTTCATAGCTCTTGGTTACTCCCCATACCATGCAGTTAAAATATAGACTTGAGGTAGCCATCCAGAAAATAGGATAAAATGTCCAAATAATGGGAAAGAAAGGAAACACATAGTAAAAAATTGTTGTAGAAATTTCTAGATAGGAATAAAAGGACTTAAAAGGAATAAGAGAGTTGAAGAGGTTATTCAGAAATATGTTTAAGAAAATTTCTAATGATTGCAGAATAACAATTTCCAGACTGAAAACTCATTCAATGGTACACAATGAGGTCCAATTTGGTAAATTTTATGAATATTAAGACTTGTAAAAAAAGTAGTAATAGAGAAAAGAAACCTTGATAGGGATAGGAATAAAAGCTTCCTCAATATTTTAATCAACAATACTAGAAACTAGAATGCAAGTAGCAATGATTTCAAAATTTTGGAGAAAAATGATGGACATCTAAAACTTTCTACTCAGCTGATCAACTAAGCATCTTTACAGAATAAAATTATTTTCAAATCTATAAGAAGGGAAATAACTCACTTTGTGATTTTTTAAGCTAAAGGAAGACTCACTCCATGACCAAAAGAGAGTAAAACAAAAACAAAAAGACATGAAGAGCCAAAGCAGAGGCTCCGATATGTAAAGATAATGCCATAATGGTAGCTATGCACTTAGCAAAGGGGCATATTTCTTTATGAAATAAAATTTATTATGCATTTTTAATTTTTTTGAAAACTGGAAAGAACATTGAATAGAATCAATAAAAGGTATAATCAAAACAAAAATAATGCCTACACGAAAAGAAAACTATTACCTCTAAGAAATATCATTTTACAAAAATGAAAGTATAAGATTATTTGTACCTCACTCAACTGCATTTACATAGCACTGCCAAATGTTAAACTAATAAATATTATGACAGAATGTTATTAAAAGTGTAGTGGATAAAAGAGTGTACATGTGTGTTTGGGCTGGAGGGTGGAAGGATTAAAATATCATTTTCCTAAGTGAAAAGTGGATAGATAATGACTTGCTGGGACAAAAATCAAGAAGGATATGTAACTGTCCACAATTCTCTAGAAACACGAAGGTAAAAAATGAAAATATTCAGCTGGAAGAAGTGAAAGTTATTGTCTAAATTGAAAGGAAAAAAGAAGAGGGTGTCTGTTTGTGTCTGTGTGTTCAGTGTGTGTTCCTTGTGTGTGTGTGTTCAGTGCCTTGCTTTGATAACAGATCTATTGTGTTTAGGAATGTTCCATTATTTAACTTAGTAACCTATAGAATTTGAATTTGGGCTTTGTGAAGATCAAAATCAATGACCAAAGTATCATTAATTATGTATGATTTAATTAAATTATTATGCATAAAAACCTCAAAAAAGTTTAAACGAGAGGTCTAGATTTTAAGTTTATTTTTTGTTTTATTGAGACGTAATTGTGTAAGATAATTGTGTGAGATATAATTGTATAATTGTGTAAGTCTAAGATGTATAATTATATTGCAAAATTATGTTCATCGAAGTGTTAGCTAATACCTCTATCGTATCACATAATTACTATTTCATTTTTGTAGTGAGAGTATTTAAGCTCTACTCTCAGAAACTTTCACGTTTATAATACAGTATGATTATATGTTTATACGAAATACAGAATCTCTATATAAGATACTCAAAATGTATTCTTATAATACATAGTTTGTGTCCTTCAAAGAAAATTCTCCCCTTTTCCTATTCCTCATCCTTGGTTAATCACTTTACTCTTTTTCTATGAGATTGGATTATTTTATATTCTGCATATAAATGAGATAATTGAGTATTTGCCTTTTTATGTTTTATTTATTTCACTTAACATAATGTCCTCAGGTTCATCTGTGCTGTCGCCAATGGCTGGTTTTTTTTTCTCTTTCTATTGCTGAATATACTCATCTTTATCCACTACTTTTCTTAGACTGAATATACAATATTTTTATCCATTACTCATCTTCTTTATCCATTAATCCAGTAACAGACACTTAGATGGTTTCTGTTCTTTGGCTATCATGAATAATACTGCAAATAAACATAAAAGTGCAATGCTTTGATATTTTAGAAATTCCTTTAGTTATATTTCCATTGGTACATTTGTTGGATCAGATACAATTCTAATTCTAATTTTTAAATCATTTTATAGAGGTCTGTGCTTATAATACTGTTAATTATATTAATTATACTTTTAATGAATAAATCATTCCAACAGTACAACCCATTATAAGAGAGCCAGTATCCCTGATTGTCTCAAAGGACCAAAATCTCAAGGATCGTCCAACCTCCCATCTCATTTAAAATTAGTTCTGTAGACAAAAATGTCCAGTTCTAATGTTTTTTGACAATTTATTTTTCATTACTGTGTGCCTTTCTAATCCCACATATGAAAGAAACAATTTTAAAAAATAATTGTAGAGGTGATGGCATCTACACACATATAGATAAACAAAGCTAACCTATTGAAATTCCACCAAGTGGTAAATCAATAGGTTGATAGAATAGTTTTCAAAAACTATATCTACCATGTAAACAAAGCAAAAAAATCCATATTGTGAATTATTCTGTGCTAATATATTTTCAATTTTAAATGACATTAATGTCAACAAATGTAAAATGTAGTAAGAGTAAATATGAATTAAAGAAATTTTAGGAGAAAATTTGAATATGCCTATAGAAAATTAGAAGTGTGTTTTACCCTCAGGAAGGAAATATTGATTCAATGTTAGAAAATGCTGCATTATATATATACTGGTGTAGTGAAGCAGTTTTTGAGGTATAGATTCCAAACCTTAATTCCAAAAATAGGTTGGCCATGCAAATGCCTACATACCTTCATGCTATTGTCATGCTATTGACAGCAGAAGGCCAGTGTGAAAAGAGACAAATGGTAGTAATTTTCCCTCTAGGACACTCAGTTATTTGAGAAGAGGTGGTAATAGGACCCAGACATGTTTTAGAAATACTATTATAGGAAATAGGAGAAATGGTAAGAGATGATTTCAATTTGATTCAAGGAGGCTAGGTGAACAGACAAGAAGGGTTATGGAGTTGACTCATACATGGTTAATTGTCTATTCTGAGTGAAAAAGAACCCAAAGAGACTCTGAAACTTCCTGAGTGTCTGGGGAGTGAGCATGTGAGAACAAGGCTCTGAGACTTCAGAGAAATTTTAGAGGTGTGATAATGACAGTATCAAGGTGAATGTTTCCGAAAGGCTATGAGTCTTAGATCAATCAGGGCAAGTAAAAAGATGAAACCAAGAGTAGAAAAATGTAAACAACATCCAGATGAAGAGCCTTGGAACAGAACCATCTAAGCAGGAAGAATCAGAAAAAATAGACTCCAATCTCTGAAGCTAGGGTAGCGAAATTCTGCTAATGAAAGGAAGAAGAGACTTTCTCTTCTGAAAAAAGATTTTTGAAGATGGCAATGAATCCACCTTACTGAATCCATCTTTCAGGAACTTGTAAAGATGATTTCATTGTTTGCATTATATGCCTGACAACAACAACAACAAAATTATCTCATGAAATGTTTTCTCAGGCTGTCCTAAATCCAGGTACTTGAGCCCAAATGGGGTTATCCCTCAGTATCCTGAATGGACTCCTTATTTGAAATTGAACTTGTACCACTTAATAACAGACAGGAGAAAATGGAGTATGTGCTCAACTGCATTCATAATCGTCAGGAGGAAAAGGTTGAGAGTCTGTCATTGGATCTCAAGGATGGAATCTACTTTTGGACACCCCATCCTTTGTTGAAAAAATTAATCTGTAAATAGTTTATTAAGGTTGGAAATGCTGCCAGCGACCCTTTGGAAACAGATACAACATCTTAAAGAGATTGCAAAGGTAAATCTTATTGTCTCGGAAATGACTTCTGCACAGTTATTTCTTTTATTGCTCTGCTGAATGTGACAGCATTACTCAGTTTAATAAATCCTACTGTATCTCTCAGTCCATGTAGGCTGATATAAATATCTCCAGTTATGTCATATTACCACCTTTGTACAGCTATACTGGGCCCTGATGACTGGGGTCTGATAAATGCAAAACCTCATTTGGTTTGTGAGTGATTGAGCACTAACACTGTTTAGATTTCTTAATATACTTGTATTAGCATGAATAAGTAATGAGCATGCCAGGCTTTTTTGAATATTTGATTGTATCTTTGTAATGGATTTGTGTCTCTCTCTTTGTGCTAATGTCATTGTAACTTTGTTGGTGTCATAACTCCAAGCCATGGCAATTGATCTTTATCACCCCATCTTGAGTCAATCACCCTCTTCTTGCTGTATTACAGTATGCTGGTGTCTTCCTTTCCTGCGCAGTTCTGCATATTATCTTGTCAGGGAGAGGAGCTAGCCACAACTTCAGGGATCCCTTTCCTGCTCTAAGAACAGTAGGTTTTAAATTTTCAGAAGAGGTAGAGGAAACATTAGAAGGTGACAGTGGCCTCATGTAAGACCCCCCACTTTAGCAACATGTCTGGATTCTAAACCGAATAGATAGAGCACTGTCGCCCTGCTTCTTACTGCCATGTCAATGGACCCACCAATATAAATCCACAACCTAGGACCAGGGGCTCAGTGTACACATTCCTAACGTCTACAAAGACTCTTACAGCATCAACCAAAGATTTTTATTTTGTTCAATGTCTTCTGTTAGATGTGGCTGATTCAGAAATATTGTTCTTTCATGCAATGACCAAATCTGCTATGTTTGTGAAAATATCCACATAGGGAAGACTGACTACAATTTTAGGCCTCTTCAGAATTGATATCCTGATTCAAGCACCAGGCAAGGGCACATGTTTAGGAAATGATTTTAAGTTTAAGTCAAAAAAATTAAACCTACATGTAAATGTGAGCACCAAAATGATAGGTCACTTGATGCCCATCAAGAACAAAAGTGATATGGCAGCGGCACATACTGATGAGGCAGGTAAAGTGACAATTAGAATTTGGGAAGGCCAGGAGCACCTTCAAAGGACAGAGTCCTGCTGAAATGTCCATTGTTCAGCTAAATCACTCAGTTAAGTAACTTGAAATAAATCCAATGATAATACAAACGTGTCTGAAGTCTTCCTATTCCCTTACAGCAAAAATCTAGACACAGATGATAATCTCATAAATATGTTCACCAAATTTCAATGATTATTAACATAGAATCATAAAATAGTGTTCATAAATAAATATAGTGATTCTAATGCTTTGAGGTTAGCCATATTGTATGAAAATTGAATCAGAAATATTAATTTGGACTTTTAATTTTATTTATTTTGCATGTGGGAGTTGAGCCACACCTCATGATTCTCAGGGTTTCCTCTTGGCGCTGCTCTTAAGGAATCATTCTTAGCAAGCTCAGGGATGCATACGGAATGCTGAAAATCAAACTCAGGTTGGCCGCATGCAAGATAAGTACCATTCCTACTATACTATTGCTCCAAACCTCAATTTTGTTTCCTTATAATATATAATATATATTTAAGATATATATATATATAATATCTTGCCATGATAGTCTCAAATTGCCTCTTTTTGTCTTATCACTCAACTTCTTATCTATGTATCCTTCTTTTGATCCTTGTTTTTATTTTTTAATTAAACATTCTTTTACCTACTCCTGACTGCTGATAGAGTTCAGTGATCCAGCTTTTTGTTTGTTTTTGTGTTTTGAGTCACATCCAGCTCAAAAACCAAGTCTGTGCTCAGAAATCCCTCCTGAGCTCTGGGGACTATATGGGATGCTGATAATTGATCCTAGGTTTGTTCCAGGTTGGCCCCATGCAAGGCAAATGCCCTTCCATTGTGCTATCTCTCTGGCCCAGTGATCCAGCTGTTGTGCTCATCCTAACCCATTCCTCTCCTGAAATTGCACCAGATATGTTGGCTGAATCTCTACAGTCTCTTCTTTGGTTCCCTGTCTGCTGAAACCATGGTCTCTAGGTATAAGAACACAGTTTCTTCTTTCCTTTCTGCCCAAGACTACCTGGGTCCCCTAAGAATGCTCCTCTTCTATCCTCATAGGGTAACCATATTTGGACTTTCTCATATACAGATATATGGTCTTTTGTCACCCACACACATAATGAGCCAGAGATCTCAGTAATTTAGAACTCTGGTTGTATTCAATTCAATGCAATTCAATTGCCTCTTTAATTAAAGTCCTGAAGATGGGCTCTAATCCAATTGGTTGGTGTCCTTGTGATAAGAGAATATTTGGACTCAAAATAAACTTTAGGTTGTTGTGTACACAGAGGGGTGACTTTCAGAGGTCAAAGGAATGAAAGACACCTTTTATTTAATCTTGAACTTTTAGCCTTGAGTACTATAAGTAAATGTATATTTTCCATGTAAGCCTCCATATCTGTGCATTTTGTAAGGTAATTCCAGTTTACTATTATGCCTGCCCTATGGGCTCTCAAATCCTGGAGGCAGATGACTGGTAGATGCCATTATTGTGTTATGGGTTTGAGTATTCAGTGGTCATTAAAAGTCTAGGAAGCTGAGCTGAGGGGATTTTTTTATAGCCTTCAACATAGGATTTCAGGATCAGAAGAAAGGGAGATAAAAGCTTCTATGTAAGTGGATCATATAGAGTACTGGAGGAGAAGAAGGGAGGAGGATGGTTAAGTTTAGACACCCCTGTCCTTTCAATGAGTTCTTCTTCTTGGTCTGACTGGTGGTGATTAAAATAATGTGTGTTTGGAATTTTTCCATCTTCTCCTTGGCTGTAGAAACTCAAGCAGAGATGGCTGGCATAATCAGGTTGCAAGTAAGGGTTCCTATAACTGTAGGAAGCACCCTAACTATTTCTGAGAAATAAGAGCAGTGTGCTTGATTAGCACACAGGCATAGTGTGTAATAGCTGTGGGAGTCTGGTGATTGGGGGGTCACCATATGACCCAGCTAGGATGAGTATAGGAATGGTGGAGTACAGCCAAGTTATGCATGAAACGAGTCATATTTAAGACTTCACAAAATGCTCTATGGTCAAGACAGAATGGAGCATCTGTGTTGTGGGAATTTCTCAGGATAAGGAAGCACCAACAATCTCAGGTTCAACAAGTCCAGTCCTCCAGATGAAGGAGAGTAATATCAGTTAACTTTAGTGCTAGAGAAAGAGGATTCTGACTTAAGGGAGGAAGAGCTCAGTAAGAAGTTATTTCTTAGAATAAAGCAGGAGTAGGTTGGTTTGAAAATAGACCCCTTATGGACATGGTTTGGCATCAGATTGTCTGGAATTTCCCCTTTCTCTCTCCTACAAAACACATGGTGAACTTTTTAATAGAAGATTCAAAGATCTTCCGAGGCCATGGAAGGGACGGTACCTGCCTATTTCATTTAAAAATGCATAATGATATGGCCCATGCTCTCTACTCCAGTGCCATAATTTCTGCTTAGAAGATGGGCAGAGTATCTTTCCAGGCAGCTGCCTTCATTTTCTCTTGTATATATATATCACTGAGTCACCCTGAAACGTGGTGCCACTCTTCTCCTTTACTACTTAGTACCTGGTGAAGTTGTATAGAATTGTTGTGTTGTGCACTTGTACAATTGACACACCATAGTCAGACATACTCTGGTTTCTGCTATTCTGCTAAAATCAGGACTCTTTCACTATTATGTCACATGGTGATAGGGCAAAAGTGTCACTGAATTCTATCATGTGTGTGTGTCTTCTTCTCTAAGACCCATCCATAGAGTGGAATGCCTATAGCAAGCCAACTGCTCTGTAGATTTTGTCCTGATTATTCAACGCTGAATGTGAAAAGCTAAGCACATAGAAGGAAGAGTTATCTTCTAGTTTATGTAAAGTCAGCAGTGAAAGTAAAAATTGTGGCATGTACATAGATGTTTATTTGCTTTACCTTATAGTCAGACTGCAGAGCTTTGTCTTCTGCACCAAAGTTTTTTCCCCCAGCAATGACAATGGATTATTTCTGTAAGCAAGTGCTCTATCCATTATTAAATTGATTATTCAAATCTCATTTAAAAAAAAAGAAGCCAGATGGCAATTTCCCATTATTTGTTGCCACTGACAACCACCAAGCCTAAACTGAGAGGTTTTCCTTCCCCCTCCCCCCCTTTTTTTTGCTGCTCCTTGCTTAAGAGGCTCCTACATTTTCATGCAGACCAAATGTGGATCCTATATTGGAAACAAATAGCCAATTACCAAACAGGATTGTCATTATTGATTATTTTAGAATCATCTTAGCATTGACAGAGCTGTTGTTCTTTTGATGATTCCATAATTAACTTATCTATATTCAGGCGCAATAACTTTGTTCCCTGTAGTCATTCAGATGTGAGCATTATTGTTGTTATTTAGTTGTCATGACAGCCAGAAACATGTTTTTACATGTCCAGCATCCCGGTTATTTTAGGATCCTAATAAGTATGCCTTGCTAATGAATCAGAATAATGGTAATCCTGTGAAACAAGGACTTTGAAATTCAATGGACGACTTCAAATGTGAGATAATTTCTTACACTTGTGATAATAATGGAGTGTGTCCCCTTCTCTACATGGAATCACATACATGCTCATATGTGATCTCTTTCTTTTCTCTAGCAGAATTCACTTGTGTGTTTCTTTCTGGGAGCTAGCATACACTGTGTTACACTGTGCTGTGTCGCTTCCATTGTGGTACTTTACCAGGATATGCTGGAACTATGGTCAGCATGTTTATGGTCTTAGATTCCTGCTTCAGAAATCCATCTTGAAATTCTCTACTTGCTCTTTTTTGTTTTGTTTTGTCTTTGGGCCACACCCATTGATGCTCAGGGGTTACTCCTGGCTATGTGCTCAAAAATCGCTCTTGGTTTGGGGGAACCATAAGGGATGCCGAGGGATGCTAGGCTAGCACTTGCAAGGCAGATGCCTTACCTCTAGAGCCAACACTCCAGCCCCCCTACTTGCTCTTTTTTTAGCACATGTATGCATTCGCGTGTAAGAGTGATTCACACATGTATGCATATGTGTGTGAGAGAGAATTCATCTCTTTAGATGTCTTAGGCATCTGTTTAAGTGGGATTTGTGTTAATTGACTGAAACTTGAAAGACCATACTTGTAATTGATTGGATTATTGCAATTCAACATCTTTTCCTTTAACTCTAGGTTCACCTGATGTTTTGGATTGGTTGATCTTGCCAGAAAAAAAGCATTCCAGTTACATCAGAGAGTTATACTTGCCTACTCTGTTAAATACAGACACACAAAAAATCTGAAGGCATCCTCAGAAGATAAAATCTAGGGTCTCTATAAGTTCAAGGAATTTAAGGTTTTCTTTTTTTTTAATTAATCTAAATAGGAATCTTCTTTTGGTCAACTAAGTCAGCTCCTTTTGCTTTGTCCTTTGGAATATACCTGGTTGTTAAAAGAGGATCAAAGAATAGCTTGACAATTGCTTTTTCTAGTAGTTTCTAGAGAACTACCATATAATTTAACAGCTACTAATCAATTTCATACTTAAACCACCTCTGGGCTATTCCCTTCACCCAAATGAAATATCTCTTTAGCATCAAGAGAGGCTTCTGATAGAAAGCTTGTTTACATATTGTTAAACAGCAATACACGTAGGTCCTGCAATTCAGGATATCTACTCTGGCAATGGAAGAAACAAAACATTAAAAATGCTGTAATAGTACAAACTTGCTAGCATACATGTTAAGTTTCTAATCAAACATTGCAAAAATGCATTAATCAGTATTTCATAGTTCATTACAGTCTGACTAATTTTGAAATCCCTCATGTAAATTGATTAAATGTCTTTTGCAGGCAGATAAATGGGCTTTTGTTTTAAACAATCTTTCCTAAGAAAATCATAAGTCCCTGCGACTCAATTCTTGTAGAATTTTCCTGTTGCAAAAGGACCTACAGTTCTTTACTAACATATTCTATTGACCTGCGCATACAGTGATCATGTGCTTCATGCAAAAGATTGAATCAAGTGTGGAGAAAGTAATAAAGAAAGCTAAGAGAGGATTCTCTCTCTAAGAGAAGCCAGCACACACATACACGAACAATTAACAATAAAAATATATACACATATCCAAGGCTGGAATTTATTTTTTTTCCTTTTTTGTTTCTTTATTTCCTCCTCTCTTTCTTCCTTCCTCCTTCACACCTGCCTCCTTCCTCCTTCTTCACCCCTATCTGCTTCCTTTCTTCTTTCCTTTTTTCGTCCTTCTTTTATGCTTTATTTCTTTCTTCCTTTCTTCTTTCTTCCTTTCTCTTTTTCACTCTCTTTATTTATTTATTTTTTCTTCCATCCTTCCTTCCTTCTTCTTTCTTTCATTTTTTCTTTCCTTTCTTTCTCTTCTTCCTTCCTTCCTTCCCTCTTTCTTTCTTTCTTTCTTTCTTTCTTTCTTTCTTTCTTTCTTTCTTTCTTTCATTTTTTCTCTTCTTCCTTCCTTCCTTCCCTCCTTCTTTCTTTCTTTCCTTCTTTCCTTCCTTCTTTCTTTCTTTCTTTCTTTCTTTCTTTCTTTCTTTCTTTCTTTCTTTTTCTTTTTCTTTCTTTCTTTCTTTTTTCTTTCTTTCTTTCTTTCTTTCTTTCTTTCTTTTTTCTTTCTTTCTTTCTTTCTTTCTTTCTTTCTTTCTTTCTTTTTCCCCTTCTTTTTCTCTATTTCTTTCTCTCTTCTCTTTTTCTTTTTCTTTCTTACTTCCTTCTTCCTTCTTTCTTTTTCTTTCTCTTCTTCCTTCCTTCCTCCTTCTTTCTTCTTTCTTTCTTTCTTTCTCCCTCCCTTCCTCCCTTCCTCTCTTCTTCCCTCCCTCCCACCTCTTTCTTTCTTTCTTTCTTTCTTTCTTTCTTTATTCTTTTCTTTCTTTCTTCTTTCTTTCTTTCTTTTCTTCTTTCTTTCTTCTTTCTTTCTTTCTTCTTCTTTCTTTCTTTCTTTCTTTCTTTCTTTCTTTCTTTCTTTCTTTCTTTCTTCCTTTCTTCTTTCTTCCTTTCTCTTTTTCACTCTCTTTATTTATTTATTTTTTCTTCCATCCTTCCTTCCTTCTTCTTTCTTTCATTCTTTCTTTCCTTTCTTTCTTTCTTTCTTTCTTTCTTTCTTTCTTTCTTTCTTTCTTTCTTTCATTTTTTCTCTTCTTCCTTCCTTCCTTCCCTCCTTCTTTCTTTCTTTCCTTCTTTCCTTCCTTCTTTCTTTCTTCTTTCTTCTTCTCTTTTTCTTCTTTCTTTCTTTCTTTCTTTCTTTCTTTCTTTCTTTCTTTCTTTCTTTCTTTCTTTCTTTCTCTTTCTTTCTTTCTTTCTTTCTTTCTTTCTTTCTTTCTCTCTCTCTCTCTCTCTCTCTCTCTTTCTTTCTTTCTTTCTTTCTTTCTTTCTTTCTTTCTTTCTTTCTTTCTTTCTTTCTTTCTTCTTTCTTTATTTTCTTAAAGCATGATTTTGAATAGGCATAGAATATACTATTTTAGAGCAAAGAGGGAGAATGAGAGGACTAATCTAGGTCATACTGAATCGAGGGGGTTATAGATGGGATGCTAGAAGTTAGGCTATGGTCTAGGGATGAAGTAAACATGTGAATTCAGGAGTAAGAGTCAGGTAGAAAAGTTAGGGTGACAGCAGTGTCCCTCCTTGGAAAAAGTAGAGAGCCAGGGGTTAGATTAGGAAAGTGGACTCCTAAACTTGAGATGGTGAAGTGTTCATGGAAGAGATGTATTTAGTGGGCTGGACTAACAATAAATAATGATGATAACAGCTCACACATGGTGTTTTTATTTTCCAAGCACTGTTTACATGCATCATCTTATTCACTCAATCCTCTGTGCAATCATGTGCTATCAGATCACTGTTCCCATATATAGAACACAGAGCTGGGGCACAGCGATGCTGAGTCCTGCCAGCAATTATGTGGGTGGGTTGGTGGGCTCTCTGGCCTGGAGTCCACACCTAGTGAGTTCATGGATGGACATAGCAAAAGTTCTAGGTGATTTGTCCTCCACCATTCCACACACACTCTTGTATTCAAGTCAGCAGAGATTTTTGTAAGAAATTGAAGGAAATGCAAGAAGAACCAATGCAATTTGGATCTCTGTGATATACACTTCAAACCCCCAACTAAAGAGCTGATTCATGAATGTTGATTTTCCCCCTGTAATAATGATTTTATTCAAGTGAAAGTCCTTGTCATGTACTTGAATTTTGATAAGCAAACTAAGAAGGGCTGACAATGTGGAACCAAGAGCCCTAGACCAGAGGGCTAACTACAGTTAGGTGCTAACAAACAGGATTTGCCCTTGTAAATTTATTTTCATTCTAACATATACAATCTCTGACATTTCATAGGTTTGTTTTACAGGGGCCTAAAAGCAATGTCCATCTAGTGGAGACCATAGTTCATATTTGGGCTTTCATTCTTTTTCTAAGCTAGTATTCTACCCTTGTGATTATGGGTTTTAAGTGAGACTCTAATCAGCCATGCCCTCCTAAGGGGAAATAATTTTTCCAATTTTCATTTCTGTCCAAAATTCAATCAATTTCAAGAGATTCGACATTTCATTAAGAGGTGGGCTTCATGTTAGATGATTTTCCCTAGCTCTATGCTAATGTAAGCATTTATAAGGTTTTGGATCTGATATTACACAGATAAAGAATAGTTCATGCAGTTTTGATTTACATATTTTACCCCTTTGTATAAAAAAAATAAAAGTAGCAAAAAAAATCGTGAGTTACTTCAGATGCAGAGGAATTTCTTTTAAGTCAGACCAACTTTTTGTTAAATATATTTTAAAATTTTGATAAAAATTACTTAGAAACTGGTGATTTTAGAGACATGTCCTTCTCTGACATCTGCTGTCCTTCTCCAGAGCACATGTTCCATTTTCAAGTTCCTGTTTATAAACATACCTTTCCTCCTGCCCAAATGTTCTTTTCTTTAGGGTCCTCAGTGGACTTCCCCCAGTTCCTGCCCTGCCACTGAGTACCAGTTTCCATACTTGAGCAATCACCATCCTACAAGCTGCTCTACCTCTACTTGTATTTCTTCTTCCTGCCCAACCCCTACTTCCCAGGATAGAGAATGCCAATTCAGAAGAGCTTAGGGAGCCCTCCTTTGGGAGTGGCCTTCCTCTGGGTCACTGGGGGTGTCCTAAACTTCCATGCTCCATGAGTGCTTTAGTGCAGAGCAATAGAATAAAGGTATGCATTCTGTGGGTGTGCTCATCTGTGCCCAGAAAGCCCTGAGCATTGAGAAGCTTTTACTGGTCATTCAGGTCCTAAGAAAGATAAATTTGCTGCACAAGATAGCTAAATCTGAGGATTTGGGGATCTGGAAAGCATCATCTTGAAGTAGGCAGTCAGAGGGAAGTTACCCAAGTCCTGATTTTCTGGCAAGAATTCAAAGTCAGGTTGGGTCTAACTTGCCACTCATGCCATGTTTACAGGGCACCTGGTAAATGTCAGGCCCAGGGCAGAGGGGAATAATATTTGTGCCTTGAGAGGATTATGGCCTATGTTAGAGGTGTGTCATGGGAAACTATACCAAGTAACACAGTAGGGACCAGCCCTACCTCTCCCCAGGAATAGGGGAAAGAAAACTTTCATGTTACTTTCTTTCTTCCACTCTAAAGCTTATTTTCCTTTCCTGTACCATTAGATCCCAATCTTCCCTAATGTGGAAGATTCTGGAAAGTAATGGCTTCCACATATTAAGGTCTGACACACAGGGGTTCCAAGCAGATTCTAAGACCTGCTTCTTGCACAGATTTTTCCCCCTTCACTGCCTCCCCCTTGGGTAGCATGTGGGACCAACTGGTGCTTGCCAGTTCTTTTAAGCTGATATGCCCAACCTGGGTTTGTCCGGATCTGCAGACTGCTCAGAACTCAGCATATAGGACTGGAAATCAAGTGGGAGGCAGGACCCAGAGTCCACCACAGAAAAATGCCTGCTCTTAGAGTTGGAGTATACTTGGGGAGCAAAGACTTGAAAGGAGGAAACAATGAGCAGAAGGGACTAGAAAAGGGAGGTTGCTTCAGAAGGGGTCTTCAGACTCTCCTGATATTTGGTGGTCCAAGTTGGAGCAAACTGGAGAATTCACTAGAGAGGAGGTCTGCAGAGTGAATCTTGCTGTGAAAGTCACACCTGTGTCTTCTATAACATATATCACTGTCCACAGGATACCTCTCATCAGACAGTATAACAATGGAGGCTTTGAGCAGTAGTATAATCAGAAATGTTTTGCTTAAGCAAGATAAGAAAGATAGGGCAAGAGTGATAGCACATCAGGGAGGGTATTTGCTTTGCATGCAACTAACCCGGGTTTGATCCCTGAGCCTTCCAGGAGTGATTTCTGAGCACAGAGCCAGGAGTAACCCCTGAGTGCTGCTGAGTGTGGTCCCTCCCCACAAAAAGGCAGTTAAAATGACACAAAGGAGGCAGGTTGAGATGGGGGTGGGAAGGAACCTGGGGACATTGGTGGAGGGAAATTAACACTGGTGTTGGAACATTACACACTTGAAATTTAACTATGTAACTCACAGAGCCATAGTATTTAAAATATTTTAATTTTTTAAAAATTTTTTAAATTAAATTTTTTAATTTAAATTTTTTTAATTTTTTAAATTAAAAATTTAAAAAAAAATTTTTTTAAATTTTTAGCTAAACAAAGAAAATATGGCAGGACTAGGATATTGTATAGGCAGCAAGGAAATTGCATGACATGGAATTGGTTCAAACTCCCATAGCTTCTTATGATCTCTGAGCACCTCCAGGAACGAGTCCAGAGCATCACTGGGTATGGTTCCAAACTACTCCCTCCCAAAAAAAACTTTAAAAACTGACAAGGAAAATAATTCATAAATAAACTGGTTTTGCTCCTGAGTTTTCACCTCTTTGGGGTAAAATAATTAAAATTATTTTTATGTTGTTGTTGTTTTTGTTTTGGGACCACAACCGGTGATGCTCAGGGGTTACTCCTGGCTAATTGCTCAGAAATTGCTTCTGGCTTGGGGGACCATATGGGATGCTGGGGGATCAAGCCACAGTCCATCCTAGGCTATTGTGTCCAAGGCAGACGCCCTACTGCTTGTGCCATCATTCCAGCCCCTGGACTTTCTTTTTTTTTACCACTTATTGTCATGACTTATCTCAGTATTCAGCATGAAATGGACTCTGGATTGGCAGATGTAGGGTAACCATTAGGCAGACAAGCCACTTTTGCTAGGGACCTGTCTCTGAACAAGACACAGTGCATTTGCAAATGAATCTATCCACAAATTAAAAAAAAAGACTTCTGAGAGTTTTTAAAATTTATTTATATTTCTCTCAGATTCATCTGAGTAGAAGAAAGCTCTTTATGTGGAGAACAGAGTGCCGTGTGTTTATTATTTTTCTTTATTTTTTTCCTTTTCAACCTTTCAGTCTGTTCACTTCATTGCCAAGTTCTGAGTATATGGAAAATTGATCCAATCCTCTGGGTGTCATTAATAAAATTATGGTTTAAGTGTTGTCCCCAAGGATGTTATAATAGAGAAACCACAGATACATAGTTAAGCCCTTTGTCTGAAAGATACTACTTCTCTTTGAATAATTAGCTCATCATCATTATCTGCTGAAGGGACAAGATGCAAAGGTGAGGCTTCTGATTTTAATGATGCTGTGAATGTGTTTACCTGGATGTGTCCCCAGCAAGCAATGAGTAAGCTCTGGATCACACGCCTTCCACATCTAAAATATTAATAACACTCCGATGCCAAGCGCCTTGCTCTCTGTGCATCTAACCTTTCCCTTATCCTGCCATCTAAGGGATGTTTTCATGCCATGCTTTAGTGCCAAGAGCATCTTCCGGGATAAATGGTAACCTCAGCAGAAAGGAGGTCTCTCTGGTGGTTTTACGTCTTGATCAATCAGTGATTGTAGACCTGCCAGCCTCCTTTCCTGTTCCTCTCTCAGCCAAGGCCCAAGAAGACTGCTCACTCTGTGTGTCTTCCTAGGCTTGCACAAAGGACCCTATGGATTAATTAGCACCAGGGACTGATTGCCAGGTGTGCTTTCATCAAGTTTATCTTACACATAGGTGCTGAGACTAAATGATTGGGGACAAAGTAGGGAGAAGATTGAGGGGATAGGCTACTACACTAAGATCATGGAGGGTACAATGATGTCATATGGCTCTCTAAAAAGCAGCTGTATCCAGTCCTTTAAGCCACAATGAAACATACCTTTTGTCCAGCCCCTTCTCTATCTCTTTTGGTGGGATTATCAGACAGACTAAAGATTCTGCCTTGGTGGAAGGTAAAGTGAATTCTGGCCCCATAAAGTGTCTCTATTTTCAGTGCTGAAGGAACACACAGTTCTTGTCCCCACACAGGGTGGATGGTAAAATACCTGGAGACAGAATGCTGAGCATCTGGTACCACCTAGCCCCAGTGTCTTGCTACATAACAGAATTCAGTAACAACCCCACTTTCGTTTTTGAGGTTTCTTTTTCTCTCCACTGACATACAGCCTCAGTTGACCCATTTTCCCACCACAATAGTGGGAATGGGAGAGCATATGGTTCCAGTGAACCCAATCACAGGAAAGTACTACTCCAGCATGATTTCTGAAGACGCTTTTGGCACAGGAAGCTCAGGTCAGCTCTGTTAGGAGGCTCCAGACTTGCTTTAGTTTGTGGTAAACCTGCATGAAGGGAGGAGTATTTCGGGGATCAGCTCTATACCACAAAGGCTTCTGGTAGTCAAGACAGTTGGTCAAAAGGGCGGCTGTGAGCTAGGTTGTGACAAAGCTCAGAACTGTTCAGGAATCTGATTTGCTGCTGTGTGGACAATTTAGACAAACTCTATGGATCATCATTTAACACTCAAAGAAACCTTGGGAGGGGGCCAGGCGGTGGCGCAAGAGGTAAGGTGCCTGCCTTACCTGCGCTAGCCTTGGACAGGACCGCGGTTCGATCCCCCGGCGTCCCATATGGTCCCCCAAGCCAGGAGCGACTTCTGAGCACATAGCCAGGAGTAACCCCTGAGCATCACCGGGTGTGGCCCAAAAACCAAAAAAAAAAAAAAAAAAAAAAAAGAAACCTTGGGAGGAGAAGAGATCAACATGGCCAGTGATTGTTCAAAGCAACCCTGAAGTGCAAGTGCCCGAGCTCGACTCAACTGGCTTTGCAAAGTTTTGATTCCCATGACTGGTTTTATCATTTCTCTAATTGATCTCCAAAACCAATAGTGGTATTGTTCTGTCTAAGCAGCTTCCCAGGGGATGTTTGTCAGGTCCTGGAGACATTTCAGTTGATACAAAGAGAACGGTGCTGCTCCAGGAATAGAGTAGCTAGAGCTTAGCAATGCTGCAAAGCATCTCCAGTAGTCCCCCCAAAAAACCCTGCAGCCCAGACATCAGATCAGCAGTGCTGAGGCTGAGCCAGTATATCTCTGTAGGATTCAAACCTGGGTCGGAAATGGAGACAGGTGAAACCAATAAATAACAAAATAGTTCCTTTCTAAAAATATCACTTGTCTTCATCTTGCTTTTCTCCTTTCTTTTTCTTTTTTCTTCCTGCTGTTTTGAAAAAAAAAAAGGCAGAAAAACATCACTGCTTCCTTCTCCTTTCCTCCTGCCTCCCTCCCTTTTTTTTTTTTTTTTTTTTTTTTTAGCCTCTAGTCACTGTAGAAATGTTTTTGCTGGCTTGGAGTCATCCAGCCACTGCTTATTAATAATTTCCCCTTGGCATCTGCCGCCGCCTCTGTGCTAATGGCTCGGATTGGATAGAGGCCCACCGTGAGGACGCCGCCTCGCCTCTCTGGGCGTCTGCCCCTCCAAGGGGTTAAACTCTATTTTGCTGCCCAGAGAGAGGCCTAACTAGGTGAAAGGGAGCTAAGTGCTTGAAGATCACACCACAGGGCGAAAGGCACCAAAGGAGCCGTTATGATCTATCAGATAAATAAATATGCTTTTCCGAAATTGTCTAAAGCTTTATTTATAGAAGGGGCCCAAATGGCTTGGAAGAAATCTGCTTAAGAAGCTCTTAGCACTTCTGGCAGTCCTCACGGAGTCCAGTGAAACACTTTAGGGTTGTTTGCTTTGCCTTAATGATGCTGCAGGAAAGCCAAGATGCCCCACCAGTGGGCGGGGGCAGGCAAGAAGCTGATCTCCTGGGAGGGAGACATCCAGCTTCTCTCTGGCCTGTGACAGCATCTCACATCAGGCCTCTTTCTTGTGATGGACACATGCCATCCTCATATTCCCCTTCTTCATGACAAAGCACCCCATTCTGGTTTGCAAAGTCATGATGCATTTGCAATTGGACTGGTTGCTAAGCCTAGGAGAGCTCACCCCAAAGTCCTCCTGTCTGGTCTAAACTTACATAAGAAAGCACATGGCATCACTGACCCAATCTAATAGCATGATGAGAGCTGCACCCTGTAGCTTTTCTCTGGGCCAGTCTCACCTCATCTATCTGGTGCCTGGCTCTGAACTACCTACCTAATCCATGTGAAAACCAGCAACTGTAGCTTCTGTCTTGGATTATATCATTTGCTTTAGCTGACATCTGGGAATGATTATGAAATAAAACCTAATGAAAAGGGAAAGATCATATGACATAGGCATTAACACTTCAAGGTGTTGTCAGAAGGGAGACAATCACCCCCAAAGTCATTAGGAATAGTTTTCTGGGAAGGAAAAGAAATGCTGCGCACTGATCAGCTGAGTACTGTGTAGATGAAATCACAAGGTGAGGAGAGTAGGAGCAGGGTGGAGGTGGTGAGGTCAGGAAAGAGCATGAGGAGAGCATGAGGATACAGGCAAGATGGCAGGGATAAGTGTGGCTTATGGGAGGGAGATCAAGGGGACACAGGAGCAGAGACATTTGGGATGGAGAAGGTAAGAGAAGGGAGGAGACCTGGGGGGCGGGGGGAGTTCAGACTCCAAGCAGGAGTGCATCATGTATTGATGCAGGCACCTGTCCAGAAAGCCATACACATCTCTTCCTGGGGACAAAGAGGAGCTAGGTGGCTGAGTGCAGACTCACTAGGTTCCCTCCTAGCCCCTTCTCACCTAACCCAAGGTCAGATTTGGGTACCCAGAATTAACTCTGAGAAACCTGCCTTTTGGAGAAGGGTGGATAGGGGAAAATAATACAAAGAATATAACCAAAGGAAACCTAAACATATCTCAAGTTCCCTAAGTCCTGACATGGATATAGTTGTAGATCATTTGCAGTCAAGGTCACAACCCTCTTTTTGGGCATCCCAGACCTCTGGCCTGCCTATTCCTTCCTCTTTCCCTTGAATGAGCAAAGATATATTGTGTGTTTTTTTATCTTTAAGAAAATTTGTTGCAATGTCACTGGTCTCCAATGCAATATCAGTGGTCTCCACTTTTTTTGTCTAGTGACTTTATGTGCCCAGGAATGCCTAGTGGAATTTTTGAGTAAGTGATTACAGTTATGGTTATGATGACTCACTTTCAACCATAGTTGCAATGTGCTATATAAAAAAAGCTTGGCAATTCCAAGCTTTACTCTGTTTCTGTTTTGGGCCATGCCTCTCCTACATCAGTAACATGGGTACCTTTTCCAATGGTTTACCTCATGGAGAGCCAGACCTTACAGGTAGCAGGACAGAAAGGACATTCCCTTTCCTCTTACAGTAAAACCTAGTCTTTTTATAACACAACTATATCTTCCTCTTCTCCACTCACACACACCTCCTCTTCCTTCTTCTTCTCCTTGTTTAATTGACCAAACCATACACAGTAGACTTTGTGGGAATTATCCTTTTCCTGACCAACTTGCTGTTTATAAGACTTTCTCAGTGGAAATCTAATGCAGAGACAGATAGGACTGGCATGTACCACACTCTTGAACATGGAGCTATGGAAAAATCTTGCTGAAACTGAGGGGAATGGGTGAGTAGACCCCAAACGGGACCCTGTGAAACTATGCATGATGATGGGGGAGGGGGCGTGGATTCAGAGCCCAGTAGCGACAGGCTTAAGCCTGTGGGGTGTCTGTGTGCACAGGGGTAGTGAACTCTGAGGCTCTATCCATGGAGATGCTACAGGCTCACATGTATGACTCTAGAGACTGGTTTTGACTGCAAGATAATAAATGGTGTGCTCCAGGATTTGAACAGATTAAAAACGTTTTTTTAAAAAAGGTTTTTTTTATTGTATTTTTATTTTATTGCTGGTGATTTCTCCTTTGACTCACTAACGGGAATGTATTTTTCTTGGTACTGCCATTACCTCTTCCTGCGACTTTCCAGGTCACTAATTTTTCTGCTTAGAGTTCATTCTGTTTAGACCGATATGCTGTCTCTTTTAATGAGGTTATTTCTGGGTTATTAGCCTTCCTGTTATATGATACCTGATGTGGAGGCCTTAATTGATGTAAATCAAACACAGCTTGCAGAAAAAAAAATCGAAGTCATTCTTTAGATAGTTGGTGAATCTCTGCGCATCTGAGGATTTCAGTATTTAAAACTACTTTTCCAACAAGAGGTTACATGTAGCTAATAACACAAATAAATCCTTTCTTATTCGTAAATTAGCAGGTTCAAAGAAGTGGAAATTGAAGGAGAGCATTGGCATTTTGGTTTGCTGAATAAGCTTTAGACAGAAATTAGACTGAAAAATATTGAGTGGGAGGGGTTTAATTGTACAGTTCAATAACCTTGCCAACATATTTTTATTAAGGCATTCTTACATAAGCCATTAAGCTTTGGGTTAATTTTTACAGATATTTGCTGGCCAGACTTAACAAAGAGAGATAAAATGAAGCCAAAGAAAGAACCTTCCTCTAAAACTCTCCTCAGTGTCACAGCACAGGTCCCTGTGGTTTTTATGACCACCTGGTTTCAGCAAAGCCCTGGCTGGGGTCCTATTAACAAGAGAAGGTTGCTTTTTCTCATTTTGCTCCTGGACATTAGCTCTGAGATGGAAGAGTTTGATGTGCAGCCATATGATTTTTTTTAAATCTGGAATGAAAGAAAAATATGGTTTGTGTTCTTTTTTTCCTTAAGGTCTTGCTCATTCATTATGTGCACTGACTGTCTCCAGAGAGAAACCATTCTTTTAGCAAAGGTGTAGCAAGGGCCTTCTTCAGAGGATACAGTGGTGAGAAGGCGGCTCAGGAGAGCACAGCCAGAGTAAAGTGGTGACTGTGAGATGGTGGCAGGCAGAGTAAGTTGCAGAGGTGACATCCCTGGAAAAGGGAGGGTTTGGAGATAGCAGAAGGTCTGAGCATGTTCAAATCAAAGCCCTTGGAGCTATTTCCTGGTGGTTTAAGATCAAGTCTCAGCTGCCCTAGACATTCTGTTGCCTAGATTTCTCTGGACTTTCCCCCACACCTTAGCTCTCTTTAGATTCCCACATGGCCTCTGACAAGACAAAGTGATACTAACACTTCATGCTAGGCTCAAGAATTGTGCTATATATCATATAGCCTTATGATGACTGAACATGCAGCTCAATGAGCAGCTTCATCATTGTGGGCCGAGGGTTCAAAGGAAAGTAGGGCTGGGGCTCAGGAGATGGGGCCTAACAGAAAGATGGCCAAAGTGTCTGCTGGAGGGAGGCCAGCTGGAGGGGAGATGGAAATTCAGATCTAGTTTGGCTCATCAGGGGCATGAAGCCTGGTTTCTTTAATTCTGCCATGTTTGTTAATATTTACAGTAATTTCTATTTCTGGAAGGAGCTCTCAAACTTCCATCATTGAATCATACAGGCCAGCAAGAAGACTCCAGTGAATTTGTACAGGTCTCCCAAACTTCCTCTAAAAGAGTTCATCACTCATATACAACAAACACAAAACACACCTGACATATAGTTACCCCTAATATCCCCAGCACATCCACATAAACATGTACCATGTACACTGCACACTTATACATAAAATACACAACCACAGTATCACACAGCAACATGCCAACTCATAGCACATGCAGTTGTGCAAATACACACACACATACTCCACATCTTAAGTGAAAGAATTGTAGAAGGCTTCAAATGTTATATTTGGGGTAATTACCACTTCTTTCTTGCTCATTTATGTGTTGTATATATTTTACACAAGAAATAGGTATTGATTTCGAACTCTTAATGAAAATCACATTTTATGAAGTAGTTCCTTTTGGAGGCTCTTTCTGGCTCCAGGAAGTCAGTGCTCAGATTCTTGTGATGCTGTACTTTTGGCAAAGAAGCCACCCATGGTCTAAGAACTCCAGGAGATCCTAAGGGGACATTGGAAGATGCTCAGCCTGGGCTGCTCCATCTTTCACCCCAACTAGGCAGTTGTCAAGGGCACTGGCTCATTCACACCAACCAGTCCTGGACACCTGTGTGGTTATTCCCAATCACATCACATGCTCAGACATCAGGCATCACATGCTCAGACCCATCCTTTGACTTTGAAGATAGGTATTGTTACTCATATAGGATTGTTTTGATTTTAGCATTTTCCTTCTGTTTTTACCCAGTGTTTTCTTACTGAAAACAGGTACTGTTTCCAGCCTGCATTTTGACAAATTAATCTCTACAGTGAATTGAGCACTGTGTTTAGAATAAGGTCTGGGGCATTGGTGGTGGGTAGCACATGGCAGTAATAGAGGTTCTAAACAATTAAATAGATTCATAGCTTAAAATTTTAGAGGGAAGACTTTATGTTCAGAAGTGCAATCTTAGTTACAAGGATGTACAATTCATGAATTGCAGGTAAAAGATGTAGGTATGGGTCTCTCTTGCCTCACATCACCTCCTTCAGGAAGACTGAGCTTCTCATTCTGAAGTTAACATTTATTGCATTTAAGCTTGCACCCCTTCCTTGTTTCTCCTGAAAGCCTTGTTGCTACTTTCAAGGAACAATCCAGTCTCCTCTCCAATCTAGAACTTTGGAAAGCTCCATGCTAACTCCGAGCATATAACATTAGGCATGAATTCTTATAAGAAATTAAGGCCCTACGTAGCATTGATTAAGTGCTGTGTTGCCATCAGGAGGTGAGGAAACAGAATAAGCTATTTAAAAACCAGGTATTCCAAAATATTTGTCATTTCTTAAAGTAAGCCTTAAACATTGTGTCAGCCAGCACTGGGGCCGCAGATGCTCCATGGTGAACACAACCAGGTGTCTTGCTTTGTCTGTTTCTCCAGAATCCAAGGAGCTGTTAGGGATTATATTGGTGCAGGTGATTTCAAAAATAGGTCAAGAAACCACAATTAGCAAAGAGAAACACAGAGGGTGAGCCAGAGGTGGCATTTCAGGATATGGGGAAACAGAAAAGTTTGTTATTGTTGTTGTTGGTTTTTTTTTGGAATAAGATATCATTGGAACCTGAGGGTTAGGTAAAGATTGAGAAAAATGTGGGATGAGAAATTATTTCATGCCATTCCTTTAGACTCTCCAAGACAAGAGAAATTAAAGGGGCAACTTGTACTACCAAGCAGCCCAAGGGTAACAGAAGAAAGTAAGGGTACAGGCTCTAGGGGCACTCAGGAGATGGAGTAAGGTGCCCCTCAGCTGTCTGGAGTTTGTGCACAAGCCATTTGATTCATGAAAGATGTATTTAGGGGCCATACTCAGCCTTGGCTCTGCACTCAAGAATTACTCCTGACAGGGCTTGTGGGACCATATAGGGGTCTTCAAACTATGGCCCACGGGCCACATATTGTATTTATTCCCATTTTGTTTCTTCATTTCTAAATAAGATATATGCATTGTGCATAGAAATTTGTTCATAATTTTTGTTTTGAGTATAATCTGGCCCTCCAACAGTTTGAAGGACAGTGAACTGGCCCCCTGTTTAAAAATTTGAGGACCGCTCAACTGTTGAGGGATTGAACCCAGGATGTATCTCTGTAGAGCAAGCACCCTACCTGCTGTACTCCTGTCCCAAAAGAAATACTTTTTAAATGTGTTCAGCTGTATTTGGTGGTGTGGAAGTATGGTATCACTACTTATCCAAAGCATACAGCAACACTAAAAACATGAGATCTAAACTATAAGCACAGAATTTTGAAAAGCGCCTGTGCTGGGTAAGGTAACAGGTAAGGAGAGAGAAGGGAGCTTGGGAACATTGGTGGAGGGAAGCTGACACTGGGGTGGGATTGGTATTGAAATATTATGTGCCTAAAAACCAATTATCAATAGATTTACAATCATGGTCATTAATTAAATATAATTTCAAAAAAATAAATATTCTCAGCTGTATTTAAGGCATTAAATGATGAAAAGAGAATTCACACACCAATTGTGTTCTACTTCTATTTGTCTTCAGATCTTCACTCCACAACCTGCCTTCCCTGCATGTTGACCTTTTATGACCTCCCTCTGATTTTCTGCTAGGAGCAAAAGAAGGTAGGAGAGAGAAAATGATTATGACCCAAAGTACCCAATTTGACCAGATTCCCTGTAGGTTCCTGCAACCAATCTCTCTCTCTCTCTCTCTCTCTCTCTCTCTCTCTCTCTCTCTTTCTCTCTCTCCATCTCTCTCTTTCTCTCACTCACTTGCTTGTTCGCTCTCACTCTATCTCTTTCTCTCTCCCTCTCTGTGCAATTTCTCTCTGCAATGTCTCTCTCTTCTGCAATCTCTCTCTTTGGCAACATCTCTCTCTCTCACCCCACCCTTATACTAGTCAGTGGAAACAATCCTTAGGGACCCTATGGGCTTCCAATAACTTGACCTCTCTCTTGTAGACAATTTCTCATTATTTCCATTGGGGAGTGCATTTTCTCTATAGGAATATACCCCAACCCACCTTAGAAATGAAAGCCCCCCACATTGATGCCAATTTCTTAGGTAGACCATTTCTTAGCTCTGAAAAGTAATCTTTATATGAAAATACATTATGTCCCCTTCTTTCTGTTGTTGCAATGACTGGGCCTTGCACACATTTGATTGTGGTACTCAGACACATTGGGCTGTTGTGCTCAGAGATGACATATTTTGTTGTAGTGTGGTCAGGGATGAGAAGTGTGACAGTGATGGTACTTCATGGATGGAGAATGTACCAGAGATGAACTGTGGCTTCATACTACACAGCAGGTTCTCTAACACAGGCCTTTCCCAAGCCCTAATGATTACTCTACATGATGTGACATCATTATTCCCAGATTTGGTTTTTCTATTCTTAGCTTTTATGTAGAGTAGCCAACTGTCTGCATCATGCCAACCTCTCTGTCCTTCCCATTTATGTGCTGTTTTAGGATCAACCTCCAATTTCACATATTTTTATTCCTTCTTCTGTTAGTATAATTTGTGTTATTTCCATGTCACTGAAAAATTTTTATTTTTTTTCCAAATATCAAGGAATGTAATTTAGGTCATGGGGTGATTCCCTGTAGTTAAACTGCTGTAGTCAGTGGAACACACATTTACATAAGGGAGAGTTCTTCCAAGTGGTGCTCAGGATACCCCTGGGTTTCTCCTGTATATTCTCAGTTATCAGAGCCTACAATTCCATGGACCAATATCAGTATGGGGTGCTGCTCCTGGGGCCTATGAAATACACAGCAATCAATACTCAAGGGTCCATGTGCTTCTGAATTGAATTGAGATTTATTGTATAAATGGAATGTGTGTTAATCCTTGTACCATTTCTTTGGTCCCTTATAAATATGCATTTAATTTTTTGAGGAACCTCCATATTGGCTGGTTTCCATAGTAGTTTAACTGAATTTTTAAAATTTTATTTTATTTAAACCATCTTGGTTTACAACGTCCTTCATACTTGGGTCTCAGGCATACAATGAATTAGGACCAATCCAAACCACCAATGTCTATCTCCCTCCACCATATTCCCAGAGTGTATCCCATTCCACCACCCTTTGGCCCCCAACCTGCCAGTATAAAAGGCCAATTTTTTATAGAATTGGATCTTTTGGTTCCATTGTTGATTTTGGCTTGGATATTTAGTTCTGTCCCCTCCCCACACCTTTTTTTTTTATGTCTCCACCAATAGACTTGAAACTGCTTGGCCCCTAGCCTCCATCCTTTCATATTTGTGTTTCTCCTCCTCTGCTCGGTTTCTTTCTTTCTCCTTGCTATACCAATTTTCATTTTCTCCAACTGCTATTGTGTAAGGTTTATCCCAGACCTTGCCAGAAACTTTTCTTGTATTCTTCGTGGTAGATAATTTAACAAGAGCAAAGCCATATCTCATTGTGGTTTTGTTTGCACTTATTTTATTACTAATGATAGTGCCTTTTTAATTGCCTTGTAACCATTTTGGTGAAAAGTGGCCCAATAATTCTTTGGCCCATGTTCCAAAGATTATTAAACAAAGAATTAAAAAACTAACTTGTCCACAGTTTCACAGTACTGGATTTGGAATAGATAACTGGATGCACTGGCTCCTTTAACACCATAATATTATGTGGCTGATAGAATTGTTCTCTTATATAATCAGATAAGCATCTGGAATAAATGAGTTTGAAGAGATGATAATTTAAGTGTGTCAGTCTCAGGAGTTGTCTATTTTGCTAAACCCTATGTTTTGGGTCTTAATTTATTCCAAAAAAGTGGAGAGTTTCTAATAGCTAACAGGTTCTCAGAAGACAAATAGTTGTTCTCCTTAGGGAATATAAATAATTCTTATTACTATCTCTTCATAATGATTTTAGTATGAAGTTAATAATTTGCATTCAATTAATACTAGAACTGGATTTCTGAGTCTAATTAGATAGATGTATGCTACATATGCTTATCTTTTGAGAATAAGAAACAATATTTTCACTGAAATTTTCACAGAAGCATATCATCATTAGCTGCATTTAAAGTTTCTTGATTAATTAACCATTTAGAAATTGACTTATTCTATACTTTAAAAATATTTATTTTATTTTATTTTTGGGGTCACACCTGGTGACTCTCAGGGGTTACTCCTGGCTATGTGCTCAGAAATCACTCCTGGGACACTGGGGAATCGAACTTCGGTCCATCCTAGGCTAGCGTGGGCAAGCCAGATACCTTACCACTTGGGCCACCACTCAGGCCCCTGATTTTATTTTTGATACTGAGGTTGGAAAAGTTATTTTGAAGAGATTCAAATCTTGATGTTACATCTTCATAAAAATTTTCCATTTATTTTCATAGTCAGGATAGCAAATGAAACCTGGGGCTTAAAGGCAGTGAGTTTCTTGAGATATTTGTAACTCTTGAGACATTTATAACTCTTTGCTGAATGATTCCTGAGTCTGGTTTTGGAGTCTCGTGGATGATACCTGGAATTGGGGGAATTTGGGATGGAGTTCTGTTAATTAAATATATGGAAACAGTTTTAGTGCATGTTATTTCATGTGCATTATAAAGTCATCCTTTCCATGGAAGACAATAAAATTTAATAATAATTTAGTAAACTTACAAACTATATATGACTGTAAGCTATTTAGAGAGATGGTTATAAACTGTGGTAACTGCCTGTCTGCAAGGAAAAGGTAGTACTGCCATTCACCAGTTATCTTCAGTAATAAATTTGAATGAGATTGTATCTGGTTTTCTTATCTATCCTTTTTATATGGTGCAATGTTGCAGGTTCTGGGGAATGTGGTTGAATAAAAAATGGACATGGAACTGTGTGAGACTGGATTTTGCATTTCATTCTTTTAGCAGGATAGCAGCTGCAAAATGAGATTGTTGTCCTAGGGGATTCATTTTGGTGACTGGAACTTGGAAAAGAAGTTTGCAAAGATAAAATATGATTATCAGTTATAAATTTTAAGCCATTTAATTAAAATATAGAAAATACATAGATTATAAATGTAAAGTTTGATAAATTTTGAAAAGTGTCCAAATCCACAGTCATATCAAAATATAGAATATTTCCAGACATTAGAAAATTCTTCTTGGTCCTTTGTGGTAAAATTTTGTTTCCATTCAGAGACATGCACAATTCTCACTTCTATGATCAGAGATAATATTTTGCCTATTTAAAACCTCATATTTATGAACCCATACAATATGATTTCTTTGCTCAGATAAATGTTTATGTATTTACATGTTATTACATGTATTGTTTTATTAATGAGCATTCTAAAATTGTATAAAAATACAACTTACTTATCTGTCTCACTATTTTTTGTTTGTTTGTTTTTGGTCACACCTGGTAGTGCTCAGGGGCTACTCCTGACTCTGCACTCAGAATCGCTCCTGTAGGCTCCGGGGACCATATGGGATGCCAAAATTCAAACCATCACCCAACGTGGGTCGGCTGTGTGCAAGAAAAAAGCCCTACCACTGTGCTATCTCCGCAGACTTATTTTTTCTTTTAAGGTTTTTCTAGTTTTCTCTTGTTGTGGCTTTCAATAATTTTGTACACATTTCTTTATGGATATGTGTGTATAATTTAATCTTTTTTCTTAGAAATACGACAAAACATTTAATATGGATCATGGACTCAAAGTTTGTGTAATTTTATAAGAAACTACCAAACTAATTTCAAAGTAGTTGTGCCAGTTCTTTGTATTCTGAGAATTTTAGGTGCCCCCTATCTTCTGAGATCTGTGACAAGGCAATTATTCTTTACTTTTACTGTCCTCAAGTTTGTAGCAACAACTTATAAGGTTTTAATGTGTTGTTTCTGATGACTAGTGATGCCAGGCTCTTTGTATGTACATACTGGTCATTCGCATATCTTTCTTTCTGAAGTGCTTCCAAAATTTAACTCAATTGGACTGGGTTGTCTGTTTTTCGTTGTCAGATGTCTTTATAGATTCTAAAAACAAGTTGTTTGACTTTAGCATATTGATCCTAGTTTTTGGTCTCCTTTTGTATTTATTAATCTATTTTCAATGACCATAGTTTTTATTTTTAATGGAGATAAGCTTAGTTTTCTCTATATATTTTGCTGTTATATTCCAGAAAATGGTATGTTCTTACATTATAAAAGTTAATTCATTAATGACTAGTTGAATTAATCATTATTTCTGGTATGAAGTAGTAGTCAAATAAATTTTAAGGTATTTTAGAACATTTTGTTAAAAGATCATTATATTTTTGTAATTTAACTTAGGTATTATTGTCAAATATCATTTGACCTAATAGAACATTTCTATACTCATTTTTTCTTCTATTTTTTGCATTTGTAATAAACAAATTCTCTTTCATTTTGTAATAATAGATCTTGAAAGCCTTTGTTCTTCCAAGGAATTGCTTTGGCTCTACTAGTTGTGTTTTAATATGATTTTTAGAATGAGTTTTACAATTTGAACTATTGGATTTTGTTTGGCACGAAAATACCAGTTTGGGAAGCACTGCTTTGTTGGAGGTTTGGAGAATATCAATCTTCAAATTAAAGATAGCACTTATATATACATTAATCTTTTAAATATTTATTTGTGATTTTAGGGAAGTATTCTTACTTGCATTTTGCAAAATTTACCTCACTTTATGACTTTTAAAAACTAATTTTGGTTGCTTTTGTTTGGGGAGGGCACATCAGGTGTGGCTCAGAAGCTGTTCCTGTCTTGATGCCCAAAGAATTTAATCCAAATCTCTGACATACACAACATGCACAATGTTTGATTTGTACCACACCATGATTATTGCTAATATGTAAAAATCCACTTATTATTTACGGTAGTTTCTTTACAAATTTCCTAAGATTATTTTTCATATATATTGATAGGGTACCTCTTTTCTAATTGCCTGTTTCTTTTTCTTTCTATTTTTTTTGCCTTATTAATTTGATTAGGAATTCTAGTATAATAAAAAAAATATTTGTGAAAAAAACCCAACTGTATTATAAACAACCTTGTGTGCCACAGTGTTTAAATAAAATAATTTAAAAAAATTTAAAAATACAATAAAATAAATTTTTTAAAAAAGGAATTTTTCCCTTCTTTCTGATCATAGTTGGAAATCTGTAAGTTGTTCACCACTATGATTTAGCTGTAAGTTGTATGTGGGTAATTTATTATATTAAATGATTTTCTTACTCCTATTTTTCTGAAAAAGAATTAAATTTTATTAAAGGTATTCGTTCTGGAACTCTTAATATAGCATACATTTATTCTTTATGTTTTAATATGGTGAATTATAATTTGTTTTAAAAAGTTATGCTGGTCCTGTTTTTTGAGAATTATCACAGTTATTAAGTTTAATATTGCTGAGTTAAAATTCTATAATATTAAAAAATGCTTATATCTGTTATAGAAAATTTAAATGAGGGGCCAGGAAGGTGGCTCTTGAGTAAGGTGTCTGCTTTGCAAGCACTAGCCAAGGAAGGACCGTGATCCTCTGGCATCCCATAAGGTCCCCCAAGCCAGGGGCAATTTCTGAGCGCTTAGCCAGGAGTAACCCCTGAGCATCAAATGGGTGTGGCCCGAAAAACCAAAAAGAAAAGAAAATTTTAATGATACTATATTTTATTCTATAAGATATATGACATTAAAATGTTTATTATCTATTATTGTATGTACTGTTATTTCCTCATAATATCTTTTTCTTTATTTGTTTTGGATATTATGTTCTTGGTTTTATAAGATAATGAGAAATATTCTATCTTTTACTTATTGAAAAGTTTGAGCAGATCAATATTACTTATTCCATGGATATTGAGAAAATATTAAGATTATATCAAGTCAACCAAAGGATTTCATTTTATTATGAAGATTTGTGGGAAAGATGATAGACAATAATTTTTTGTCATGACTACATTTGAATCATTGTGCTTTTAAATAATTTTCTAGGTTATCAAAGTTATCAAATTTATTGACATAAATTCTTATATCATCATTTTTAGAATTGTAGGATCTGTAGTAATGTCTCTATTTTGATATTGGTTAATTTGTATTTTTGTGTTTGTCATTCTTTCTAAGACTTAGTTTTCTTTATCACTTCAAATAGTTTGCTTTTTCATAACCTTTTTAATAACACTTTTATTTATGAATTTATTTTCATTTTAATTTGTTTCCTTTGTTCTATATGTTTTAATTAGACATTTAGATATGCTCCAAATCTATATAATGTCAAATTATGTAATTTCATCTTTTCTTAAAAATGATGTTGCAATGTGAAATAATAGTGGTGCAGTGAACATAGGAGCACACATGACCTATTGAAATACAGTTTGGGGGCTTTAGGGTAAGATACCCAGAATTGGAATTACTGGGTCTTATGCGAGCTCAAGTTATACTTTTTTGAGAAGTGTTCATATTCTTTTCCAAAGATCCTGAACTAGTTATGTAATTATCTGAAATGTATCATTTTCTCCCATATCCACACCAACAATGATTTAGTTCTTTTTAATGTGTGTCAGTCTCACAGGTGTGAAGTGATATCTAACTGTTGCTTTGACTTGTATTTCTCTGTTGATAGTGATGAAGAGTACTTTTCCAGATATATATATATATACATATATGATATATGTGTGTATATATATATTGGTCAATATCTATATGTCTTCTTGAAGGAATTGTCTGTTCATGCCTTCTCCCACTTTTTGATGGAATTATTTGTATTTTCACTGTTGCATTTCAAAGTGCCTTATATAACATTGACATTAAACTTTTGTCAAATGAGTGGTAGGAAAAATATTTCTCTCCTAGTATTTCAGGTGTTTTTATTCTGGTCATCATTTCTTTTGTAGAGTAGGAGCTTTTTAATTTGATTTAATAACCTTGTTTGTTTCTTGCTCCCATTTGTTTACTAATGACATTGAATCACTAAAGATGTTTATGGATTCAGTGTCATAAAGTGTTCTTCCTCAACATAATTATGAATTTGGGTATGGCATAAAGGTCTTTAATATATGAATTTGCTTTGGTGCATCATATCAATTTCATTTTATAATTCATTTTTTGTATGCGTTTTCCTATTATTATTTGTTGAAGAGGCTTTGCTCACTTCAGACTCCTTTGTTGAAGACTAACTGCTCATATACCTGAGGATCTGTATTTGGGCTCAAAATTCTATTCCATTAGTCTGAGAGTCTGTCTTTATTACAGTACCATATTATCTTGATCATACATCTCTATAGCACAATGTAAAGTTTTGGAAACAAAAGACTCCCATTACTTTATTGTTTTTATTATGGGTATGTTCAGTAGAGATAAAGAATTTGACACGATCAACATTGATTAATGGTAAAATCTCTCAATAAAGTGGGAAAGGCAGAACTTTTCTCTATATAGTTAAAGCCATTTATCACAATTCCACAGCTAATGTCATTCTCAATGGTGAAAAATTGAAAGTTTCCCTTCTTATATCACGTACAAGGAAAGGTTTCCCACTCTCACCTTATTATTTAAGATACTACCAGAAGTCCTTGCCAAAGCAATTAGACAAGAGATATTAAGGAGATCCAAATTAGAAATTAGTCAGTGTCATTATCTGCAGATGATATGATCCTATAGTCAAAAATCCTAAAGATTCTACAAATAAAAACCTAGAAATAATAAACTTGTACAGTAAGGTGGCAGGCTAAAAAATTAATGCGAAGAAATCCTTGGAATTCTTACATGCAAAAAATGAAATGAAAGAGAGAAGATTTAAAAATATTTCATTCACAAATGCATATCAAAAAATAAAGTACCTGGGCATCAACTTAACAAAAGAGTCAAAATACGTATACAAAGAGAACTATAAATCACAACTCAATGAAATAAAAAAAGGACACAAGGAAATGGAAACACACACCTGTCCATGGAATGGAGAATTAAAATTGTGAAAAATGACAGTCCTGGGCCCGGAGAGATAGCACAGCGGTGTTTGCCTTGCAAGCAGCCGATCCAGGACCAAAGGTGGTTGGTTCGAATCCCGGTGTCCCATATGGTCCTCCGTGCCTGCCAGGAGCTATTTCTGAGCAGACAGCCAGGAGTAACCCCTGAGCACCGCCGGGTGTGACCCAAAAACCAAAAAAAAAAAAAAAAAAAAAATGACAGTCCTACTCAAAACAATGCAGCTCTTACAAAATTATCCATCCCATATTTTAGAAATAGACTAAGCACAGTTCAAATTCATAATATAATAAAGCACTCCTACTATTTTTGTAAATTTTAATTTATGCATTTTAAAATCATAATCATATTTTAAAGTTTCTTAATAATTCAGTGAGTCTTCTTGACCCTTTATCAAAATTAAATCTTACTCTTTCTATTTGGATATAGTCTTCTCTACCTTAAATATTTTTATTTAAAATTTTTTATATTATATTTTCTAATGCACCAATGATTTTTACTAATGTTTACTATCTTGTTTTTACTTTCAGATATTTTAAGTCATTGGGGAAAGAGAAATATTATAGTAGATTAGATGTTTGCCTTGCATGCATCTGACCTGAGTTTGATTCCCTATTATTCCTTATATTCCTCTAAGACCATAGGAGTAATTCCTGTCTACAGAGCCTAGAGTAAGCTGAGTATAGCTGGGAATCCCCCCCCCAAATAAGCTCCTCCCACAAAACTCCATGGTTTTTTTTTTTGTTTGTTTGTTTCATTTTTTGGGTCACACCCGGCAGTGCTCAGGGGTTACTTCTGGCTCCACACTCAGAAATCGTTCCTGGCAGGCACGGGGGACCATATGGGATGCCAGGATTTGAACCAATGACCTTCTGCATGGAAGGCAAACGCCTTACCTCCATTCTATCTCTCTGGCCCCAAAACTCCATGTTTTAAAATAATTTGACTTTTGAATGTTTCTTATAGACATAATATAGTCTTAAATCAAGCATTAATAAATGTTTATTTTATTGATATGTTGGGTTTTATTTGCCATATTTTTATTTATTGTTTTTGCTATTTGAGTTTTGCTTCTTAACACTGGGTTAAATTGGGAAATTTTAGTACCTTGTTTTTTATAATCTAAACATCTCTGTCAGTTTTGGCAGCATTTCTAGTAGTTTTTGTGTTTCTTTTTTTTTTTTGGATTTTTTTTTTATTTAAACATCTTGATTACATACATGATTGTGTTTGGGTTTCAGTCATATAAAGAACACCACCCATCACCAGTGCAACATTCCCATCACCAATGTCCCATAGAAAACTTTCATCTATGCAAATTTTTCTGAAGTATTTTATTTCTCTGCATGTGGAAACTATATATTTTTCTTCATTAGTCCAGTGTTGTTTAGGAAAATTAGTGAGGACTATGTACTTTATATTTAATTCACTTTTTATTTTCATTTAAAAGAATATTTTTTCCATGAGATATTGGAAGTAATTAAGCTTCCCTTCCATAAGCAGGACTATGAGTCTGAGGAATATGAATTGTCTAACTTGTGGAATATGGTTTTGAGGGGAATTAGCACAAAATTATCAAAGCATTTTAGAGCACTTCATTGATTCATTTAGACTTAAGTTTTATATTAATTTCCTTCATAATGAAAAAATGCATTCAATATTTTTGTTTAACAGGTCAACAGCTCTAATCCTTTTAGTTTTGTTGCTCTCCAAAGATTTTTATTCTAATTTTTGATCATCATTTTCTTTAACCATTGCTAAGGTTGTATTCCTTTATCTTCTGCCTTAGAGTCTTTCTGATAAAAGACAAACTGACATTCTTATCCTGTTTTATGTGTTAGTCTTCTTTTTTGTTTGTCTAAATATTTTTATTTTTAGCATAGTTATCAAAACTAACAGCACAGTATTCAGTGCTTTTATTTTTCTTAAATTTATTTACTATAAGACATTGTACTTCTTGCATTGGTATATTTTTAGCTTAATTTTTAAATGTTCACTTTTATTTCTTCAAATAAATTTTTTGCTCAATTTTTTTCTGAAGCTACACACCCACATATTTTAGAATACTTTTTTTATTGAATGAAAAAAAACGGAGCTTTTTTCTTTTCTTAACACAGCAATAGTATAGCCTATGTAACTACTATATAGAAAATTCAATGGAAGCATATTACTTAATTGTATGAAATATAAGAATTTACTTAATTTGGTATGAAGCTTCTGATATAGATCCCATACGTTTTGAAATCTGTTTCTTCTCTTATATTGTTGAATGGAACTAGCAATTCTCTAATAAATAAAATATTTCAAAATGAATAGGACATCACTTTTATGATTAAATTACCAAGACTCTTGGCATTGCCTTGATTTTCTCTGCTTATTTATTTGGACAAGTCAACTATAATATGAAAGGACACACAAAGTGGTAAACTGAGGGTAAACTCTTATGAGCAGTAAGAAACTGAATTTTATCAATGATGAAAAGAATGAATTTTCTTTTCATTTTTTTCTTTCTTTTTTAACCTAAGAATGAGTCCTTCCTTAGATAAAACTTCAAAGAAAACCCATCCTCACTATTACCTCCTCATTAGTGGAGCCAGAAAGCCATCACTAGATATAACAGACCTAGAGATAGAAAGGATGCTTTTGGGGGGGCAGAGAGATAGCATGGAGGTAAAGCGTTTTCCTTGCATGCAGAAGGATGGTGGTTCGAATCCTGGCATCCCATATGATCCCCAAGCCTGCCAGGAGTAATTTCTGAGTATAGAGCCAGGAGCAACCCCTGAGCCCTGCCGGGTGTGACCAAAACAAAACAAAAACAAACAAAAAACCCCAAAACAGAAAGAGTGCTGATGTTTAAGTTGTTAAGTATGAGAATGATTTCTACTTAACAATAAAAGAACCACTTATCTATTTTTTAACACTCCCTCCCACTCTTTTATTTGCTGTTGTAAACAATGCCACATTGTATAGCCTTAGGAGTATTATTTCATCTTCAGAAATGAACTTGCATAAGTAAAACTGAGAAGTCAAAAATTAGTTCTCATTTTGACACAGGTTATATTGTTGAATAATAAAACTTGGAAAAAATAGAGAGAAGATTTACATACCCCCGATAAGAGCTGCTTGCAAATTTATGACATGTATTATACTTTTAAACAAAGGATCAAATTCAAGGCAGGCAGGACAGCCTGTTCCACACAGGAAGTAGGGAAGTGACTGGACTTTCATGGCAGGAAAATGAGTCTCAACCTGAACTCCACAACTTATGGGAAACGGTCTCAATGTAGATTAGGGATATAAAGTGAGGAACTTTCAAAGCCTTTACGAAACACACACACACACACACACACACCACAAAACCAAATCACTTTGCCTCTAGGGCAATGTTGTTAGGTTTTACAACAAAAGCACAATCTGTAAAAGCAAAAAAAGATAAATTGGACCTCATCAAAGTTAAAAACTTTCCCTCTGAAAGTCTAGCTGAAGAAGATGAATGGCAAACTGGGAAAAAATGTTTCAAGCCACATCTATAATAAAGCACTAGTACCCAAAGCTGTAGAATGTTGTAGTAGGGATATTAATGTCACCTAGATGCTAGTACTGCTATCTAAATATTCAAAATGCAAGAGTCAAAAGAAATAGGATTAAAATAGCAAAGAGTTTTCAGTCCTACATTGAAATCCAAAAAGAACAGTGAAAGATGCTCAATGTTAAAAAAAAAATCAGAAATAAAATTATACTGTGTTGTTACTGAATCCATACCAGAATGGTACAAATCCAAACAGAGACTTTTTTAAATGATACAAGAAAACTGGATCCCCAAAGCACCACTGAAGAGTCCATAAAATAAAAAATGTTCTTGATAAAACAGTTTGGTAGTTGCTAATAAAACTATTTATAAAATTGGCATCTGGTGTTAAAATTATAGTCTTAAGAGAGATAAAACTAAATTCGCAAAACACCCAGATGTGAATATTTATGTTTGCTATATTCATAATAGCCCCAAAGAAGAAAAAGCCCAAATGTCTTCAGTTAAATTGTGGTACAGATATACGAGGAATATTACTCAACAATGACTAAGAAGAAACTATAGAGTCATATAATAACTCGACTGAATTTCCAAGGAATTGTCTTGAGCAAAAAAAATAATCTAATCTCCAAAAGATTCATGTTCTATAATTCTTTTATAATATATTTGAAAGGACAGAATTTTACAGATGAAAAATAGGGTGGAAATTAGAATACAGGTTGGGGATTAGGATGAGGAATGACAGGGAGGAAAATATTATTATAAAAAGATTATACATATTAATGATAATAGAACTGCTCTGTATATTAACTGTGGTGGCAGATATGTGAATCTAATTTACACATATGATTACATTGGCTAAATCTAAACATACAAATGTGTACATACAAGCACATGAGCACAAGTCAAACTTGAGGCACCTGATTATGGTCAGAAAATTATTAATATGTCAGTGTAAATATCTCTATCGTGTTAATGTTGATATCTTGGAAGTTAATAGGATGTTATCATTGGGTAGAGAGGGAAGAAGGGTGATAGGAACCTCTGTGTAGTTTTTCATCAAAATGTGGCTATAAAGATCTCAGTGCAATGTTTATTTTAAAATAGAATGTGTATTTTAATAATTTTAAATTTATTGACACAAATGGAGAGATATTCCAACAGTAAAGGTGTTTACCTTGCATGCAGCCAACTCAGTTTGATTCCTAATTCTACATAAGGTACCCCAATCTCTACCAGAATTGATTCCTAAGCTCAAAGCCAGCTGTGGCCCCTTCCAAAATATATATATATAAATTTTACTCTAAGAAGAGTTCAATAATTCATAAATTTATTTTTCATAAAAATAGCTAGTTAATCAGCAACCTCACAATAACAGCCCTGTCAATTGCTGGCACAAGCCAATAGGACAGGAAATTCTAAGTAACCAATAACAACAGCGATAAAAAGAACCCCAAATTTTACAGTAATAAAAGAAATCACTTCACTTGAAGAAATATATAAAATTTTAGTGATCAACTCTTTATATATCATAGGAGACATAGATCAAGTTCTTCATAATATTGCATTCTTTCAAAAATGAACTGATCAGCAAAGCTTTACAATAATAATAGAGAAAGATTTAATCTGCAGAGGGCAAGACTGACCCTATATCTAATTCTAGAAGCACATGTTTGTCCCTTTACATAGCATGTCAAACAACCCAAAAATGCACTTTTCAAATATAAGTACATAATTAAAAATGAAAAAAACACATATACAGGTGAATCTCTAAATAGCTCTAAAAAATAGAAATAATTCAAGTCAAACTATTAGACCAAAATACAAGAAGAAAAGAAAACCAGCTATGGTGGATGTAGACAGATATAATACTTGGTTCACAAATTCCTGCTATTAGATGGAGCTAGACTTCTCTGACTCAATACTTGACCCGGGACTTGCATTAGTTAAAGGCACAGTAGAAAATATGCTGTTGACTGAGACTTGAAAAGCACTGCCCAATTCTTCTCTGGCTGTACCCACACCAGAAGGAACCATGGCTGGGCAGCTGCAGGCTGAGAGTCCTGTGGCTGATTTTCCTATCACCACTGCATATGAGTAGATAGATGCACCAGCTCTACAAACAACAACACCTGATAGCTGAACATGGTAGGTGCCAGGGTGATCCCATGGATGATCCATTCTGTTTCCCATGGCCTGGGCAAATGTGTACTGAAATCTTTGCACATGGAATTGCTGAGGGGGTAAAAGAATCCCGAAGTCTTTGCAGATGAAGTTGCTCAGGGCTGGCTTTGTTACAAGCCATCCGAATATGAGTTCAGTCATGCTTCAAGGACCTGGTCTTCCACGCGTGTTCTTGTTGCATCGTAAACAAGCTGGATGGAACAAGTTACATATGTCTGTTTTTACTAGTAGTAGTTGTAGTAGTAGTAGTAGTAGTAGTAGTAGTAGTAGTAGTAGTAGTAGGAGTAGGAGTAGTAGTAGTAGGAGTAGTAGTAATAATAATAATAAGAAGAAGAAGAAGAAGATGAAGATGATGATGATGAAGAAGACAACAATGAAGAAGAAGACAATAAAGACGAAGAGGAAGAACAGACAAGATGCTGCAAAGACTTGAAACTTAGCAGCTCCAGCCACCAGGCCAGCAGTTTTTATTTGTCTTTGTTTGTTTAGCTGAGAGGTTGATCTGTTGGGAGGGGACAGTAACAGTCCAGACTCTCCCAGAGCCTCTGCACAGAGTAATCCAGGGTCTGAGTGCATTTGCAGGTCAGGAGCTGATTTCTTTTCTGTTGGGGGCTGTTTACAGCTTGGCTACCATCCTTGTCAGCCGCACCATCACACTTGCCTTTATACCTGGCTTGTGCTTGGGAGATAGGAGAGCTACTTGGAATATATATATAATTTGCAGGGTTTATATAAACCCTGCAAATTTTAAGATAAAGTTCTCTTTCTGGGACTGTTTTGAGGTGTATTGACACTAACATATCTTCCTGTAAGATCTAGAACTTCTGGATGTCACTGTCCTCTGTTAGGTCTCAGGGTTCCCTCTGGCTGTTTTGATTTGTTTTTGGTTTTCTTTTTTTGACTTTTGAATCTCCAGTTCACAGTCTCAGTCTGCTTCAAAGTGGTGTTCCAGACCCAGAAGATGTTTGCTCAAAGCACCAGGCCTTCCAGTTGCTCCATCACTGTCCAGTTCCAAGGAACACCTCATGATCCCCTCTGCATGGTCATTTCCCGTGCTCAATCTGTGGACTCTTCCTGAATGCATGATTCTGTGCCTTTCTGAGAGGCAAAGGACTAAGAAAAAGATCCACTCCACTCCAGGGCAGACTCACTACTGCTAGAATTTATGACGTTCAAGTCTTTTGTTGGAGTCAAGTCAAAAGATTTAGAAATCATGGTGAACAATTGTGAGAACAAATTACCTAATATTCCTTGGGGCAGGGTGATAGTTACTACTAAAGGGTGGTGGTGGTGATGCTGGGGATGGTGTGGTTCCTCCTGTCAGCTGACTTCCTCTTTGACTCAAAATGGTCTACCTGGTCTTTCTACTTCCTAACTTTGTCCTCAAACACACATAGTGGCTTCTTCTCACAGCCTTCTTTCACCTTCCACCAACAGAATGGGTTTAGGCAACTAGACACCATCCCAGTCATATGGTTCTCCCAGTCTCTCTTTTTATAAGTTGCTGTATTAACCTGGCATCAAGTGGAAGGGCACTGGTAAAAGAATCTCCAAATCTGTTTCTCCAAAGCCCTACCTAGATTTGGTGAGCTCTGACATTGTCAAGAATGTCTGTATGGTCACATTTGCCCAGAAGAAAAGGATAAAATACATCTGCCTTTAGCTTTGAGCTGAATTTATTTTTGGTTCTTTAAGAATGCAAAAGTCCAGACCTATGATGCCTATCTAAAAATCTAACTATATCAAAAGAAAACCTTTGCTCTATAAATGAGATTAGCTATCTCCCAATTTTGGAGTATAAATTGGCTTTCAATTTAGACTTCTTCCCCTGCAGTACTCCTTCATTACAAACCATCATTGCATCAGGATAGCTCTGGAAGAAAGAAAAGCAACACAACAAAATACTTAATTTCATTAATCTGTTTAGTAATACCAATATAATGAGGCGTAATATTGATTTTCTTACTTAGGATTTAAAATCTCTACTTCTTTCCACAGAATTAAATGCTTCAAACTGATATTCCACCTCTTTACAGTCGCATCTTTAATTTAGTTGTTATAATTAGGCATTAACGGGTGTCAGTAGGATAGCCAGTTAGAGACCATTCTGTTCTGCTTGTCTTGATTATCACAGTTTAGATGTAAAGTAAATTAGAATGAAAGACTATACAGTCCAATTACAGATAAAAGCAGCAAACGGCACTGTTGTAATTAGATGCCAGGACTATTTTTCTTAGATTTTGTATCTCTGAGGGCCTTTCCTGTAGCTACTTGGCTGAAGCCACTGCTGAAAGACGAATCTGAGTTGTGGCAGCCATATTGTCTCCTCGAAATCCTAAACTTCTGACTGGGTTTGTTTCTAGAAACCTTTCTCAGCTGAGATTCAGTAGGACTTGTTAGAGCTAGTCTATCTTGGATCAGGGGTATGCAGCCCCCGTGTCTTTCATGCCTAGAAGCCCTGATAGCTCGTTAAGACAGAAGCAACGGTAAGTTTCTTTGTGAGTCTCTCTGGCTTTTCATTCACAACACCTCTTCCCCCTCTCCACTTCCTCTTCCTCTAGAATGTCAATTCTTATAAATTACTTTGCCTTTTGGACCCAGCAGGGTGTCAAACATAATGATTTTAAATCTTGCATGAAATTTTCTAGAGATATAATATGCTGGTGGCACCTCCTTGTAAGTTGCTTGTCTATACTCTGAAGCCAAAACATGGCCACTAAAGAATAATTTGGAGAATGTGTGGTCCATTCATTAATTTGACAAACATTGACTGACTCTCTACCCTGCAAGCATGTGATGATAAGTAGATTCACAGAATATAGGCTGTTGGGCATCTGGAAAATGTGGGGCATACATGGGGCATGTGATTATGATACAATTCCTCTAAAGAACTGAGCGGGGGCACCTATGTCATTAGGTGAGAAATAACAACTCTATTCTTCTCCCTTAGATAGTTATGCCTGAATTATTTGGTAAAGATGAGAAGGGTTAGTTATTTGCATGGAGAAAGAGCAGGGAGGGAATTACGCAACAAGTCAAGGCACAAAGGTGATTTCAGAGAACTAGAGAATAAGGGACTGGGAAGAAAAACCACATGCAGGAACACAGTATTGTCCTGAAGGATCTTGTAAGCTGAGCTCTAGAAGCTGGTTTACTTGGCAACCCAATCATGAAACAAGCCTGTAGGGACCATTTGCACTGAAAGAATTCCTCATGCTTATAGGTTTACTGGAATTCTGACATAGACTGGAGTCTAACCTCTATTTCCATGTGATTTCTTAGAAATTACTTTGGGTTTCCAATGGAATGACCCCCTTTGCATTTGTTTGTGGACTATCAAAACAAGTCACTGATTTGATAAGGCTTAAGTACTCAAGACATGACTTATCATGGTTTGAAAGGAGGTAGGACATGTAAGGATCTGCAATGCAGAGGGCAAGTGATTAGTCAGCACTCAGAAAATATCCCATAGAAGAAAGAAGAATCCAGAAATTTCTAAGGAATTTCAGGATTCCAGGATGATGATGAAATTTCCAGTCATCACAGGCTCCCTCAATGTGGTGATCAATTAGCTTCCTTTCACAGAAATAGGTTAGATGGCTGCTCCAAAGGACACAAGTACTATAGGAGGGAAATGGCCCATACAATTCTGAAAGGGACTTCATCTCATCACATGACACATCACATGGAACATGACACATCACCTGACATCTCACGAGGGCACAGAAGCCAAGGCTGGTCAGTATGCCAGTATGCCAGGCATGCTGGAGGGACATCAGCATCCTCTGCACAAGCAAAAGTGACAAAAGTGTAACTTCATTCCATGACAATTTTCACATATTCCTGTTTCCTGAAAGCCTTTCTAGTAAAATGAGTGATAACCTTTCACCTGAGGCAGCTGGTAGCCCATTCCTCAGAGCACATTCCTGACTGTTCAAGTTTTCTATTTTGATGTATTTAGAATCCATATTTAAGTTATGAAGTTTTAAATGCTCAGTATGTGATAATAAATGCATGTTTATTTTCCAGTCAATGGCAGGTTAATGTTTAGGGTATTGGGCTTGGTTTATATCTGATTTTCTCTGGGTCAGCATGCCTTTGTACTCCACATATATGTATTTCAGGGTTTACAGAGATATTTTATGCAATTTTGTTTTTGTTTGTTTGCTTTTCTGGACCATTCTCAGAGGTGTTCAGGGGTTACTCCTGGCTCTGCACTCAGAAATCGCTCCTGGCAGGCTGAGGGGTCATATGTGATGCCAGGGACATAACTGGGTCTGACCCAGATCAGCCATGTGCAAGGCAAACACCCTACCACTGTACTATCGCTCTGGCCTCTGCATTTTGATATTAAACAAAAACTAGATTCCTTCAATGGTAATTTCTTAGAGAAGCAGTGATCTGCAGCAAACTTCACTTACCAACTTGGTCCTTACCAATATATGTCAAGGATAATTTGACTCTGGGATTTTAGCCACAGTAAGTGACCTTGGCACTCAACTCCCATGAAAGATTGAGTGCAGGCTTTGTGAACTTCTGTCCAGAAGAAGTTATAAGTTTAAACTCTGGGAGATATTAATCGACAATGCATAGTCTCTCCACTAGTATTACTTTATATTCAATACTTAAAATGCTTATCAAATAACTTCTGAGAAAAATACCACTGTGGTATCCAATCACACCATAGTTGAGAGATATTTAAAATTGTGTTTTAATTGTTGTGGAGATAATTCTCAGTGATGGTCAGGGGCCACAAGGATCATATTCAACAATGCTCAGAAGGAGGCATTGTAGTGCTGAGGATCTGAGGATCGATCAAGCACAGGGCTGTGAATGACATGTGCTCTACCATTTGAGCAACAAACTCAGTCTTGTGAGACAATAACATGTAGCTTCTCCAATGATTTGATTCCATTGGCAAAGAAAGCAAAAGCAAAACAAAAAATAGGGCTATATCAAACTAAAAAGATTCTGCACTGTGAAAGAAACTATAGCTAAAATAAAAAGACACCCTACTGAATGGGAGGAAATATTTACACACCATACATCTGACAAAAGCTAATATCCAAGATATATAAAGCACTCACAAAGCTCAATAACAAAAATACAAATGACCTCAAAAATGGGAGGAAGAGCTGAATAGACATTTCTCCAAAGAAGACATATAGAGGACCAAATGGCACATAAAAATGTGTTCAACATCACTGATTATCAGGGAAATACAAATCAAACTGACAGTGAGCTATCACCTTATACCAGTGAGAATGGCCTATATTAAAAAGGCTGGAAACAACCAGATCAGATGGGGATGCGGCATATAAAAGGAACTCTCATTCACTGTTGGTGGGATTATAAACTGATTCTGACTGTGGAAACAGTCTGGATACTTCTCAAAAATTTGAAAATAGATTACCTCATTCTACTTCTTGGTATTAATCTAATATAACAAAATATTAATTTACAAATACATATATTCATATCACATATGTTCAGTGTAGCACTATATACAACATCAAAGATCTGAAGAAAAAAAGCAATTGCCCCATGAAAGGTAAGCAGATAATAAAATGTGATATATATGTAAATAATAGAAAACTACTCAGTTATGAGATCAGATGAAATTTTTGCATTTTTCTATGTGACTGGAACCAGAGTGGATCATGTTAATCTAAGCAATTCATAGAAAAAGACAAATACTATATGATCTTGCTCAGATGTAGGACATAAAGAAACAAGGTAAGGAGAGAGACAATGTCCAATGAAGACAAAATCTTAGATTTCAATAGAACTGAGGCTATTAAGGGTTCTTGGGTGGTAGAAGGTGGGCATCAGGAGGCTTAGGGACAGCAATGGAGAAATATTGATATCTTGGTGGTACAGTAACTTAATACAACTAAATTGTAGATATTAATACTATTATAAACCACATTACAGTGACAATAATAAAAACTAAATGGGGAAACACATTGTGCTATGCCATTTGAGAGTGAGGGACAGAACTAGATAAAGTCCTACTGTGAAATATCAAGGGACAATAATACAATAAGTTTTATAATTTCTGGTTCACACTCTGAGGCCTATGAAGGTGGTAATGAGTCATCTGGGCTAGTGCTACAAAAACCCACATCCTCCTGTTCATCCCCCCAATATGTATACATACATATATGTACATACTTTATTCATCCACATATTGACATGTGTATATGTATGATGTGAGTGTTGAACAAAAAAAAAAACAAAAAACAAAAGGAGAGTTGTTCCCGAGAAATGTTTTAGTGGAATTCACTAATAAATACTAATAAATGGAAGAAATTTTTTCCTTTTTATCCATGATGAATTAATTTCCTAAAGAATATTTAAGGTATGATCCAAGCATATATTTTCTTTTGATACCAAAAGGATCTGACCTCTTACTAATTTTGCCCACAATTAGTTTGGTGTAATTACCACCACTTATAGTTCAGACTGCTTTCACTAAAAAAATTATTGTTCATGGGGTCATAAAACTCTTTAAAAATTGCTTAATGAAAAATGGAGCCTTGGGAATGTCGCATAAGATAAGACCAGCTATTAAATCCATAACTTCCTGTATGCATGAGGCAGTGGCTTGGGCTGGTTGGAGACTCTTCAGCACTATGATCATAAATATTAGTGCTTGCACCTGTATGCACCCCAGTGTATGTGTATGCATTTCCCTGTGTGTGAGAAAGAGAGAAAAAAAAAAGAGAGATATGTTTGTATATGCCTTCCTTCACTCTGGTTGTGAGCTTTATATTCAAACAGGGCCTGAAATATCAATTCAGAGGTTATTCAATATACTGTGTTATTTAGTTACTGCTTTTCTCTTGCCAGATCTGACTGTAGAGAACCAATGAGGAAAAAAACAAACTGACAGGGTAGAAGAGAAAAATGAGTGCCAATCTCCATGCCATTTTTTTTCACTATCTGAGCAGCACCCTTCCCAGAGAGTACTTGGTGGATATTTCTGTGCTCGATGGGACAGCAGATTGCCAAGTAACTCTTCCTGACCTCTTTGCTCTAGAAGTCTCCTCGTCTATCTCTGATAGTGACAGTCATTCTCTACTTGAGTGACAGTACCTACTATTACTTCAATTGACCTTAGCAACTCCCCTCTTGCTCATTCTTCTTTATCCCCTTATTCCTGGCCTAGATTCAAGTCAAATTCAAGATGCTTGGATTTTATACCACTCTGAGATATAAAGATGGTGCCCTAGCAGATTTAATTCTCCATGGGGAGTATTTCCACATCTATTCTGAATATATACACACATAATCTGATTTACTTGACATGCATACATATGACATTCTGGGTATATGAATACATGTTTCAGGTATGGAGTCATGAATACATATGTTCTCATATTTAGACACATACCCTGCTATTTTGAATGCATTTATGCACAAGCTCTCTTGTGCTATAGACATGCACACATGTTACTGCATTGTAAGTCATGGACACATGGGTTCTTATGTCCTACTTAGGAACATAAATATTCTATGTGTGTACCTGAGACACAGAGCTATACACCAGGACAAGGGACAGAGAGAAAGAAGAGTTCAAGAGGAAAGCATGTGAGGAGAATGAAGAGAGAGTTCTGCAGTCTATGTGGCTGCACAGTACTGGGCTGGGTGACAGGGACAAACCTCCCCTGCCTGATTTAAACTCTGTCCCCACATGAAAGCACTGCCCCAAGCCTTTTCTGCTTGGGGATGACATTGCCAATCAGAGTCACCAGTGTACGCATTGCCATAGAGAGAGATGAGAAATGGCAGGGCACAGACATGGCAGACCAGAAGCTGACCTCAGAAAACTGGGTTTCCTCACTGCATGCATGTACCTGGGAAGAACATTGGCTGCACATGAGAGGGTCCTTTTGTTCTGGTGCCCTTCACTACACAACAGAGGACTTCAAGAGAAGTATTTAAGTGATGTCATCAATCTGGAATGCCAAATTATCCTGCCTTGACTCAACTCGTGAGTCTTGTGGCAAATGTTTCCCTCTGAATTTTGGAACAGTTAGGGAGGAATTGCTTTAAGTTGGACAACTTTGGTTGGTTGCTTTTGGCGCCAAGCCCTTGGCTTTAGGAAGTGCTTCAGTGAAGACATGTTGTAGGTCACCAGTAATACTCACACAGAGCAGCTATGTGGGATTGGTTGGCAGACTGTGGAACTCAAGGAGGGGGGTAGGCACCACTGTTCACTCCCCAAACAAAGCAGCATATAGGATTCTACATCAATTTGCCAGGAATAACAGACTGTGCTAAGGATTATTGCATATTAAATGTATGTATGTATGTAGCATAAATTATATATAATTCAAGGTTATATAAAGCCAATCATAGAAATAATCATGGCCAGTAGCTCTTGGGTATTTGCAATCTGCCAAGAATCATTCTCAGGCTTCCCTTAAACATACCCCTGGCCTGGGCTGCCCAATGTCTTTTATTTCAGAAGAGTATGGGCATGGAGAAGCTGGTGCTTGTAATTTTCTGAGGCTGGTGAATGTCTGAGTCCTCTCTGAACCCTGAGACAAAGCAGGTGCAGTGAGAAGATAAATTCCTACATAATCATAAAGGCATTGAGGGTCCAGATGTGGGGGCAGGTAGAGGGGGTCTGGGTGGCCACTCTAAGACTTCCTCGAGCAGGGGTCCTCAAACTTTATAAGCAGGGGGACAGTTCACTGTATCTCAGACCGTTGGAGAGCCAGACTATAGTAAAATAAAAAATTATGAACAAATTCCTATGCACATTTCATATATCTTATTTTGAAGTGAAGAAACAAAATAGGAACAAATACAATATGTGGCCCATGGGCCGTACTTTGAGGACCACTGTCTAGAGGAACAAAGTCATAAAGAGCATGGGAAGTCTCTGAGAAAATAAAATGCTTTCAGATTCCTTCCAGGGTGACTGCTGTGCCCAGAGGGATATGGGGACAGAGACAACAAAGGTGTCTGGAGAAAAGGGAGGTTCAAAACCTGGGGCCTTGTGGAGACTGCAAGGAGATGGTGCTTATTGTAATAGACTGGGCACTGAGATGATTTTGGGGTCTTTGTTTTATTGAAATTCATAGTTCAAAACAGATTGGAAACATACTTTGGGAACCTGCCTGGCTTGGGGGCCAGCAGGCAAATTGAATCAGAAAAAGTGGATAGTGTGGGCCAGGGAAACAGAAGCGTCCCAGCAAACCAAGCTCTTGTTGACCCTCTTCTGGAGCAGAGTGATGTTCTTCAAAGCTGCAGAGATCAGGTTACAAGAGGGGACAACTTTGTCAGGTATGTGGAGCAAAAGACCATCAGGTCAGTACAGCCAGATTTGTCTCCAATATTTTCAATTTGTCCTACAAGCAAATTTACTAGTTCAACTTCTACCGCTATAAGAGATATGTGGGGCCAGGTATATAATTCAGTTTTAGAATACTTGCCTCGAGTATATGTGGCTGTGGACTCAATTCCCAGCACTGAAAAACAAACAAGCTAACAAAATCCAAAAATGAAAACCATGTTTGGGTCCAGGGAGACTAGACAGTCCGAAAGAGCTGGAGCACATGCTTAACTCTGCATGGGTCCCCAGCACTACTGATAGTAACTTCTAGCACCAAGTCAGAAATGTTCTCTGGGTAGGACCTTCCCCAAAAATCTGCCCAAAAGATGTTGAGCTCAAAACCTTGAATTTCTGGAATACAAGGACATGATGGAACCTGGCTGTGGCTTTTCTCTCCCCTTAGCCCCTTCAGCAAAGGAAACTGTCGTTGAGAGAAAAAAAAAAACACCCAAGCCCAAGAGAAACTTTAAGGAAGTACTGCTGATGATGGCTTTATTCCTGCCAGCTGATACTTCTAACCTTTTCTTTACCTGGTGAGCAAGAGAATCTCCAACTGGGAGCAGATGAGGCGTCAAAAACAGTTGAAGCTTTTGGAACTTGTCTCCTGCTCTCATCTAGCTTCTGCCTTGAACATGCCTGCTAGCCCACATAGAAAGGCAGCCAGGGCAGGTCTGGCTTGGCTCTGAAAGTCTCATTGTGCTGGGGCTTTTCTTGTTCCTTGGCCAATAGCAAATGCACACCACTGCAGGGGTGCTGACTAGAGGCCTCTGAGCACCCTGAGTCCATGCTATAATGGCAAACTTTCAAGTAGTAAATAAAAGGAACAAATGAAATAAAAACACAAAATGAAAAAATAATTAAAACAATAACTATTCCATTCATTCTGAGCACATCATCCAAGATTGCATTAGAAAAAACTACAATAAAAACATGCTTTTAATCTGATAGTAAAAAAGCCCAATAAAATAAAAATGAGCTCCATTAATGAAAATAATGACTCTTACCCCAGCCAGTTAAAATGCTGAGCTTATGTGTTTTGGGGTTTGGGGGAGCTGTGGAGTTTATTTTTTTCCCCCACAGCTAGTGATAGATACGCTTTTGTTACATAGGGGAGATGGCCCTAGCTAACCAGTTTTGCTCTATATGTAATCTTCCCTTTGCAGAAAACGCATAGACTTGTACAGAGAGGTAACAATTCCCAGGGATATGACCAAAAGACCTGCAGTCTGTTTAAGAGGTGGGAGTCAAACAGGAATTCAAGTATGTAGCTGTGTATATGTGTCTCTCTCTCTTTTTTTCTCTTAGTCTCCCTCCCCCTGCCCTCTCCCTCATTACTTCAATTTGCTCTTACCCCTTTTCGGAAATGACTTTAATTTTCTTGCAGATGACAGGTAAGGCCCACCTCTGACTCTTTTGGGCTGAAATGGAGGTATAAATTAGATAAGTCCACAATAACAAGAGACCTTAGCAAGACCCTTTCCTTCTGCTTTTGCTTGGAAATTGCTTACGGAGCTGAGGATTCTCCCACAGCTCACTTGCCATCTTGGATGTCCCCTCATGGTGCCTTTCTCTTGGACCTCTTCCCCCATTGTTTTTAGCACTTGCAATGTGCTATAATTTGGGATCATTTGTAATTTTACTTGCCTTCTTCTGAATTCTGCAAGTGAAGCTACAAAAGGAGAAATGACACACTCACAGTCCATATCTTGACCTCTAAAGTCTTTGCAGAGAGCCTAACTCACCAAACCCAGGGGATACTCATTCTAAGAAACTATATCCATTTAATCAACAATTCTGCTGCCCTCCCAGAGCTCCAATGCTATGACTACAAGTACTTATTTGTTCAAGTGAATATTAACATTGTAATTTAGTACCTAATTATGCTTCTCTAGTCATAACTGGAAATGTGGTATTAAAATCCTTACATGCTCTTTGGCTATCAGCATGTACCTTTGTCAATATAGTGGAATTGCTGAAGATTTCTTTAATGTACAATCGTGCTGCTCATATCTCTCCCTGTCACCGATCCTCCCTTGTCGCTTCCAGATTTACTCTCAGCCACTGCAGGTTGCATGCCACACTACAGTCTTGCTTGGAAAAAAAAATAGGATGCTAAGATTCAGCTTCACCCCCAAGGAAGTGTGTGCCTAGATGGTTTTCAAAATGGCTTTGTCTTTTAGCCACTATTATTATAAATCACAGAGAAAATGATTTTAGAGTTCTTTTCTAGAGGAAATCAGCCAACATAACATTGTATGATATATACATTATATAGTAAGTACTCAATAAAGCTTTGCTTAATTGATGCTTTTATTCCTGTCTCTAGACTAGTGGTCTTTAGTCTTGGTTGTACAAGATAATGTATAGATTTAAAAAAAATCCTCATCCTTGGGGCCAGAGAGATAGCTTGGAGGTAAGGTGTTTGCCTTGCATGCAGAAGGATGGTAGTTCGAATCCCAGCATCCCATATGGTCCCAGAGCCTGCCACGAGCAATTTCTAAGTGTAGAGCCAGGAGTAACCCCTGAGCACTGCTGGGTGTGACCCAAAAAAACAAAAAAACAAAAACAAACAAACAAACAAACAAAAAACCCGCATCATCCTTGGGCCTGCACAATATAATACAGAGGTAGGGTTTTTGCCTTGCATGTGGCGAACTGGGTTCTATACCTGATATACTATATGGTGCCTTGAGCCTGTCAGGAGTAATTTCTGAGCTCAATTCAAGGAGAACTCCCTGAGCACTGCTGGATGTGATCCCCCCAAACTAAAACCAACCATCCAACCAACCAACCAACCAAACAAACAAACAGAAAACACTTCATTCTTGTTCCCAATGCAATGAGATCCATGTATCTATGCATAGAGTATATGCATCATCCATTTAATTTCAGCAGGCAGGAGGAGTAAAGAACCTTGCTTCAGACTTGGACCACATAGTCTGACTTAAAAAGTCTCTGTCCTGTGTGTGGCCAATTTCACTCTATTCATTTCCTGCAGCCCTGGGCAAATGATTGAAGCTAGTTTGCATTTTAAACTTTCCCATGAACTAACTAGCTAGACCTAAATTAGTCTATGGTGGAGATGGGTGCAAAGGTTTTATACCTATTGCATGCATTTTAAAGGAGACTCATATATATGAATATGTATTTTAAGAGTCTTTCTTAAAAGGAATTATGTCTAAATTATATTTGCCTTTCTAATCTCTAAGAGTTATATGTAAGTTCTCCCATAGGCAAAAGTTTCTCCCCATCCCCACTGGCAGGATTAAGAATATATTTACATAGGATTCATAGGGCTCAGAACCAATAACCCTGCTATTAAAAGTCAGGAAAAATAAATCTTCAGGGCTTCTGTTTTGGAAACATTTATCTTTTATGGGGGGCTGGGGACACAATAGCAAGTATGTGTTTTCTGGTTCCATAGTATTTAGAGAGACACTGACAAGACTAGTGTTAGGATTCCTGTGCTAAAATATCAGGGTGAATGCAATAGCATGTACCTCCTATACCAATTGCTTGTCTTCCTGAGGATGGTCTCCATGACCCTCGATGCCTCTCACTGTGTGTGAGAACCCCAAAGCACCAAATGCAGGCTGTATACCTTCAGGCAGCAGATCTAGCAATTGATCACATCTGAAACACTTTACTGCTTGAACTTAAATACATTTCATGTCCAAGATTATGCCCGGAGTAGATTCTCTGCCCAGAGTGATCAGCAGCAGCTGCATGTTATAATCTAGGGCACGGATTCTAAACCATCTCATTCTGAGGTTTCCTCCATTGATCCTGGTAACTTTACCTCTAAGAGTCCTGGCTGCCACAAAGCACTGATGAGTAGGTTCTGACTGCCTAGATGATCTGAACATTCATGTTGGATTGGAGAACTACCTACGGGTGCCTCAGGAGTATCTGGGTTGGCTTTTGATGCCTACTTCAAATTCTCAGTTATATTTGGAAGAAATTATGTCATAGACTGTTTTACCAAAAACCTAGTTGATAGTCATAGAAAATACCCAAGACAACTCCCCTGCATGTGTCACTCACTGGTGGATGAGAAACTAACAGCACCTTCACCACAAAGGGAAAGAAAATCAAAGATAACTGAAATCATCATAAAAACACAAAGAACTAAATAATGGCTGGAGTTGGGTACAATGAAGGATCCATGGCACTCACTTTTATGCTGGTGTACATTAATTTTTGAGCATCAAAAATGAAGGACAGAGCTTGAAGTTTAGGTCTTAACACTCATTCCCTTCTTTTTTATATATAGTAAACTGTCTCTCAGTTAAATTGGGATGGGAAAAGAGTAAAGAACTAGTTTTTATCACTAAATAGTGGCCAAGTTTTATACCTTTTGCTCAGCCTCAACACATGTGAATGAGCTTCTAAGATTCCAAGATAAGGTAAGTGGTGTGCTTGCCTTAAGTAACATAGACATGGCAGATTCAAGAACAGATTATTGTAATGGAGGATATTATTTTTATAGTAACTTGCCTTCAACTCTTCACCCCATTTTCTCTTAAAATTTCTAATCTCAGATAGTGGAGAAATTTGGTTTGAACGATTTGTATCATTGAGAGTCCAGAATAGAAAGTTACTCTTATTGACATCTGGTCATCTGATTCCTGATATTCTACCAAAATTTATGACAAAATGTGGATTCTCTCAAAGACAGGCCCTAAACTCCAGACCTTCATTGTTATTATTAAGAATGTTTTTGGTTAAAACACACACACAAAGAAGAAAATTAAAATGGCATTTCTACGACTCTCAGTAGGATATTATTCCAGCCAATTATATGATATACTTGAATATTAGTTTTTAAAACAATATTATACACATTATTTTTAATAGATTTTACTGAAAGTACATCTTGGATACTTTCCTTTGTTAAATATTATTCTAATATGTAATTTTAAATTTTGCTAGGCATTTCTTTGGATAAACAAATTTAATCAATCTTTGCATATTGGGTATTGAGGTTTCTTTCTATATTTTAATTCTATTTTTGCACAGTTAAATATCACAATAGCTAATTATTTAGCTATGCCTAATAATAATTTATCCTAGTAACTTAGGATAATTTTCCAAAATGACCAATTATTTTTATGGCAGTTTGAACATGAAAGTATCATCCAACACTAATTCCCAAAATGGCTAAGTGCTTTTATAGTGGCTTGTATATAAAAGTATCACCCAATATTAAGAATGCTCTGGAACAAGATGGATTGTATATAGCAAGTAAGGTACCTGTATTGTAGCTGATGTGAGTTTGATCCCAGGTTGAATAAGTTCTGAGCAAAATAGAAGTGAGTTATAGGCACCAGATTAGAAGTAAGCCCTGATCATAGCCTTGTGTGTCCCCAAAACCAAAAGGTTAATAAAAAAGAATATTCCATTGTTGATTTTTACTCTCTTAGGCTAATCCTCACCACATGTTGGCATTTGAGGAACATTTTACAGTCAAAATTAAGTGAATCTTGAAAATGTAGACTATAATAGATACAAGATTAGTAATAGGAAAAATTACTGGTGTTTTAAAAACTTACCTGAGCATCTCAGATGGAACACATAGCTTCACTATTCAGAGCTGCCCCTCAGTCTAAAACCAATAGGAGGCACATTTTTTAATGTACCATAATATGCTCCCTTTAAATAGAAGGGGAGAGGTTACAAATGTTTATTTGTTTCCTTCACGAATGCTGATGTGGGTAACAATTGACTATAACCTAACAACAACAACAAGGCTGGAGAGAATTTTGGAATATACCCGGGTTCTTTGCCGAGCTCCTGCAGGCCTCACCTGCAGAGATTTACATAGGAGAGAACTGGAAACTGTGTGCATGAAAGTAGTTTTGCAGGCTAACGATCATTGTAAACAAGTCTTGAAACGAAGTGTTTACTGGGGTCTAAAAACCTTTGGTTTTTCCACTCCAGACCCACCAAAGACCACTGGGAGTACACTTGTGTCAAAAGAATATACACAATGGGTAGCTCAGGAACAGGGTGTTTACAGGTACTCTTGCAGAGTGAGAACTGCTAAATTAATGAAAATGACGACCCAGGTGTCCATCCATGGTTTACTTCAGTTCTATCAGGAGAAGGGTAATTTTATGATAGGTTATCATAATCTGCATGGAAAGGGGAACAAAAAATGAGACTACAATGCAGCCATTGTTTACCTAAGTTTACAGGAAGATGATCATGTATAGTGTTCTTTCAATTTTGTGCAAATATGATACATGGGAGTGCTTTTGTCTTATTTCATCCCAGCCTTCTGATATGCCTTCAGGTTGATTTCATGTGTTCAATTGGAAAAATGTGACCTAGAACTTCAGGCATGTTTCCAGCTGACAAGGGCCAGTGCTGTCAATTGTCTGATTACTAATGAACTACCATATCTTCCGGCATATAAGACGAACCCCTAATTTTGCAGTTAAAACATAGGTTTAGGCCTATATTCGCTGTATCAGACAGAACGCTCCTGTGCTGAATGTGCTGCATGTGTTCCTGTGCTCATGTACCACAGTGAGCCAATCACAACAAGCAAGGTTCAAAGGTTATACTGTCTATAGCGATTAGGCAAGAAAAGGATATCAAGGGAATCCAGATAGGAAAGGAAGAAGTAAAGCTCTCACTGTTTGCAGATGACATGATACTCTACTTAGAAAACCCTAAAGACTCTATCAAAAAGCTTCTAGAAACAATAGACTCATATAGCAAGGTGGCAGGCTACAAAATTAACACACAAAAATCAATGGCCTTTCTATACACCAATAGTAATAAGGATGAAATGGACATTAAGAAAACAACCCCATTCACAATAGTGCCACACAAACTCAAATATCTTGGAATCAACTTGACTAAATATGTGAAGGACCTATACAAGGAAAACTATAAAACTCTGCTCCAAGAAATAAGAGAGGACACACGGAAATGGAAACGCATACCCTGCTCATGGATTGGCAGGATTAACATCATCAAAATGGCAATACTCCCCAAGGCATTATACAGATTTAATGCCATCCCTCTAAAGATACCCATGACATTCTTCAAAGAAGTGGATCAGACACTTTTGAAATTCATTTGGAACAATAAACACCCTCGAATAGCTAAAGCAATCATTGGGGAAAAGAATATGGGAGGAATTACTTTTCCCAACTTTAAACTGTACTACAAAGCAATAGTTATCAAAACAGCATGGTATTGGAATAAGGAACGGTCCTTAGATCAGTGGAATAGGCTTGAATTCTCAGAAAATGTTCCCCAGACATACAATCACCTAATTTTTGATAAAGGAGCAGGAAATCCTAAATGGAGCAGGGAAAGCCTCTTCAACAAGTGATGTTGGCACAATTGGATAGCCACTTGCAAAAAATTGAACTTAGACCCCCAGCTAACATCATGTACGAAGGTAAAATCCAAATGGATTAAAGACCTCGATATCAGCCCCAAAACCATAAGATATATAGAATAGCACATAGGCAAAACACTCCAGGACATTACAGGCATCTTCAAGGAGGAAACTGCACTCTCCAAGCAAGTGAAAGCAGAGATTAACAGATGGGAATATATTAAGCTGAGAAGCTTCTGCACCTCAAAGGAAATAGTGCCCAGGATACAAGAGCCACCCACTGAGTGGGAGAAACTATTCACCCAATACCCATCAGATAAGGGGCTAATCTCCAAAATATACAAGGCACTGACAGAACTTTACAAGAAAAAAACATCTAACCCCATCAAAAAATGGGGAGAAGAAATGAACAGACACTTTGACAAAGAAGAAATACACATGGCCAAAAGACACATGAAAAAATGTTCCACATCACTAATCATCAGGGAGATGCAAATCAAAACAACGATGAGATACCACCTCACACCCCAGAGAATGGCACACATCACAAAGAATGAGAATAAACAGTGTTGGCGGGGATGTGGAGAGAAAGGAACTCTTATCCACTGCTGGTGGGAATGCCGTCTAGTTCAACCTTTATGGAAAGCGATATGGAGATTCCTCCAAAAACAGGAAATCGAGCTCCCATACGATCCAGCTATACCACTCCTAGGAATATACCCTAGGAACACAAAAATACAATACAAAAACCCCTTCCTTACACCTATATTCATTGCAGCACTATTTACCATAGCAAGACTCTGGAAAAAACCAAGATGCCCTTCAACAGACGAATGGCTAAAGAAACTGTGGTACATATACACAATGGAATATTATGCAGCTGTCAGGAGAGATGAAGTCATGAAATTTTCCTATACATGGATGTACACAGAATCTATTATGCTGAGTGAAATAAGTCAGAGAGAGAGAAAAACGCAGAATGGTCTCACTCATCTATGGGTTTTAAGAAAAATGAAAGACACCCTTGTAATAATAATTTTCAGACACAAAAGAGAAAAGAGCTGGAAGTTACAGCTCACCTCAGGAAGCTCACCACAAAGAGTGATGAGCTTAGTTAGGGAAATAACTACATTTTGAACTGTCCTAATAACGAGAATGTATGAGGAAAATAGAGAGCCTGTTTAGAGTACAGGCGGGAGTCGGGTGGGGAGAAGGGAGACTTGGGACATTGGTGATGGGAATGTTGCACTGGTGATGGGTGGTGTTCTTTACATGACTGAAACCCAAACACAATCATGTATGTAATTAAGGTGTTTAAATAAATTTAAAAAAATTAAAAAAAAAAAGGTTATACTGTCATAGACTTCCTCTCTGACTCTGGCCAATCTGAGCAGGCTTTTGACAGTGTAGATTCGGGTCCAGAACATTGTCTAATTTGCATGCATCAAAAGCCTGCTTGGATTGGCTGAGTTAGAGAGACGGTCCGAGCAGCCTTGCAGTGATTGGTGCAGGATCGAGTTGGAAAATTCGTTCTGTGGCAATATTCAGACAATTTTCGTTTAGCGGCATATTGAAACATTTTTCGGGATATACTCGGCGTAAAAGACGACCCCCGATTTTCGGTTGACTTTTTTTTTTGTTTGTTTCAAAAGTCGTCTTATACGCCGGAAAATATGGTACATAGTTACTGGATACCTGGGCCTGAGCAGACCTAACTTTGGCCCATAGAACACAGTGGGACTCCACAATGTTCTCCTTTTAGGCACACCAAAAACTTTCATAAGGAGAACGAGTGATAGCACGGCATGCAGAGCATAGCCAGCACTTATGGCTGACTTGGATTTGATCCCATTGCCACCTTGGGCTCCCTGAGCTCAGCTAGGAGTGATCCCTGAGCACAGAGCAAGGAATACATCCTGACCACCACTGCCTATAACTCAAAAATAAATAAATAAATTGTAAAAAGAAAAGCTCACCTAATTTAAGTCCCATCTTTCTCTGATCAGCTTAGTGTAACTATGTACAGAATCTAAAATATTGTTTTCTTTGTTTTTTTTGTTTTATGTAAATTTAAAAGCACTTATTGGCTTCATTGAATTTACTATTCTAATTTGCCAAATGTTAGAGAGCAGACACCAATAAATTTCTCGTGTTTGTACACAATGATCTTACGTGTACCTGCTCAGCCATGACTCACCTTTACCTTTACTTCTTGAAGTCTTAAGTTTCTCTTGTATTTCTCTGAAGTCAAACCCATTTCAATTTAAACATATATATGTATATACATATATATAATTAAACTACAGTAAAATTATTTACAATTAAAAAGAACATTCCTACCGCTCTTCATGGGCAACCAGCTTTTTTAATTGTGATAATTTTTCCTTTTCTAAAGTTTTATAGAATTAAACCATGTAGCTATGCTCTGTTGGGACAAATTTTTTCCCATTTCAATAGACTTGAAATGTATCTTATATGGATTTGACATTTTTGTAATCAACTTTTGTATTATTTTTTAGGTATAACAATTTTTATGTAATTGTATGTTTAATAACTATCCATATTCTCTAATAATAATTTTTGAATTAAATATTGCAAATCATAATAGATTTTAAAATTTGCAAATAATAATAGACAATAAGCATCTGGAATTGTTATGTTCTATATTTTCTGTGTATTTTATAAATCTAGTTTAATAAAATGTGTGAGGAAGTATTTCTTCCTTTGTCACTTTTTGAAAAGACTGTGAAAAGCTGTCTTTAGATATTTGGTAGCATTTTACAGAGAAATCATTCATTTGTTCTTTTAGGTTTGTAATGAAAAATTTCATCCAATGGTTGTGGTACTAAATGGATTATGTCTCTAATTTTGCTGTTAATTTATTTCTTTCTTCTTCCTTTCTTCCTTCCTTTCGTCCTTCCTTCCTTTCTTTGTTTCTTTCTTTCTCTTTCTTTGTTTCTTTCTTTCTCTTTCTTTGTTTCTTTCTCTTTCTTTCTTTCTTTCTTTCTTTCTTTCTTTCTTTCTTTCTTTCTTTCTTTCTTTCTTTCTTTCTTTCTTTCTTTCTTTCTTTCTTTCTTTCTTCTTTCTTTCTTTCTTTCTTTCTTTCTTTCTTTCTTTCTTTCTTTCTTTCTTTCTTTCTTTCTTTCTTTCTTTCTCTCTTTCTCTCTCTTCTCTCTCTTTCTTTCTTTCTTTCTTTCTTTCTTCTTTCTTTCTTTCTTTCTTTCTTTCTTTCTTTCTTTCTTTCTTTCTTTCTTTCTTTCTTTCTTTCTTTCTTTCTTTCTTTCTTTCTTTCTTTCTTTCTTTCTTTCTTTCTTTCTTTCTTTCTTTCTTTCTTTCTTTCTTTCTTTCTTTCCTTTCTTTCGTATTTGGGTCACATCAGCAGCACTCAGGTTTTTCTTACTCCTGGCTCTATGCTCAGATCGCACCTGGCAGGCTCAGGGACCATATGGGATGCCAGGATTCAAACCACCGACCTTCTGCATGCAAGGCAAACACCTTACCTCCATGTTATCTCTCCCGCCCCACCTTTTTTTTAATTTTTAAATATTATAGAATATAACACTTTTTCTAAATTGTTGGTAATTGTTGATGAATTTAAACTTTATCATTCTATCCCACTCTTTTCATTATAATGTATGTAGGGACTGTTGTAATATAGCATTTATTTTCTGATACTGATTTGTCTTATTTATACTGACTTGTTTGAATAGGATTATGATTAAACTATTAATGATATTTATTTATTTCTATTAATTTTTGAGTTTTAGTTTATTGATTTGTTTTCTTTTATATATATTTTATATAAACACCTTGATTACATACATGATTGTGTTTGGGTTTCAGTCATGTAAAGAACATTACCATCACCTGTGCAACATTACCATCACCAATGTCCCAAAAATCCCTCCTCCCCAACCAACCCCCGCCTGTACTCTAGACAGGCTTTCTATTTCCCTCGTACATTCTCATTATTAGGATAGATCAAAATGTAGTTATTTCTCTAAACTCATCACTCTTTGTGGTGAGCGTCATGAGGTGAGCTGTAACTTCCAGCTCCTTTCTCTTTTGTGTCTGAAAATTATTATTGCAAGAATGTCTTTCATTTTTCTTAAAACCCATAAATGAGTGAGATTATTCTGTGTTTTTCTCACTCTCCCTGACTTATTTCACTCAGCATAATAGATTCCATGTACATCCATGTATAGAAAAATTTCATGACTTCATCTCTCCTGACAGCTGCATAATATTCCATTGTGTGTATGTACCACAGTTTCTTTAGCCATTCTTCTGTTGAAGGGCATCTTGGTTTTTTCCAGAGTCTTGCTATGGTAAATAGTGCTGCAATGAATATAGGTGTAAGGAAGGGATTTTTGTATTGTATTTTTGTGTTCCTAGGGTATATTCCTAGGAGTGGTATAGCTGGATCGTATGGGAGCTCGATTTCCAGTTTTTGGAGGAATCTCCATATCGCTTTCCATAAAGGTTGAACTAGACAGCATTCCCATCAGCAGCGGATAAGAGTTCCTTTCTCTCCACATCCCCACCAATGCTGTTTGTTCTAATTCTTTGTGATGTGTGCCAATCTCTGTGGTGTGGGGTGGTACCTCATAGTTGTTTTGATTTACATCTCCCTGATGATTAGAGATGTGGAGCATTTTTTCATGTGTCTTTGGCCATTTGTATTTCTTCTTTGTCAAAGTGTCTGTCCATTTCTTCTCCCCATTTTTTGATGGGATTAGATGTTTTTTTCTTGTAAAGTTCTGTCAGTGCCTTGTATATTTTGGAGATTAGCCTCTTATCTGATGGGTATTTGGTGAATAGTTTTTCCCACTCAGTGGGTGGTTCTTGTATCCTGGGCACTATTTCCTTTGAGGTGCAGAAGCTTCTCAGCTTAATATATTCTCATCTGTTCATCTCTGCTTTCACTTGCTTGGAGAGTGCATTTTCCTCCTTGAAGATGCCTGTAATCTCAATGTCCTGGAATGTTTTGCCTATGTGTTGTTCTATATATCTTATGGTTTTGGGTCTGATATCGAGGTCTTTAATGCATTTGGATTTTACCTTGATACCTGATGTTAGCTGGGGGTCTAAGTTAAATTTTTTGCAAGTGTCTAGCAAGTTGTGCCAACACCACATTGAAGAGGCTTTCTTTGCTCCATTTAGGATTTCTTGCTCCTTTATCAAAATTCGGTGACTGTATGTCTGGGGAACATTCTCTGATTATTCAAGCCTATTCCACTGATCATCCGGCCTGTCTTTATTCTAATACCATGCTGCTTTGATAACTATTGCTTTGTAGTAAAGTTTAAAGTTGGGGAAAGTAATTCCTCCCATATTCTTTTTCCCAATGATTGCTTTAGCTATTCTAGGGTGTTAATTTTTCCAAGTGAATTTTAAAAGTGCCTGATCCACTTCTTTGAAGAATGTCATGGGTATCTTTAGAGGAATTGCATTAAATTTGTACAATGCCTTGGGGACTATTGCCATTTTGATTATGTTAATTCTGCCAATTCATGAGCAGGATATGTGTTTCCATTTCTGCATGTCCTCTCTTATTTCTTGGAGCAGAGTTTTATAGTTTTCTTTGTGTAGGTCCTTCACATTTTTAGTCAAGTTGATTACAAGATATTTGAGTTTGTGTGGCACTATTGTGAATGGGGTTGTTTTCTTAATGTCCATTTCTTCCTTATTACTATTGGTGTATAGTAAGGCCACTGATTTTTGTGTGTTAATTTTGTAGCCTGCAACCTCGCTATATGAATCTATTGTTTCTAGAAGCTTTTCCGTAGAGTCTTTAGGGTTTTCTAGGTAGAGTATCATGTCATCTGCAAACAGCAAGAGCTTGACTTATTCGTTTCCTATCTGGATTCCCGTGATATCCTTTTCTTGCCTAATCGCTATAGCAAGTACATCCAGTGCTATGTTGAATAGGAGTGGTGAAAGAGGACAGCCTTGTCTTGTGCCAGAATTTAGAGGGAAGGCTTTTAGTTTTTCTCCATTGAGGATAATATTTGCCACTGGCTTGTGGTAGATGGCCTTAACTATATAGAGAAAGGTTCCTTTCATTCCCATCTTGCTGAGAGTTTTGATCAAGAATGGGTGTTGGACCTTATCAAATGCTTTCTGTGCATCTATTGATATGGTCATGTGATTTTTATTTTTCTTGTTGTTGATGTTGTGTCTTATATTTATTTATGGATGTTAAACCATCGTTGCATTCCTGGGATAAAACCTACTTGATCATAATGAATGATCTTCTTAATGAGGCATTGAATCCTATTTGTCATGATTTTGTTGAGGATCTTTGCTTCTGTTTTCATCAGCAGTATTGGTCTGTAATTTTCTTTTTTCGTAGCATCTCTGTCTGGTTTAGGTATCAAGGTGATGTTGGCTTCATAAAAGCTATTTGGAAATGTTTCCGTTTTTTCCATTTCATGAAAGAGTTTTGCCAGGATTGTTAATAGTTCCTCTTGGAAAGTTTGAAAGAATTCAATAGTGAATCCATCTGGGCCTACGCTTTTGTTTTGGGGCAGATATTTGATTACCATTTTAATTTCATCAATAGTGATGGGATGTTTAGATATGCTACATCCTCTTCATTCAACCGTGGAAGATTATGAGTGCAAGAATTTATCCATTTCTCCAGGTTCTCATTTTTAGTGGCATAGAGTTTCTCAAAGTAGTTTCTGATTACCCTTGGAATCTCTGCCATATCAGTAGTGATATCTCCTTTTTCATTACTAATACTAGTTATCAAGTTTCTCTCTCTTTCTTTGTTAGTTTTGCCAGTGGTCTATCAATCTTGTTTATTTTTTCAAAGAACCAACTTCTGCTTTCGTTGATCTTTTGGATTGTTTTTTTGGGTTTGAACTTCGTTGATTTCTGCTCTCTACTTTGTTATTTCTTTCTGTCTCCCTATTTTGGGGTCATTTTGTTGAGCATTTTCTAATTCTATGAGCTGAGTCATTAAGCTATTCAGGTATGCCCCTTCTTCTTTCCTGATGTGTGCTTGCAAAGCTATAAATTTTCTTCTCAGTACTGCTTTTGCTGTGTCCCATAAGTTTTGATAGTTTGTGTCTTTATTATCATTTGTTTCCAGGAAAGTTTTGATTTCCTCTTTGATTTCATCTTGGACCACTTGTTATTCACTATGAGGCTGCTTAACTTCCATGTGTTAAAGTTTTTCTTCTGTGTCCCTTTGGAATTCACATATAATTTCAGAGCCTTGTGGTCAGTGAAGGTAGCCTGCAAAATTTCTATCCTCTTGATGTTATGGAGGTATGTTTTATGTGCTAGCATGTAGTCTATCCTGGAGAATGTCCCATGTACATTGAAGAAAAATGTGTATCTAGGTTTCTGGGGATGGAGTTTCATATATACATATATATATATATATATATACACACACACACACACACACACACACACACACACACACTAGGCCTCTTCCTTCCATTTCTCTTCTCAGGTCTAATATATTCTTGTTGTGTTTCAGTCTGGTTGACTATCCAGTGTTGACAAAGCCATGTTGAGGTCCCCCACAATTATTGTGTTGTTATTGATATTATTTTTCAGATTTGTCAACAATTATATTATTTGTTTTGTTTGTTTGTTTTTTGCTTTTGGGTCACACCGGGCGGTGCTCAGGGGTTACTCCTGGCTATCTGCTCAGAAATAGCTCCTGGCAGTCACGGGGGACCATATGGGACACCGGGATTTGAACCAACCACCTTTGGTCCTAGATTGGCTGCTTGCAAGGCAAATGCTGCTGTGCTATCTCTCCGGGCCCCAACAATTATATTAAATATTTTGTTGGCCCCTCATTTGGTGCATATATATTTAGGATAGTGATTTCTTCCTGCTATACATACCCCTTGATTAATACAAAATATCCAACTTTGTCCCTTACAACTTTCCTGGGTATAAAATTTGCATCATTTAATATTAGTATGGCCGCTCCAGCTTTTTTATGGGTATTGTTTGCTTAGATAATTTTTCTCCAGACTTTTATTTTGAGTCTATATTTTTTCTGACTATTCAGGTGCTTTTCTTGTAGGCAACAGAAGGTTGGGTTGAGTTTTTTGATCCATTTAGCCACTCTGTGTCTCTTAACTGGTGCATTTAGTCCATTCACATTGAAAGAATTGTCCTGGAATTTAATGCCATCTTTATATAGAAATTTGGTGTGTCTTTTGGTCAGTCTTGTCTTAAATTAAGTCTTTCAGTTTTTCTCTTAAGACTGGTTTTGAGTCTGTAAAGTTTCTGAGCTGTTGTTTGTCTGTGAAACTATGTATCCTTCTGTCAAACCTGAAAGTGAGTTTTGCTGGGTACAGTATTCTAGGCAAAGCAATCATTTCATTGAGTTTTGTCACTATGTCCCACCACTGCTTTCTGGCCTTGAGTGTTTCTGGTGACAGGTCTGCAGTAAATCTCAAGGATGCTCCCTTGAATGTAATTTCCCTTTTTGATCTTCTTGCTTTCAGAATTCTGTCTCTATGTGTGGGATTCATCATTGTGACTTAGATGTGTCTTAGGGTATTTTTTCTGGGGTCTCTTTTGGTTGGTACTCTTTGGAGATGCAGGATTTGATTGCATATATTCTTTAGCTCTGGAAGTTTCTCTTTAAAGATGTTCTTGACTGTTGATTCTTCCTGGATATTTTCTTCCTGGGTCTCTGGGACTCCAATGATTCTTAAGTTGTTTCTGTTGAGCTATTCATAGACTTCTATTTTCATCTGTTCCCATTCTTTGACTAATTTTTCCATTGTTTTTTCATTTTCTTTAAGTTTTTTTTTTCTAATCTCTCCCGCTGTATGGAGTTGTTATTTATCTCATTTTCCACAGCACGAATTCTATTCTCAGCTTCTGTTACCCTCTTGGAGAGCTTATCCATTTTGTCAGTCAGTGTGTTTGCTGAGTTTTTCAGGCCTGTTATTTGACCTGTTATTTCAGTTTGGAGTTTTGTGATTTCTGTCTTCATATTTTCTTGGTTCTTATTAGTGTTCTGTTCAACTCAATGCATGGTTTCTTTATGTTCTTTGAGCATCTTCCATATTTCTTGTCTAAACTCCTTATCTGAGAGATTGATTAGTTGGTTGGTCATTTTCTAGTCATCAGAATTGTCATCTTCATTCTCTATGTCTGATGCTGGCCTGTGTTGTTTCCCCATTGTCACACTTGTATTATGGGTTTTTCTATATGTCGTGGTGGTATTCTTTGGCTAAATGATGTATGTGGCCACACTCTTCTGGCTCCACCCTTTCTGGGTGGGTCGACTCACCTCCAAAGAAGTGGAGTCCTCCGTGGATGAAGCCTCATACAGGATCAAATCTTAGGCCCGAGCATGCAGCAGAGAAGACAGTCCGGGTGAAATGCTGGGCTTTAGAGATCCAGCACAGTTCTTTTTTTCTTTTTAATTTTTATTTTTAATTATGAGAACAAGGATGCAAAGAAAGAGGACAAGGTAAAGTTACAGTGGAAGGACAATCACCCATAACATAATTCTCAGAAGTCCCCTTGCTGATATCTTAACTTTGAAATTTCAGCCAAAGAACATTAAGATAAATAAGACAGAATCCATGTACAATTACTTTGTCCCTCAAGTCCCCAGATTGTAACACATTATAATATTTCTTAACAGCACACAAGGCAATCTAAAGCCATAAAACTTACATAACTCCTTAAACATTACAGGCATAGTATTTTCTTACATTTCCATATACATGCATATTAGCTTAAGTTAACCTCAAATTTTAAGTGAGTTCTTTTTAAGGATTAGAGTCAAAGGAGCACAGTAAAAATGGTGTTAGAGTGGCAATTGTTGTTTGCATAGGCCCACCAAAATATGAGGGACATGGAAAGAAATAACCTTGGCCTAAATACAAAGAGACCCGACCCCTGAAGTTTCCTGGCACAAGACCAACTCTAGGCTCATGTATTAACAGTATTTCTTATTCTTATGTTATGTTTTGCATATCCAGCACAGTTCTTAGTATGATTTTTTTCTTCTTGTTGCAGTGGTGTTCTTTCCTTAGAAAGAGTGCATAGCCGCGTAGCTAAGTGGAGCAAAGTGCTCTTCTGGAGCCTCTAGGAGAACAAATTTTCTGGGCCCTATTGGCCCACTCCCGAGAGGTTCAGGAAACAGGACAGAAGACAAACACACACAGGCAGCACTGACAGTTTCTCACAGTAGGGCCCCACTGGGCAGGCGTAGATTCCTAGATTTTTCCAGCCTGACATCACAAACAGGGGACTTACCTTCTGCAAAGTACTGCTTATAGCTGGTTTTCACGTTTGGAAGCAGTTCCTTGGCATTCTGGCCCTTGAATGAGCCTCTGGAAGAGCGAATTTTCTGGGCCCTTTTCAGCCCACTCCCAAGAGGTTCAGGAGACAGGACAGGAGACAAACACACACAGGCAGCACTCTGATTTATATTCTATTGTCCTGTGTTTATTTTATTTTCATTTTATTTTTTTTCCTCTTATCTTAGTTATTCCTGTTCTTTGCTTGTTTTGGGTTTATTTTTCCCTTCCTTTTCAATTTTCTGGACATTTAACTTTGATTACTGATTTGAAATTTTATTTTTTACAAATCTGATTATTGCTATACTTTTTTCTCAAATTAACAGCATACCATATTATTGTATGCATTTTTTTAATTTTCTCATTTTTCTCAATTTTACACATTTTAAATGAAAATTGAGGCTTTCTCCCAACTTAAGAAATATTTGTGAATGTGGTGTGGGGGTAGAAAATTTTTGGCTCCTTGACAGTAAACTTCCCATTATCTTCTAAGTAGATAATGAAAAATAAATCTTCAGATTGATATCACATTCACCCCCTTGGAGAAACTAGATAAACCACCTCCTTAGACATAAATAAGTGCACAAATAAGTTTCTTTCAGTCATTTATCTATTTAAATATTCCTCGCCATTTTTTCCAGAGCATCTTACACTTACTCATGTGAAAGATCTTCTGGTTCCACAACTCACACTCATTTCATTGTCTCTCCTATTTTGAATCCCATCTTGTTAGCATGCATTGTTGAACACATGTCATAATGTAGGTTAGTTATTAAATTGCATTGGTATTTGGTCAGTGATTAGGGAGCTTAACATGTGAGCAGTGTCCATAACCCAACACAGACAATTGGTGGAATTATGATTATATCTATTTTTTACTGAAGATTTTTTTTTCATTTTATACATGGTTATAATGTTTAAATAAAGGAGGAATCAGGCATTCTGAGATTCTAAGTTTCATGCCTTTCTCATACATTTTATCCATCCATTGATTTTTCTCTGTGATTTTGGACATCATATATGCCAAACTTATTACTAACTTAGGATCTTTGCACTTCTGTTCTTTGTAGAAGACTCAATTTTTGGATTTTTTTTTTCATTATGGCTGTTTCTTGTAATCACTACAATGGTCTTTTCTAACTACTCTCTTTAAATGAATTTCCTCTTAGACTTTATCTTATTACCTCATTTTGTTTCCTTTTGTTTTTCATTTTGTTTCCTAAGATGTTTTGAAATTCTTTGTTTTTATCCACTTATTTAATTTCAGTCTTCCTTGCCGGAATATTAGTTTTGTGAGGGCAGAGATATTAGCTAGCTTTCTTTCTTCTGCAACCTCAACACCTAGTCCAATATTTTTTGATTCCATCAATACCGAAAACAATGCCTACAATTATTTGTTAGTATAAAATTTTATTTTTCTGAGAATCTTAGGTAGAGATAAAGGTGTAGGCTCTATAAAAAACTTTTTGCTCTTATTCTATGTTCTCAGACTTGGAAATAGCATAATTTGGTTAAGTTGTTCATATTTCTGTGCCTCAATTCCTTCAAGAATAAAAAGTGGTATAAATAGTACAAAATGAACTAACACATAGCTTATTGACTTATCATTGTGAAGATTATACACATGTTTAAAGTAAATTTGCCTACATCATTTGTGAGAATCATATGCATTTTAATATAACAACAAAAAAAGACAGCAATATAATCCCCAAGAAATATTTTTGGTAAGCACAGCCCATAGTCTTCCCTTGGAGTTACTGATTTAAAATTTTCATTGCAATGAACATTATTAGAAGCTTTTAGGTCCTGGATATGACTCATAAACCAGAATGATTTATACACTATTCTCTGGCTTGTTGTCCAGATACTGTTTCTGAATCTTCTTTGAGTCTTGATTTCCTCATCCAGAAACTTAAAGGTATAGTCTATAGGACACCATGGAGTGCTCAGCTTCAATTCTCAGCATATTTGTGATGCACACAGTTCCAGAATTTACCTTCCTGACATTTGACTCCATGCAATGTGAGAAACTGCAATGGTGACTCCAAAAAAACCATACTTCTGTATCTAGACCCAGAGCGAAGGCCACCTGCTTCTTCTGGGAACCCAGTCCAGTGACTATCCCAAAACACAAAGGGCCAGATGGCATCAGAGCAGACACTTGCTTCATGGAAATTGGTCTTAACACTGACAATTGGGGCCCAGAAGCCACTGCCAAACCTGACATGTCATGCTTGGGGCCTTACTCCAAGGTGCAATCTTTGTTGTGATGATTGAGTTGGAGAAAGACACTCCAGCATATGCACACACAGCATTAATGATAATGATAATAATTAATAAGCCCTGGCAATTATAGCTAGCGATGTGTGAGGTCAGGACCATGTGTGCTGTCAATTGACGGTGGCACTGGAGAGTGGGTGAGTGACAGGGGCAGGAATGAGCAGCTTCAAGTGCAAAATTAATCACCCGTCAGAGCAGAGCTGTCAATCACATGAGCCAGACCAGCACATTGTTCTATAAGACCTGTCAGTCTTCTGAAATTGGGGAGCAGAAAGTGTGTGGTGGCAAGCTGGCTCCTAAAGTAGAGTGACTGTTCAAACTTCATTCAAGCCCTGGTCCTGCTCAGCATCCTGTGCTCTCAGGGAAAGAGGCCCCCTTAGTTGCAGAGAAGCTTACCTTAAGAGGATTTCTGCAAAATGCTCCCATAGTGAAGAAGCTTTGCCCTCTTGAGCATTTGGGGGGCACCAGAATTGAGCCATATGTTACTAACACTGTGACCTAGTCCCAGGTTTCCATTCATTATTTTCAGGAGCTCTAACTTCCAGTCCAGGATCTGTCACCTGCTTACCAAGGCCTTAGGAACTCTTATGATGACATTGTGGCATGATAATATTTTTATTGCTCCCAACAAACTCCTTTATTTCAAATTTTCATAGATATATAACACTCCAAGCCCACACTTTTACACACCTATAGCAGGTAGTTATATCTATCTTGGTTTTGTTTTTGGTTTTTGGGGGTCACACCTACCAGCACTCAGAGGTTACTCTTGGCTATGTGCACAAAAATTACTTGTGGCAGGCTTTGGAGACCATATGGAAAGTCAAGGATCAAATTTGAGTCTGGCGCATGTAAGGCAAACACCCTACCCACTTTGCTATTGCTATGGTCCCCAATCTATCTTATCTATCTATCATCTATCTATCTATCTATCTATCTATCTATCTATCTATCTTTCTATTTGTCTATCTATCTATGTATCTATCTACCTATCTACCTACCTATCATCATCATCATCATTATCTATCTATCTGTAGCTTTCTTTTCAAAGAGCCAATGCTTGGACTCAAAAATAAAGGTAGGAGAGACTATTGACATGTCTAGTTCTCACTCAAAGGAAAGGGGGTAAATTCTCCTCTGGTAAGGGAGACACAGAATACTAATCATTCTCAATGAAAGAACCAGTTATAGAATAGAATCTTCTGAAAAGAAGGCCCAGAATGACCTGCACTTGTGGCATGGGGCAACTACAATGGAGCAGTTTCAATGGAACTACAACTCCTAGCTCTCACTACTCCCCAAGTGCATGGGTAGCAGTCAAGTTCACAGAGTCCATAGTAGAACTTAGCTGGTAGATGGAGGAACAGGCTACCAGGGACTCTCCTGGTCCAGACAGTGTATGGTAGGAGGTATTTCAACATGGAGATGGCTCTGGGAGATGTTGATTGCCTTGGAGTGAATTAAGTTAATAACCCCAAAAAGAATAAGACCAGCTTCAATTTAATAAATGGGCTAGGACAGAGGCTGACTGAAGTCTAGAAATTATCCCATTCTCACTCCATCCTGAATTTCAAGAAGGGAAAGAGGAGAATTCCTAAAAGAGCTGAGTTTAAATCTCCAAAGATTCCTGACTCAGCATTTAGGTTGCAGGCATGATTCAGTAGCGTTACAAATAGAGAAAGTTACTTTTCTGCATATATATTATCCTGAAAATATCATCACATCAGTGAGACAGTAAAACACATCAGTTGATGAGCGGTTGCAAAGCTGACATCTAATTATAGAGAACTTCCTGTATCAATGAGGAAGAACCACAGGAGACCTCCTTGTCTCTTCTCCTTAGAGAAAGAAGTCAGTGTGGTTTTCAATCCCAGGGTGTGTGTGGTGAGTTTTTGAGGATGCTTGGGATGGTATCTCTGTGAGCCCAGGTTTCCCAAAGTCAGCTAAAAATCAGAATCATCTGGAAGCTTTTTTAAACACTCTGAGGCTGAAACTCCCACCCTGAAATTCTGATCAAGTGTATCCTCTGAGAGGTTGATTTTTCTATTGTCTCAGGCAGGTATTGAGGACCAGCAAGGTGAGAAGTCTCTTCCTGGAATGAGGGGTTGCAGAGAGTAAAAGGCTCATCACACCCCAAAAAGCATTGACTCCTGGACCTTTTGCCTACGATGCTTCCTTACTACTCAGGCCTGATCAGAATGAAATGTCTTCTTGCACAAAACCCAGAGAAAAGTGATTGGGGTTCAGACTGAGATACCTTCTTTTCAGGTACAGGCAAAGAAAGCAGAACTGGTGAACTGAGTGAGCATCTTTTCAGAGAGGCTGGTAGCCAAAGGGAAGCAAACTTCATCTGTGAGGGATGTTGAGGAAGAGAAGAGGTGTGGGCCGGGCAGGGGAGGTTGACTCCTGCCCTGTTAAAGCTCTTGTTTCTAAGCTTGATGACACAGGGTCAGTGGTGGATTTGGAAGGAATCTAGCTCTGGTGTCAGGTGTCAGACCCTGTTAGCCTGCTTCCCTTCTTTCTCTCCACACCTACAGGATTAGGAACATCTGGTGGGACAGGTGTGTCTATGCAGATGGCGATAGTCTCAAGGCATGCCTAGTCTTTTCTCATGCTTTGGATTTTTGATAGGCCATTTTAATTCATCTGAAATAAAACTAGTCATATCTTACCAGATATTTGATCATGATGGTGGCAATAAAGGTGGTTCCCTGAGTTATGTCCTAGGAAACCAGAAATAGGCATCGAAATTGTAGAAAAGACAAAGTAATACAGAAGAATTCCACAGTGGATACTGGGCATCTTCCTCACTGGTTTTATACCTAAGCACATTTCCTGGTTCCTTCTCATTATTCCCATGTTAACTTGTTTATAGTTTCCTAATTATTTTTCACAAGTTTTTTGTATGTAATATGGGGAAGTAGCCTTATTAAAATATTATTTTCTACAAATTTTATTTGTATGTTGTCTTACGTTTTGCCAAACAAAGGGTTCCTATTTATCTAGGATAAGATATTTCCCCTTTTCACTTTTGTAGTGAAAACAAACAAGAACATTTTATTTATTTTAGTAAAGCAAAGCTAAGAGTATAAGAAATAAATGAGTTTCCACTTTTTTAGGAAACCTACACTGACCACTTTATATATGAATACTTAGGATTTTCTAATATGAGTTTTGTTTTACTTGTGCCTTAAATCTACTGATAATCATATATTTATATGTTATATATTTTGTCTAAGGTTATGAGATAAAAGATTCTTGCAGGACTGGAATCAGAAGTTGCATTTTCAGCTGATTTCCATTGACCTATTTATTGGTTTACATGTCAATACCATGCTGAATTTTATTACATTTGTTTGGGAGAAGATTCTGTAAGAAATAAGGTAAGTCTCCTTTCACTCTTCACATATTTTAAATTTAGTCACTGTGAAATTACAAACTTATTTATGATTGGGTTTCAGGCATACCAGGTTTCAACACTGATCCCTTTACCAATGTTCACTTTTCCACCAATGCCTTCCCAAATCTTGCTCACTTTCTATTTTTATTGAATTATGCAGAGTAAAAAAGCTGTTGATTGAGCTTCAGGAATACAAAGTCTCACACTTTTAAAGCAAATATAAGCATATTCTTTTTTTTTCTGATGTCAAGAATAATTTGAGATTTTTCAGAATTCTTGAAAAGTTTAAATTACATTTACAGAATCATTTTGGAGAAATCGATGTATGAGAATGTATGTATTTATAAAATATAAGATAACATCTGTTTTTATCCAAGAACCTGGTATACTTTTCTGGATAATTTATTTGACTTTATTCCTATTAGTACAATTAAAAATGTTGTCTTATGTGCTGTTCATTTTTGGTTAAGTTTATTCTTGTGTGCTTTATTATTTTAATTTTTCACATATGAATGACTTTTGATTCATTATATTTTAAGTTTTAACACTACATAAAATAGCTATGGATGTTTACATATTTAATCAATAGATGTATTGTTACTTGTTGATTTTTTTATTAAAATATTGTGGCTTTTAGGTATACAGATTCGAGGAGAATTTGTTTATTTTTCCCAATGTTTGTAAAAATTGTCTTAAAGATTTATTTTGTGTGTGTGCAATAAAAGAAACTTATTTAGAAAAATATGGTGGGTTGGGGCTGGAGTGGTGGTGCAGCGGTAGAGCGTTTGCCTTGCACACGGCTGACCTAGGATGGACCGTGGTTCAATCCCCTGGCATCCCATATAGTTCCCCAAACCAGGAGTGATTTCTGAGCACAGATCCAGAAGTAAGCCCTCAGCATCACTGGGTGTGGCCCCAAAACAAAAAATAATAATAAAAATATAGTGGGTGAGAGAGACAAAGAACAAGAGGAATAGAGAGATGTTCAAGAGGTAACATGGATGTTTTAATATTTGTTTTACATTTTCTAGATCTGATCTATTCTAGATGGTAGACACATCTAGCTATTTGCATTTTAAATAAATAAAATACAAAATTCAGTTTTAGTTCACACTGGCCATATTTTGGTTGCTCAATTTCACATATTGGTCAGTGCCAAATATACTTACATCATCCCAAATTTTTATTGCATAGCATAAACTTTGAACCTACAAATTCATAGTCATATTAATTATGGTGGAAACATCTTTTTCTTGATTTTTAATTGAAATATTTCACTAATTTTTACTTAGAATAATCTATTAGTAGTCAAGGTAGTGGCACTTAGATTTATAGTGCTCTTTGTATTAGTGACAATTCTATCCTAATCCTAGAAAAATATTTTAAAAATATGTTAAGGGCTGGAGCAATAGTATAGTGAGTAGGGCTATTATCTTGCATATGGCTAACCTAAATCCCTACATTTCATATGAGTTCCATTCCCCAATATGGTCCCCAAAGCTTGCCAGAAGTGGTTCTTCCTGAGTATAGATCCAGGAGTAAGCAATAAATACACCTAAAAAACTAAAAGAAAAATAATGTAAGATAATATGCTATTGTTGCTTTGCTGTGGAATTTGCTCTTGACCATTGAAGACACTAATATTTCCACTTGCTTTTATCTATATTTTGGGAATTATCTATTTTCCTGTTGGAATTTTATTTTTTTGTCTTTGAGCTAGTCGAAAGAGATAGTACTGAGATCAAGGCACTTGTCTTGCACCTGGACAATCTAGATTAGACCCCTGGAGGCCTAAAAGTTCCTTTGAGACCCAGATATGATCCCTGAGCACAGAACCGTGAGCTAGCTTTAGCACCATTGGGTGTGTCCCAGAAAACAACAAAAATGTATTCTTTATCTATCTGTATCCAAGCCCTTATTATATATTAGAAATATTTTTTCAAATTTTGACTGCTTTCATTTTTACAAATTGTATTTTTAAATAAAAATTTACTTAGATGCCCTATATAACTAATTTATATAAGTATATAAGTATTCCTATTTCAAGTTTACATTTTCAAGACAATTGATTTACAATAAATCTTGAAACCAGGTATTATAAGACTTTCAAATAATTTTAAGACTTCTTAAAATTACTTTGGCTACTTTTTTGCTTTTATAAATAAATACAAAACTAACTTTGCTTATATATTAATTTTCAAAATACTCTACGGTTTTAATGGGGATTCTTGCTGTATTTTAGGAGCTAAACATCTTACCATGAATGGATTCATGAACATGGTATATATCTTTATTTTGTAAGAATTTTAATTGTTCTCAGTGATGTTTTATGGTTTCCTATTTATTGATTCTGCATTCTTTAAAATTGTTTATATAGTTATATTGTTAATACAATAATAGATACAATACTAAAACTTAATTTTACCATTATATTGCTATCTTATAACATGTTAAACTCATTTCAGATTTCTAGATATTTATTGTATTTATTTATGAACTTTTTAGCCACATTTGGTGATGCTCAGGGTTTACTTCCGGCTATGCACTCAGAAATAGCTCCTGGCTTGGAGGACCATATGGGATCAAACGCTGGGGATCAAACCGAGGTCCAACCTGGGTCAGTTCATATGCAAGGCAAATGCCCTACTGCTATGCTATCACTCTGGCCCTGGTTTTTAATGTGTTTTATTTAAGATTCCTCCTTGTATATAAAATGAATTTATACTGCTGTGTATTGAGAGTAGAAATAATGTGTCCAGAGAAAGGAAAACTGAGTTCCAGGAATTATTTTGGTAAATTTAAAATATGCAAATTCAGAACATATACATTAAAATACGTGTGTCTGCATATATATTAATGATAAAATCTATTTCTACACTTCCATGATGTATCTGCATCTGTACTTCATCAGAGTACTGCTGGTGTACTTGACTTAGGGAATCTATGTGATTGTGCAAGTAATTATGTGTTATGTGATATATAGACCTTAGTTCATGACACTCCTCAACAGTACTTCTATATGGAAAAATAAATCTCTTTAGGACCTTTTCTGTTATAGAAAATCTTTGAGTGACATAAACAGGTAGAAAAATGAGGTGAGCCCTTTATATTTCCTGAGAATCTTCTTTAACCCCTTCTGTTCCCCAAAACTTCACCAAACCTTCTAATCCTGAAAGGCATGTTCTAGTCAGTAAAAAGAAGGTTTGCTAGTGCACCCCTTCTCCAAAAACATTTCAAGAGCAGCAATACTAAGGACTAACTCCATTCTCAGTTCCCACCAATAAATTAGCTAATGACAGTGTCCAATTATCAGAAATCTTTGGCATCTTACACAAATTTTTGGTTCCTAATTAGAATTTTCTTTATTTAAAAATCATAACAAAGCAGTTATTAACAATTCAAGGTTATTTAAATAAAAAAATTCACAAAAGTCTATAGTATCTAAAGAAACTGTACAGAACATTGTGTCAAAATGAATCCCAACTTTAATTAGTGGAAGTTTTATGTTTTACTGAGAATTTATTATCCGTTCTGCTTTTTAAATGGATAATAACTTCAGTAGTTTTAAAATGAATCAAATCACATCACCTGATTAATACTAATGACTTAGATGTTAGCGTTATAGTTGAAGATGATGATTATATTTATAATAAATTTTTATAGATCCATTTTAAAACCTAATAGAAATAATTAAAAATCAGAAATATAAACTACCCCAGAGAAATCTTTGGGGTTGTTCAAAGCAACCTGGCATGATACTCAGAGGGTCCCGTGGACTTTCTATGGGATTTGATCAATTGGCCAGTGCTAAGGCCCAAGGAAGTGTGGCTTTGTTGACCTTTCTGGAACCAGGGTTACCCAGGCCTACCCCATGGTATTCACAGCCCTTCAGAGCCACGGGGATTACGTAATGCCAGGAATAAAAGAAGTCAGCCACAGATAGGTTCATATGCCTTAAACTCTATACTATCTCTTTGGAAAACTTTTTTTTTTTTAGATTTTTTTTTTATTTTATAATAGCTTATTTTATTGAGGATCAGAAGTTAATATACGGTTACATTATTTCTGCACACATCTTTCCAACAATACCCCCATGGCCTGAGCACTTCTTACCTTCACAGTAGCCCAAGGGCCCCTTTCATAATAGCTCAATCCAGGGCCTATTTTAGTAACATAGGATTGAAACATAAAACCAATCAGATTTGTACAAGTACAACAATTTTAACCAATGGGAGCATAAACACATTTTGATGGCGTGAAGGATAAAGAGGAACCTGGCAGGATGGGGGGAGGGGAAGCAAATTCTTAAACAAATAGCTTAATTGATATTTACGCAAATACAATGATTTGTTTAGCCTATTTTCCATTTAGATCTATCTTTTGTGCAAGCAATAAGGATCATAATTTAAACTTTACAAAAACATATCTATAACTACATGCTTGAGAGCAGTTACAAAAAACAGGTTCCATGGAAAGGTTAAGGCATCTGGTTAAGCCAGATTCTTTGTGCTGAGCTAAATTTATTTGCAGAGTTTTCTGTTGGTTCGGGGCTATGCAAACTTTTGTGGCTTGAATCAGACAGGCGGTGGAAAATTCATTCAGAGTTCCTTTGATATGTGGTGTGCTCGATCTCCCACATCTCCCCCTGTTTATTATACAATATAGAAGGGACAGACGTGCCTCGGTGGACTGGCCACACTGGGTGAAGAGGTGTGGGGCTTCCAGTCACCGCATCTGCTACCCTTGATTCAGTCGTTTCCAAAGCTTGGCAAGGCACAGATTGAGGTCTATGAGCCAGCTCCTCGATAACTTCAAACTTAAGTGGCGGAGAGTTGGCAGGAGGGGAGATGTCAGGTGTCAGCTGGTCTTCTGAGGTGCATAGTTGTTGGTATAGAACCTTTGAGTCCTTTCTGGTTGCTTATCCACTTGATTCTTTACGAAGGTGGTGAGTTTGCGAAAAGCCCAAGGACCAAAGGAAACTAGCAACATAAAGCCAATGAAGGGCCCCAAAAAGGCTGGGAGCACTGTTGTTATCCATGGAGTGGTAGAAAACCAATTTTTGTACCAGCTCTCACTCTGCTCTATATCTTTTTTGTCTATTTACTAAATTATCCTCTATGTGTTGAATGCTATCTCTAGCTAAGCCGAATTTATTTTAAAAAGCAACATTTTACTCTAAGGATGACACAAATTCCCCCCTCCCTCAAAAAAAATGTTAAATTTTGAACCACGGCGGTTATTCTGCACTCTTTGCTAGGAAATCAACAGTAGTGTAAACTTCTTTAAGTTTGTAACATTTTTAGCAACAGTTATAAGGCATTTAACAGATTCTAGAGTATGAACCAATGAATAAATATTTGTGCTTACACCAATAACACCTAGGCCTTTTAATAAGGCTAGGGTGATGGGAGTGTTTGATTTTTGTACTGCAGCGGGGAGAGACACAAGATTATATTTAAGAGGTAATAAGGCAATTTTTGATCTAACAGTCAATTTAGGCAATAAAACAACCAAACCCCAGTGGTACTAGGACTAAAGAAACAAATGTAAAACAATGGGGGAGATAAACTAGTGAAACAGGCAAAAAAAACGTTAAATTGGGGGCAATCATGAACTGAAAGGAGAAATCAACGACAAGAATTTGATTTACAATTTTTTCAATTATTAAAATTTGCGGCAGGGAGGTCTTGGAAGAGTTCTTGCATTGGGGATACTTTTGGAGCTAGGCCCAGTTTCAAGGAACAGTCCGCGTTAGGGAGAGTTAGTAGGGAGGGCCTCGCAGCATGAGTCTACAGGGGGAGTTGGCTGTCTTTTCTTTCAGGGGATGAGGTGTGGGTTTATCTGGGTGTCCCCTCGCCTGGGTGCAGGGTACTGGTTCGTTGAGTAGGAGGTCGATCTTGATGCCTAATAGAATAAGGACTGAGGGTGAAAAATTTTAATATGGTGGAAGATCTGGATGGGATTGAGGGGTAAAGGGATAGTTGGAAAACTTTTAATGATAGATATAGAGGTCTATTTAATGAAAGTTAACAAAATAGTGATAGATATTAAAACTATTTTTTAATTTAAGGGAATGAGAAATATAATGAAATAAGGAGGCTGAATGTCTACATTCTCTTTAAATTGGATTAGAGTTCAAAGTAATACAAGTCAAAGTGTGGAAAGGATGTTTTCTGCAGGAGTATAGAATAAAATATTTCCAAAATATAGCTGGAAGAAATTAAATGAGCAAGCAACAATTAACATTTTTAATTAAAGAAAAATTGAATGAATAGGGGATGAGTTTTACCTGATAAAATAAATCAAATTGATTCAAAAGTGGCACAACAATTAATATACATGTTAAAAAAGAGAAGAGAGATTCAAAACAATTTTAAGAATATTTTAATATTTGGGAACAAGTCACTGATGTTGCTGATACAAATACAAATTTATGTAGAAAAAATAATGATTTATTTTAAGATTTATGCTTGAATCAAATCTCAAGGTAAATGCAAATGATTGAAATAGTAAAATCCAAAAAATTAAAATAACTAAATGAAAATAATCATTACTTTGGAAAGAATAGGTCAGAAAGATAATTCTTTTTTTTTTCGAGCTTTACTCCTCCATAAAGCTTTCTTTATGAGTGATAAAGCTTTCCAAAAATTAGTTCCCTACTGAAGCTAAAAATCAGCTGCGTCCTGAAGCCTAGAGCTTCTAGAAAGATAATTCTTAAGTGAAACATATAAGTATATATAATAAAGTTCTACATACATAAAAACTCTACATGCATAAAAACAATATTTAAAAAAAACAATATTTTTCTCAAGATTCTTTCCTAAAGGGAAAAAAGCAAAGACCTCACAGACAGCTTAATTTTATGACTATAAATGCCAATTGACAATAAATTGTCTATCACATAAGCAGATTATGTGGATATTAATTAGAATGCTAGTATGATACTATCTCAAAATATCAAATGTATTGATTTTTAGAACTTCAATTGTAAGTACTAGCAAGGTAGTTGGTAGAAAGACAGAAGAGATATTTGGTGGAAAAGTTGTTGCACCTGTTGATAAGGCAATAAGCATGAATGTTTTTTGAAAATAGAAACTAATTATTTAATAATTTTATTTCTAGTGGGAGAATGGTTATTGGGGATCAAGTCTATGGTCTTACACATGCAAGGTGTAAGGTTCTACTATTGGCCCAATAAATTTACTCTTAATAGTAAATAAACTGGGCCAGAGAGATAGCATGAAGGTAAAGCGTTTGCCTTTCATACAGAAGAACAGTGGTTCAAATCCTGGCATCCCATATGGTCCCCTGAGCCCGCCAGGAGCGATTTCTGAGCATAAATCCAGGAGTCACCCCTGAGCACGGCCGAGCATGACCCAAAATGTCAAAAAAAAAAAAAGTAAATAAACTAATGTTATAAAGCACTTAATTGTCTCAGAGAAATAATAAAATGTGCACAAAGAGAGGTTCACATGTTATTAAAATATATTTAAGAAGTAGAGGTGTCTAAATATCCAAAACTTACAGAAAAAATAAATCAATGCCTTCTCATGAGTATTTAAACAGGCCTCACCAATGTTGACAGAGTTGAAAAATATGAAAAGTTGTGTGTACCATAGGGCAAATATTGAGAAAAATATCTACAATGCCTGGCAGAGAGTTAAGATGCATAGATAAAAAAGTATATGATTAAAAATTATGTTACAATAAAAAAGCAAGTTGGGAGGGGGTGGTATGGGAACATTGATGGAGGAAGGTTGACACTGGTTGTAAGATTGGTGTTGAAATATTGTATGTCTAAAGCCCAACTAGGCATAACTTTGTAAATCTCGGTGCTTTAAATAAAAAAAATTTTAAAACATGGCAAAAATTATTAGCAAAAACTTACAGACAAATAAATACAAACAATCAACTTACATGAACTGTTCAACTGCTGGAAATTGGAGAAACACAAATTAAAATAAAAACTAGTTGAATGCTTTACCCATCAGGCCCATACAATGAGGCAGGCAGTGGTAACATTTCATTCTGCACAGATGCTAGGCCCTCATACTCCATATACTGCAGTGGGAATGCAACTCAGCTAACCTTTTGAAAACTTATTCATAAAATAAAATTAAAATATGCCTTCTATTGATTCAGCAATTCTACTTCCCACATTTGGACTTTATCTTATCAAAATGAAAACACTATTAAAAAAAATAAGCTCTAGAGAAGAATGCTCAGAAATAGAGAAATGACTGCCTATAGAATATTTGCTTTGTTTCCCCAAAGATTGATCATGGCCACTCAAAGGAAAATAACTTATAGGAAAATGAATATACAGACAATATGTAGGAGAGTAAATGACATATGCATGCATATATCTGTATGTTTTATTATTCTTTTTCAATTTTTGGCATCAAACTCATGGAGTCGTACATATCAGACAAGCAGCTCTATAGCTGATACACATTTTTAGCCCCATAAAAACCTAGTTTTCTTAAATTTTTTTTAAATCTTACTTCTAAATGTTTGTTAACCTTTACCTCTTTTACTTGCTCCCTCCCACTTTCCCTCCCTCCCTCCTTTCTTCCATCCATACATCCTTGATTACTTCTTTCTGTTTTCCCTCCCCCTTCCCTCCATTCTTTCATTTTATTCTTCCTCTCTTCCTTCTATTTTTCCTCCCTCCTTTCCTTCTATTCTTCCTCCCTCCCTTCCATCTTTTCTCCCTTCCTCACTCTCACCCTTCCTTCTATTCTTCTTCCCTTCCTCTTTCCTTCCTTTTTACTTCCATTCTTCCTTCCTTTCTTCCCTCCTTCCTCCCTCCCTCCTTCGTTCCTTTCTTCTTTTTTCCTCATTTTTTCTAGTTCCCCCTCTTAGTCCTTCCTTCCCTGCCTCTCCAGTGGTCATTCTGTCTCAAGAAAAATACAAGGAATGAAAAGGGAAAGTGCATGCTGTTTATAGTAGGTATTTAATGGGTGTGTGTGTGTGTGTGTGTGTGTGTGTGTGTGTATGTGAAGAGGTTGGAAAAAGTTATTGATCATGATATCTTTGTTTTTCATCACTGGTTAAAAGAAAGGCACCAAGTAATTTTATAATTGGGAAAAGAGATTTTATAGAATATTTTTAATGACATGATTATGAACTTGCTCTTTAAAATTTATGTACAGGTAAGTAAAGGTTTATTTTTAAAGTAGTTTATTTTATACTGTATTATTCTTAAAGTAGGTTAAAAAAGAAAATAAAAGCACCAAAGCAAGAGAATCAGCTTTTAATGAGTTTGGACATGCCAGCGAGTTTTACTTCTTTATTGCTATTCTGTGATTCCAAATTGAAGTGTCATTTTGCCCATTATCTTGTATTCGAGAGTGAGGTGGGTTTTGTCATTGTGAGGGTGTCTTGGAATGAAGATTCTCAACCAGCAACCTTGCAGTTGGGAAAGGGAGTAGTTTCCCAGATGAACAAGCACAGGAGCCTGCTACTCTCCTGGTGCAGCAATGGCATTTGCTTCTGCAGAAACAGGGCTGGGCCATTCAGCAGGGTCAGCTTGGGTACCCGGGCATTGATTGCACTGCTCAGTCTAAGAGAGGCTCCACAGCTTGGGTCACGTTAAGGAGAAGGGGTTCCTCTCAGAGGTGCCTGGGTGGAAGGGCTGCCGGGGGACCTGCCTGGAAACTGCTGTGCAAGCTTGAGCTGGAGCCTGTCCTGCCTGAGCTGAGCAGGGCCAGAAGCTTCTGAGAGATCCCACTTTGGGGAGCCTGCATTCTGGGCACGGATGAGTAACTCTTCCACCCCGGCAATAAAGTGGGGGAAGAGACCGTCAATAAGCAACGGGCAAAATTAAACCCAGTAATGAGCCGTGTGAATATTGTGGCGCGCTCGGCGCAGACACATTTATTTGGGATCACGGCGTGTTCTGGGAGAACATAATGGCCCTGGCCGCGAGGCCTCATTCCCGGAGTCCGCCTTGCGGCTCATTGGCATGGATGCTGGCAGCCTGCACCTGGGGCCCCGACTTTTAAAACCCTGATGTTGGTTGGCTGCTGCAGGCAGAAGCCACAGGCAGCCCCACCCTCTGGGAAAAGTCAGGCTAGGTGTTCTCTGGGGCAGGGTGTCATCCTGCTTGTCCCATTACTCCCTCCCTTGATGAGTCCCCCTGGAGGAGAGACTTTGGTCCTGTTTTGCTTGGCTTAGCTTGGCTTGGCTTGGCTTGGCTTGGGGCCTGTCTGCTTTCCTCTCCAGGGTTTTTTGCAACACTAGGCCAGGCTGGGTTTAGAAGTGCTTCTGGAACATTCTTACTTGGTCAGATTGACAAACTAACTAGCAGCCTGTAGGCATGTAGAGCATGTAGGAAAGAAGCTACAAAGCCCAGTTGCCCTTGGAAGTGCCATTGCCTGAGGCCACTAAAAGATTTCTTATCACCCCAAGTAGAGTACCAAGAAGTTGAGAGGAAGGCAAAAGCAGTTGTCAAGTTCTTGCAGGCTAGCAAAGTGGCTTATTAAAGCAAGGAAGAGCACATTCTGAGGTTGGCTTTGTCCACCCAGTATAGTAGACAAAAAAACCAGGCTGAAGATGGAAGTTCCAAAACTTTCCAAGTGGCATTTTAGGATTTTGCTCCTGTGGGCAGGGACACTTTTGTGCCTATTTACAATTTTCAAAGTGACTTAAAGAAAATATTTTTTCTGCATGAAATTTCCATTCCATCTCTCTGAAAACTGGGTCATGGGATTTGAGTCTGATCCACTTGTAGAAATGCTAAGCAGTTGGTCATATTTCTTGAAGGCATGTATATTTATGAATTAAAATATACATATTTGGCAAAAAGAAATAATTTAAATAGTACAATGCATTCATATTTTACATATGTATTTGTAATCTGCGTTCTCCAGACACATACATGACGGTACACTTGCACTTGAAGACTTTGGGGGAAGCAATTTAGACCCAGCATGATTTGAACCTTGTACAGAGTTTGACCTTCCTATGTGTGATGGAATTTCATAGCATCTAGAAAACTCAGGTGCTCTAAGCCTGATGTTGTACAGTAAGAATGGGAAATGCAAAGTTCAGAGTGAGAGAGGCAATTTGTGCTTGAATTGGGACAGAGCAGTTTTGTGGGTACACCATGCATCTACTTTGCAGTCTCCATGCTCTCTCACTCTTTCCCCAGTTCTACATCAAACTTCACTGTGGAGGGCCCTGCTGGAGTCACCTATCCTAGCTCCAAAGCCATGCATGTAGTACAGAGTTGAGCCAAGCATGGTGCAGCCAACTGCCCATTGGTTAGTTACTCCACCCTTGGTGATCTCTTGGTGGAACCCTATGTATATGAGCATGTGCAATGGCAATGTACTGGCATGAGTTCATTTCCCCACACAGCTGGGTGCAGGTGACGACCCAGCTCAGTGGCCACAGAGTCATACCAGGCACACAGCAGGCTATATCCTGTGGGTCTGGGCCATAGAAGAGAATATCTGGCCTGCTGGCTGGAAACTGAACTGATCATTGACATCAAGAGGGAATTGGCTCTTTTAAGACAAATGCTTCCAGATGCCAGGATCACTGGGTCCATGTTACTACCCAGATGGGTTTGGGTGGAAGCCAAAAAAGTAACAGCAGTTGATAAAATAAGAAAGGTAGTTAATCATATAGTAGCTAGCTTGGGCAGATTCCTGGAAGGTCAGGCCTCTTTCTGGGATGGCCCCATGATGCAGACTGTGCCAGGAGCTCAGAGATTTGGGGAGCCTCACCATCTCTCCAGTGGCAGTTAGTCCAAGCTGGGGGTACTCTGAAACCTGTTACTGCCAGCAGGATCTTGCTTCCAGATTCGACCCAGGCATGTTGGGTTTGGAAAACCTCTGACAGAATCAGGATTTCTATGGAGATTACAATTGACGACCTGTTTCCTGGTCGCTGGGAAGGCTTCATGGGCAGGGACTGTGTTGACACGTCTGTTTCCAGCTCCAGCTGGAACCAGTTGAGGTAAATGAAAAGCAGGAAAACTAAGTGGAATTGAACCTCTGGGAACCTCCATGAGGCCTTTTGCTTAGAGTGTGATTTGAGGCATTTAAATATTTTAGGGATGTGGGCAGATGATTTCTCATTTGGGGGTGCTCATCTTACACTGTCACTTTAGAAGGGCAGTAAACCAACACTGCCATTTGGGGCCCCATCACAGATGATGGTACTCTGAGGGAATCCCTGAAAAACCCTTTGATGAGCCACCTTGTCCCTCCCCTGATCAGACACAGAAACTTGCCCAAATATTTATTCTTGCTTCTCTAGAGTTCTTTATTCATCCAGGAATGTTTAAATATGAAAATCAGTCCCTATCAGTGACCCTGCTTAGGCCTGCCAGGTGAAATTTTAGTAAAACCAAAACATAAAAGCCAGACATACAGTGCACTAAATAAGTGTATTCCCCCTGCATATCCTACTCTAGAACCATATATGTCTCCCTAAGCTTGCTGGGAGCGATCTCTGATTGCGTGGCCCCCAAACAAGCAACAACAAACAAATCAAACTTCTTTATGACTTTTATTTTTATAAGGAAAAATTTTAATTGAATCACCATGAGATACACAGTTACAGCAATGTTCACCATTGAGGTTCATTCATACAATATCCAACACCCTTCACCTGTGCACATTTCCCACTATCAATATCCCCAGTTTCCCTCCAGTCCTCCCCCTGCCTGCCTCTATAGCAGATATTTTTATTATATATTTTTATTGGAAGAATTTATTCAAGAGACAAAATTGATTAACATAATGAGGTAAGCTAAGATAACATAGTATAGTGACATAACATATAATATAATTGATATAATAACAATACATGTAAATCAAAGAAAGTTTCTGATTGAAAACACAATTTTTTCCCATAATGGCTTACATATCTTTCACAGTCGTATTTTAGGTACATATTAACATTGAATCAGGGGAATACCCATCACCAAATATGTCCTCCCCCCATTCCAGTTCCCTTTCTACAACCCATATACCCCACCATCACCCCTGGGCTGCTAGAGTAGGTGGACCCCTCTTTGTCTGGCTTAGTATTAGTGATCACATATCTGTTTGGTCCTGGAACCCTCCCTTGTTTCTCCCTCTATTTAGAGGCAGAGCTAGATAAGTCGAGGTATGTGGTTTTGTTTGAAGGAAAGAAAAGCAATAGATTGGGGTACAAAATAAAAGGAAAAAAAGAAGTCAAGAGTCAAATACACTGAAAATGGGCACACTCCATCAACCTCAGCTTGAGAGAGGATGTAAAAAAGGTAATTGAAACACTACAACAATACAGAAAGAAATATTGAATTAAATAACCAGTGAGCACTATAGCAATAAAGACAGGTACCACACAATAGTCTCGGTTCTGAAATCAAATCATGCTCGAATGCAAAAAGAAAGAGAAAGACAAGACAAAATAAAATAAAATAATATTGGAGACATCAACCTTAATCTCCACACCAAAATAAAGACATCAAAAAATTGATCGATAAATAAACATGTAGAAAAATGATTGTTTTGCGCTTTTTTTTCTCCTTTTCTTTATCCCCCTGCATAGGCACAGTAACTATTGGGGATATTGTAGAGGGAATTCCCTTGACCTAGGAGATACAGGTTACTCCACCCCTGAAGTATACTGTCATGGGATTAACTCTAGACTCCTTGCATGATCATTTACTCTCCCCTTGTTGCATTCGTGGTGTGTGGAAGACTTCTGCTTTGTCTTGGATGGTAAAATCAGACCTCTGTATCTAGAGATCTTGGTGGCTGTGCAGCTCAGGGAATGGAGTTTATGAAGTCTTTCTTTGTGGTTCTAGCAGTTCTGCTTCTTCAGTGTCGTTTTAATCCATCTTCTGTAGTTGGTGTTCTTGGTCGGTATGTTGCTCCTAGAATGGAGCCTGGGATAAAGTCTTTTGTTATGTTTCCGGAAGACCCGTTCAGTTCAGACTTCTGGAATTGGAGCTCTTGTTTGTTGAACAGATAGTAGACCAAAAGCTAGGCTAGCTGATATCTTTATTCTTTCAATTTCTCTCTTTCCTCTTTCTCTCTGTCTTTTTTCCTTTCCTTTAGACACTGTGGTTTGCAATATTGTTACTGAATGGGTATCATGCATATTACTTTAATTCCTTTCAGTACCCAGTTCTTATCCAGAGTGACTGTTTCCAACTATCATTGTCATAACAGTCTCTCTTTTTGTCCTAACTACACTTCCTTTTTCTTTGTAGCAAGCTTCTTATCATGGACTTGTCCTCCTGGTTCTTACTTCTATTATTTTTAGATATTATCACCCCACTATCTTTTATTTTATATCTCACAAATGAGTAAAATGAGTCTATGTCTATCCCTCTCCCTCTGACTCTTTTTGCTCAGCATAATATTCTCCATATCCACCTATGTAAAAGCAAATTTTATGACTTCATTTTTCCTAACAGTTATATAGTATTTTATTGTGTAGATGTACCATAGTTTCTTTACATATTCATCTCTTCTTAGGCACCTGCTTTGTTACCAGGTTCTGGCTATTGTGAACAGAGCGGCGGTGAACATAAGAGCACAAAGAGCTCAAATCAACATTTTTGGCATCTACAAGACCTTTGGGAATTGGCCCTTCTAGTTTCTTGTTCTCTTTTGTTGCCTGCAATGGCCGAAACCCTATTCCTCACAATGGAGGCCACAGCTCAGTGCTCTGCCAATCCTTCTGCCTGAAACACTTTCCCCTTAACCATGTTGTCTCATTCTTGGAGGCAGGTGTCAGCCAAAACCTCATCTCTTTAAAGAGCTTGGTTAAAGTAGCCCAGTTCTTGATTCTTCTTTTCTTTCTAATAACATTATTTTGGTTCCCTGGAAGCAAATAGTATCTCATAGGAATTATTTTAATGTTACTTGGTTGAAACCATTGTGATTTACAAAATCCTTCATAGTTGGGTTTCAGATATACAATTAATCAGGGCCAATCCAACCACCAGTGTCGATCTCCCTCCATCAATATTTCCTAAATTCATCTCATACCACCACTTCTCCAGCCCCAGCCTGCCAGTAAAACACGGCCATTTTAAATATAGATTGTTAAAATTTGGGTCTCTTGATTCTATTGTTGTTGCCTTTGGCTTAGATATTTAGTTCTGTTCTTTTCTAAAATAAAAGATAGTAGGGTAATAATATCTAAAAATAATAGAAGCAAGACCTCGTGGCCCCTGTTCCCATCCTTTCATATTTATTTTTCTCCTCCTCCACTCAATTTTTTCCCTCTCCTTACTATACTCTGGGTGCAAGGTGTTTGAAACAACTACCATTTATGCCATTGGATTTCATCATGCAATTATTTAAGTATCACATAGAAATGATATTATACAGAAATGATTTTTTTTTTGCTTGTTGGCTAGGAGACTTCTTCTACCTATCTCTGAAAATTGAGGATGCAGGAGAGTTGTGTATGTTTGTTTACTACCATAGCTCTAACTTATAGCCTGCTTACTAAGCAAAGTCTTCTCTCTGTAAAAATTATATCACGTTGATGGATAAAAGAAGTGGATGCAGAGATGGATGGATGTGTGGGTAGATCAGCAGGACTTGGTGATCTGGGAACAGCAGTTCTGGGCTTCCAGTAGACATCAGTACAACAGGAATCGTAGAGAGGTTCAACCAAGACTGCCAAGAGACTATCAATCCAGAGACTAGATTTTTTTAAGGTTAGAGAATCCTTGATATATAAGATGCAATCAACACAAAAGATTAACTGTTGGAGAATCGTGAGTTATTTGGGGGGGTTCCCCCCACTTCTATTTAGAAACTAGAAGTGAATGTAAATTAAAACATTTTGATAGTAAAATTTTTTCAGTAGAATACTGCATTAGTGATTAGATGATGCTAAGAAAGAAGACTGAAGTATTTTGTTATACAGCAAAAAAATGGTCAGTCATCAGAATGAGTATTTCATTGAACATGGTGTATTTTATGATGAGATGCCTCTGAGGGCTAAGCAAGGACTAAATGTGTTTGCAAATTACTTACTTCAGTGAATGCCAGGCAAGATGCATAGCTGCATATAACAATACTAATTATTGTGGAGAATAATTTCCTTTTTAATAGCATTTATTATTCTTTGATAATAAATATAACAAAAGGCTCTTTGAGGAACATTTAAAAATGTATCAAGAAACCACTCCTTTATTCTCAAGCCTTTTGTACAACTTTCTCTTGTCTTCCTCAAATACGAGATGACAATTCTTGCTGAGTTTCTTCCTGTTCAAGTTTTTGACTACTCATATGTCAGTATGTGTGTATATTTTACATAGCTTTCGTTTTACTCGGTATACATTGAATTGCTTTTATCTTTTAAAATGACACCCCATGTATTTTCTCAGTCCATTTAAAAACTCTGGCAAGAATTTAATTGCTCCTTAATATCTAATTGTATAGATTATAATTATCTAAGAGAAATATAATGTGAGATATGTATGAAATTTTAAAATTTCTAAGAGCTACAATAAACAGGCAAAGGATATGAAGTTAATTTGAGTCCTATTTTATTTACTCATATGGATAGAAAATTTAGTCATTTCAACATCTAATCAATAAAAATTATTGGCATTTTACATTTTTTAACTAAGTCTTTGATGTTCCTGTGCATTTCATATCTCAGTTCAGAGGAGCCATGTTCTCTTTAGTATCAGTCACCCATAGTAAGTAGCTACCATATTTAGCAGCTCTGTCTGCTCTATTGAAAAAGAGTAGCCTGCGAGTTCACACTTATTCCCATAGTCTTGCTTAAAAGGCTATCTTCCAAGAATGAAACATCCTGAAATTAGAGTTCTAGTTATCTTCTATCAGATCTCAAGGTGATTAATTCAGTTTGATAGCTACAAGATATAGCCTCAATTCCTCAAAATGCTAAATGAAGTGGAAAGATGTTGAAAACAATGTTTTTCAAATTATGCATTTGATACCATTTTGCCTCTTTTCAAAGATGATTTTCTAGGCTCTAATAGAAGCTGATGTCTCCTAGTGTATTAAGATCATATTCAATATAAGTAAAATGAAGGGAATTAGGCTGGATGGTATTGATTCTTATCAGTCCAGCTTCAGCTATGGGTGCAGATTATCTCAAGTGGAGCCACGGGTCCTTCAGGGAAGCTCACTAGCCTGGCTCCCCCTCCTGCCTTCTCATATTGGAATTAAGGGCTCATAATTTAGAATATTAGTGAAACCTGGGAGTCCATCTGGGACTGAACCTTTGCAGACATTTTTTAACCTTTACTCCTGAACTGAAGGAATTTAAAGAAGCCAAATAGATGCGCCTGATCTCCGAGATGTTTCACGCAGAAACATTCTGATTATATGTATGAATAAGATCTCCCACATTAGGGAGGAGGGGAAAATAAAACCTCATGTCTCATTTGGGGTCCTTACCTAGCAGCCTCGCATAGGGCAACATCTCAGTGCCACTAAAACAATGAGAGGGGTCTAATGGCTGATGGCCACTAGGGCCCATCCCAAATATCTCTCACTGGTTTTGATCCCCAGGGGACAAAAATATAACAGATTGCACATCTGTTTCCCAGGCAATTCATTGAGGGAGGTGAGCAAGTGACCCTTCAAATGCTGTTTATCTCCTGCTGGATGCTGTGTTTGGCACATCCAGTAAGAAGGTTATTCAGTTCAGACTCTAGGAAAATCCCTAAAGTCACTCTCTGGGGAACAGTGTTGACCAGAGGTGCTGCCTCCTCCTGTATTAGAATGAGTGTCAAGAAAGTCAATGCCTAATCGGGCTGATGGGAAGGAGAAGGGATCGTCCCTGTTAAATACCCACATGGCTTATATCACAAAGCAATTGCTCACTGAATATTGGCTGCATGACTGCTAGAGCTGTTGTTTTATTAGAAGTATGGGGAGAGAGGCAGGGGCCTTGTGATGGAGCTCAGGCTGTGGCTAATGGGGAGAGGCTCTTTGAAGCAGCGGTGAGATGTGTGCAGATTTGCAGTTTCAGACAATTGTTCTGCTGTTGGGGCTACAGAATTGCCTTGCAGGAGGGGCCTTGGGCTGCCATCCAGGTGGCAGCGGCATCCAGGGGACTCAGCTTAGAGCTTTATTTGCATAATGAGGGCATCGCTTTCATTAGATTGTGAGTCATGATCAATAAAAAACAGCTTTTAAAAAAGATGCATTTATCCTCATTTAATATTTTATTTTTATTTGTTCTGTCTCCTCCATGTCATCAGTCTTGTTATCATTGTTTTCATAGGGTGTCTTGGAAAGATATGGGCATAGGGAATTGGGTGTTCTATTCTGCTTTCCACTGTGTTTAGAGGCCCGGGAGGGAAGTGGCAAGAGAACTGAAATAAAACCCATGTGGCATATAAAGTAGCCTCAATTCCCATCCACAGAGGGCCTGACACCCCAAATGGAGCTGTACACTTATCCAAACTCCTCCTCCTTTCTTATCACAGTCAACAAAGTTTAAAGAGTTGAAAAACCAAGAAGGTATTATGTATATAATACAATCTCAGGACACCCCTGGAATTCATGCCAAGTTCAGCTGAGACAGGGCCAGAGTCCACCCCTCAGGGTGTCTGTGCTGTCACTCTCCCCGTTTGTCTTCTTGATTGTAAAAATTAAACACATGCATAGGAGAACTCAGGAGGCAGAGTTATGGGGGATATAAAGTGCCTGACAGCATATAAACTTGGCCGTCCCGAAGTGGAGCACCGAATCACACTGGTACACTGGTGCCGAGAAGGCCAAAATAAAAAAAAATTGGGGTGTGGAGTGAGCACCAGGTACACAGTAAAGCAGAGAGGAAGTAGAGGGTGCCTGCAGCTTTGGCTGCTGCTGGCCTCAGTGTTTCAAAGTGTTGGCCTGGTTTCCCGTTGCGTTGGCCCTTTCTCTGCCTGTGGCACAGAGTTCCCCTTGGCATGCGGGCTCAGAGAAGGGAGCAGAACTTCATATTTGGGAGCAGACCACAGTGCAGCTGTGGGGTGATAAAGATGAGGCAGGAATTCTAGTGGTAAATACAGGTTTGGGAAAATACAAAGTCCCCATTTGGGAATGGAAATGTTCATCCTGGCTGGGGCTTTGCTAAGGGCAGCCTCTTTTGGTTTCAGGAGAGGACTGGAGAAATCAATATTTAGATGCCCAAATCTAGAGCTATAGATAGAGGGGTGGAAAAAACTGCATCTCTATAGAAAGAATTTGGGACCACTGATACCCTTTCTCTGAGAGGATAGGAGGTCCCAGGGCTGGAGGACTATCCAGAGGTCAAGGCCGCCTCATGAAGTACAAGGTATCTGAGTATTGTCTGATATATTCACCAGTGGTTTTCATTGCCACAACATCTGGGTTGCAGCAGGTACAGTCCCTCTGTGAATTTTGAGGAAATGTGGACTGATACTGCAGGCAGACCCCCTTTGTGCCCGACTTAGTGCATGTGTGTGCATATATGTATGTTCATAAGTGTGTATGTAAGCAGTAATCTGCACAGTTCATCATTTCATTGGATCCTCCTTGCTGTGGGTATTTCTGGAGCTCCTGGGTTGTATGAATTGTGCTTGTAGTTTGATCTCCAGCCACAAAGGGAGGGCAGAGTACTTAGTAACCAATACATAGTTATTTATTTTTAAAAGGAGCTGGAAAGTTTTTAGGCAATATTTCAAGTTTGCTCTGTTGACCTCCCCTGGCGCTTTCTCTGTTTAAAACTGTGCCTCTTTCATAGTAGTGTGAAAGCCAAGGGGGGCAAACATTTGATATATCCATGTATTCCTTTGAGGACTTAGAACTGGCACCAAGTCCATTGCAAAGCCTAGGGGGAATTTCTGAAGTTTAGCATTCAGTCTTCTGCATTGAGGAAGCTCTAGTCATCACCCCCTTTCCTATATTTATTTTGAGGTGAAGGGTTTTACTGAAAGGTGCATTTATTATGGGTCTAGCTTAACAAGGGATCCATATGTGTTATATAGCTGGTACACAGAGAGAACTGAAGAGAGGGACCCTTAGCACACTGCCCCACCAAAGAGTTTCTTCTCCTGACTCATAAATACCAAAGGTCACTCTTCCTGTTCCTGTATTGAGGAACTATTTGACATGAGATCTCTCTCTCTCTCTTTCTCTTTAATTCTTTCTCTGCTATCTCTCCTCAATCTCATGTCTAGGAGAATTTTTGTGCCTTTGTGTATGTTGAGTGTCTTAGCATCTTTCCACTCTGTCTGATCAAGCCAGGAAAGGTGTAGAAAGATTCAGAATCCATGGTTCTAGCCCTGACAGTCACTAGCAGGTGCACTTTCTCCCCCAGTTTGGTTCCTTTGGGTCCTGCACCTTCTAGTTCCCTGCAGGGATCCAGCTACCTGGGGAGAATCACTTTTGTACCCTGACATCTTCCCTTCTATTGTTATGTCCAGCCCCTAATGCCACAGAGGAAGCTGTACTGAATGTGACACAAGGAACAGGCAATTCAGGAATCAATTGCTAATGGCTTGTGACTATTTAATAAATGTTCACACCTTAGATTCTTTGTCTTGAAAATAGGTGGGTATGGTGATTACTTCCAAGGGTAGAAGAAGAAGCAAGCTACAAGCTGCTTTCCTATTTGCACAATCACTGACTTGGGAATATGGCTCAGGTAGTCTTTTATTTTTATAATAATAACTCTAAGCATTATGATTACAAAAATGTTTATAGTTGAGTTTCAGTCATATTATGGACACCACCCTTTACCAATGCACATTTCTCATCACCAATGTCTTCCACCTACCCCACTCCCTGCCTCTGGACAGCCATTGGGCTTCTCTCTCTCACTCTCTCTCTTTTTCACTCTCTATTATCTATCTATCATCTATCTATCTATCTATCTATCTATCTATCTATCTATCTATCTACCTACCTATCTATCTATCTATCTATCTATCTATCTATCTATCTATCTATCTATCTATCTATCTATCTCTATCTTTCATTTTGTTTCCTTTGTTAATGAAAGGCTACCATGCATAACACTTTATCTCCTTTCAGCACCGAGTTTTTGTCCAGAGTGATCAGTTCCAACTATTATTGTTATAGTGGCCCCTTCAGGTCATTTTTTTATAGGATCTATGCCCAGTGGTGCTCAGTGCCTACACAGTATACCTACTGGTGCTCTTTAGGGTTCTTAGGTGCTGGCAAGTGCTCTAGCCTGTGGTATCTTCTCAAAAGTTCCTTCCTTTGCTTTATTAGTATGGAAAAAAAACCTTGGGTGAAGAAGAACAACATCAAATGCCAAAGAAGGAGAGCCCCTGGGTATTTTTTCTTTTGTGAGCACTCTGGGTTTTTGTTAAAAGCTGTGGAAGCCACATCTTCATGACAATATATTTAGTTCACCTGAGTACCTTTATTTCCTTAAGCATCTGCCTTGGGGTGCAGGGACACTGGTCCCACTGTGCTGGTATGTCTCCTCTTTTAAACTAGCCAATTGCACACTAAATCTAGAATCTGCCTCTTCCCATAATTCCTCCAGCTTGAGCAGAGGCAGGAGTGGAGGGAGTGACTGAAGAATTATTGACTCCAACTTGTTTTTTTTTTTTAGCAGAAACTTTTAGACGCCTCTGACATGTCCAAGGTCATATGCTTGCACACATCTCAGCGACTCTGGGAACTTCTCTTTCTCACTGCTTTTGACAAATTCTTGCATTTACTAGAATAGTTCATATCACTTTTAGAAAATTATTTATTTAAATGCCATGATTACAAGATTGTTCATACTACAGTTCAATACTACTTTTTGAACAGAAATATATACTACACGTGCATAGAGGAAGTGAATATATATGTAGTTTAACCAGGTTACCCAAGTGAAAAGTGTTTTGTTTTTAAGCTTCCTGGAAGCCAGAGAAAAAGAAAAGATGATTTGATGCTGGCAAGAAGCATGGCTCTCTTCCATGAATTAGACCATGATAATGTTATTTTTATGGGTTACTTTTACCTTGGGCATTCACCAGGGCTAAGACTGGGCTGATTGGATCCTGAAAGTCTTGGAAAGAACTGAGACATGATGGGTCACTGTGTGATGGTTAACAATGAGCTGGGGAAAGAGGAGCTGGCCAAAGTTGCTCTCGCAGTTGTCAGAGTCATTTGCTCAGGATAAAGTAACTTCAGTCATATATCTTAAAGCATGAAGTAAGACAGAAACACTCTCCCTCTATAGTATTTCTAATGTATAAAACCCTCTCTGTAGTTGTTCTAAATGTGGCCCTGATGCTGGAAGGATTAGAAGGGTGGGTTTTCAGAGTGCCTTTTTGCATGACTGTGGCCACCATTCAGGTGACAGACAGTACAGAAGAAGTACAGCATAAAGAGTCAGGAGAAGTGACTAATTTTCTAGTGCCATGTAGTTCTTCTTGCTCCCTAGAGATGGACTCCCAAGTTATTCCTGTGGGTATCCCCTCCCCCAAATTTTTATTTATCCCACCTGAATGATCAGAACTGCCCACACCTGGAATGGGCAGGTAGAGGAATCTGCAGTGGGGAGAGAGAGGGGGATAAGAAGGAGAGTTAGAGAGAAAAGTGTATGAGAGGCATCATCATCAAAGATTCAGCATCAGATTCAGCATTAGCAGTTGAGCATCATCAAAGCAGCAGCAGCAGTAGCATCACCAAAAGGAGTTAGTCAGCCTGGAAGCCAGTTAGGAAGCCTGGAAAAAGCAGCTGAAAGAGAGATAGAGGCTGAGAGATCCAGAAAAAGTAGAGAAGTAGCTACTAGAAAAAGGCTTAGTATAGAGGCCAGGTGAGGAGGCGTACCTGGTGCTTATGACTGTGAAATAAAGCTGGCTGACTCCTGGAACTTTATCCGACTGCTTTGTGAATCTCTCCGCCCTCACCCTGCAACCTTCAGACCTGCCAGACCATAGGGGCTGTGGGAGCCGAGTCAAGCCCAGAAAGGCCTCGCCATCCCCACACCAACTCTGGGACACATTCATTAATTTATATTAAGACGACAATTCCCACCATGTGCAGGGTTGCAAGACAGGGAGACAAGAGGAGGAAAGATATAATAGAAACCTATAAAATCTAAAGTTTGTTTGGAATATTTGGTTCTTTGCATTCAGAGAGTAGTTACTTGAGCTAAGGGACCCCAGGAATTAAAGTATTAGCCAGATTGAGTTCTGTATCAGCTGAAGCACCAGAAACACATGTGCTGTTCTATGCCTTTGACAGATAAAGAAACCAAGGCAGAAGAATGTAACTTAGCTCTCCAAGACCCAGAATATGGATGAGGGAATCAAGATTCTTATATAAGCCTTTATTTGGACCCCCTTCCCAGAATTCTCACAAGATAGACGGTAGGTTTGCACAAGCCAGTACTCATAGGTTTTTCTGATTTTATTTTCTTCCTTGACTACAAACAATTGCAATGTTTATGCTGCCCCAGGTCAAATAGTTCCACAGTGTATGCTTTATAGTTTCTGTGGCTGATTTCATGTATTCTCCGGGTTCATTTCCTATTATGTTTCTGAATGGGACAGACGATTATTTTTTTTCCTATGGTGGCCTCAGGCTGTGATATGGGAACATGAATGTAATCTAATATAATAAAGTGAGAGACCTCCTTCCACCCATGTGCCTCCCTGACTTGTTCTCCATTATGCACAGGATGGTCATTCATACTTTAGTCTGAATTAGAAGACAGCTGGCTTAGACATGTAGTTGCTAAAGGTTCAGAAAATACAGAGAGTAGCTCTGGGCCATAGAGTGTGTGCATGGAGAACTGGGTAATCTGTGAGTTTCTTTGTCTCAGTCTGAATTTTCTCCTTTTATCTTCACTGACAGAGGCCTCTCTACTCACCCTCTTGAAGGCTCTTCCTGCCCTTCAGTGTCTTAACCACAGGTATACCTGACTCTCCAGGCCAGGCCCTAACTAAGATGATGTTTTCTTGTCTCAATAAGAGATAGGGATCAAGAACTGGGTGCTGAAAGAAGGTAACTGATATGTATGATACATATCATACAATATTGTGAACCACAGTGTCTAAAAAATGAAAAGAGAGAACGAGAGAGAGGGAGAGAGAGTGGAGAAAGGAAAAATGTCTGCCATAGAAGCATTCAAGATGAGGGAGAGAGGGAGGGAAAATTGGAACATTGGTAGAGGGAAATGTGCACTAGTGAAGGGATGGGTGTTGTTCAGTGTATGACTGAAACTCAATCGTGAACAACTTTATACCTGTGTATCTCACAGTGATTCATTATAAACTAAAATAATTAAAAAACAATATATGGATCCACATCATTATTTCTCCAGGACAGGAGTGAGAGAAAAGGGAAGGTTTGCTTCAGAAAAAAAAATAAAACATCTCTCATGAGCATATTTTTATGGTTATTGGGGCAAATAGTGATTCCTTCTTAAAGGTCTGGCAAGGAACAATCCAGGGACGGCAAGTTATACTATTATTTTCCATTGATTTTACTTTGGAACAGAAGGGGCAGGTTGGGACTGGAACCCTCATCCAACATCTCTGGCATGAGAAGGACATGCATACATCATGGTATAAGGCCAGTGAGCAGGTCATCTGTCTTCAGGAGGGCAGGAGGTGGGGGGCAGATTATCCATGTGTTTCCGTAAAGGTCAGAAACCTGTGGGTGTTAATTAATTCAACTGGCCACACAGCCTTGCATGTGTATTAAGGAAGGCCATGGCATTTGGCTGGAATGATGGTTTTAAAGATTGTTGTTCAATTAATGAGGCAGCATCTGCTTAGAGTTCTTTGAGAATTAGTGATCCTTTGTAAAGCTTAACGCTTGTTTTGTCACTGTCTTGTCCTGTTAAAATGTATTCTCCTGCACCACCTACAGAGTTCCTACAAGAGATGAGTTCCTGATCCTTTTTATTATTTTAACTTTTACACTGACTGGGTGACCCAATGCTGCTTCTCCAAGTTAGGGTCTCCTGAACTTTAATGCTAAGGTCAGTTGCTTTTAGCATTTATTATTGGGCAGTGAGTGTTTGTGATCTATGAGGAAGGAAGTAGGAACAGTTCAACCTTCATTTACTTATCAAAAAAATTTCATTCTTTTCTATTCCTGAGATAGAGTTCTAGAATCCAAATAGTGAGGATCATTCTTCCCAAGATGCACTGAAGATCATGCAGGTCATTTCTCATGTCACCAAGAACCCTCCTGCTGCTTCTGAGTCATATTTCCATCCCAGATTTTGGTCACAAAACAGCTGCAGGGGTATAACCTCACAGGGATCCCACATCTGTATGCCTTCTACTTCCTGCTATGGACCCCTGCTTTCTATGTCCTGAACTGGCACCTGTAAATATTTGTCTGAGACTTGAAGATTTGGATCAGGAAGGATTTAGATTGTAGGAACACACATGGCATCACATCCCAAGTTGTGTATCCGGTTTGTAAACGCACTCAGCTGTTGCCACTATCACAGATGTTTCCAGCATCAACTTAGAGCTTCTGGAATGCTCCATAGACTCTCTAGAAATGGATTGCAGGGGAAGGAGGCATACATGCTCCTGGATGACAGAAAGATTTTTTTTTGCTGTCATTCCTCCATGGCAAGTAATGCTATTTCATTTTGATAATAGTCATATGACTTCTTTTTAAAAGTTAAGTTTTTTTAATCACTTCCTTATTTTGAATTTATTTTATTAACTTTTGTTGTAAACATTATTCCCATGAACTACAGAGAATAAGTTATGGATAAGCAGAAACTGAAAAAGAACTGCAGTGTCCAAAGGGCTAGTGATAAAAAATATTGGTGATCTTCCCCTTGTCTCACTCTCCAGTGTCTCTAAAACCTTAATAACACTCATCCTTCCGGTAAAAACAAACAAACAAACAATCTTGATCTGATCAACTTCATGAAAAAATTTTGAAAAGTATTATTCTATCAAGTACTGGCTCCCAGCAACAGTCTGCAGGCCTTAACCACTCCAGAAGGTAACTTAAGTCCATTTGCTTCATCCTTAGAAGCCTTATTGAAATCCTCCCCCACAGTTTTCTACCCATGATCTAGAGTTTTACTGTCTGGAATATTCCTCCTCTGTGGTTACAAGTGACGTTTTTCCAGTCCCAGTTGTGTGGCTGAGCTTCAGCCTTAAGGCAGTCATCTCGCTGAGCTGCAGCAAGAGGCTTGGTGGCATTTGTATTACCCCTTTTTCTCGCAGGAACTGCTGTCTAGCAGAGACCTGGCCTTCAGGGGTGATAAAATGGATGGATACCTATTTCCCTCTTCATCAAGCACTGCATTTGGATCATATGCTGAAGCCATTCTCTGTTCGCCTTCTTTCTGCCAGCAGTTCCTTTGTTGAGTTTCTCCTGCTTCTGTTTTATTCCTCTTGTTGAATCCAAGTGAGGTGAAGTAACTATGGCAGGTGCTCAGCATGGGTGGTTTCAGGCAGACCAGTGAAGAAATTTAATACTGTGAGTCTTTGCACAGACACCCTACAGCTTTAGGAACACACTCAAGGTTTGTGTATCTCCATTTGCTCAATTGAGAATTATGGGAAGGTGCTGTCTTTGTCCCATAACCTTGGGGTGATGGAGCTGGATGAGTTGCTTAGATTTTAAATAGGATCCTCATCATTATTATGCTTTCCCTGAGCACTAATATGCAGTGAGCTCTGTCTCAGTGTTGGAACTCTGGAGAAGACTGGGCATGCAATCCGCCCTAGCCTGCTAGAGAGACCTGCAGTACCCACATTGAACAAACAGGGACTTTGACAACCTAAAGAGTCTTCTCTGGCTCCTGGTAGGTGTTAGGGGTTGCACAATGAAATGACAAATAGGGCCCGGAGAGATAGCACAGCGGCGTTTGCCTTGCAAGCAGCCGATCCAGGACCAAAGGTGGTTGGTTCGAATCCTGGTATCCCATATGGTCCCCTGTGCCTGCCAGGAGCTATTTCTGAACAGACAGCCAGGAGTAACCCCTGAGCATTGCCGGGTGTGGCCCAAAATCTAAAAAAAAAAAAAAAAAAAAAAAAAAAGAAATGACAAATAACTCTATTACTACACAAGTAGCTAAATTCACATTTAAAGGATAGGCTACTTTAACTGTCTTTTGTTTTCATGGAACTTGTTGAGAAAATATAGATCAGAAAAGTGTCATTGTACTCTGAAAACAATATAGAGTACTGGGACAAAGAGAGAAAGAACTTGGGTACATATTGACTATGTTGGGCTCTGGGCTACAAGACAATTTCACTTTTTTCTTTTATTGTTACTTTATGAATTTCCATAACTAAAAAGTGTAATATCTAAAATGTTCTATAATAGGCAGGTGAAAATAAATGAATACCAATATTTCAGCATAAAGTCCAGATGACAAATTTGCTGGGAAATTTTGGAGGACTGAGGGGTCAAACTGATCTTGCCATTGATACTAAGGCATTATTGGTCATCAGATCATTTTGTGACAACTTAGAGGACTCCAGTATCCAGTAGGCACTGTACTCCTCATTGGCTCGTTGTGCAGAATGAGCAAGACCATTTTCACTTAAGGATGCAGTGTATTGTCTGAAAACATTAAATTTAAAGTATATCTGTGCCCCTGCGTTCATGGAAGGATTATTCCCAGTAGACAGTACATGTATGCCAATAGATAAAAATCAGATTGAAGAAGTAACACAGAACTATACCACATAAATAAGATACCTTTGTATCTTTTTGGAGACAAAAATAGAGGGAACATGAGGGGCTTACAGTAAGTAAAAATAAAAGTAAGGGATGGAAGTTAGTCACCTGATTGTTTCATTTCTGAAAACAAATAACTAAATAAAAAAACTATAAACTCAGTGAAAATTATGATAGTTAACAGAGATAAAGGAAAGGGAGGAATAAGAAGAGGAATCATCAAGTGGGAGAGCACTGGAACTTTGGTGGTGAGAGGGTCACAATGAAACACATAGAGAGGAGTGACACTAAAAGAAACCTCTGTTTCCACAAGTGTTGGCGAAAATAGGGAAAGATGAATGTACTTTTGGGGTCCCTGTGATCATACAGTTTCACAGGTGAAAAACTTGTGGTACATGCTCTACCTGGCTGAGTCTTGGAGATATTACGTAAAGAAAAGAGGTTTATTCTAGAAGACAGGCCAAGTGATTCCAATTATGTAGGACATATAGAATGGCCATGGCCATAGAGATGAAGAGTAGAGTAATGTTGACCAGGAATTGTGGGGAGAGATGCTATGTTGACAGTTTCAGTTTCACAACTTGAAAGGAGTTCTTGAGGGAAATGGAAAGCCTGTCTAGAGTACAGGCGGGGGTCAGGTGGGGAGGAGGGAGATTTGGGACATTGGTGATGGGAATGTTGCACTGGTGATGGGTGGTGTTCTTTACATGACTGAAACCCAAACACAATCATGTATGTAATCAAGGTGTTTAAATAAAATATAAAAAAAAATGGAGTTCTGTAGCTTGGGTTGTGACAGTTGCAAGATAGACTTAAGGCCACAGAACTAAACACTTAATAAGGAAGGGTGTGCCTTTTCCCACAATGAAAATTTATATTTAACATAGATTTATTGACAAGACTTTGTAGAAATAAAAATGTATATACTTGATAAAGATGCAAAAGATATAACTGCAAGTTAGTTTAGTTAAATTAAAGTTTAACATTGGAATGCAGGTTTTTTTAAATCAATTGATGAAAATGATATATTAAAAATTAATAAATTATGTGTTTTACAATATGGTAATAATGGTTTCTTTTGCACATAATTCAAACACTGTAACCATCAACAATATCTACCTTATTCTCCTACCATCATTTCAACTAAATTATGTGATTTAGTATCCTATTATGCTGGTTTCAGATCTTTGTTGCTATCTTGCTTTGTATCTTTAAGTCCCACATATGAAAGAAATCATTTTGTATATTTCTATCTATATTCCTTCCCTTCTGATCAACTTCACTCAGCATGATAATCTCTAGTTCCATCCATGTTATTTCAAGTTTCATGATTTTGTTCTTTATTAAAGCTAATTAATCGATGTGTGTATATGCATATGTGTTAAGATCTGTATATATATATATAAAACTTCTTAATCCATTCAGCTATAGTTGGGCATCGGGTTGTTTCCATATCTTGGCTATTGTACTAAATGCAATGATGTACAAAGATGTGCATATATCCTTTAAAATTCATGTTTTTGTGTTTTGGGATAGGTGCCAAGAAGTGGTATTGCTGAATTGGGAATTCTAATCCTATTTTTTTAGATTAAGTCTCCATATTTCTTTCCATAAAATCTGAACTGTCTCAAGGACAGAAGACTATTATGCTGAGTGAAATAAGTCAGAGGGAGAGAGATAGATGCAGAATAGTCTCACTCATCTATGGGTTTTAAGAAAAATTAAAGACATTTGTGAAATAATTCTCAGAGACAAAAGAGGTGAGGGCTGGAAGGTCCAGCAAAAAAAGAGAAGTAGAAAGCCTGACTAGAGCACAGGCCAGGGTGGGGTGAGGAGGAGAGACACTTGGGACATTGGTGATGGGAATGTTGCACTAGTGAAGGGGGGGTGTTGAAAAAACTCACACACACACACACACACACACACACACACACGCAACTGAACTGGATGACATTCCCACTGACAGTGAATGAGGATTCCTTTCTTATCATAACCCCAACACTGTCTGTTTCCAGACTATTTGATAAATGTCATATCTTATTATTATTTTTGATTTGCATTTCCCTAATCATGAATGATGATGAGCATTTTCATACATTTTTTGATCAAGCTATTTGTCTTTTGGGGAGTTCATCTCTTTCCCCATTTGTGGATTGCATATTTTTAAAGTATTTTTGTATGATAAAGAGACAGCACCCAGAGGGTAGCTACAGTCTATGATGGAGCTGATGGCTGTAGGACAAAAAAGCCCCTGTACCCTTCCTTGAGTAGTGTGCTGGACTGGCTACATTATTCACAGCGTCCTGCTTTAAGTTGAAGAAATAACTGGTAGACAAACTATGGTGATTTAAACTTGACTGTTTGGCAGACAGTTTCTGGAAAATGAACAAATGAATCCTGTCACTTCCAGAAAAGTAACTGACAGTATCTGTTGCCAATGATAAAATTCAAGCTTTCACGAATTTTGAAAAACTTGTATCAGCCATCACAAGCTTGACAGCTTTCCAATACATAAAGAGATACTAATGAATGTAATTTTAATATTATACAATGAATTGTATCAATATTGGTAGATCTTAATATCTCATTTTTCAAGTGACTGTGGCTTGATGTCACCAATTGAAGCAATGAGAAATTGAGTACTTTAACTAACAAGGTACCCCCCAAAGGATTTGAATATATCAATATAGACATTTCTGTGATATTTTTAGATTTCACATGGTAACCAGCATTAAGAAAGACTACCCAAGAACTGGTGTTTTAATGAACTTTCAAAAATACCAATAATTTTTGAAGAACTATGACTCTACACCTCCAGTCTCCAGTCTAACTACAGGGTCTGATTTTTCTTCATTGACTTGAGTAAAACAACACATTGCAGCAGACTGAATTTGAAGAAGAATTCGAAGAAGAA